>NC_056498.1:57043430-57081910 GCF_014905685.2 Nematolebias whitei | reverse complement strand
AAAAAAAAAAAGGGTGGGGGGTGAGGTTTGGGTTGTGTTTATTGCATTTAAGATTCAATGCAATAAAATAAACAATTTTAAAAGGTAACAGATCATTGTAAACTTTGGTTCATTATGTCCGGCATTCGAGCTGTTGGCTTTCAGAAACCCCTGAGCAGTTTTGTTGAATAGCCCTGCTCTAAACACTCTAAAAGAGCACAGAATGTCATGATTTCCCTTTCAGCCACCTGCAAGCACTCTTGGCCACGCCCACTTCTCCACTCTGCATGGAGATCAGCTGATCAGCTGCAGGAGGAATCTTATCCTGCAGTATGGGCTGCACAGAGGTGCAGGAGGTGCTAAATAGTTTAAAATACTTTATTTTAAATAAAAATTCCATCCCGATCATGCGGCTCATCCATCAGTCAGACAATTGTGTATCATGTCCAATTTTATTTAAAAAAAAAAAAAAGTGATAGAACGAGTCTGCGAAAAAAGAACTGCGAAGTAGAGAGGGACTACTGTATTATGTTAGAAGCTGATCATACAATTGTTACAAGTTAAAGCTTGAATGGAGCAGCCAGGAGTTATGGGAAAAGGTGAGCAGAGTGTAACTGCAATAATTGTACTGAAAGTTTTTGTGGGTGTTTGTGAATCATTGCTTCTGGGTGTATTTACTCTTTAGTTTTTGTCCACTTGTTTGCATGTGTGCGTGTGTGTGCGTGCGTGTGCGTGTGTGTGTGCGTGTGTGTGTGTGTGTGTGTAATAAAGCTTAGCATCCATCGCTCAAACATTTCTTAAATACTAACTGACAATTTGCTTTTCTTGTTTTTGTCATTCCTGGTTCGTTTCATTTTGTTGTCCTGGTTTTGATGAGATATGGAGGACTCTGAACCTCCTTGAGGAAGAGCAGAGGTTTGTCATGCAGGTGTAAAAACAAAAGAACTGTTGCAGAAATTGAACTCGGTCTTATTTTCATTTCAGAATAAGTTTAATGACACACACATGCTGACTTGTCAAACAAGATGAATGCTTTTCGGTCATTTCTTACAGCGTGTATCTTTTGCCTCCGCCTATTTTTTATGTTAAAGAATACTCAAGTTGGAATATGGTTTGTGGACTGTTGCAAGGTTCTTTTTTTTTGGTGCTGGAAACCCAATCCTGTCAAACATATTCAGTCAGTGTCTGACATATAAGTGATGTAATGAAAAGTCCCACAGTGTTTGTTTGAATCACTGTAATATTTTTGTGGTTTGAGTTGTTTCCGATGACAGAACTCTGCTCTTGAAAGGACCCTATTCTGAAGGATTCCTCTAGAGCGGGAGTGGGCAAACTTTTTGACTCGCAGGCCACACAGGATTCTAAAATTGGAGTTAAGGACCAGGCCAGGAACAAATGGATGGAGTGTTTGTGTGATGTTACACCCCAGCACAATAACAGCCACTGGGATGCAATTAATTATGGGTGATTCCACCTTCTGCACCACTCAAGCAGCCACTAATTCAGGATTATATGATAGAATAGTGATTTTACTTACAATAATTTGTGGAGTCTTACCAACTTCAGGCCAAAACAGCAAACAAAACAAACTACTGTATTTTCTCTTACATGAAGAAAAATTAAATTCACCAAACCACAAGTCTCTTACCTCACTATGCTGACAGCAGGTTGGGAATGGAAGGCAACGTCATCACTTCTGCAGCTCCTCTTATGCAGCATCACAGCAGATTGCACAATAATTCACACACACGTTTTTGTCTTTCACAATTTTTTTTTTATAATTCACACACAATTAACAGTTTCACACACGCACACACAAAGCATGACTTACAGTGATTCCTGATGGATGATGCAGTGAAGAAAAATAACATCCTGGTCGGGGTTTTCCTCTTTCACTTTATGCTGGATTCTTTTCAGCAGCCCGACGTGTTTTCCTGTTAAATTTGGCGATCCGTCCATTGTGACATTGTCAAGTTTTCTCCATGGTAGCTTCATGCTCTCTATGACAGCAGATACCTGTTATACAAATCCTTTCCCTGTATTTTTCCTTTCAGAGACTCCCGCGTCAAAACTCCTCCATTATCTCCAAACTGTCGTTAATCCTGCAGATAAAAATTAGGAGCTGAGCAGTGTCTTTTACGTCATTACTTTCATCCAGTGCTAACAAATATAAAGGACTCGGCCTTTTAGCTTATTTTGCTGTCTGTTTCTTCATCAATCAGTTCCACAAAACGCGTCACAGTCCTGCATGATAAAGTGATTTTTTCTAACTTGTCTTGGCCCTCTGGACACAATAGATCAGCTGTCTTTACCTTTTCTTTTAAAAACTCGCCTTCGGAGACAGGCTTGCTAGCATAGTTATCAGTTAGCAAAGTGATGGCTGATATTGTACTCTTTGAAAACTGCAACACTTTCTTGGCATATACAGTACACTGCCTTTTATAGGACCTCAGTGAAACAATATGGTGTCCACTCCAGATTAAACACTTTTCTTTTCTTTGATAAGCTCATTTTTACAGAAGAGCTCGTAGGGCAAAGCTAAAAAGTGAAGAAGAAGAAATGACTTCTTCTGCACTTTTACTTTGCCTCCAATACATGCCACTGTCTGTAGTGCGCCTTTACTGGGGAAATGTGGGAATTACAGGTAAAATTTCACCAATTTTTTTTCCCCCCTATTAAATGCAGTTTTTAAAATATAATTTGGAGAAGTTCAGTGGGCCAATCAAAAATCCCAAAAGACCGTATACGACCCATGGGCCAGGGTTTGCCCATGCTTGCTCTAGAGGATTTGTACAAATTATCCAAGCTGGGTTCACTTTGGCTACATTAATAGAGCTGCTGCAGACCTTTCTGGGTGAAGTTTGTTCCCTCCTTGCATGCGTGGGTTTTCGCAAGGTCCTCCAGTTTACTCCCACAGACCAAAAACATGCACAGGCTAATTGGTAACTCTTAATTGTCCCTAGGTGACAGTATGAATGGTTGTTTGTCTCCACATGTCCCTGTGATGAACTTGCAACCTGTCCAGGGTGTCCCCCACCTCTCACACAGTGACTGCTGGATATGCGTAACCAGTGACACCGGGGCCCAAAAGGGAAGAAGTGGGTAAAGATAATGAAAGGATGGGTGGATGGAGTTCATGCCGATTTAGGTCTACTGCAGATAAGATACTTACTTCTGATGACGACTTCACTCAACCCCACTCTAAAAACAAATCAGTTTAAAAATGTCCTTGTATGTTTTTCTAACAAATCACAGTTGTAAGTAAAAAACAAAGAATAAAGAATATTTTGGTCCCCATGTTCATTGTTAGTTTAACTTTTTGTCTTGTTTAATCTTGTCCACTAGAGGGGGCAGTGAATACAGCTGAACTCTGGTTAACCTATCAATGCTAATATATTTTTGAAAAAGGATCACATTAACAACATTGATAAATAAACATATTGAATTTGTTTTTTAGGCTTAGGTACATCTCAATAATAATATATATAAAAAAAAAAAAAACTCTGCACTGAAAGCATGCAGCTCTGTGGTTCTGTGTTGTGGAAGTTATGGCAGCCAGAGCTGAATGACAAGCTGTACCACAGCATCGGCTCTCCAGATTCTGCCATCTGCTCTGTCATTTGAAGGCAGAAAAAATAAAGAATTCATCTTACCTTATGCAGTAGCTGTAGACTGCACCAGTTTTGTACTCCAGCCACAGCAGGGGAAACAAAAGAAAAAAGCCTTTACCAGCCTGAAATTCTGCTCTCACTCTAAACGATATCAAGAAACACTTGGCACACAGCCTGTAACCTCACTGTCATTTATGATTACAGTCAAGAGTCAGAAAATTTGGAACATCTGGATCTGTCTTTTATAAATGAATCAGATTATTTGCAATTAGTAGTTTCATTTGATACATTTTAAAAACATTTAATTGCAACAATAATGAGAAACATCCTCTGAAATTCTCTGCACATCTGTTTTGTCTTGTTGCATGCATGCATGCCACAGTTCCTCAGAAGATCGCCACAGACCTGCTCTTATTCAGTTCTGCAAAAAATCGGCAGGCGAACAGCTGGGAAGCTGCTTCACAGGACAGTGATGGACCGGCTTCATTTTAACCTGAGGACAGTCTTGACAGCAAAAAGCAAAACAACAGCCAAATTTTGTGTCAAAACCTTCGGGAGTGATTGTTTTTCATGTGTTTTTGCTTTATTTTTTCCGGACAAGCTCATTTTTCTCAGCTTCATGGAGAAGCTGCTGGTTGTGGCGTGCTTGCACTGCGTCTCGTTAAAAAATCTCTTCATCATGAATATCAGTTTAATAACTTTAATGCATATTTTCTGCATCACTAATGTGGCTTTGCTTTGCACTTTTGCTCAAAACTTCTGTTATGGTCCACCCATCCCAACCCTTTTTAATTGTGCATCTAACTGTGGTGAGTGCTGGAAAAACATTTCAGAAATCCCTATCAAGATTCTTTATACCATACCATACCATACCAATTTATTTATATAGCACTTTAAACAGTGACAAAGCACACTAAAGTGCTGTACAGGGACAAAACATCATAAAAATTGTATTTCTATCATCAACACAGTGACAACTCATAATTCTGGTGTTGTTTGCTTACCCTAGATTTTATTTAAAGAAGGGCAGACATAATCTTATATAATGGAGATTTTAACACTGAGTACTGCAACGAACCCTTTATTCACTCATCAGAATCAGCTTTATTGTCATTGCACTGAGGCACAATGAAATTACATTTCAGTACAGCCTGTCTGAGTAAAACATAAATAACAGACATGGAAAGATGGAGTGTCTGAGGCCGCGGCCTCGTGCCATGTTGATAAAATTATAATACATATATGTATACATGAGGAAGGCCGACGAAGGCTATGAGTTTGTCCGTGGACACTGCCAGATAGTTCTGTAGTCCTGATAAGAGATGGTGCAGTGTCTATCAGCTGGCTCAGCTCTGATACAGGTCCACAGATGTCCTCGGGCACAGGACAAAGAACAAAGCAAGAGGGAAGCAGGAGCGGGATGGAAAAGCATCCACATTCGTCGAGAGCAAGCAGGAAAGAACAGATATAAGATGTAAACTGACATAAATATGTGATATGTTTAGTTGTGGATTTTACGCCAACCAACCACCACAGGCCATGGGACTGCAGTGAGAAACAGCTGCAGGTATGGAAAGAACACATTAAGGGTTGCACGCTGTGGCTTGTCTTGATTATTTTATGCAGTTTCTGTTTATCGACAGTAATACACAGCATTTAATGTTTGCACCCTCATAGATGTTTTCTGTTCAGACAAGTGTCTTAATTTGTCTGTTAGGTTTTGTTATAAGTTTATTTTGGAGGTACCATTTAGAAAAACATACAATGTGGATTTGTTCAGTTTATCTGAGAGTAAGACGCACAGCAAAACGTTTCCTTGCCTTTTAACCCAGTTCTTCTTCTAGGTTAGGAGTGGTGATGCAGAGTCATGCGTGGATCTTCTCTCCACTATGTTTCCTGCTATCATGTTTAGAGCATGTTCATGATTTACTTGCTCCTCCTCATGCTAATATACAGCCAAGCATAATCTGGCATATCCAAAAAAGTTCAATCTGGTCCTCTGGACATTCAAAAAAAAAAAAAAAAAAAGCTTTTTTTTTTTTGAATGTCCAGAGGACCAGATTGAACTTTTTTGGATTTTTCTACCTGGATTATTGAGCATGCATCAGGATAATCTGGCATAATTAACAGCAGGAGGATCATAGCATCAGCAGTCATGGAAACTTGGTTTAAAATCAGATTTAAATATTTTAAATAAGAACAAAACAAGGGAAGAAAAATAAAAACAAAACATGGAAGATGATTCAAACATGACATTGTTTTGTTTTGTGTTTCCCTTTTTTTCTTTGTTTTACACAAGACAATGCTGACTGATATCATTTCAAGTGTATGTTTCAGATTAGTTTAAAATGTCTGCGACACTCCACAACAGATTCATGGCTTGTTCTTCATTCTCAGAGTTGTTTGGCATGAAAATCCTAAATCAGAATAGTACATACACTCAAATCGCAAATTCTTAGAAAGTATAGGTGCCACATACTTCTTTTCTTTTTTTATATATATAGAACATTTGGGGAATAATAACGAGATAATCTCCCGGTAAATGTCACAATACACAAATGCTTTAATGTAATTTTTGAAAGACTAATTTTATGTTTGAACTTTAAAAGTGTGTCTGTTATCTGGGTTAAAAAGCAGGCTCAGAACACAGAACCTTGTTGTGGTGGCTGAGAAGGAAGTGGTGCACCACGTTTCATATTGCTTTGATTCATGGAAAACACAGCAGGTCAGGAGCTCACAACCAAGAGAGGCCAAAAGCTTGTAAAATACCAGGCAAAAGGTTATTTTTACCTCTCTTGAAATCAAACCACTTATTATCTTTGTTTTCTGACCTAAAAATGACCTAAATTAGATATAACAATTGGCGTAATATGCAAACGTTTCTTCAATGTGTACAACTCTGCATGCAGGAGTCATGTTCAGCTCATGAAATGTAAGTAGAAATAAAATAAAATCAGACAGGACAGTTAACCCTTGTGTAGTTCAGGAATTCTCAAACCAAAATATAAAATATTATCAGCCATTAAATGGCCTGTTATTATTTTATTTTATTAACCTTATTTAACCAGGCAAATCCCATGAGATCACAGATCTCTTTTGCAAGGGAGGCCTGGGCCTGAAGGCAGACTAACATATATGTTTTTGGTCTGTGGGAGGAGATCGGAGTACTCGAAGAAAACCTACACAAGCATGAGAAGAACATGTAAACCCCACACAGGAAGACTCCAGGTCCAACTGGGGATTGAACCCAGGACCTTCTTGATGTGGGGCAACAGTGCTAACAACTGATCTATCGTGCTGCCATTCGTTGTTATCATCCCCATATGTAACATTCAGGCTGCACCTCCTGCACCTCCTAATGGGTTTAAAGGTACATTGTTAGCGTTGTTAGCGCTGATAATAGGCTCATGTGGTTAGGTTCAGAGTAAAGGGTCTGGGGGTTAGGTTTAGGGTCTGGGTTAGATTTAGGTTGTTTTCACACCTGATAGTCCGGTAGACTCGGTTCGGTTGGGAACCAATATTCATAACATTTTGTTTACATTTGAGCTGGTGCGTTTGCATTCACACTGCACTGTGCAGTCGAGCCAACCTGTTCAAAACAACCTGTTCCCCCGCTCGCCTGTGGTGGCGCTGTACCAAGAACTACTGAACGAAACGACACAAGAACCTCTGAAGAAGACACTTCTTCTTCTTATGGAAATTAAAACAGAACGGTGTGGCGTCAAATTTTATCGGTTTTAGGAGTTCTGTTTAGTCATTTTTCAACCTTGGACTCAGCAAGAGTGGAAGATGAGGTAGAAGACCATGGAGAACGTTGTTTTTTCACATAAGGCCAGCTGACGGCTCCACATGACGTAAGAGAAATGCGTGTTTGTTTGCCCTGTGCTGTAGTCCGCTTCCTGCTTGCGGAGCGGTGCCCGGTCTGCTTGCATTCACACTGTACTTGAACTACGCTAGAGTTCTCTTCTACCGGACCAAGACCTAGGTTTTTAGGTGGGCCAGAGTTCGCCTTTTTGTTCCATGACAGAGTTCGATGGCACGTTTACACCTCCCCAAACGAACCGGACTTCCTAGGCAAAAGGGTTAGAGTTCGGGACAACAGGGCTGGTGTGAATGCATCCTTAGGCACAAGGCTGAGGGGGTTAAGTTTAGGTTCAGTGCTCTGGGTCAGGTGTAAGGTTAGGTTTAGAAAAATTGTTACATAAAGCTCACAAAAACAAAAACACTTCCTGTTTTACCGGCGTGCGATGCTGTATATTATCAGCGATACAAACAAAACTTTACAACTACTAGGAGGTAGAGGAGACAATAATGTCCATTTAATGGACTGATGGCATTCAAAGCCGCTGCATATACCGGTAATGTAGTTTTATGCATTTTTAGCAATCATTATGGTTATTTTTGACTTTTCAGACATTTGTTTTAATAAGCAAGCCGAACATCTCTAGTTTGCTTTTGAAACTGATCTCACTTTTGATCAAATAAGACAGTCCCAAGTACAAAGTTTTATTTATGCATGAAAATAGTGGAACTGAACAGACACAGAAACAAAAAGCACATTGTGGGTACAAGTCACTCTTTGGATCAAATGTTCCACTTTAGTGTTAACTCATTGATTATTCATAAACATATATTTTTCCAGTGCTATATTTTTCAAAGGGGAAAATCCCCTCAAGTGTCAGCATTTGGGGGAGCTGTTTATAAGACACAGCAAATGGCTCTAAGGTGAGTGAAACCATGGCAACAAACAAGATGTAAATGTATGGGAGTTCCACTAGCTCAGTGGGAAGTTCTGTGTGTCTCTGTGTTCCAACAGACTGGGACTTTTTCTCTGCTGGCGAAGCCTTTTCATGTGTGTCAATGTTAAACCGAGCAACATGCTGAGGTGATTTTATACAAAGTCACAAGGAAAACGTGAATTAAATCACCTCTGCAGAGTGAGGCTATCATTTAACAAGAAGTGAGAAAAAAGTTGATAATTTAGGATTTTCTACAACGCAGTGCCATTACAAAGCTTTGATTCAAGCAGGACTGAATTAGTGTTAGGTCATGTATGCTAATACAACGACAGTGTTTTAAGAGAGGGGGGACAGGTGTTTTGATTTTCCCAACTAAGCGGGGATGATTGTGCCTTGATATGGAAGTGCAGTGGTGTGCATAATAGCGATGGAGGCAAGAATTTCTTGGCTCACCTCATTCCTCTTATCCCCTTCCCTCTGGCAGCGGGCTAGCTAAGGGACCACAGTTGTCACCACAGCACACAGCTAGAATATCACTATTCTATAAGACAGCAGAAAAGCCTCTCAAGCATAATTTTAATGGGAACTTGAGCGTGCAGAACAATGCAGGGGGCATTTAAAAGCAGGGGCTAGATAAATGTCACAACCACTGCTTGTTGTTTGCCATTTATAGCAATACCATGCAGCTAGCAGTAGTATTATTGAGCTAGATTCATAACAAATGGATTGAAATTAGTCATTTCTGCTCCTATTCTACATTATTTATTGCAACAAATTTGCACAATGTCTGTCCCTTCTGGAGGAACAAGCACCTCAAACTGGCAAGAATTTGCTGCATATTATGTTTCTCACTACTAAATTAAGGATACTGTTGCTCGCAAGGGATTACATGCTGACAGAATTGAGGTCTTTGTACTTTCCTGTTTTTGTCCCCATCCCTGTCTGTCTTCCAGTGTAACTTCAACTAAGTAGAACTAAATCCCACTGCCGTTTGATGAGGAAATGATCAAAGGAGTATCTCTTTTTGCCTCCAGCTCATTATTCTGCTGTCCCTACTGGCCTATGCATTGTCATCGTATCAAATACATTTTAAGGCGTAGCTCCAAAGTCTTTGAATATATGGTTCAGCTGATGTAATGCTAATCATGCTTGTGCATCACGTGTTTTTGTTGATAAAAGCAGTCAGAAAATCTGCTTCTTATAGTTTCCTAATCAGTATTGAGTAACAGTTTATTAAATAGGGAAGTTTTTTATCTCTTCTGATTGTATTTTGGCCTACAGAGCACCTAATAAGATACAGATGGAGTTATTGATATGTTTGTCTAGAATTTAGCCAGCTTTTTCTTGTTGTGTACCTCTGATGCTCTTGGTCCAAAATAGAGGAGTTGTCTGTTTGTCTTTCTTCCAAACAATGTGCACTGTTTATTTCTTGAACATGTCCATTGGCTTAATTAGTTTTTATTTTAATGTGTTCCCCTTATGAGCCTGTTACCTCGCCAGTTTGATCACAGCAAGCGGAAGACAAAAGGATGGATAGATTTGATTTGAATCCCTCTGTGGCAGCATTTTCTCTGAAATGGTTTTCTTTAATTTCTTCCTAGAAGGTTGTTCCAGTGATGATGCTTTGACAGTCTTTCATTCATTGTGAATCACTGCTCCAGCTTTTATGCAACCCTAAACCTGTCATTGCTTATATCCAACATGAGAACATCTGCTGGCTCTAAAATGTAACACATCTCATTTGGGTTTGATTTTCAGCAAAAGAAAACAACATTGCTTAAAGAAAATCCACATGAACGAGATACCAAGTTACCTGGACTGTTTGAATAAGAGGATGTGCTGCAAATGGAACATAACAACATGCAATTAAAAAAAAAAAAAAAAGCCTAGCATTTTTCTGCTTTTCATGTCAAAGTTTTACACTCAAATTTGGTAATGCTGATGAGAAGGTAAGGCCTTTTGATTAAACCTTAAATGACTGTGTGATCTCACGCAATTTGGCAAAATGTGTTAGCGCTCAGAGAATATGGTAAAGGTGACACTTAACTATTACCACACCAAATTTAGCTCCATATCTAAAAGATGTACTTATCTATAGCTGTTTTTATGTTGGCTGAGCTGTGGTGACTATCTTAAATTGGACTGACTCTAGAAGATTTTCACTCATAGATGTACATCTAATTATTACTCTTTCATAGTTTTGTTAAAGATTGTCTTGTGGTTCATGAGCTCTTTGGCTAACAGACAGATAAGGTTAACGTCAATAGAAGGATGTTTGAAAAACAAATCTCATGTGTCAAAGTTCATGCTCAATAATGCAGGAAAAATCCAACAAAGTTAAGTTAGTCAATTTGCTTGTGGGATTGAGTTTGTTGTGGCTCTTCGGACTGATGAAGTTCTATAGATGAAGGATGAAACGTCTCAAAAAAACAAAAAAAGACCCATCCAGATGACCTGACTTAACATTGCTGGATTTTTTTTTACCGAGATTATCGAGCATGAACTTTGATGTTTTGAACCACTTTGGCGATGGTTACATCAGAGGAGTCGACGGGGAAGAGAGCGGGCCCCAGAAACCATCTTATCACCAGCAAACTGGTTGGCCCACTATGTGAGTGTGCTGCTTGTGGGACTGAGTTTGTTTTGGCTCCTTGGACTGATGAAGTCTTTTGGATGAAGGATGAAACGTCTCAACAAAAAAAGAAGTCATCCAGATGACCTGACTTAACTTTGTTGGATTTTTGCCTGGATTACTGAACATGAACTTTGATGTTTTGAACCACTTTGGCTATGGCTGCTGCAAAGGAGTCCACAGGGGAGAGGGTGGGCCCCAGAAACCATTTTATTACCATCAAACTTGTTGTCACACTAGAGTGTGCTGCTTGTGGAACTGAGTTTGTTGTGGCGCCTTGGACTGTTGAAGTTCTTTGGATGAAGGATGAAACGTCTCAACAAAAAAAGAAACCGTCCATATGACCATATCTCATGTGATTATTTAGTGCTCGGAATATGTGTTGTGAAGGAATCTCAGCTACTACCACACAATAACTTGGCACAATAACTGGCTGAGTTATTTGTATTTCTGTGTTTGAGAAGATTGCTTAGCTGTGGTGGCCATTTTGAAAGGCGATGACTCCAAAAGTTAGAGTTAGATCAGCATTCATACCATACAGTTCATGAGATATTTTGCCAATGCTACAGACAAAAAAAACCACAGACCCAGGCCAGAACACAATTGCTACTTTGCTTTAAGTGGCTGGAACAAAAATACACAAATGCTTTAAAAGAAAATTATTCAGATGACTTAATAAAATACTTTTTTAATTAAATTATTTGGAGGTTTTTACTGAGGTGATTATTTGCCGTCAAAAAATATGAACCCAGTACTTTTTAAAATCTTTTCATTTCCTGTCATGTTGGAAGAGAACAAGCTCTCTTTCACTGAAAGAGATTCTCAACTCACGTTTAAGTCAGTAAGAGAGGGGTGTTTGCAGTGGCACAAAGCCCAGATGTGTTTGAGATAAAAACAGCTGCATATGCAAGCAAAAATGATTTCACCTCCCTTAAAACGGAAGCCGTAGAAACTCATGATCCAGTAAAGAACACATACGTAGCTCGGCATTAACAAATAGCACGTTAGCGTTCTGATATGTGGGGGAGCGTTTTGACTGAATGTTTCAAGAACACAATCATCCCTGGAAATAGAATTTACGCACAAAGTTTCAGCTCAGATCTGATTTGCCAAAAAGACAGGTCAGCATTCTAAGTTGGCTCAGCCACCCCCTCCCCCCCCCACACACACCCACACAAGTTCATACATTTTATTTTAAAATACTTGTTATTAAATACTTATTATAATTGTCTATATTCATATCTTGTCTTATGAGATACAAAGACTAAGGCTAACACATCTCAGCAGTACATGTGATCAGGGGCTGTCCTAGCCTGTTTGGTGCCCTGGGCGAATAAATCCTGGTTCACGTTCATAAACGTAAGCAACAGTTTGACAAGAACTGGGTTTAGGATCAGCACACAACACCAAACACCAGGAATGGTTTAAACAGTTTATTATAAAACAGCTGCTGGTGGAGGTCCAGGTCCAAGGGGGAGTCTGATCTGTTAAGACAGAGAGGTTAGTGAACCGGTCTGGGTTGGGGAGTTTTTGTGAATCTCTGTGTCTGTCACTAACATTATCAGACTGCAGAGTGAAACACACTGTTGTTGAGTTGGTGGAGATGACGTCACTTGTGGAGATTTTGCAGCAACAGTGGAGCAGACAGGTGCTGTACGTGGTCTGTGGGGATAATCCAAAAGCGGGGTCCGTTAGCTGAAGCAGGGGTCAAACACAGGTAAACTGAGAGCAGAAACCAGAGCCAAGACATGATCTGTGAAGCATAGTCAGAGAGGAGAAAGGCAGAGTTGGTACCGTGGTCAGAAAGCAGAATCCAAATCTAAAAAAGGGGCAGGCAAGGCGAAGAGTCCATGGTGCAGGCAAGGATACAAGGCTGTGGAAGGTACGCTGGACATCTACTGGCTGAGAGTTTTCAATAATCTGGCCCTGAATGAGAGTTGGAGCTGGGCTTAAGAAGGGTGCAGATCAGGTGAAACTGGTGAGAGCCTCATCAGTGTCAGAGCAGAGGAGGCAGGGTGACAGGAGCTGAGGATGAGTGACAGGCATTGCTGAACATGAACATGAAAACCAAAACAAGCAAACTGTGGGATACAGGGGCAAAAACATGACACAGTTAGCATCTTATGTTACTAATTAATAGTAAGCCTATCTTGGAACAGGCTATGCTCCTAGAAACGACACAGCTGCATACCTTTATCTTTTGCTCATTTCCACACTTCTTCTTTTCTTTTTTCCTAAACTAAGCACCTGATGGCTTTGACTTGTTCTTGTCCATCTTCCATATGCATGTAATGGGCACTCGAGCAAAGTATGTATCACCGCCCATCCCTAAACATGAGTCAAAACAATTTAGGCCTAAACTTATTCACCTTCCTTGGAATACTGTGATTTACGTAGCAAACTAATTGTATTAGATGAGCTATTTGATGCATTCCTGATCCAGCAAGGGAGACGAGAGAATCCCCAGCCCCCTCCCTTTCCGTTCTTTCATCATAAAAAGAAGATTTTGATTTTTAACAAAACATTATTTACAAAATAATTTAACATAACAATATTAAAAACACGATCAGGACAAGCTTAAAATAAAATATTTACATGAGGAGCTTGTTGTATTGTAGTTCTTCCTGATCAGAAATGGTGCATAAAATCTTGTTAAATCCCCACAGTTTCACAAAGTTCTCAATTTACAGCATTTCTTTGAAGAGAAGACCGGCTTTAGGCGAGCCGATTTGCCCTGTCGGCACGCACACAGCTGGATATCTCATCGACTTGGAAGACTTGATGATGTGTCTATCTCTGCTGCCATCTGTGGATTTTAAGGACGCAAATTTAATTGGATTTTCGATAACTGGTTCCTGCTATTTTGGATTCAGCTGGTGCTGGTTTTATCTACAATCAAGGAAGTTGTCAGCAGCAAATTTAGACCCGAT
Source organism: Nematolebias whitei (assembly GCF_014905685.2). Taxonomy (NCBI): domain Eukaryota; kingdom Metazoa; phylum Chordata; class Actinopteri; order Cyprinodontiformes; family Rivulidae; genus Nematolebias; species Nematolebias whitei. Next base: position 57,068,019 of record NC_056498.1, on the reverse strand, counting down.
CATGCTGCTTGCCTTTTTGATGGCTTGGGTCGTGTCTCGTGTACCCGGACTCAAATGCTTTGGGCTGAATGGATCAGATCTTGGGGATTTTACTCAGTCACGTTCCATCAGTGTGGCCATGGTATTTTGGACATTTTGGAACCGAGTTGACCAACACAGACTCGAGGTAGATGTTATTAAGTCCTGCCTGTCCCCAAAACAACTGTGTGTTTATCTAAGTTGGCTCCCCTTGCCTGGTCTTGAAGGCCACCTTATCTGAATTTGCCTGGAGAAAATGTGATCTGACGCTCACCACCCCCTCCCTGAGGAATTTCCAACTGATAACCAGACGAACCAGCTGAATAAACTTTGTGTCATCATTTCAGGACTCTTGGATTCTCATAGATGTTATCCTTGGCCTTTCCTCGACATACCTCGAGAATGTTTATGGATCTCACCGGAGGACATTGACTGATTACAGTGACCTCGAGAGCATCTATAAGCGTTGTTGACCGCTCTCGTCTCCAATTGCAGAATGTCTACGTAAATATGTGCTTGTTTGTGCGAGGTGGGGTTTTTTTATATTAGAGGGTTTTTTTCTCAGGCAAGAAAAAAAAAGTCTGATAGGAATTTTTTTCGCCTCCAACTCCTACATGTGTCCAGTTAACCACTGTTTTTGTTTGGCCAAACAGGTTTCACTTGTAAATGAGTCTTCGAGGCTCAATGGGATTTATCTGTTTAAATAAAGGTTGAATGAAAAAAGTTCTCCAAGTGTCCAATGTCTCTGTGGAAGCAAACCTCCAATGCCAGTCTGTCCTTGACGTTGCACTTCCACAGAGCCACGGCACTAAGTTGAGGTCCAGCCTGCAGTCTGTCCCTACAAGACAAGTAAATAGATATTTTTGTTTTGGCCACTAAAAAGTTAAAAGATTTGAATTTAAACAGTGGTTTTGCTGCAATGTACTCCATTAATAAAAACAGATTTGATTAAACAGTCGTCAGCCGTACACAATCTGTAAAAACATGAAAAACACTCTCAGACAAATTACAAATAGGACACTCATTTAAAACCTCAGGATTGATGACAGATAAAAAAAATCTTTTGTTGTAACTGCGGATCCTCCATTGAAGATCGCCAGTCCGTTTTTTTGTTGGAGGTTTATAAAGTGTCCACCACTGGGGCTTCTGACCTCCAGCTTGTCATCCCACACGCTGACAGCTCTGTTGTGCAGAGTTCTTCTGTTCAGGACCTTAACACAAGTCTTATAAAGTACTTGTGGACCCATTCTGCACAAGTTTATCTTTGGGTCTGTGTTGCGTAGCAGAGAACCACTGTCTTCTGCAAAGTCAGGATCCAGGTGGATGTCCGGGAAAGGGTCTGTTGGGTCAGGCAGGTGATCCCTGTGGACAACAGCTGCAGGAGTTGCTCTTTTCCAGCTATCAATCTCTACTTAACCAGGTCCAGGAAGCACTGCACCAGTCTGACAGACCGGACCCCAAGCAACAAAACCACCTCTCAGACACCAGAGAAGTCTGGTCCGGCCGTCTCCACCAACCACCTCAGGGTCACTGTCCCAGACTCACACAGTGCCTTTGACAGACCCGGCACCGTGCTATCAGAGATGTCCATTCTCGCTTCACAGACTAGTTGTTCCTCTAAAAGCCAATGCAGAGAATTATAAGTTTTTGATCAAGAGGAAGAAGCTGCTTATCAATATGCACTTCTTCAATATTTCATAGAATAGAAACAGTCAGTTCTGGAGTGCATCTCAAACCAAGAATGTTTTACTGAAATATTTTATGTAATGTGTAAAAGGCACTGTGTGTGTGTGTGTGTGTGTGTGTGTGTGTGTGCGTGCGTGCGTGCGTGTGTGTGTGTGCAGTGCTATGGGCCATTATGATAATTTTAAGGCTGCGGCAAAGCTATTATTTTTCTGCTGAAGTGCAGATTTACACAAACTGAAAGACGTCGGATAAGATGTACAATAATATGAAGGCATTTTCTTTCAGTAGTGTTTTCAATATGAAAAGGAATGCACATGCACAACCATGATGGACGTTTCAATGTAATAACCCTGCAATTTTATTCAGCTTGCTTACATTCACTGAAAATCAGCTCCAATCTGAGACTTTAGGGTTTTTTTTCTATCTCAGTCAGGACGTAACAGAGTTCACATTTCTGACAGTCTCCTAAGCAAAAATAAACACACGAACAGTTACAAACTATTCTGCTTCTTTGCCATAAATATGTTTATGTACTCATCATGAGGAGCAGAAGAAAAATAATTGAAATTTTGATGAACACATTTAGGAGTAATGTTTGGATTTACATCAACAACACTTTACCTTTTGGAGTCAACCCAATTCAAGGTGGCTGCTACGGCCAAGTGATATTACAAAACACATAAATAACTTTAACTCAGTCTGTTTAACAGGCATTATGTGTGTGTTATTATTGTGTGAGACTGAGTACATTGACATTCCATTAATATTACACAGATTAGGAGTTAGCGTGTTGTTAATATAGATGTGTATTTTTCTGATCTAGCAACAAGGTGATTCTAAATTCAGCTAAAATTGTCATGTTTGAGTTGTTTCTTAAATTTTCAGCTAAGGTGTATAAATCATGAAGGCAACAAAAGAGCTGCACATGCATGAGATCTCCCCTGGCTCAGTGTGAAGTCATGTGCGTCTCAGCAGACTGGTGTTTTCTCTCTCCTGTCAAATTTTTTATACATGCGTCCATCTCAGACCTGCAGAAAGCAAACAACGTGACAACATGGTTCTGAGCAGTCACAAAAAATACAATACAAACAGTGTGAGGTCATTATTTAACTAAACACTGAAAATGCAAGTCATGGGAAATATAAATAACAGAAATGTTCCTGTTTCTGGGTTGTAATGTTTTTACAAAGCTTTTAAAGAAAGCAGAGCAAGCAGGATGGCTGACAGACTATCCAACGAGACATGCATGTTAACACGCTGATTGTTTCAACACACTCCCCTAATGTGCAAACGGTGTGTATTTTCATCCTGTGTACCAACATTGTAAGTGTCAGCATCTTCCTGATTTTTTTTTTTTTTCCTGTCGTCCTCTGTCTCCAATGGAGTGGAAGCACAAAACTGGCACAGGACTGAAATCATTGAACAGAAGAAAACAACAGAACATCTTCTCAGACATTGTATACAAAAATATGCTCATGTGGATATAAATACACACATCCCAAAGGAATCTGTGCTCATTTGTGATTAGAGCTGCATCTTTTCCAACAATCTAGAGCAAGCAACGTAATTCTGGCAAGTACATTTAGGTTTGAATAGTGCCAATTTTTGTTCACGCTTTACTGTTTTAGTTCTGGATTATTTTACGATTCATAAGTGGATAAAAGGATCTTTGCAAATATGATTGAAAATGAAGGAAAAAATCATTTCAGCACATCATGGAATGACATCAAACGTTTTTCCTCAGTAAGGTGATAAACACAATCTTACCTTTAAGCTATTTGTATCATATCAAAAGCATTTTTGTATAATTCTGCTCAAAACTATGAGCTTTTATTTGATTTCTTTATTTCAGTAAACTGTATGATATTATTTTAAAGCTTTGCAAAGTTCTGAAGAAAATGGCTATTCTTAAAAAAAGTACAAAAAAGCTATTAAGTGGACTCCAATAAATGTTTCATGTAATATTTTTTAATGGTGCAGCATACTCTGGATGAGTTACTGGAGCATGACCAATAGAACCATCCAGCTTTTAAAGGACATCAACTACAGCAAATACCTGCACTAACAAGACGCAGACATGTAAAAGGTGAGCGTGCCAATATTAAAGATAAAACTGTATAACATTCTTAATGATTCCCTTGAGTATTTTTGTAAAAAAAAAATGTTTAAATTGAAATAATTAGTTCACACATATTGAAGATGATTTTCAAACCTGCTTTAGACCTGCAGACATTCAAGACCTTCTGTTTGATGGTTTTATTAAGCTTTAAAGAGCACAAGAGTTATCTGTTTAATGAAGTTAGCCTAATGGAGTAAATCTTCTCTTTGTCATCCTGAGTACTGTTGGTGACAGTGGAAAGGAATGACTCTCTTCAACTGAATCAGGCTCAGATCTGCCTCAATGGGGTTAGAGAGAAGAGGAAAAAGAGACAAACCCAAAAAGATTGGTCCAGGTGTAGTTTCTTTGGGAAGAAAAACACATTTAAATGGCAGCAATAATTGCATGTACAAACATGGAGAGCAGAGAGTGAGAAAATCAAGGTCAAGGTTTCTTTATTGTCATTTGAATCACATGTGGTGGAAGGAAATTGTGTACACAGGGTCCCAGTTACATCCAGCAAAAGAATACATTGTAAAAAAAAAAAAAAAACACAGTAATAAGGTCTAAGATATGAACCAAGAAATACGCTAAACTAATACGCTGAACACTTAATAGGGCAAAAACAGTAAAACACTGAACAACAGCAGCACAAACATGAGTCTGTGTGAGCAGATGAGTACGAATGAACACAGCAGCATGAAATAAATCAGCAGCATGAGATCAGCAGGATGGATAGTCAGCAGCACATATCAACAATCGAATGGTATTATAGTGATTTTTTTTCACAGGGATTATCCTGATTAGAGATTTATGAGTCTAACAGCATCAGGGTAGGAACTGTTCCTCAGTCTAGTGCAAGACTATTTAACTGGTGGCCCAATCTGGCCCACTTAACTAAAAGAGAAAAAAAAAACAACTTTTTTTTGGTTCTGGGTTTGGGTTTTGGGTTCTATTTATTGCACTTATGATTCAATGCAATAAAATAAACAAATTTTAAAGGTAACAGATCATTGTAAACTTTGGTTTATGATTTTAATCGCAGATGTCCAGCCCCCGAGCTATTGGCTTTCAGAGACTGTGGCCCCCTGAGCAGTTTTGTTGAATAGCCCTGGTCTAGTGGTTCTACATTTAATGCTCCTTAACCTCCTTCCTGAGGGGAGTGGGGCAAAAAGTGTGTGTGCTGGGTGAGTGGGGTCCTTCATGATGCAGGTGGTCCTCTTCCTGCATCTAGAGGTGTAGCTGTCTGTGATGGTGGGGAGGGTGACTCCAACAGTCTTCTGTGCAGCCTTCACCACTCTCTGCAAAGCTTTTCTTTCTGCAGCTGTGCAGCCTCCATGCCACACGTTGATGCTGGAGCGCAGGATGCTCTCCACTGCACACCTGTAGAAGGAGGTGAGAACCGAGTTGTTGTTGTCTTTTTTTTTTTTTTCCCCACTTATTTCATTATTTAATTTTTTTTTTTTAGTTTAGCCTCTATGGGGTACATTTAAATGAATACATTATTAATGTCACAAGGATGGTAATCAATTACCCTAACATGTGATTAATAAAATTAAAGTAAAAAAGAAAAAGATATATCCCTGAAAAATTCCAGTGGTGACTCAGCGCATAGTTTATTTGGTTTGGAACTTATAGCAGATTATTGTGGACATGAGTGTGACATGGTGCAAAAACTTGGGTCTGCGTTTATTTGTGATTATTATAATTTTTGTGCAGGAACTTTTTAATCCTTTGCCTTGTGTTGGTGAAAACACAACTTATTGCGCGCTCTGAAGTGTATAAAACAGAAAACTACTGCAGGTTTAATAAAATCCTGCACGAGAAGCCACAAAACCCCCACAATCACCTCAAATCAAACATTTCTACCACCACGTTCTAATGGAAATAACAGACAGCCCAGCCGTAACCGCATCCCGCAGTCGCGCTGTCACGCACCAATGTATGCGCGTGCTCGTGCACGCGGACTCGTGCGCCCATCACCCAGCCCGTCTCGTCCCGCACAACCTGAGCACACGGTGGTCTTTTTTCATCCCGGGACAGAGCAGTCTTCTCTCTGCAGGATGGCAGCGGAGGTAAGAACTCTGATTTGTGGAGGATTCATCTCCTTTTCCTCCTGTTTTCACAACAAGTGCAGGTTGAAACTGTAGGATTCACTGAAGGTGTTGCTCGCTGTGTCGCCGGGGGGGGGGGGGGGGTCCTTATGTTTATGTAGATGGATGTTATTAGTTTGAGTCTGCAACATCCTGAAGAATATGAAGATTTTGAAGAATCACCATGTGTTTTGAATTCATGGTTTGTTTTCTTTCCTTTGCTTCTTTCATGGGGACAGATTGTCATTTTAAACAAACTGCATCATGATTTGCTCATTTTATTTTTACTGAGAGTAGAACCACCATCAGATAGGCTCAAAAGTGAACTGATGATGGAGATGAAGACCTGAAGGGCTGGTCAGCACCATGGACAGGGACAGGGACAGGGACCGTCTCCTCCTGTCATTCATCATCTTTGAAATAATCTGGCCTTGTCCCGTTGATGAACTTCTGATATAAGTCTCTCTGATGCAGTGGTGTAGTCTACATTTTTGTAGTGGGTTTACTGCGCTTAGAAACGGACACAGGTTAGTACTAATTGTCAATTTATTTGAATTTTTAAGCATATTGAACATTTCCAATTTTTTCCTGATGCTTAAACTGTATTTGAATAAATGTACATGCACATACAAAACTGACAGAAGTAACCAAACAATTATTTGATTTTTGTTTTACCAGGCAAGGCATTAAAGTAGACACGTAAAAAAAAAAAAAAAATAGCCTGTACATTTTTTTAAATTTGAGGTGTTTTAAAACAGCCACTTTAGTCTCAGCATCACTCAATTTATCCTGTTAATTCTATCAGAATTAATGCCATTTCTCCAATAAACACAATTCAATGGATAAAAAAGTACCTGCAATGGGTGAGAAATTAACTGTTCATAACTCTTCTGCAGAAACACACTTTAAAGTTTCCAAACTACTATTTTAAATAATATAGGAGATTTTCCACCAAGTCTTCAAATCACCACACAACTTTTGTAGTCTTGGCAACCAGCTGACACTTTAATGAAACAAAAAAAAGTTTAAATCATTTGAATATTTGTGTTTAACATCACTTTTAATCCTTTATGGAAACAATATTCTGTATACTTTTGAAATATTATAAACTGGAGGTGTGAAAACTCAGTAATTTCCAAACAGCATCTGTTTAAAGAAACACATGATAATTGTGTGACGGCTGCTACACATAAAATAACTGACTGAGCTCTTGCAGCAGCTGTGCCCCAGCCAATCATACAGGAGCAGCTGACAAAGGAACCAATCACAAAGCAGTGAGCTGTGGAGAGAGCTTGAGCTCAGCCAATGGCTGTGAGCATCAGTGAAGAGGAGGAAAGGGAAGCAGTGAAGAGTTTGCTCTGGATAAGCGAATGTAATAAACAAGTGATGCATACAGACAAATTGTTACGGACGTGTTTAACTGCCGTTTAACATATCGATGACACGTGCCCAATGATATGTCATGTATGACTGGGCACTTTTAAGTGGATATACTGAATTTGCCAAGATTTTCTAGTGGGTACACTCCGTATACCCACGTCTCACATAGACTACACTTAATGCAGCTTTAATTCATCATTAAGTTTAAAATAAAAACCTGTATCTTCAAAATTGTTCAGACAGGGTCAGTTTGAACAACTAGTTGCCTGAAACTAAATTCACAGAAGTATTTTTAGCAACAGTAATGCCTCGTAGGCCTCAGACCAGCATCACCTACCCCCACAATCCTCAGTGTCCTTGATGTCACGTGATGCAGAAGACAGAGCTGCTCTATTTGTCACAGAGATCTCACTAGAGGACACATTTTCTACATTGCATGTTTGGTAGAGCACAGTCATGCATGCATGCATGAGTGTGAGCAGTGTGCACGAGAGCTGCGTACACCAGAATGCATTCAGTTAGTAGAGCAGGAACTCCAACACAACATCACTGCAGGTAAAATGCAACAGATAGGAAACTGGATGTTTAGTTTATTTTATATTTTACATGAGATCAGTTGTGGCTCTGATCGCCTCTGGTCTACCAGGATTTTGTTCTAATTGCCATCAATTGCTCAAACTAACATAAACACATATGTTCAGAAACACATCATTCACAATAACACATTTTGTGTTTATGTGTGAGTGTGTGGGCCTGGACAGATTTTCACCTTGCAGCCCATCATTTATCCACAGCATATTTAATGCGACAGGGATGATGCAGTTTGTTCCCATCAGATATTGGGTCAAAATATGAGCACATGTTTCAGTTCATGCTTTTACTCATATGGCATATGCTATGGCGGCATGTCATGTCAGCAGCAAAACACAGTGTGATGTTACCCAGTAATCTACCTGAATAACCCATGAGCATCCAGGAAGTCTATTACTTCCAGTCCTTCCTCAGGCTCACTTTGGCTTACAGTATGATTTTTGGAAGGAAGGGATGTGCCAAAAAGAGACTTACAGAGTCTGAGTTCCCTGTTGAAGCTGAGTTCATCTTTCAAATATACAAATCATCCACAGTGCTTGTAAACATTGATTTCTGAACCAATAACTTCTACACTTCTGACCAGACCACCTTATCGATAGAAATTACATCAATCCCAAGAGACCAGACATACAGTAGTATGAAGATAGAAAAATCAAGAACTGTCTGTAAGAGGAATACTGAAAGAGTTGAAGGTGAGTAACATGAAATATCTCAGATTGAGTGCCTTCACTGTCCATGCTGTAATTGTCTGAGTGCACCATATGTGTAATGCCTGCCCACTGGCAGCGGCAATTGCCCACGTTATCACCGTCTGCTCCTTAAATCGGAGCAACTTAGTTAAGTAACACAACACGTCAACCCAAACCAAAGTAATAAAGAGATGTCACTACAGTGGAAGAATGAAAAGAAAATACATTTCTGAAGAGTACCGATGCAGCTACTGATCAAAATTCCAACAGGACTTTATAATATTAAAAATAATTTGTATTTTGACAAATAGGCTGAGTAAGAAGTGTAAATAAAATCAAAATCCAAATATATATTTAAACTGCTTTTAATGGCTCATTAGGTGTCACCATGGTAACCACTCATGTGCAGTGGTGGGATATAACTAAGTACAATTACTTTGTTATTGCACTTAAGTACAATTTACATGTATCTGGATTTTACTTAAGTAGAATTAAACGTGAGTACTTTTGTCTTGTACTCCACTACGTTTTACATCAAGTATCTGTACTTTCTACTACACTACATTTATATAATGTGTTGTGTTACAAGTTGAATCCACGTTGCGTTTTTTTTTTTTCATTTGTTCATTAGTTTGAAAGTAACCAATGGAGTAGGTCCATCGAATCACTGCAAAGTGGGCAGGTAACGTTAGACCAACCTTCAAGAAGAGCTGGACCAATGCCGTATATTCTAGTATATATGTCATTGAACTGGGCACACCCATAGCACTGCTAACACCCAAAATGGATTCCACCACGGAGAGTCAGCCAGAAGATACGCACCATCGATGGCCTTATTGAAAGATTATTGAAAGATTATTGAAAGATTATTCAATACAGCAGGACAGATTTTATTTCCCAAAAGAGCCAGACTGGACTCAAAAAAACTTTGAAAACCAACTTCTTCTGAACTTGAACAAGAAATTCTTGCTGCAATATTAAAATGTGTCAGTTCATGATGTTAGAAGACAAGAGATGTCTCCAAACGTCTCGACACTCAGGTCCAAGTTTTGAAAATGGTGTCAGGAAGTTAAAATATTGTTCAATACTGACCCAATACAAGGTTGAATAGACAGTATTTTAACAAGAGATGATGACAAACTGGAGTTGAAATGATCAGAACCTGTTCCTTTGTTAGATCTAATGCTTCTTTTTTCAGGCAGACAACTTTTACTTCAATGTGTTTACTGCAGTTAAAATGACACATCGGTTTTGATTTGTGTTAATAAAAACTTGCATAAGTATAATCATTCCTCTTTCTTATTTTGATTAATGACATTTAACTCTTCATGTCATCCCTGAAATTCTGACCCACAGAATCACAAGTCCAAGTGTGAACTGTGTCACAGAGTAAACACAATAAAAACATGTATTTTCTGCAGCATCGTTCATTAAAATGGCTCAACACTATTAATGTATTACAGAAAATATACATACGGTAGGCGCACTTAATGATATTGTAGACCATTGCATTATTGGTAATACATTCAGCAAGTACTTTTACTTTTAATACTTCAAGTATTTTTAAATGCAAGAACTTATTTACTTTTACGTAAGTAAAAACATTAATGTGGTACTTCTACTTTAACTAGAGTACATTTTTGTCTGTTTATTTGTACTTTTACTTAAGTACAGTGTTTGAGTACTTTCTCCACCACTGCTCATGTGTGTCTGTCACTCCCTCGTTACCAAGTTACATAAAGAGAGGCAGATGTAGTGAACTAAGCCTCAGGTCAAATCCTGACCTTGAGGGCCTTCCTGGGACAAGAACTGTATTTCATTGATTTGAGTCCAGAAACACAAAATCAAGTCCATCCAGAGACTTTCTAAGTGTCCTGCACTGATCAATTGAAAGAACACTCTCTTTTTTATTATCATTACTATTTTACAAATGCCTTGATAATCAAAGTGTGTTTAGTTCAAACCATTTTAAATGTTGAAGTGAACTACTCATTTTAAATCAACTGTGAAACAGTATTAATGATTTTTAATCCTCATTCAAAGTAGAAATCAAGTTAAGGTCTGTTACAGAGTAATTATTCATTTTCTTGATCTTCTGTCTGAAATGAGCAAGTGTAAGTTGGTCAAAGGTCAAGTTTCGGTCAACTACATGTTTACTGGAAAGAAATGTCATGTTTAACTTTTTCAGACAGATATGAGAGAACTGACTCCACGAAGTCTCGGTTTCTTCAAAACATTTTTCTGTCTGTTCTTAAACAATCTAATCTTCACCTTGACTTTTAATAACCTCTTACATCACTAAGACCACACCCTGTTGGTTCGTTGCGAGCCAATCAGGACTTCCCAAATGAACCGGAAACAGAACTCTTTAAATGTCGACACTTCCTAGTTCCAACCAGTGCGGAGGGAGAGCAGTTCGGTTCGGAGGGCAGAACCGAACAGAAAAGTGCTGGAGAGAACAGGAGGTTCCAGACATGATCCGAAGTTCTTCCGAGTCTCGTGGGAATTATGAAATCTTCCACATCTGAGTGGAGCCTCTGACGGACTTACTCCTCATGTGAGTCCACCCGTGAGGTGAACGTGTGTCAAACGAAGTTCCGTCACTACTTCGGACGATTCACAGCTGTTCCTACGGAGACGCTGGAAAGGTGGCGTTAAATGGAACTCCGTGCCAGTGGAGACATCTTCTACAGGTAAAGAGTCGATTTCCACTACCTAAGTGTACCGAGGAAGCTGGGATCTAATGGAGAGTGCCGTTCTGATACAGACACCTATTCCCTCATCCATCCTTTCTCTCCATTTAAACTTCATTTCCCATCTTTAAAACTCTTCTATCTTGCCAGTAAATCATCCAGATATTTTCAGAAATGTCTGTTGGTTTAAAGTTGCAAGGGAAACCATGGCCGTATGGTTTCCTAATTGTAAAGCTTGCTAACTAAGCTATGTTGTTGTTGTTGAAATCAATGTTGCCAAATTAATGTAAATGTTTGATGTTAAACTTTGATTCTGTTAATAAATGACCGCATGCATTTTGATGGGTCAAAGAAAATTAACGTCTCACGTCACATTTAATCGTTCAATGCACGATAGAATTCAGTCCAGAAAAATGAAAGAATCCGTTTAATTTATGAATAATATCTCACAGATATATGTTCATTTACACAGACAAAGCTGAATATAAGATGATCAAACATGTACTGTGCAAAAACTCAGATCTTTAAAGTTTTTCAACTGTGAATGGCAAAAGATTCTGATGGTCACAAATGTGAATTTTGATGTTTCTAGTGTTTTATGTAGGGAATAAGACACATTAAAAAGACATTTTAGGTTCAAACAGGGGTTTGACCTGAAATATGACTAAAGTCTGTAGAAGCCTGGCTGAGCATTTTCTTCTTTCAGGGGGTATTGGGGAGAAAATCACAAATACTTTAGGAGAGAGAGACAAACACTGAGTGAAAAAAGGTAAAAAAATCATATTTTTATTATTATTTGTGTTTGTTCCAAAAGGAATTGTAGAGTAAGAAGAGTTTGTTTGCAAAAAAAGTGAACCTTTTAGACAATTCAATTGTTAGTGTGTGACATCATTAACTGTCAGTTGAACATTTTGTTGTCAAATCAGTGAACAACATAAAACATAAACTGTGATTGTAGGAAAACCATAAAATATGTCAAAATGCCATTTCAGACTTGGAAAGTTCAATTATTTTGTGACACATTCAAAGTTTGAATGAGGTTTGTACTGCAAAATATTGCTGAGCCATAGAGCTTCAAAGAAGGCTGCAATTTCTCAGTTGTTTTGTCTAAATCCCATTGATTTCCAAAGTGTTCTCACAGATTTTGCAATGTTTGTTTATGTTGTGTGATGTACTATAACTATAGTTACAGCACACTGAGCCTCTCAGTTGGTGTATATTTTGTTTGCTTTTATTTCTGTGCTGCCTGACAAGATACAGGGTGAAACATTTTAACAGAATGGTAATTGACACTCCTCTGGTGGCTGTGGTGAAGTGGTAGGAAAGCCACCATGGGACTGGAAAGTTGCAGATTTGATTCCTCACCAAGCCCACATACTGGGGTGTCTATGAGCAAGGCAGCCACTGCCGCTGCTCCACTTGTGTGCGTTTCATATGCATTATGGGTCAAAAGAAGAGAACAAATTGTATCATAATCATGACAACATATAGCACTTTCACTAACATATACAGTAGTCTCTCGCTACGTCGCAGTTCATTATCGTGGACTCGCTCTATCGCGGTTTTTTCAAAGTAAGATTGGACATGACACGCAACTGGCTGATTGATGGATGAGCCGCACGATCGGCATGGAATTTTTATTTAAAATAAATTATTTTACATCATTTAGCAACTGCTGCACCTTTGTGCAGCCCTGAGCTGCAGGATAAGCTTCCTGCTGCAACTTCCTGCAGCTGTTCGCCATGCAGAGCATAGAAGTGGGCGTGGCCAAGAACACTTGCAGGTGGCTGAGAGCAGCGGAGGCAGGGAGCTAAAATCATGACATTCTGTGCTCTTTTAAAGCATTTAGAGTTTAGAAACATTGTTTAGAATATTGCAAGAGTGTGGGAAGGGTTTAAAATACTACTTGTACTACTATTCCTACTTTGCGGGGGGGGGGGGGGGGGGGACTTATCGAGGGGTTTCAGGGTTCGGAAAAGCAAGGGACTACTGTATAGTGATAATCTGTGGATTTAACTGGGTAATACATTCGGCTGTTAGTTGTTGTTTTTTTATAAACACATGTAAATTTATGAAAAAATGTTCTACTTTAGTCCACTGTTTAGAGTGGAATTACTCTACAAACATACAACAAAGTGTGGATCCTTTATGTCCTCATTGCTGGATTTGTGTACTTTATTATGTGGATCAGAGAGTCCTCCGGTTGTTTATTAGTCAACTTTCATATTTTACTTTGTTGCAATCAATGCCAAAACAAATATAAAAAAAAAGCCATGATGTCTAGGGGGAATGGTGAGAAAAAAACATCCATTTGATACTTTAACATCACCAAATTTAGATGAAGGAAAAGGCTAAATTTGAACCTTGAAGAGGTAAACATGAGCAGTGAGCAAACAGAAAATGTTTAGTTTCATATTTTAAATAGAAAAAGACCGAATATAGCAGCACAAGACAAATCCTTGAACAAGTCACTGATGCAGCAGCCAAGTACAAGCTGTCTGGTTGTTCAGAGTGCATTTAAACAGATTAAGCTGTAAAAAGTATTTGATCATGCATTAAAACAATGCGCTACTTTTCTCTCAGCAACAGAGAAATGATAACAGCATAACGTCAGCAGTTTGAACACACTATGTGTTTTAATTTATTGGTGAACAGTTCAATTTGAAACCATCTCAATGGATATGACAGAAGTTTTGCACTTGAACTCATTTTCACCTGCCGTCAGAAACAACGGGCCTGTATTATTAATGTAAAGTGGCTGTCGTTCATCCCGCTGATTCTATCTTAGATAAACAATGCACGACCATGTGCTGAAGACTGCGCCTCTTATTCCAACGACTGATTTATCATGACGCTTTAAAAACAGAGAATGTGTTAGACAAACAGAGAAAGCAAAGAGAAGGATATTAAAAGCTCCATCAGTGAGATGATTGTGGCTGATAGCAGATGAAAATAGGACCTTAGATGCTATTCCTGGCTCTGAGTGATGTAGGCTGGCTTCATATAGAGATGAAAGACTGGCTCTGTGCTCTGTCTGCTTACATGAACGTACTACCTTCCAATAATAACAACATTCCTGCAGCTTGCCAAACTCAAACTCACAGAAAAGCTGCACAAAATTTGAGCAATCTTCTGAAAAAAAATACAACATTTACTGCATTTCTTACTCCCCCTTACAGTTTTTTCTGCTCTAACGTGTCACTAATTGCCATCCCCTTGATGGAAGTAATTTAGCTCAGCAGTGGACAAGTTTACTCTGGCTGTTTGGGTGTAAAACGGACAGCTCACTGCCAAAGTGCTGGAAGGAGGAGTCTTCAGGGTGTTGTTCCTGCAACTGGGCCTGTTGATGCTGAAAAAAATCCACTGCAAGTATTAAGTACTATAAACTTTGTTGCTGACATAGTAAAATTTAAAATGTGTTTTTAACTGAGTAGACTGTTGCACTTTTGTTATCAACCATAGTACAACCAGTTTAAAAAGTATTAATTTTCTAACAGTTACACACTGATTCCTATTGAAAAACCTTTCTGTACAATGGACTAAGTTACTTAGGCTTCAATTTAAGCTTATTCCAGTGGAAGCCTTTAATATTTATTTCTAATTTATCCAGGGAGTGGCCAAAGTGAAGATACATTTTTTAATCTAAAAAAGTTAAATCTGGCCCTCTGGATATTCAAAAACAAAACAAAGCAAAACAAAACCAAAAATAAAAAAATTAAAAAGTAGAAACGTTTCATCTTTCATCCGAAAGACTTCTTCAATCTGAGGTGCTGTATTCAGCTCAGTCTTATAAATAGCACCTTCTCAGAGTGGATCAACCAGTTTGTTGCTGCAGTTTTGCTAAGAATTTTAAGAATGTATTCTTTAAGTAGCACAGATGTACTGATGACCTGATTGAAGATTGTTGGATTATTACCTGGATTACTGAGCATGAACTTTGATGTTTTGAACCTCTTTGACTATGGCTGCCTCAGAGGATTTGATGGAGGAGAGGGCGGGCCTCAGAAAACATCTTAACACTAGCAAACTGGTTTTTTTTTTCCCACTATGGGAGTGTGCTGCTTATGGGACTCAGTTTGTTCGTGGCTCCTCAGATTGCTGAAGTCCTCTGGATGAAGTACAAAACTTCTCAGCAAAAAATAAAAATAAAAAAGAAACCGTTCAGTTGACCTGACTGAACATTGTTGGATTATTTACCTGGATTATTGAGCATGAATTTTGATAATACAAATGTATTTTGAACTTCACTGTTTCCAACTTTGTGTGTCTCCTAAGTTCCACAACCTCCAGGAAATGCAGCACAATGCGTCGTTGGTAACAAAGGTGTTCTTGCAGAGAGACTACAGCGAAGGAACCGTGTGCCGATTTCAGACCAAGTTCCCCTCAGAGCTCAACAACAGGGTGAGCACAAGCCCCAAGCTCACCTGCTCCAACTCAAAAAGACAACACATTGTCTTCTTAATTGTCATGTTAAAGTTTCTTTTTTAAATCATTTTTTTATCATTTTTGTTTGTATTTTCTAACCCTAATTCATGTACAGTAAACTAATGCAGAATTTGCCTACAAGGCAAACTTAGTTGGTTAAATCTTTTTGAATTAAACTATTTAGATGTGACTATGCTGCTATTTTATGGGTTAAATGATTAAATTTCTTACCATTTAAAATATATAAACAAATAAATAAGCCAGTTCAAAGTCGATTTTTCTCATTTAAAGATCGAATCATTATATTTCAGTGCCCCATCACTATACTTCTGGTTGACTCGGTAACTGAAACCTATTGAAAAGTGGTCAGTATTGTTCACTAAATGGTTTGAAAAGAGTGGAAATGCATCACTTTTGTCACTGATATCTTTAATAAATTATTCTATAAATGATAATTTATATGTTTGTTAAAAAAACATTCTTAGGTGTTATTTTACTACTCAATTTTTAAACTGTATATCACAGAGTACAACAATTTATATCATGTACTAGGGATCTTTTTTAATTGCTCTTTTTATAAATTGAGAATTTTGATCTGTATTTATTCAACTAATATTCAGTCTGGTGTGGTAGCACTTGCCTGATAATTATGCACGTTATGCACACATTACATTGATGTATACATGAGCAAAACACTGGTGGGATAAATGCTGGCTTAAAGTTGGTGCATATGTTCATGAAAATACTCCTAACTAATCTGTCCTGTAATTTTTGTAATAAATCTAAACATAAATAAACATTTTTACAAAGAACTGAGAATTTGCATTTCCTGTGAAAATGCAGTGTGGATGCTTATTGCTTAATAACCTGCAGAAAAACAGCTGAAATGAGCTAAAAACATACAGAAATGTAGCTGAAACAGAAGAACAAGCCTAAGTTAGTAGATGAAAACAGAAGTGGAAATTATCTTAAAGCGGAAATTTTCCAAAAACAGCTGAATAGTAGCTAAAGAAATGTAGAAAAAGTTCAAATTTTCAAAATGGAGTGAAGTGAGCTTAACTGTGCCCACTAAGGCTGAAAGAGGCAGAAATTAACATAATAAAGATGAAATTATCTGCAAAAAGCTTAAATTAGTCAAAAACAACTGAATAGTAGCTAAAACAAACAGAAAGAAGCTTAAAATTACTAGAAGGAAGTGGAGAGAGCAGAGAAGTGCACAATAAGGCTGAAAGAAGCAGAAATGTGCACAAATAGGTTGACATTATCTGCAAAAAAAGGCAGGAATTTGCCAAAAACAGCTGAAGAAATGTAGAAAGAATCTTAAATTTCTAAAAGGAAGTGGATTGAGCACAATTGTGGCCACTAAGGCCAAAAGAGGCAGGAATTGGGTTGGGGAGTGGTGGCGCAGAGGTTAGAGAGGTGGGCCTGTGATCCGAAGATAGCCGTTTCATGCCCCAACAACATCAAAATTGTGGGTGAGGTAGGTGAAGTGCCCCCACCCTCATTCGCCCCACTCTGGGCCCATGAGCAAGGTCCTTAACCCCCCATCTGCTCCCTAAACAGGTCTCCCTTGAAAATGAGTTATGTGGCTCAATGAGACTACCTGTACAATTAAAGGGTAAATGAAAAATGAAAAAAAAAAATTATTAGCACAATAAAGTTGAAATTATCTGAGAAAAGCTGAAATTTACAAAAAAACAGCTGAATAGTAGATAAAACAAACAGAAATAAGCTTAAATTACCAGAAGGAAGTGGGTAGAGCATGATTTTGCTGAATTAGGCTGTAAAAAGTTGACTTGTTTGCAAAAAAAAAAAAAGTGGAATTAGCTAAAAAAGCTGAAATTAGCATAAAAATAGCGAAATGCTGAAAATAGCTGAATAGCAGAAATAGCTGAATTTAGCAGAAATAAGTTTCAAGAAGTACAAAAATGTTTGACTTTGCTGAATAAAGCTGAAAGTAGCACAAAACTGTTGAAAAAACAGCTGAAATTAGCTGGAAAAAAAACAAAAAAAAAACAATGACGGATTCAGTTTCTGTCAGATCCACAGATAATCAAAACATTTTCAGTATAGCCTATATTATTCACACAACATTACTCTGTGCTTGTATTTTTGCAAGTTGCTGTTGTCAGTGATAATTAGATTTTTAAGCATATGAAAGGTGTTCAACAGGGAGACTGTTTTAGAAGTTCACACCCTGATAACACATTCAACACGCATGGCGCAAAACAAAAAAGGACCAAAAGGAAAGGATTCTGATACATTTTTAAATTCTTTTATTCAAATCTTCTCTGACAGACTTTCAAACCACCATGTTTTTGATCAGATATTTTTATTTATCTGCATTCAGCAACTGAAATGTAGTTAACGGGTTAATAAAACTGCAGTATTTCAGTTTGGTAAGTTGTCCTGTAAGGTGGAGCAGCCTCCTGTTGTGTCAAAGATATTATTTTTGCTGTCTTCTTGTCATAGTCTTACCTTTGTTTGTTTGTATTTAGATTGAGAGAGCTTTACTTGAACAGACGGTGAAGACCCTGAACTCCTATTATGTGGAGGCTGAAAAAATTGGAAGTCAGTCGTACCTGGAAGGATGTCTGGCTTGTGCAACAGCTTACATGGTCTTCCTCTGCATGGAAACACGCTACGAGAAGGTACTGCACTGTATCTGTGTTCACTGAAATAAACACCAGCTGTGTTTTCCACACATTCTGTAAGCTCAAAACATTTTTTTCAGACTCACTGACATAAAGAAATAAAGGAAGATGGAGATAAGATCTGATTCTCCGGGGTTCCTTTATTTTTACATTTTTCTGCTCTAAAGGCCACATCTGTGTGCCTTTGTGTAACGCATAACTTGTCGTCTTGGCTGAACTCAGCACAGCTAAGATCTTGCTGTTTGTTGGTCTCTGAGACTGAACAAGAACACACACATGCATAATGCAATCAGAGACAAAGCTCCTGATTAGTCCTCTTGTGTTTTCTGTGTTCCTGCCAGTGTTTAAGATAAAACTCCAGATAACGAGAGCGTCTAAAATAATTAGAATATCGTGAAAAAGTTCCATTTTTGTCAATCGTTTCATTATATAGATTCATTACGCTATTACAAATTAGTGTCTTAGAAAATTAGCATATTGTGAAGAGGTTCAATATTTTAAACTCCTAGTGTCACACCCTGATCAGAGGATTAACTCCTAGATATGAGCTACAAATGTCTCATTCCTCAAGTCAAACCACTCCTGAACCAGAAACAACGTCAGCAGCGTGGGCTGAGGAGAAAAAGAGCTGGACTGTTGAACAGTGGTCCAGCGTCCTCTTTTCAGATGAAAGTATATTCAAGGATTCAAGGTTCTTTATTGTCATTCGCATCACATGTGGTGCATGAGGTGGAACGGAATTGTGTACACGGTGTCCCAGCTATATCCAACAAAAGTATAAACTGTAAAAGAAAAACAGTAATAAGATCTAAGATATGAACTAAGAAAAATGTTAATAAAAATACACTAAGCACTAGTAGTACAAACACAATGCGCTGAACAGCAGCACTAACATGAAGTTGTCCAAAGTTGGCAGAAGTGGGATGTCACTGGCTGATTGTCGGCTCCGAGCCAGTCCAAGGAACCAGCTGGGTTCTGCTGCTTCAGTCCCTCCATCTTGGACGGAGGTCGAGTTATTGGAAATGGAGAAAAGTCCACGGAACGCCCTCAAACACCCCGAAGCGTTGCGAGCACGGCTTGGCCGAACGGAACGCGGTCCTGAAGAGGGACGGCGTGAACCACAGGTTCTTTTCGTATCATATCCATAATGGGTAATGAGGACATCTCTCGGGTAGTAATATCTTTCTTCTGATGAGAAGAACAACTCAGTGCCAGCGAGGCTTTTAGATTTTAATTTAGTTCACGAATCTGAGATAAAGTTTACATAAATTTTAACATTAGTTCAAATTGAATAACATCCCTTCTCAAAGCTTTAAGCTATATTATATTATTTACCCTTCTGAAATAACACTATCTGGTTATTCATTCTTATTCAATATTTGCCGTATTGTCACTATTCAAACTGAAACTAAATGTTACAGAATTGTGATTTTAGTGGATTGAATTTGTGTCTTTATTTGAGTGAGGGGAATCACAACTCTGCCAAACCATGAACTTTAATCAAGGTCGGTTTACACGAACTGTTGGGATAACATCTGTTAAAAGGTGTATTGTTTATTCAGGCAACGAACAGCAGCATGAACAAATTTAGCATGTCATTTGGGAAATCAAGGTCCGAGAGTCTGGAGGAAGAGTGGAGAGGTCTAGAATCCATGTTGTTTGAAGTCCAGTGTGAAGTTTCCACTGTCAGTGATGGTTTGGGTCCATGTCTTCTGCTGGTGTTGGTCCACTGTGTTTCCTGAAGTCCACAGTCAATGTAGCATCTACCAGGACATTTTAGAGACTTCATGCTTCCTTCTGCTGACGAGCTTTATGGAGATACCGATTTGAATTTCCAGCAGGACTTGGACCCTGCCCACACTGACAAAGGCACCAAATACCAAAAGCTGGCTGTGGAATATTCTCATTTTACCAGACACTACGTTTTTTGTTTTTTTTAATCAAATAAAGGCTTGAAATATTTAATTCCATGTGTAATGAATGGCATAATATACAAGTTTCACTTTCTGAAATGATTGACAAAAATTTTAACATTTCCACAATATTCTAAGTTTTTTAGATGCATCTGCACTTCCCTGTTCTGATCTCTGTCTCACACAACTTCCAACTGTGTTTCTTTTTCAAAGCGGCGCAGAAATTAACTTGAGCTTGACCAGAAAAACAACAAAGAGAGGTTTACTGCTGTGTTGAAGCCATGTAGAAATGTTCTTCTCTGAGGTACCTTTCATCTCCCGGTCAACTAGTACTGCTCCACTGAGATACTCAGATACTCTCCGCTTCACGGGAGAGTTGTTTATTTACTTGTTTAACTTTATAAATGGTGCCGTGACTGATAAGAAGAAGTACCCACCCAAGTTGAAGCTTGACTCAATGTTCAGAAGTTTCTTTGCATAAGACTTCTTGAGAGATTTCCAACAGAGATAAAAATGTACTTTTGTGTTTTGTCAGTGGCTAGTGTCTCCATGTTAGCAGCTGATTCTGCAGCTGCAGCAGGCCTGTGGCATTCTGGAGGAGCACTGCTCAAAGTGTTGATTTGTCTCTTGTTTCAATCTGTTAGGGATGAGTGCTGGAGTGACCTTTGATTAAATTACAAAAGAGAACGTGAATCTGACACTCATAGTAAATTAAACAGCACGTCCAAATACAACAGTGATGTTTAATTAAAAGTCAGATAGGTCCACTTTAAGAATTTATTCTCTTGCAAGCATCCAGAATATACAGTATATCACAGAATAGACAGTATATCACAGAATAGAGAGTATATCACAGAATATACAGTATATCACAGAATAGACAGTATATCACAGAATATACAGTATATCACAGAATATACAGTATATCACAGAATATACAGTATATCACAGAATAGACAGTATATCACAGAATAGACAGTATATCACAGAATAGACAGTATATCACAGAATAGACAGTATATCACAGAATAGACAGTATATTTAATTCAAGAACTTACCATACATGAAAAGCTGCTTCACCTAAAATGCATACATAAAATAGATACAGCTAAATGCAATAAAACATTTGCAAGTGGGTCCAAACAAAACTTCATGTGGGTCCAGATCCAAGCTCATCCCCCAGGGTTCAATCTTAGGACCATTACTTTTCATTATTTATATTAATGACTTTGTAAATTCTTCCAAAATATTTCATAAGGTCATTTATGCTTATGATGCTAACTTGTATTTTTTTCATATAAATTTTTTTTCAGAACTGGAGGAAATAGTAAATGCAGAACTGAAAAAAAAAAAAAAAAAAAAACTGGTTCAAGAGTAACAAGTTATCTCTTAATATCAGCAAAACAAATTTTATTCTCTTTAGACCCAGTAAATCTAAACTTTTAATTGATCATGTAATTCTCAAAATTGAAAATGAGAAATTAATGAGAGTAAGTTCTACAAAATCCCTGGGGGTCCACATAGATGAGTCCTTAATTTTTAAATTGCATATTTAATATCTCTTAACAAAGTTGTCCAAATACGTTGACTTGTTTTTTAAATTATGATATTATTTGCCTCTAGCCACACTCTTAACAATGTATAAAACTCTCATTGAACCACACTTTACATACTGTAACGTTATATACCTAGTTATCTTAAGAAACTTGAAAGCCTTCAAAAGAAGATAATAAGAGCCGTGTCATGGTCCGAGTATAATGCACCCACATTCCATCTAGTTCATCGCTGTGGTCTTCTTCGGCTAACAGAATTAAATGTGTATCATAACGCATGTTTGATGTTTCAAATTGTAAATTAAACTAATAATAGATTAACTGAGCTCATCCCAATAAGTGGTCCACAACATACTTATGAAACCAGGGAAAAACATCTTATCTACACCAAACACAGAAGACTTAAAATCACTAATCAAACCTTTTCTGGGAAGGGGTTTGGTTGTCAGCAGCAAAACTGGTTGATCCACTCTGAGAAGGTGCTATTTAAGAGACTGAGCTGAATACAGCACCTCAGACAGAGGAAGTCTCTCGGATGAGAGACGAAACGTTTCTACATTTTTTTGCTTTGTTTTGTTTTTTGTTTTTTTGAATGTCCAGAGGACCAGATTGAACTTTTTTGGATGTTTCTACCTGGATTATTGAGCATGCATCAGGATATCAACTAAATATACACTAAGCACTAATAGCATAAAATCATTACGTCGAACATCAGCACAAACCTGAACATGAGTCCGTGTAAGCAGATGAGCACGCACGAACACATCAACGTTGAAACAGATCAGCAGCAACATGGTGTGATTTTTTTTCAGTGATTATTCTGACTAGGGATTCATGAGTCTAACAGCCTCAGGGTATAAGCTGTTCCTCAGTCTAGTGGTTCTACACTTAATGCTCCTTAACCTCCTTCCTGAGGGAAGCAGGACAAAAAGTGTGTGTGCTGGGTGAGTGGGGTCCTTCATGATGCAGATGGCTCTCTTCCTGCATCTGGAGGTGTAGATGTCTGTGATGGTGGGGAGACTGACTCCAACATCTTCTGTGCAGCCTTCACCACTCTCTGCAAAGCTTTTCTTTCTGCAGCTGTGCAGAAATCAAAGGTTTTGTTCCCATTGAATTTCAGTTGCTCAACTGTTTGGGGTTGATATATATATTTTTTCATATTATTAAATGGTTTCAGTGGGAGACTAGTTTAGACTGGAGGAAGGACAAATTAGCCAAGATGCTGTCACTACAGAATTTTGTTGCACAATGTGGCTTTGGCAATGTGTTTGTTGCAACAAGTATCAGTGTTTGTTCCTCCTAAACCTGTATGTGTAAATGAGTTCTCTAATTTTTCATCTGGGAGACTTGATTTCCCAACGTGACTTCCAAAAATGTTTTTAAATCTTGTTTTAGGAAATCTTAAGACATTTGGACAACTTCACTCCGTTTATTTAAAAATGTCTGAAGCACTGTGCAGGCGTTTACAATTCAAAATCTTGGCAATGTCTTTTTTCTTTAAACAGAACTTTATTATGCAGAGAACTTTGTTCAAAAACACTGTTCAGGTGGTTTTGGTACCATGCAATTAAAAAAATGAATAAATCTGATTGTGCAAGCCATTAATTATTGGTTTAAGCATTGTCATTGGTGTACATAAAATTTGCATCCTTTAAAAGTGTCAACATTCTGTACTGGATGTGATATGACTGATCATTGTGACAGTTTTTCTTGAGAGTACTGCTTAAAGACTCAACTGTTTTGGGGAGTGGTGGCGCAGAGGTTAGAGAGGTGGGCCTGTGATCCGAAGATCGCCGGTTCACGCCCCGGCCCCGACAACATCAAAATTGTGGGTGGGGTAGGTGAAACGCTCACACTTGCCCCCACCCTCATTCGTCCCACTCTGGAACCATGAGCAAGGCCCTTAACCCCCACCATATGCTCCCTAAACAGGTCTCTCTTGAAAATGAGTTCTCGTGGCTCAATGAGACTAACCTGGATAAATAAAGGCTAAATGAAAAAAAAAAAAATTAAGTAAAATCATCAGCTTGTTGATCTGAAGCTGCATTGTTCAGCTTTTCATATCTTTTGTTGCATGTGAAACTTTTTTGTTGTTGGCAGTTAATTCACGATAAACAAACGTTTATGTAAAATATTTCCTTTGATAAGATCATATTTTATCTTTTTAACATGTTTAATTTTTATCACAAATTATATTATTAACCAAAAACATTCAAATGAACACTGTGGCCAAGACCTTCTGAATCTCAAAAAAGATATGCATAAGAAGATAAATTGAGTGGAGAATACAGCAGCAGTAAGTCCAGAAGCTTCCTTGTAGCCAACTAGCCAAGCTAACTTTTAGCCAGACCTTAATCCAACTGGAAACTGCTGGACTGGCAGATCTACAGTAGCTCCTGAGAGAAGCCAGGAATCCTAAGGAGTTAGAGGACCTGCTTGTTCTGAGAATTGGGATGATATTCTGGAAGGTCTTGGCTAGCTCTCAGAAATGGCAGCTCCAACTCTTATTGTTGACAGCAGTAAAAGGTGAATATGTTCTTTTTCTAAATTAGCCTTGTAGGATTAGTCGTTACTCATAGCAGCCTAACATGCATGTTTTTAGTCTGTGGGAGGAATCCGGAGCACCCGGAGAAAACCCACGCATGCACGAAGAGAACATGCAAACTCCACCCAGAAGGCCCCGGGACCGGGGTTTGAACCAAGGACCTGCTCGCTGAGAGGCAGCAGCTCTACCAGTTGCACCACCTGCTGCCCTACTGTATATATATATATATATATATATATATATATATATAT
>NC_056498.1:57003439-57043030 GCF_014905685.2 Nematolebias whitei | reverse complement strand
GAGAGACCTGTTTTTTTTTAACAAAGAATGATGACAACAGTAGACAATCATAAAAGAAAGAATATAAACTGAAAAGAATAAATGAAAGAAAAATGAACGAAAATGATATTAAAAAATGTATCAAAAATCAGCTCGATTGTAAGGCGGTGTAGAAAACTAAAAATATTAACATGTCTGTACTGGTGTTTGCCAGGAACTTAGCAGATATTTGAAACCACTTAGAGAGGTCAAGGTTGAGAGCTTGAGATCTTTTTGCAAGATATTTCAGGAAACAGGAGCGGAGTAGGAGAAGGTCCTTTTGCCAAGTTCAGTCCGCACTGAGGGAACACTGCAGGTAATAATGTCCTGAGAGTGCACGCTGTAGCTGCACTCACGCAGAGACATGTAGGAGGAGATGTATGAAGGCAACAAACCAAGAAGTGATTTAAAGATGAAAATGTACCAGTGAGAGAGTCTGCGTGAAGTTAATGATGACCAGTTAACCAGTGAATACAGGGTGCAGTGATGGGTACGGTAGTTCCAGCTAGTTATGAATAGCGCACCATGATAGACAGCGTCCAACATCTGCAGGGTGCTTGTAGGAGCGTTCATGTAAATAATGTCACCGTAGTCAATGGAGAGAAGCAAAGTCACAGATACAAGGCATTTCCTAACATTCAGAGTATACTTCAAAAATTGCACCCACTTTTTGAGTTTTGCTCTCATTGCAGGTTTGAAAAAGTACTCTTTATATAGATTTACTTACTTTCCCAGGTGGAGCAACAGCCCTCCTAAATAAAAAAGGACCTTGTGTAGCTGACTGACATCATTAGTCAATGTTTAGGAAATGCATGGCATGCCTGCATTGTTGGTTTCCACAGAAGCTTATCTGAGGATGAATGAGCTGTTCTAATGATGCCATAGTTCAGAGCTGTTAATTTACCATGACTGACCATCAGCCTGAGACGGGTTTTCATGCTCAAGGTTCTTAGCCATTAATTTAGTTGTAATGCTTAGAAGAATGTACACAGACATTGTTTGATTTTGTGTGCAACGGCATGGTCTGAAGTGCACAGATTCACTCCACTGCTGGTTAGTGCACTGTAAACGCAATAGGCATGGCAGAAGAGGTGGATTTACTGTCAATGCAATCTAAATAAACTGTCCACTTTGAATTTTTGTGTTTCCACTTTGCTCTGACAGCAAACTAAAGCATAGAATCAAGTCTGTCCTTTTTTAATTTAGAAGCTAACGCGTCCAAATGGGGGGAAAAAAAGAGAAAAGAACAGCTAATCGGTTTTAACAATTCAGTTCTAGTAGTCCTGCTTGAAAGCATGTTAAAAAAACTAATGCGCTTATATCAAAATGGAATTACTTTGAGTTTGTAATAATACTTGTATTATGTCTTGTGTGAATTCTGCATGAAGGAGCTGAGGCTCGTTTTTAAATCTATTTAGGTTAGAGAAAACAGAGACTTTCACCTAAAACATCCATTCTCATGCTGAACCCCTCAATGATAAATGGTCATAACATGTAATACAGAATATATTTTTAAATGTAATGTGGAGGTAGTAGGTACGGCTGCTCATATTATTTAGTGTCCAGTCTGTTTGCATTTTTTAATAAACCTCTAATGGTTCAAAATGAAATTGGATTTATTTTGGTGTACCTCAGTCTTTTCCTTAAATCTCTCCACGTGTGTTTTTGTCTAGGTCTTGAAGAAAATATCAAATTACATCCAGGAGCAGAATGAGAAGATCTACGCTCCGAGAGGTCTGTTGCTCACAGACCCCATAGAGAGAGGAATGAGGGTTGTATCCTTCACTTTTCTGCTATCCCTTCCCCTGAGTTCAACAAATGATGAATATATGTCCAGAAAGTGGTAGTGGAAAATAACTGGCATTAACTATAATGGTAACATATAGATAAACTGCATGAATCAAAAATATATATATTTTTTGCTTTTGCTTTTGAAAGGTGCCCTTCTGTAGCAATTTTGGTCCCAAGGAGTAAATCTAAAATGGCAAGTTTGAAGACATGCATGCTAAATCTTTTGAAAGAATAGCTGAAAAGGAGTCAAAAAATGTGCATGCAGTTGTGGTGGAGCATTTTATTTTATTTTAGTACTCCAAAATAATGGTTTGCTTTGTGGTCTGCTTAACCTTGCTGTTTGTGTAGTTCGTGGTACATTATTTTACAGATGAGCTGTTCTGCTGTTGGAAGAGGCCAACAGTTTGTCTCTCTCTGACAGTTGGAGGGATCACACATGCAGGCGAAAGGAAAAAGAAAATGTGTCCAACAGACCATCACACAGGCCTGGCCCAGACTGCTGTAAAGATCAAGCTTCACCTCGAAGGGCCAACTTTGTACCAACACAGCCAAAGCATTTCTATGGTCTCTATTTCCAAAATTTGGATGTAGAGCTCATTATCCAAAACAACAGATTAGCAAATGTCACGCTTTAATGTATTAAAATGCATAACAGCTTCAAGTTCTGAAGTCATGCTGCCTTTCATATTAGGGCAAGTAAGGCTGGATGTGGATGTCTGTATGGGACACAACAGAGACTGGTTTTTCTTGAGTGAGTCTGCAGATCTTGTGCCTTTTTGGCAGTATCATGCTGATTTTGTTACGGGCTGGTCCAAGCCTTTTCCATCATCTAGGAAAGAATGGCGGAGAATCCAATTTCCAGTTAGGCCTGATCCCCTGCAGCAAATGTAGAACAGCCTCAGTGCATAGAATTACAAATAGCAACGTGGACATTGAGAAACTAGTTGCCACGTAAAACATTTCTCTCATGCTAAATGGAACAATATTTACGAACACTTTATATAAAGTCCATAATATATTGTCTATTTGAACTGGAAGAAAATCCCCTTTAATGAAGGTTCAGTTTTTGACTATTGAAAGTATGCAGCCATGTTTCCACACAAAAAAGAAGCTACAGCCAAAAGAAGATCTCTTCAAATACAAATGAGAAGGATGGTGTTTAGAGAACTGAAAATATTGCATGCATGCCTGGAAACTGTTTCCTCTCTGCTAAACATAAGGTGAGACTATCATGATTTATGTTCATTTTGGTGTATTTAGGTTAGAATGGCTTACAAGCAGTAGTGGAACATTGCATTTTGAATTATTCCAGCAGGTTCTACAGGAAATGGCTAGGACTAAATTCCAAACCTAACTGGATGAAGTGCACCCAGGACAAGATTGAGACTAAAAGTTATTATAAAGAGTAAATAAAAAAATGAAGAAATTGTAACTCAAACTCTTGACCTCTTACACCAGAAAATGTGTGCAGTGATGAAGAGATCAACCAGTTTCAGAACTGAAGCTGTTCTTCATCAAGAAATATGTTGGGGAAAAATCTTACAAGCCATTGTGCATGACTGACTACCAGGATATTTGTGTTTATATTTGCACAAGTTTTACATTCCTGCACTCCCCAAATAGTAGACCCACAATGTCCTTTATTATTTCTTTGTTCCTTGACATTCATTGTGTCCTCAGCTAGAGGTCAGTGTATTTGAGGACCGGGGCTCAGACGGCTCCAGTCCCAGCAGCAGCCTGTCATCATGCAGCAGTGCCCGATGACTGGAGGGGCAGCGCCAGGCTTACGGGTACCACCACAGGGGCAGCGGGACGCTTACCAATATTCGCATGCTGAAACATGAGAGCACCAGGTTCTAGGACAAATTGAGAAAAAAAGGCAAGGAGGTGATCCACAACACTCGCGCACTTCCTGCTGGGGCCTTCAACATAACACCTTGAAAGGATGGCTTTTATAAAGATGGATACAGTAACAAACACTGAATCTACACATCAGTATGACATCTGTCATTTATTGTTTTCTCATTCACCTGTTCTCATCTTATTACATCACATCAGTCTCCATCAGTCACATGCTCACCTTTAATCAGAAAGGGAGTCCACATCCTATTAATTTATCATATCTCTCACTTGACTTACACGCAGTTTATTCTGAAGTCTCAGCAGCAGCTTTGACATCCCAAGCGAGAGCATCTTCCAAGTCTCCCAGTAGACACCGTGTTCTCTTTTCTTGCTGAACGACTGCATTTGTTTCAGGTGGTTGAGGTCAAGCTGCTCTGAATAATGGCAAATTGGACCTACTGTGGGACTGTGCCCCATATACAGGCATTTGACGTACATATCAAACAGCTACCAAAGAGCAATTTGAATTATTTATGCTCCTTATTCCCTGCAGTGGATATAAGTGATCCACATCACAGCTGTAGGTCACACGCAAATTCATACAAATGCACACGACCATGCAAAAGCATCATGCAGACATGCTATGGAGGGGACATGTGAGCATGTGCATTGAAACACACACATGTAGCTGTAGAGGAAACGCATTCCTGCACACGTCTGGATTAGAGTTGGATCCAGAAATGATTTTGCATGTGGTTTAAGCTCATTGCAGCAAATCCAGGTCCAGAAAGACTGCATCTGTTCTTTTTTATATGGGTTTTTGTATTTTGTGGAACGTGTGTGGCTGTGCAGTTAGTTCCATTTTAATGTAAGATAAAAAGCTTGCATATCTTTAAGATGTCTCAAATCAATGCTTCCAAAGAGGCCCATTTACTCATGAGAACGCTGAAAGAGTGTGGGCTGGTATCTCTACAGCAAGAAAATGTATGGTTATTTATGAGAAAGGTGCTTTCGTTTGAGTGTGGAAACCGGCAGGAGAATCAGCCCACACAAAGTCGGAAGCCTAAACCTCTTATAAGCTTTTCCACCATCATGTTGATTCAGATTGTCTTTAAAAATACATAAAACAACAGAAATAGACAAACATACACTTTTGCAATGCATTGCACTGGACACACATTAAGATGATGCAGATAAAATTTCACAATCAGGTAAAAAAAATCGCTGCATTTTCAGGCAAAAAATAACTCTTTTTTTAAAAATAAGCACAATTTGAGAAAGTTTAACTTAATGACATCTAGTATTCATTTGCTCTTGGAGGCTGCAGTAGCTTGGTGGTCAGTGCTGCAGTCTTGTAATCCTGGGGTTGCAGGTTTGAGCCCAGGTTGTGTCAGGAAGGGCATCCGGCGTAAAACAAATAGCCAAATATTTCACGTGAGTTTGCTCGCAGGGGTGATCCCTGGAGAAGGAGTAGTCGTTAAATAGACTGTCTTTTTTGACTAACGTTTTTGTGGCTGTGCACAGTCTGATAAGATAAGCTGCCATCATTATATTGCTAAAAGGAAATGAGCAAGCAACAACAACCACAAGATGAGACCAGCTAAAGACTAGTTGACTTGTTTACTGTTTGTATTGTTCATGTTTTTCTCATCACATATTTAGTCATTTAACATTTGTTTCTCATGTTTTGGGTTTGTAAATTCACTCATAACATCACCTAATCAGCACACAGTCATTGTCTAACGGCTGATTTATTTGCTCCTATACGGTTTGATTTGAACATTTCCACATCACCTGGATTACCAGTTTACGTCGCAACATGTTTACGACAGCAGTTGGGTTTAGCTGTGTTTGTGTTCAGCCTCCTTTCCTTTTGTTTGATGCCTTCATGTTTCATCCCAGTGGAAATGGATATCCAACCTGGAGCTGATTGATTGAGCTGTTTAAAAGACTCACCACTGCCAATTAGCACATAAAGCAGCTCATTGGACAGTACATATATACAGTATATATATATATATATATATATATATATATATATATATATATATATATAAAAAGAAATATAAACGACTTATCCAGAAGAAAAATGAACTCTGTGTGTTTGTTTGTTCATTCAAACTTGTTTGTTAAATGTTAAGAAGCTGATTTATATCATTATTCTCAGTTGTCACTGTTTTGTGATTCCAGATCTTCTAACTTTGGGCAACGAGGAAGAAATAGAAAATGACATGTTTGTCATTTTCTGACATTTTCTTTAGTCTAATATCTTTTTTTAAATGTTGCCAGTGTAGCTTTGTATATTGTTAATAGTAAAGATGATGATGACATGAGTTGTTGATAGGGATGCACTATATTGGATTTTTGGCCGATATCCGATATGCCAATATGTTAAAACTTATTTGGCTGGTAACCGATACCAGTACTGATATTTTTTTTTCCCTAGACCTACTTACAGAGACTACAAAGCTGTATCTATTGTGGAATTAAAATACTACATTATTCTGCATGGTCTTTGTCAATTTGGCCTACTACCAAATGCAGATGCCAAAAAGGAGCTTAAAATGATGAAACACTTCAACTTGGATTATGTTTAATGTCAAATTTATTTATGACATTTACTCCCTCTAACACAATAACACTCAAACAGAGCAACTATGTACATTTTCACAAATCTAAACTCAACGGTGCATGTGATGTCATAATGTGCTGGCGATGCAGGCATCTTTGTCACTGGGTTGTCATACAAAAACAGATATACTGTATTTATATATTTAACTTTATCGCTAATATCGGCCGATAACGATACCATGCCGATAATATTGTGCATCCCTAGTTGTTCATATTGATGGCTCTCAGGGGTAAATATAAATGTGCCAAATTTAAAGGCTCTTGAAGGATATATAGCCATGATAGCAGCTGTACCGTCACTCCGTTGGTTGGAAAGTCTTGGAAAAGCTGAAATTTTAAATGAAATTTTTCAACTACAACATCAATTGAATTTCTTTATTTTTCTTGTTTATATCTTTCTCAAGATAATGCTTAATATTTTTGCAATCCTTTATTTTCTAACTTGTTTTTCATGACTAAACATTTGAAAATCTAACGGATCCATCATGTATACTTTGTGTCTATTGCTAACTGGTGAACATTAAGAGGACGATAAGATAAGTTAATAAATGTCTATGTTGTTTTTGTTTATTTCTAAAACCTACAGAGCTCAAACTACTAAAAAACTCAATTCTTTCCTCTCAGAAACACAGTAATCCTGAACAATTTCAAAAACGTCGTCTTACACAATATTTTCGTTTCTTGCTGCAGCAAAACAGCCAAGACATGCCACTGTCACTATTTGAACAATATGACAGACTTTTTAAACACTTTTTTTTATATTTATGTTTAATATGACTGAATATGAGTTAATAAAAATAGAATAAATCCCAACTATTACTCTCATTATCGCTGTTATGTTAACATTTACAAGTGTTTACAGCAGAGGGCATTGTTTCTGATGGTTTTTGTCCAGACATGATCAGTATAAAGAGCTCAAACAGTCCAAATGGAAAGTTGCTAATCACCAAGTGTTACAAACGTGAAAACACATTTGCTACAAACTGTATTTTTATTTTTTTTTTTTAATCTGAATCTAACCTGACCAATCAGAACAAAGATTTGTCGATAAAGAAGCAGGAGAGTATAGCACAGAAACAATTTAAAGCTATTCACATATATGATAATAATCTCAACAAAGACAATATATTTATTAGTACATAATGGTATTAATAATGATAAATAATGGTATGGCATCTTTCAACATACTGTATTTTTCGGACCATAAGGTGCACCAGATTATAAGGTGCATTAAGTGAAACAAGACAGTCAGATAAGTCAAACTTTATTCACCTCATTCACAATAACCACATAAAATTGGTTTGAGGTCAGTAAGCACAACCAGAATTAATACATAAGGTGCACTGGATTATAAGGCTCATTGTCGATTTTTGAGAAAATTCAAGAATTTTAAGTGCACCTTATAGTCTGAAAAATACGGTATATTACAAAGGGTTGTATACCATGTTTCCCTTTTCAGAACAGCTTTTTTTTAATAAACCAAAGGAGTGAAGACTCTCTTTAGATGTTAAACTGAAATATCAGCAAGCAGAAGAATTTATTTTAGCCATGCTGTTTATTGTATTTTATTTACCAAAACTTGATTATGAAAGAGATGCGGGTGACTTTTATGCCTGTAAAGTTATTTAGTATTGTACATTTCTGATATATTGTGTTGTACAGTACTTGAAATGAACCAATCATTAGTGAGAACAAACTGTATGTCTGAAGAGCTGTGAGTGGGATTTCTTTTAACACTTACTGTAAAGTCTTCTATAAAAGATGAAATGTGCAATATGTTGCCATCCTGAGTCCTTTTCTTCTCTGTAACACACAGTTTATACTGCATGATGTGTGTTGGAGCTTGGATACAAATGATAGGAAGTGAAATCCAGATCTACAATCTGTTTTATATCTTGATGTCTTAATTTGATTTTTAACACAATACTTGAAATTCAGTTTATGTTTGTGGAAAAAAAAGTTGATTGTGAGAACTGTTTTATCTGCAGCAGATGAATAAAGAATTTATCAAAGTTGCTGAAAAGATGATTATGAGCACAGATTGCTGTTAATATGCAACAAGTTAAAACTCATGCAGCTGGTAAAAACTTAGTGTACACGGTCGCCTCTTGATTTCCTGCACACACTTTTCAGGATATCCACAAAAATTAAAAAAAAATAACACATAGCGAGACCAAATTATGTCACTCAGCAGTCAGAACTTCAACACATCTGTACTTCAAAGGACACTATTTGCCTCTATGTGTCTCAAATTACTTTATTTATTCATTTGTTTGCTTGTTTGTTTGTTTGTTAGCCTCTTAGGAACAACTCTGAACACTGTGACAGTTAAAAAGTTATTATAACCCAGATGCAACCGCACAGAATATTTTTTAACTCGCTGTATTAAGGGTCATTGGTCAGAGTTTTGTCTGTCTTTAAAGCATTATGTGCGTGCGTGTGTGTGTAGATGAGTTTACAGTACATCCATCACAGCCTCCCTTTAAGTGATAATGTTCTGGCTCAGATGCTGAGAAGATCACAGGAGTGCAGACAGTGGAGGAGTGGTGAGAATGAGATATTTTCTCAACGACGCCAAAGGATTGAAGAAACAGCTCAACACCTGAGGTCAAAGGTAATTTAAAAAATATAGTAATAAAAAAGCTTTCTTTTTCCAGGATGTTGCAGTCAGTTTTCAAGTTTAAAACTTTTATTATTGTTTGGCTTCAGAGCACAGTTAATGTTCTTCCACATTTCCCTTGATTTGTACTGCTTTTTTGCTCAACGGGAAGGAAGTGGTGCTCAATCATATTTTTGTAACCTTTATTTAGCAAGGTAGTCTCATTAAGACCTATTTTAGACAGACAACATATAAAGTACAGACATCAATATACAACAATAAAAAACAATTAAAATAAAAGTAGAACACAGAAGAGGCACAGGCAACAACAGTTGTATTAAAAAAAGCATATAAAATGAAAAGTAAATAGAAGACATGAAATAAAAATGAAACAAAAACAGGTAAATTATAAAGCAGTGTAAAATACTAAAAACAGGAACGTCTGCGTTGTTTTTTGCCAGGAACTTAGCAGTTGTTTAAAATCCCTTAGCGAGGTCAAGAGCTTCAGATCTTTTTGCAAGGTCTTCCAGGATACAGGAACAGAGTCAGAGAAGGCCCTTCTGCCAAGTTTGGTACCTACTGAGGGTGCACTGCAAGTAATTATGTCCTGAAAGCGCTGTAGCTGCAGTCACGCAGTGACATGTAAGAGGAGATATACTGTATGAAGGCAACAGACCGAGAAGTGATTTACAGATGAAAATGTACCAGTGGGAGAGTCTGCGTGAAGTTAATGATGTCCAACCAATGATCAATGGATACAGGAACACTGCAGGTAATGATGGCCTGAGAGCACACGCTGTAACTGCACTGATGATGTGACATGAGGGAGGAGATATAAGAAGGCAGCAGACCAACAGACCAAGGAATACAGAGTGCAGTGATGGTAGTTACAACCAGTTATGAATCTTAGTGCACCATAATAGACAGCATCCAACATCTGCAAGGAGCTGGCAGGGACATTCATGTAAATAATGTCACCACAAATCAATGGCTGGTAGAAGAGTAGCAGCTTCAAGGCGTTTCCTAGCATTCAGTCAAACGAGTTCTATTTTCGAAAAAGAAACCCAGTTTCCATTTCAGTTTATTAAGTTTTTAACATGTGGCTTAAAAGAGAGACATGCATGAATTAAAATTCCCAAGAATTTGTAAGAATCATGACCTCGGTTTGCTTTCCTTTGTTTTCTGAAAAAAAAAAAAAAAAAACTTTTTAGAACTAATCTATATAAAGGTATATTCTTAAATATAACCAAAGATCTGAATAAAACTTGACTGTTTTTCAAAAACATTTAAACTGGAAGCTGGTAAATGCAATTGTAGATCGTGAGATTGAGTGCTTGCGTATAAGTGTTAGATGAAATTCACACGATTGCTAATTTCTTCTTGGAAAAACTGACTCAATTTAGTGAATAAATGTGTGATGATACAAACAGAAATGTTTAGTGTGTTGTCAAAAAGAAAGTTCAAGCCAAATAGATGTTTTGGTACTTTATTTGAAGATGTATGGATGTTGTATTCAATCAAGAACATTCTGAATTTCTTTCAGAAAATCTTCAAGACTGAGGTGCTTATGCAAGTTAGGACAAAGAGAAATTAGGAGGGAACAGCTCTTAAACCACTTGATTTATTGTGCTTTGAGTCTTTTACAATAATTTGTTGGCTTTGGCATGAAGATTGCCTCCGTGTGATTGACAGTTGTGTTCTGATGTATTAACAGACCTTTAAGGCCAAAATGTTGAATGAAAAAAAAAAAAAACCCACAGCTTTGAGCATTAAAAAGTTAACATTGTGCAATTCTATGTAAATGTCACTTGAGATTACATCACCTATTGGTGACATAGAGGTTATTGTGTCATTTTCTCCAGCTAAAGGAACAAATAGCTTTCTTCTTCAAACTGCTTTTAAATGAATTGAGTGTGAGATCCTGCAGAGCCGAAGCTGAGATAAACACTGACAGAGAAAGAGATAGAAGGGATTGTGTCGGTTTTCTCTACCCAACACCAAATTAAAGATCTAAGGAGGAGATAAAACGAGATAAGCAAATGAGAGAATTCCTCTCATCACCTCGTTAACAATAATGAATGAAAGCAGGATATTTAAGGGGAGAAATGAATTAGTGTGAAAGAATAAGATTAGAGCAGTAAACGGTACAAAGCATACTTCCAGTTCACTTTTCTTTAAAAATAAAGCTTAAAAAAATGATTATCTAATGCTTTTATCTATAAAATGGAAATAAAAGTTAACAACTCGTTGCATAAAAGTAAGGCTGACTTCACTTGACAGTTTTAGTGACTGAGACGTGAAGCTCCCGTATAGAACAGCGTGCAAAGTAAAAAGCTAAGTCAACATCTTGTTAAATTTTTGTCCTTTTTTTTTTATTTAAAGTTTTTTGTCAAAGCATTCATCATTTTCTAAAACTTCAAAAAAGGTTTCAAACAGACAAGATTTGTGGAGCTTGTTCTTGTTCACCAAATATATCATGCACCTAGATTACTCTATATAACCAGGATTATTGACTTTTTATGGTGATGTGGAAGCTTGGAGTTTAATTCCTGTTATTCTGAGGCTGCAGGATCAAGCCCAGGTTGCATCAAGAATGGCATCCGGTGTGAAACAGTTGCCAAACCTTTCATGTAAGTTTGCTCCCAGTGGCGACCCCTGCATAAAGAAGAAGCCAAAAATAAAAAATAAATCTTTCTTTTTTACTACCGTACTTGCCGCTGTACGTGTCGCACCACCATTCAGTAAGTCGTATCAGTCTGAATATGTTTAATAAAGTGGAAAAAAAAACATAAATAAGTCGCTTCACCGTATAAGTTGCATCTATTATGCGTCAACGCTGACCACCCAGAAATGTGGGCCGGTGTTGTGCCAAAAATCGATTGGCTGCCAAATGGTGGTTGCGGGAGCGTACACGGGAGGACTTTAACAATAATTTAACAAGATTAACACTTAAAAACAATTATTTGTTTGCTCAAAATTATAGCAAAGGTGTGTCTCAGTTGAACTTTTCTTTAATAAATGAATTAAAAAAAACGTTCAATGCAAAAACAACTGAACTTTAATAAATGAACTTTATTGGTAAAATCAGCTGCATTTCAAAAGCCAATTTGCAGAAGCGGGATTGTGCAGAAGGCGGGCTCTGTGCATTTTGTCGAAATTTAACAAGATTAACACCTAAAAACAATTATTTGTTTGCTCGACATTATAGTAAAGGTGTGTCTCAGTTGAACGTTTCCTTAATAAATGCACTTTAATGGTCAAATCAGCTGCATTTCACCTGAGCGGAGCGGCAAATTGCAGCTGATTTCACGTTTGCTCCGGGAGTTCCGGAGCGAGACGAAGGCGGCTGTATGGCAAGCCAAGTGTCTCATTAATAGCCACTTTTACCTATTAATGAGACACTTGGCTTGCCATATTAGTCAAGGGCCCTCTAGTGGCTGAAAATGGTAGTGTTCACTATTTTCCATATCAGAATGAATGAAATAGTCAGATCTTAGCCAAAAATCAGGTTATAAATATGGGAAAAAAACAAATTAGTCGCTTTGGTGTATAAGTGTCAGAACTTACAAATTTATGCACAAAGGTGTGACTCATACGGCAAAAAATATGGTATTAATATCTTCAGGGAAAAACACCACACAGATGTAACAATTTTCTTTTATTTAATCTGTTAAAGACCATCTAATCACCAACTACACCCGCATATTTGAGCTCTGCCCTAACCCTTTACTTATTCTGGAGGGAACAATTTGATACCAACTCTTACAGTAGCATTATTAGGAACAAATCCAAACTGTATTAACATCAAGGCCAAAACATAACTCTTGAGCATATTACTCACTGCAGTACTAAAGTACACAACCAATGGCTGGAACCAGACCCCTCCACATATGGATACAAAAGGTGTGGGACATTTTATCTAATGGAGCAAATCCCATACTCATAGGCTACAGAAATCCGTCTTCTCCAAAACAGTGGAAACCCATGTTACTTTTATTATTACAGCGAGAAACACCATCTGCTCCAACTGCTCCCTTTTCCTGCACACGTGCACGTCGCATGCTGCCCCATTAAGAGCAGGAGAGGCTGTAGGCATCTACATGTGTTTTTTGTAGAATTGCAAAGTAGTCGTGTATATTTTTCCTGCTCCTATGTTTTCTCTCTTTGCCATGCCTTGTTGCTTGGCACCTGAAGGTGCTCATTTCAAAATTGTATGAATTAATGTTTAAATGTTTACAGAAGGAACAAAAATTGTATGAGGAGTAAACATTAATTAAAATAGCAAATAAAATTGTGTTTAAAAATGACCATCATAAACAATGATGTGATCATCGGTGTAGCTGCAATTATTAAAGTCATCAGTAACCACAGTGACTCAGTGCCAATGATCTATAATAATCACATTTAAAATTTTTAATCTGTCTTAACTGTAAAGCACTTTGGTCAGCTTTTGTTGTTTTTATGTGCAATATAAATAAATTGACATTGACATTGACATTATCTATTATATCTAGATCTATTATAATAATATTATAATTATATTATGCGATCTACACTTTTGAAATTGGACAAGGCTGCAAGTCGAATGCCCAGAAATAGTTTCCAGCACATGAAGACAGTTCTTTGCTTTCAACATAAACAAAAACAAACACCGAGTTCAGGAAAAGATTTATTAGGAAATAATCTTTAAAACATGTGTCAGTTGGTTTATGTAACAATTTTACAGACAGGGTGTGAAAGTTAGGACATAGTCCGTCAAGGATTTTGCTCTTTTCTAAAATAAAAGGTTTTTTTTAGCAGCTTTATTTTTGAGGTTTTGAGGTGACATGTTTACAAAAAGGTTTACTTTTAAAATCGTAAAGGCAGCTCTTAACTGAATTTGAGCCACTAATTGGGATTCTAGTGAGATTATTACCCCCACAATCAGTTTTTAGCAATTTTCTTGCTGTCATTCTATAAACGACTTTGCTTTCGAGCTTCCTTTCATTTACTTTACTCTCATTTTCAGCCATGACACCTGCTGACATCATTTCATTTTGATGTTTGCTCCAAAATTTACGTTCTTAGTACAGTGCACAAAAACAAATCATA
This sequence comes from Nematolebias whitei, assembly GCF_014905685.2. Classification (NCBI taxonomy): domain Eukaryota; kingdom Metazoa; phylum Chordata; class Actinopteri; order Cyprinodontiformes; family Rivulidae; genus Nematolebias; species Nematolebias whitei. The sequence goes on along the minus strand of NC_056498.1, from coordinate 57,029,058 downwards.
ATGTTGTCCTGTGTCTGTGTGCTCAGTCATACACAGCCTTATGTTTATCATCTCCTCTACATGTTGCATTATTCATAAATAACAAAATAAATGAACCCTTCTTTCAGAGACAGATGGTCTGGCATATGTTCGCCTACCTGCTCCCCTCTTCATGGCACACTCATGGCCCAAACAAACCCACCCAGAGCCTTGGTTTTTTTTTTGGCTTCTTAATAAACCTATAGGAAAACGAGAGTGATGGTGAGAGGATTAGCTTAGCAGCATGGTGGAGTTAGCCTGTGTGTGTGTGTGTAGTGGTAATACTGGAGCTCCACTTATTGACTGGGCCTCAGTTCAAGTCCCACTAAAACAAATGCCAGGCAATGACACGAGGACTCCACAGGTGACACAGTTCCTCCTGATCTGGCTCCCAGCGAGCATGCTCCCTGTGTGTGTTTTCTTTTGCATTAAGAGGGGGCCGGGAGCCAGGAGGTGGCATACAGCAGCGGTGATGACAGGGCAGGGCTGTGATGAAAACAACAGCTGCAGAGATCCATAGAGGAAAAAATGGTGAAGAATTGTTTTTGGAGAAAAGTTTAGACGCAGAGTTTTTATATAGCTCTGCTGAGCAGGGAAGAAGGAGGGTGCTCAGTAGCAACTACAGCAGTCCTGTCTGCAGCTGCGTAGAGATGAGCAGAATAGAGAAAGAAAGCGAGTGGAAAGCATCGCGATCCCCTGAAGACCGCGTTACACCAAAGTAAGCCACCTGAGCTGCAGAATAAAAGGAGAAACCGACAGAAGGTAGGAAAATGTTAGTGTGCTGATGGACAATTCATAAGTAAGTCGTGTAAGATAAGGGCAGAGAGGAGAAACGGTCAGGAAAATGTTAAGCCTTGACGCAAAATCAGTGTAATTAAGACATCCTAATGAATTTCCTACTCTTCCTTTGTTCTTCTGATCGTGATAATCTAGCTATAAGTCTCTGTCAGGACCACTCACCCACACAGGTTGACCCGTCATCCTTGGGCTCAAAGCCTTGGTTGCATTTCCTTTTGGCACGGCACTTATAGCTGCCGTGGGTGTTGGTGCACACCGGGCGGTCGGAGGGGCACACAGAGGGGAACTGGGTACATTCATCTTTATCTGAAGGGAGGGTAAAGGTGGGGAAGGCGAAGACACTTAAACCGGGAGACAAGAGACGAGGTTCAACAAAGGAATTAAAAGTTTTATCTTACCTGTGCAACGCCCATGCTCATTCAAAGAAAATCCATGACCACACTGTAAAACAAGATTATTTTATTTGTTTATCCCTATAACATGTTGGTAAAGATTATTGCATTCTCTTTTGTAATTTTGTCAACAATTGAAGACTCTCTTGCACTCTAAATGGTACATATACCTGGTGCTGGATCAAACCTGGTGGTTTTTCTTATTTGTTTTTTTAAGACGTAGAAGACAATAATACACCAGTCAGAACTGAATCGCATATTGTCTTCATAAAGAGTACAACATATTTCTTATTATTTTCGCTGATCTCTTTAGCATTCACTTCCAAATCATCCTCCTCTGTCACACCAATCTGCTTGTCCTCCTTCATCTATGAACCACCACTGCGGTCTTCCTCCTTTCTGGCAGCTCCATGTACAACGTTCTTTGACCAACGCATCCATCCAGTCAAAAACATCCCAACCTTGCTCTTTAACATTGTCTTCAAACCACTCAACCGATCTGTCCCAGTGTCATTTCTAATCCTGTCCATTTTGGTCCTCCATCCCCGGGCTTTGTTCCACTAGCTCCCTACTCTCACTGCCATCTGTGATTAAACGCCTGTATTAACAAACAAGAACCTATAACTAGGTCTGCCGTGTACTATACTAGTATATTTTGGATGATCAAAAATTAGCCGAGTAATACTATAATTCAGTACCTCTATTTTCACAGTAGGAGTAACTTCATCTTCATCTCTTGGATAGTGGATCTCCAGAACTGAGTTGATCTCTGAGGACACCAGGGGACGGGCTATAGAGCGTCCATCAGGCCAGTACACCTCGACATTTGTGGCAATATCCTTACCTGTTAAGGTAATCATGATTTAGATTAATTATTAAACACACAAATAACATAACCTCAGTTAATCACCGAGGGATCACAAGTACCCTGTTGATAATGAATCTTCCACCTTTGCCTCCTTTTTCATAGACTGTGCAGACTGAGTGGTGCTTTCCTCTCTTCATTAACTGTTTTAATCAGGCACAGAGAAAACTCATCTCATGATGGGACCCTTTTGAGGCCTTTAATTAAAGGGGCATTTCTAATATAAACAGCTCTTTAGTCACCATGCCAGACAGGTGCACCATCTGAGAGCCAAATGGCAGTTCACCTGATCTGAACCTACTTGAAAGCCTTTCATATCTTACACGACTGCTAACAAAGTCTGGAGGAATTTTCAATGCCTCCAAACTATTTTCAGGTAGTTTGGCTGCTACCTTCTTCAAGGGTCGCCACAGTGAGCGATTGCACATGAAAGGTTACCAATATAGACTGAAAGACTGCGGCACTGACGCTGCACAGCCCCACTGTCAGTATTTTATTAATGTGGGTAATACTGTGAGGCCTACAGTAGCTGATCTGTGACTGCACACCCCTAATGCACTGAGTAGAGCCAAGGCAGAAAGTCAACAACCAAGCCTGAATGGCCACCAGCGAACTGCCCCACAGGAGAGCTGGGGGGAGCTGGCCTCCATCTAGAGCACCTGTCCTCTTGCTCACACGCCTTTGTCCAAAAAAGCTTCTTCCCACAGGCAAAGTGTGCTACTGTGGTTTTCTTATTAGGCTTTAGGTGGTTAAAATGTTTGCTTTTTACTGATAATCCCTCAAAAAAGTCAAGATTTCTTTCTATGAATCAAATGGACACAAGCAGTCTAAACGTGGAATAGTTCAGAAAACAACAAACATGCTCATCACAGATCTTTTCTTGCACTTCTTTAGCTAAGAGATGTGGTCCCTAAACATTTTAGCTCTTGAAAACGTGGGCTTACCAAGACCAAAGTGGGCAACAGGCTCCATCTCACACAGGTACCCTGAACCACCATCAATAATCCTTGTGTGTGGGCCGCTCTTCTTTGTGTAAACCACCACTTTAGCTCCTCTGGCAAAAGCCCCAAACTTGGTACGGGGAATTACTCGCAGCCAGGAGTTAGTTTGGCCCTAAGACAAAAACAGAAAGGGGAAGGAGATGGAGTGAGGCAGGTGAGGTGAAGCTGAAGCATGCTACTGATTGTCTGATGATTCTGAACCCTCACCTGGTTGACTTTGTAGACAGAGAGAGGCTGAGCTGCACTTTCACCATGAGACACGATCAGTTCCAGATGTCCATCACCATCAAAATCTGTAGCTACAGCTCCTGCAGAGGAAACAGCCTTTAATGACATCTGTCCTCATGCCATGGAAATACAGCCATGTCAACAGTTTATGGCACTAATGATTATGAAGGAAAGCATGAGGATACTTATTTCTCAAATGGTGTGTTAGTGCCATCTAGTGGTTTGATGTGGTATAAGCAAGTACAAGATGAAGCACATGCAAGTATTAGACTTCTAAGTCAGACTTAGAATGGTCAAATTTATGAGAGCATTAAAAACTACAGAAGTAGGAATATTAATAAAGTATGGTTTAAGGCAGATCTTCTATCTTGGACAATATTATATTTCACAGGTAAGCAAGTAACAGATATAGTAGAGCCAAATTTGATCACCAGTTCCTCGTCCTTCGGGCTCTGCAGCCTCCCCGATATTGAGCTCTTCTATCTGGGGGTCTCCATGTTCTCTCCTGCTCACCCTGTCAAAGAAAATTCTCAAAATTATCTGAATTACTACTAAAACAACTACAGTCACTATATAAACATAACAGCTGTGATATATCCACCCATACATTTTTTAATCTGCATAATAGTCAAATAATGGAATTTCTATTTGCATTTGTTAAGCAATTATGGTTTATAAATTGTAAATGTTCTAATTTTCCGACCTGCTCTTTGCCTTGTACCTGTAATTTAAGTTGTCTTTGGTGTTCGTTGTGGTTTCTATGTTTGGTTTTGATGCTTTTATTTCTTGACCTATAACTTTACCTTTGCCTCCTAATTTGTACCCTAGGTTGTTTTGGTTTTTCTTGATTTCTGCTCTCTCTTTTTACCTGATTTGTGTTCATCTCACCACAGACATATCTTAGTGTACAGTTAGTTTTCAGTCCTCCTCTGTGACTCAGATCCATATCCAGGTTGAACTGTGTGTTTTTCACAATATGCTCAGCCAATATATTTCTACTCACAGCATGAAAAGCATAAAAGTCACAGCATAATACAGCCCAGTTTCTGGAGATATCAGGTACATACATGGTAAATTCCACGTACATACTTGTAAGTACGTCGCAAGTATAACCTTTGTACATTTTATTGTTGTGTGTTGTATTTTATTGTTAATTTTCTTGTTTTTTCTGTGGCTCAAGATGCTTTTTTTTTATCTTGTTGTTTTCATTTTAATTTGACAAAGTGTAAAGCACTTTGGTCAGCTTTTGTTGTTTTTAGGTGCGATATAAATAAATTGACATTGACATTGTGCACTGTAATAAAAAGGATAACAAGTCAGTTTATAATACAGCCTGGTCCAGGTACACATAAATGTTAAGTACCAGGCTTGTACCAGATAAGTGCTAAATTTGTACCAGGTACATGCTAGGTACATACCCAGTAAATACCAGGTATGCATCCTGTACCCTTTATTATAAAGCCCAGTCCCTATACCAGGTACAAACCTGGCTCTTTCCAGGTTTGTACCTGGTACCCTGTACATACAGGAAAACAATTCCCTTCACATTAAAGCCTGGATCTGTAGGTACCAGGTACATACCTGCCAAGCACCGAGCTGTGTGATGTACTGCCAACAAACCTTACTCTGAGCAGCAGGAATTGCTCTACTGGGACAGCCTGTTTGGTGAATCAGATTACTATCTAGACTGTTATTACTGTCTGCACCTGTAAGCGTGAATAAATGAAGCATGCTCGGTGAGCCTTGAGGGGAATATTACCACTCCTGCTGCTCATTAGATGCCTGGTTTCACTTGTTTGTTTGCGGCTTTTGCACTAATTAAAAAAAATAAAAGCCTTACGTTCCCATTTATTGTGTTTAATCTTCATTTTATTTTGTAACCTAACAAACTGCATGACATCACGGCATAATGAACTGATATAAATTTATTGTTTTGTCATGTGTATAAAATATAAATTGTATACAATATCTCTGTTCTTATTGGTCCATATTGGTAGTTGTGCTTAACATTTCTAATAAGTAAAAAAAAAATCCTGTTTACAGGGAGTAAAATTATATTTTTTAATTAAACATTTAATTGATTTTAAACTTTTAAAAAAATACATCAAAAGCTAACTTTTAGAATTTGACACCTGCAGTAACCCTCATTACTGACTGTTCTCTGATTTAGCTCAATACTGACATCAGAAAAAAGTGACTGAAACAAACCGTGCACCAAACCAGCCATCATGTAACTTTATTATCTAAAAATATATACATACCTGTACTTCCATAATTTTAAAAACTTAATTTTTCAGTGCATAATGTGCTAATTATGGCTGTTAAAGCCCAAAGCACCAATAAATGTTGATTTGATGTATTGGACAAATTAACTTGTTCAAGCTTTTTGTTTTTTTGTGCCAGAAAACAAGATATATTAGTTAATTCATCTTTTTAACAGACTATATCAGAGCCACAGGCTGTGAAGTGCTGACCCATGGGACCAGTGAGTTGCTGTGCTAAAAAACATTTTAGTCTAGAAATTCTCCGGCACGTGGACTGATGACTGATACTCAGTGTAAACTGAACTGTTGAATCCTGTTCAAACGAATCTGCCAGATCAGATTTTATTCACACAGGAAAAGTTGATTGTGCTCTCAGTAAACTGATCACATGATTTGCACATTTTCAGCAGAATGCTAATTAATATTATCAGAAGGGAAACCAAACAAGAGAAAAAAGATGTAAAACTGTTTTAATGAAACATTTATTCATGCGTGAGGAGGAGGAGGCAGGACGCCAGACTTGATAAGTATTTAAGCAGGAAATTTCATATTATTTTAAGCTTCCAAGCTCTGCAGCAGAATATTAAGTCAGATCAAAAGTGCAGTCCATTAACCCTAGAATTAAATTTATATTTAAGTGAAATATTAGTTCACTACACTTGCTTGCACCAAACATTATAGTTTGTACAAGTGGTTATAGCAGTGGCTCTCAAAGAAGCAGTCAGGACCCCACTGTGAGCCAAGAAATGCCCAGTGGGGGATGTTGAAAGGATTTTCTGTAATCACATGAGACTTAAAAATTATTCAAAGCTGCAAATTTTGCTATATTTTAAAGACATAAACCGTCATCATAACTCAGTTCAAACTGTATAAAAGGTTGGTTATTTGTTCCTCATTTGCTGGTGTTTATTCAATTCAATTCAAAAATATTTTATTAATCCCAAAGGGAAATTAGGTGTTGTTGCAGCTTATCATCCTGGTTTCATTCAAGAATTGTTATAGATGCTGATAGCTGTGAGCAGGAAGGATCTTCTGCAGTGAATCCGAAGAATCTGTCCACAGATACCGATCCGTCCACCTGGATCCAGCTTGCTGTCAGATCCGGTGGGCCTCTTGATCCTCCTGGACAGCAGGACTGACCGAATGCCGGGCAGAATTTCTCCCTGAGCAATGGTCACTCCTCCCAGCAGTCTGCCGAGCTCCTCATCGCCACGGACGGAAAGGTGCAGGGGGATGATCCCGGTCCTCCCATTGTCACGAGCAGAGTTTCCCACCAGCTCCAGGATCTCGGTGGTCATGTGCTAGAGCATCGCCGCCAGGTTGACGGGGATTCGTCCACGGTGCCTCCTTTTCAACTCATTTGGGATTTTTGGGGCTGAAGTTGAGGTATATGAGCTTTTGAGATGTTAATCAGCTGCTCCTGGTTGTTAAAAACACCTTGTTGCCATGGTAACGCATCATAACAAATGCCCAAAAATAAAAAGCTTTCATTAAAAATCCTTCCAGCTGCAAAGCATCCGATACCAGAGGAAATAATCATTCAAAAAATGTGATTTACATCCAGAAAAAAAGAGGAATTAAAGTTTTCAAAAGTAATAACTCAGAATGAATGTGACAAAGCTGCTTCAACATTCAGCCACTCCAAGTGGCGCAATTCTATAAATGTATGTATTATGTTTATTTTTATTTTTTTTTCAGATGTTTATGCTTTAACCAGCCAAAGCTGGAGTCACATGTGTCTTCTACTGTTGTTTTGTGGGTTAATATTAAGGAACTACTGACATAACGTTATACTTATGTAGGTACCTAAAGAGCCTGTTGGCCGAGGGCCCCCTGTAGGCGATGTTATTGAAGAAGACCTCCAGCTCGTTGTCGTTATCAAAGTCTGCAGCAATAACAGTTCGTACTGGGGACGGCATGGAAAACTTCTGAGAGGCGATGTCCTGAGGAACAAGAACACATGCACACACCTTTACTGAAACGTTGCTGCTTTAGAAAGCCAAAGTAAAAAAAGCTTAATTTGAACTGAATATCCAGTTTGTTTAGTCTAGAATACTGTTAGCAGAGCATGTGTGTCTGATAGTAGACATAAAAGGCTCATTCTAAGGACATTTATTAACTTTTTTTTTTGGTTTGTCAGACAGATGTTTGACAGATGAGAGAACTCTGATAACCTGTTGTATATCTGCAGAAGAATTAGAGCTTTTAAAAGTTTCCTTTCTACAACCTGCTGTTTTCCAAATACTGGAGACTTTTCCATAACCTTAAGGTCACAATTTTAGACTTCCCTGAAAATAAACTCATCAATCAAAAAACTTGTGCCCAGTCCATGAGTTAGATGACTTTAAATAATGGTGTCGTGCAAAGCCTTTGACATAAAATAAGGCAGAAGTTTCCTCTCTGTTCAAGTTCGCCAAGAAAAGAAAAGTCTCCAGCAGAGTTTTTGCATGTGGAAGTAACAGATATGTCCTCGCTTCAGTGACACTGTGATAAGTCTGGAAAGAGTTATAGAGTGACCCTGCCCTCCCCCAGTATTTACTTCCCCATTTTAATTATAAGGCTCATAAAGCTGCAGAGGTAAGGGCCACCCACACTTGCATTCTCCTTCTCAGGTGAAGGAGAGAGGATGGCTGTCCAAGGCCTCGAGGTAAAAGGGCAAGAGCAGCTCCACATATCAACTAGTTAAGTTGATGTGGCATTAAAAAGAAAGAAGCTCTCAGCAAAAACAATACTGAGCCCAAAATTAAAAAGATTTACATTTGGTCTAACACGGGGGTGTCCAAATGTTTTCATACGTGGGCCAAAACTATTAAGATGAAAGGACTCGTGGGCCACAAAAATGTGAATTTAACTCTTAACATGAACAATATTTTGGAGAATGGACAATTTTACTACGGGCAGCACGGTGGTGCAACTGGTAGAGCTGCTGCCTCTCAGCGAGCAGGTCCTTAGTTCAAATCCCTGTCCAGGGGCCTTTCTGGGTGGAGTTTGCATGTTCTCTCTGTGCATGTGTGGGTTTTCTCCAGGTACTCCGGTTTCCTCCCACAGACTAAAAACATGCATGTTAGACTGATTGGTAACTCAAAAATTGTCCCTAGGTGTGATTGAGAGAGTGAATGGTTGTTTGTCTCTTTTGTCTCTATGTGGCCCTGTGATGGACTTGTGACCCGTTCAGGGTGTACCCCACCCCTCACACAGTGATTGCTGGACATGGGCACCAGCGACCCTCGTGACCCAAAATGGAAGAAGTGGGTAAAGATAATGGATGGATGGATGGATGGATGGATGGACAATTTTACTACAGTAATTTTGGTGGAGAAAGAGTTTTAAATTGTTGTAGTTCCAAAAAATTATAAGCCTCATAAACACTAAGCTTATATTTTTTTAATTAAAAAATATGTAATTTATTTGATTTGTTGGGTCTATGTTTGTTGTTTTTTCATGTTTGGAAAGTTCATTTTAGTCTGTTCTCAGCAACAAAAGCCTAATTTAAGTAAGTGTCTCTTTTTACAAGGGGGTTGATCAAACGGCCCAAAAGGCCACCAGATTGATAGAAAGTTTGATAAAGTTGATCAACTCGTATGTAGATGATACCACGTTATATTCATTGAAAAATGTTGAATTTCTCTACATTATTTTATCAACTACAATATTTAGCCAAGTTTTATGAATTATTATCTAAAAGTCTCCTTTTTGTTAGAAATCAGTAAAGTTTTTTGGTGCGTTGTACCATGAAGTTAAAATAAAAAGATTATTGCCAAAGGTTTATATTTTTGCTTAATATTGCTCATTTTGAGAAGATTGTTTTTCATCCGTTTTGCTGTTAAACCTAAACATTATATTAAAAAAGAGATTACCAACAAATTTGCAGAAAGTCTGCATCGTCCTCTTAAGCCTGCTGGCCACAATGATACCATTCTTAAACTGCAGCTGTGGGCCGCACATAAATCACTCCAAGGGTCGCAAAGGGCCCTCGGGCCGTACTTTGGACACCCGTGGTCTAAGATCTGACACCAGCAATGGCCTTTAAAATTTAGTAAATTGTACTGTGTTGCAATGAATTCCTCAACATCACTTTGTAATATCATGTCAAAGCAGTGTAAAGTTTTATGTCAATTTTGATTCCATATTAACCAAATAAACTTTTACAAGTTCCATTTGGCACTTTCTCCACAAATTTAAATCAATATTCCCTGTGTGAGAGCGAGACAGTGAATACGTGTATGTGTGAGGCGTATGCACGAGTCTGTGTGTACGTGTGTGTTCGAGCTACAGCAAGGCAAACCTCTTCAATAGATTTTAATTAAAGCATAAACAGGCCTAATCTGCACTTTGCACTACCAAGGCAAGCTGCTGGCTCAGCCTGATTTAATTGGTGGTTTACTGAAGTGATACAACAGCTTCATTATGCATGTCAAAGGCCTACATGGGGTTATTATTGGAGGTGTCAGCTTATGTGGGTGAAAAGGGTCTGAAATATGTTGTAGGACTGTAATTTAGGAGCTCGGTTTAAAACAATACCCTACTAGTCTTCAGGCGTTTGTAGGAGAAGATGCATGTGTGGCTCCAGTGGAACTGCTGCTGGACACATTAACCCTTTGTTTGACCCCTATAAAAATGACTCCTGTGACGTTTATCTCTTCGATAAAGGATGTAGAGCGGGGAAGTGACAGGTCTATCCCAGGATCTCCACAGGTTTACACACAGCACAGCTCAACTCTGCAGTAAAACACAACACTGCCTCACAGGAGTTGTCTGCAGAGTTGTTAAGAGAATAAATTGCCACCCACGTGTCTTTAAATACCACTTAAAACCCAAAGTGGGCCATGTGAGTGGTGATAATTCATTAGCCAATTGTTGGAACTGATAAGAAGGTGATTCCGGTGATAATGGGTGAGATAAGTTGTTTTTTGTGTTGCTTTCCCATTAAACATTGTTTGCTGTTAGAAGGGGGAGCATGAAGACCAATTATCACTTTTGGAAAGTTTTAACAACCGCAGCTGGAATGAATTACATCGTCTCATCAGATATATTTTGATCACTTTAGCTTAAAAAAAAAAGAACTATAGTGCCAGCAAACCCCTAGCACTCTTTTTTTACTTAAAGCTATATGACACAACAACTATCAATTATCTATTTAATAGATAAAGAAAGATTTTATTATGGCAAAACATGCAGATCTGTAACATTCAAAACCACCTTCATGGTAATTTAATCTAAGGGATGTATTTTGACTGAACTGATTTTTGTAGATTTCCAAAATCAGTTAAAATAAAAATCAACCAATGCCACTTTTTCAGGGTGATGTGTTTAATTAAAAAAAAAAAAAAAAAAAAAAAAAAAAATGTTAAGTTTGACAACAATTTTCAGGTTGAATTCTTTACTAAATGAAAATAATTATTAACAAATTAAATAGTTTGAAGCTTTATGCGGATTACCTGCAGCGATTCAACCTCAAATTCAGTAGTAATTAACCATTTTCATTAACATTTTATTACATTTTTTTTCCTCACTTGCTCTTGTATGAGGCGGACGCATTCTCTTCCCTCTCCTGTTCTCCTCCTGCTTTTTTGCTCTCTGTCTGTGGATTGGAGCTCCTATTTTACACATCTTCCGAAACAAAAACTGCTGTTATGGATCTGATCAGCTGGACTTTCAACGCAAATCTTTTCAAAAAAGCGTCAGGGTCCTGGAGAGCCCTCATGTCCCACTGAGAATCTCAGGAAAACACCAAAGACGTATACAATCGGATTTATGATAACAGGTTTCCTGCTTTTTGGAATCGGCTGGTTCCTGGTCTATCATCATACAAGAAGACAGTTGCAACTAATTTGGCCCTCGTCAGGCTGCCTGTTGGTGAAGGTTTGCTTTGTGCTTCGAGGACTCAAAATCAGCTGATTTACGAGCTAAACCGTAAGATGGAGGTGATTTGTGAGAATCACAGGCCACCTGCAGCTTTGGGACTCACCAGCATGTTGGAAACGACCTTGGAGGAGGCTTGTAAACATGGACCAGTGGAATGCCCACTAATCTGGCCATTTTAGATCTTGAAAATACCAGCAGGACTCAAGGCTGACAAGAAAAAACAGTCTGCCTGAATAAAATCAACAATTGCAGCTCATATGAATCTGACTCTGCCGGTTATCAATTTCTCCTGGGAAATGTGTAAACTAAGGAAGAGTTTTGTCTACTGTAACTCCCCACCCCACACCCCCCACCCTACCCGAGAATTTCTGTGGAGGCTTATCATAACTGTGCCGGCTGACCATCTTTTTATCAGGATTATGGTCTATCTGGAAGTGCTTCATGGATCACCTCGCTGTCAAATGCATATATAACGTGTTTATAAATGTGTTTGCTGGTAGAGCTTTTTGATGTCTTAAATCGTGGCCTGATAGGACAAGGTGTGAAGAGTTCTTTTTTGTAATGCCACTATCCTATCCTCATGGATTTTTCCCATTTTCTACCTAAAAAAGTATTCTGAAAAGGATAAGAGGCCGAGCTATCATAGCAGCAGGTGCACTCCACCCATCTTTCGGACCACTGTATGAACATATTATCGCTGTATCTCAGTACAATGATAATAAGGCTTATTCTGATTCTGTTTAGGGCAGTACGGTGGCGCAACTGGTAGAGCTGCTGCCTCTCAGCAAGAAGGTTGTCAGTTCAAATCCCGGTCCGGGGGCCCTTCTGGATGGAGTTTGCATGTTCTCTCTGTGCATGCGTGGGTTTTCTCCGGGTACTCCGGTTTCCTCCCACAGACCAAAAACATGCATGTTAGACTGACTGGTAACTCTAAATTGTCCCTAGATGAGAGTGAGAGAGTGAATAATTGTTTGTCTCGTTTGTCTCTATGTGGCCCTGTGATGGACTGGAGACCTGTCCAGGGTGTCCCCCGCCCCTCGCACAGTGATTGCTGGACATGGGCACCGGCGACCCCCATGACCCAAAATGGAAGAAGCGGGTAAAGATAATGGATGGATGATTCTGATTATTTTGGCTTAGTTCATGAAACAGACTTAATACTCTCTAAATAATAAGCATAAGTGTGACTGTTCTTTAATGAGATATCTTAATGCTATCAATATCTAAAAAAAATGCTTTCATAATAGCTCAATTACAACTCCAAACCCTTGTATTGCATCATAACCAGGGCCAACACAATGAAATTAATATGTTGAGTGATCTGTACAGATTAAAATGATCAGTACTTCAGTGTGTGCTGCGTGTCAGTCCCATCTAAGTAAATAATTGTGGTGAGATAACTGAGCATCTTCTTTGGATAACTCAATAACTGCAGAATAATGAACAGAAGAGTAATACTTTTCACCATTCTGTATATGTTTACTGTGTTTTACCTTCACTGTAATGAAATAAGTACAAATTGTAGTGCTGATCAAATCTATTTGTTGCCCACCTTGAATCTCTGTTTGCGGTTGTTTAGCTGAATATACAGACGATGAGGTCCGTTCCAGTTTCCGTAGACAATGTCAGTCCTGCCGTCACGGTTGAAGTCTCCCAGAGTCACCCCTCTGCCATGCTGCATGGGGTCTTCCACACCTGAAATGACACGATAAAAGGTTGTTATTCGCTAAAACCAACGTTGCTGTGTTGTTTCTTCACAAGCTTTACAAGATACATCAAGAATAAACAAAACTACAACCTCCTAAATTCCACCTGGCCTTACCAGCCTGCTGTGCCATGTCAGTAAAAGTCCCATCTCCATTGTTCTTAAACAGGAAGTTAGAGCCGTACTCATTGTCGCAGAAAACATCCGACAGAGTCTGACTGACAATAGGCCCCACCACGACACCTCGCCCCCCTGAATAGATGGACACGGTGAGAAAAAAAACAGAGCAGAACCTTTTAGAAAATAAAATGAAACGAAAAACATTTGAATCCCACGAAAGAGCAAAGTGAGAGAGAGCAACCCTGGAACAGAAGCAAGGGATCATTATTATGTTATTCCGGACCATTTGCTTAGAGCAGGTCAAGTATTTTTCTGACACAGACACTGATTCTGACAGGTTCAGGTAAACACAAACACAGCAAGCACAAGTGCAACCATGGCATTACAACACACGCTGAGAATCTAACCCAAGTCATTTTCTTCTTATGGAAAGATCACCATGACTATTCACTACACTCCCAATATCACCCCGTGATTTTCCAATGACTTTCTATTAAGTGAAGTATCCAACTGAAGTGTTTCACCTCAGACCAGCAGAGTTTAATTATGTAGCTGAAAGGGCTCGGATTGCCCTTCCTGCATGTGGAGTCGGTGTTGTGAGCCAGGACTGGCTCCTGATTTACTGGCCCGCTTCATCAGCCCAGACAAATATCACTCGCCCCCCACAGCCATAAACCACTAATGCCTCTCTTGAGATATGTAACCATCAGATATACAACTTCACCGGCTGTCCATCTGCTCTGATTAACGGCAGTTTGACGACAAAGCCATCCAGCGTACATTATTTATAGTGATTCGGAGCCAGCTTACTCTGCCCCCTTGGTGGATCAGATGATGTCCTTTATGTAAAAAGATCCAAAAATGATGAAGATTCATTCTGCTGCTCTCAAATACAAAGTCATGTCCCATTTTCAAAACTTACTGGGACATCGGCATCAAGGACTTTTCTGTGGTTACAATAAAGTGTCATTAATTCATGACGGCTTCAATTACGAAGAAACAAATCAGAGTTAAGGTGAGTGTTTTTGACATTTACTGTTCTGCTCCTCCATTAACCATACAGTTTGCCTGGTCCAAATCACAGAATGGAGCTGGGGAAGTGACAACTTTTAGGGACAATTACTAAAGAAATACTTACCTGTTTCAACACAGGGCATGCAGAAAAAAGAGGCTTACTTAAAACCAATCAGTTTTGACAAGATTTCAAACACAGCATTGGCAGTTTACTGTACAATATCAGAATCAGAATCAGAATCAGTTTATTATCGCCATGTCAATGAACGGGGTTCACAAACTAGGAATTTGCTTCGACATAAGGTGTGAATAGTAATAAAGTAAAATAAAGTAAAAATAAAGTAAATATTAAGTAAAAGTGAGAACATTACATAAGACATAAGCCTGTGTACACCCACAAATAAAGTAAAATTAAAAACATAACATAACCATATGTACACCCATACAATAGAAAACAATATATTATATATGTTAAACACGACGATACTAACTTTATGTGCAGTTTTTGATTCAAGCTGTTTAAACTGGAATGAGCTGATGAGAGTGGTGGTACAGAGGTTAGAAAAGGTGATTGAAAGGTCGTTGGTTCAAATTCATTGACTATTACATTAAACTGTACGTGGGAAAGGTGAAGCAACTTGCATCCACCCTCATTTGCCCCACACTGGGCCCTTAAGCAAGCCCCCTAACACACAGTGAAAGTCAGTCCTCCCTCTCTTTACTAAACGAAATTACAATTAAATCTTGAAAAGTCTCTTTTCCTTGTTTCCTCTGAAGCTCTAAAGTCTTACATAGACTTGCACTTCTGCAGATGTCACTTTAAATCACATCAAAGGTCTGGAAGCATCATGTCACACTTTCAGCATCAGGTTTTCAAACCCACCAATTAACTTGTCGACTCCAGCTTGCTCTGCCACGTTGGAGAGTGCGACGACACCGTGTGACAGGTCACTGGCTGCCTCATCTACTTCTATCAGAGCGTGAGGACCCACACTTCCACTGGCATAGTTGGCAATGTAGATTGCATACCGGCCTGTACCCTGTACAAAAATGAACAATTTATTTTCATCATTAAGCAACATATTTATTTTATTTATTTATTCCACATTGCATAGTGTTGTAAAATAAAATCTGTTTATGCTTGTACAATTTCTAAAGCTTAAAGTGTGACTAGTATACTTCCTGTTTCTTATTTGTGACAGCACCCACCCAACCGGACTTTGCACAATACACGTTGAGCAGGTGAATATTCTAGAAGCTAGAGTGAGTCACCGCCCTATACACGTTGAGCAAGTGAACATTCTAGAAGCCTTGACCAAGCACCGCCCGAATTTAGACTATAGCTGAGCAGCACTTCCTCTTTCAGCAGACAACGCAGAGCAAAGGCTGACTTCAGATCACTTTTACAGGTTGTATCGTTTGTCTCCATTGAATGCGCATTCAATGTTTTATTTTGTACTTTAACTAACATTTAATCAAATACAAAAGTAATCTGTGACTGTTAATCATTTAATTTATTAAATTTGATTATTGAATTTAAAGAGAGTTCGTCTGTCATGTTTCAGTGTCTGTACTTCCTTGATCCACAGTAAAACCAAACAACGAACTTTGGGGCGGATAGAGTGAGTCGATTTACGCCAACAATAGGAAAGCAGAAAACTCATGAAGAAATAATGCAGTTCAGCATTTTTCATCCATCATCTCACAAAAATACCGTATACGGTATTTCCCCTCTTTTTAAAGATCTCTGCAGCCACTCATGAGTCTGAGAAAAACAAGAAAATAAACTTGAGCGGCATTTTTTATTTTCATACAGACATTGGTAGATGTTAATCTTTGGGTAAAATAAAATTATCAGATGCTTCTGATCAACTCTAAATAACACCGATGAGCAGTTCAAACATGATGATAAAGTTTTTTTAAAACCTGCAACCCAGCAAATGTAACCAATCCACTTATCACCAATCTCCTTAATGTCCTGCTTAACATTCAGTCTCCTCCTTATTTGTCATAAAGTGCAACATAATAAATAACAATAAGTCAGTAATTTAAGTCTCTTGTTTGGTGTATTTTTAGAATCAGAATCAACTTTATTGTCATTGCACAGTTAAGTACAGCAAAATTACGTTCCGTACAGCCGTCCGAAGGGTAGACAGAAGTGTACCGGGGCTGCAGCTTCTATGAAGAGCTGCCCTTATTCTTAGATAAGAAAAGGGAAAGAACACACGAGGAGAGAAGGTATAAAAAAAAAAATCTCACACTGTGTCCTTGGACAAAGGGTAAGGCAGCAAAAAAATCTACCTCAGAAAAAGCAACATAGATAGACATACTGATAATACATTTTTTTTTGGGGGGGGGGGGGAGACAAGACGGTGAGATTGTCCATGAACACTTCCAGATAGTTTCCATAGTCCTGATAAAGGATGTTACAGTGTCTATTAGCCGGTACAACTCTGGAAAGGTCCACAGATGTTCTCGGGGGTGAGCAGGAGCAGAGATTTTTGATTTCCGTATCCACCAGGAGCAATTTGAGATTAAGTTGGCCTGTCCAAGTCTGAGCTGGGAGGTCAGATTCAGATAATCAACAACTGTTTTGGGTAGGCCGACTACCGATTTCATGTCTGCCTTCTTCTGCTGGTACACTCAATGGTGAATCCAAAACAGCCAGATTTGTGGATATTCCGCCGGTCTGTACTTGTTAGCCTTCTCCAAGGTCGGTTCCTTCATTCTGGCGAGTTCTAGAAGCTGCAAGTGGCCCACGATTCTCAGAAATCGGGTTCAGCTTACAGTTAAATCCTTCACATTAGGCAGACAGCCTCATTATTGCCAAAACTGCTGCCAACGTCTTCCGAATTTGTTGATATCCCACTTATCAGGAAAAACAGCAGAAACCCTGTTATCATAAATCCAATTATATATGCGTCTTTTACATCCTCAATGGACAATACAGACAGACACATCATCTTTCATTCACCCCAGGAATCCATGACATATCCAGCTGCATGTGTCCCTTTAGGGCATGAGGGTTCTCCTGCACCCTGTCTCCTTGTCGAGAACATTTTATCAAATGCGTCGCTAACCAGATCCATAATTTACGATTCGGAGAATGTGTAAAGAGAGGCTCTGATACACAGGACAAAGAGCAAAGCAGGAGAATGGCAGGAGAGAGAAGAAGAGCGACCAGCTTCATCGAGGGCAAGGGTGTTTTATCTGATGGAACTATATTTTCAGACACAGAAAGCTCTGAGATAAGTAAGAAAACTTATCAAATTTACATACATTTATGAAATAATCTGACGGAGAGATGGAGAGATGGATGGAGAGAACATCTGTAACATTATCCATTGCATTTTTTATTTATTTTTTTTTAGATACCCTGGCTTAAAATGTTACTTTGAATCTTGTTTGGTTTTTGTCTGTTATTTTTCTTAAATCAATTACAATAAATTTATATAAATCCTTATGGAAACAAAGGTCAATCCAAACACTTTTCTCAAAAGCATAGTATAATATACCATTCATTTTGTCTAAATGAAATCAAATTTAATATAATTTACATCGTTCTCAAATAAAAAAAAATTGTCTAAAAAAGTGATTAGGAAACTAATTAAAAATATATTTTGTCATATAGACATTTAAATTTAGTCTATTTTTACCAAAAAAAAAAAAAAAAAAAAGATCATATCACCACCATTACCTGGATGCAACTTTGGAACAGCATTTCAATACCTTTAGAATTGTGTTGTAAATACCTTAAGAATCTCAAACAAAAGAAAAACAAATTAATCTCCAGCATGATTACATTATTAGCTCTAGAATTGATTTGCTATACTCTTATACCAGTCTATGCTGCTTTTGTCTGTTATTTAGTTGGAAAAAAGTATATTTTTAGATAATAAAAAAAGATTGCAATATGTGTGTATATTGTTACAAGTGCGCAACAAAATAATGAGCTAAAATTGTTTTTAAAAATGACTTTTTAAATCCATGAAGATTATGACACCTTTATTTGCAACATCTTGCAAAAAGATCTGAAGCTCTCGATTTGGACCTCTCTAAAAGGATTTTAAGCTACTGCTAAGCTCAATGCAAAAATCAACGCAGACATGTATGTTCCTGTTTTTAGTATCTTACAATGGTTTATAATGTAGCATGTTTTTTTTTTATTTTGTTTTATCTCACTTCTTTTATATACTTTTCATTTTATATGCTTTCATATGAATAGTTTTTTTTGTTGTGTGCACCTCATTTTGTTTAAAACAGGTCTCTCTTGTAAAAGAGTCCTCATGACTCAATGAGACTAACCTGTATATAAATAAACTTGAACGAATGAAAAAAGCAGCTTTTAAAAAAGATTTCTAAGTTGGCACATCATTTACATTTTGATCATATCACTATTAGACAAAAAAAAAAGTCCAATATTTGCACAAAAAGTTAATGGCAGACCTGTTTGTGTGACTAAAATAAGACTGAAGTTACTGTAGATATTTTGCTGAAAAAAATATTTGTCACTCTTCTTTTTTACCCTTGCAAAGGTCGGACACCTTTTCTTAATCAAACCAGTTCTTTCCTCTCTTTAACTTTGCTTATCCTGCTTCTTGCCCCTTACTACACAACCCACCCTGACTTCTCCTCAGTCAGTCTCCCTCGCTCGTTCGTTCTTCGGAGATTAATTTCACACTCCATTATCAGTCAGAGTCCCTGCAGACACAAACTCACAGACGGAACCACACTAATAGACTATACACTCAATTTCAATGAGCTTTCGCACAGATCTACATATTTCCATCAATGCAAACACACGTGCACATACTGTATGCAAGACCACACAAACAAAAACCATTTCACTGCTTGTGATGCCATTACTATAAAAACAGAAAGGCAAACAAGTCAGGTTGTATAAATTAGGCTGTGCTGTATACGGAGATGTTAAATACATTCACACTTTCAGAAGAAGAAAAAAAAAAGAGCTAGAATAAAAGACCTGAAGGCCACCGGCTGTTACTTAAAGTTAAAAGTCAATGATTTTTCAATAAGTCTTCACTCCAGGCTAACTTCTGTCATCAGGGTTTGCAGTATGAAGAGTACAGCCTGCACAGTGCATGTTGCTGCTACAGTTGTGAGTATCCGTTCCATCAATCTTCCTGAATGTGTCATTCTTTGGCTATTTAAAAAAAAATTATACCATATTTTCCAGCGTATAAGTCGCTCCGGAGTACAAGTCGCATCAGTCAAAAAAAGCATCATGAAGAAAAAAAAAATAACATATATAAGTCACGTTGGTGTATAAGTCGCATTTATTATGCATCACTGCTGACCTGCTGTGTTTATTATGAATTTATTTAATGGTCAAAACAGCTTCTTTTCGCCTGGGCGGCACGGCACCATCCATCCATCACGATCAGAGCCGCTAGCTCTCCAGTGTTCCTCCGCCTGCACCAGCTGAGTGAAGCGAGTGCAAATGGGAGGACTCGCTGTTGCAGTTCTTAGAAAATGAAAGCGTCAGTCAAAAATTTGCGTTATGAAAATGAAAAAAATTTACGTATATAAGTCGCTTCGACGTATAAGTTGCAGGACTGACAAATCTATGCAAAAAACTGTGACTTATACACCGGAAAATATGGTATATTGTAACAATTATCAGTTAATGGAGTTTTCAAAACTTGCATCTTTTCTCCTGCCTGCCTGCTCCAGGTGAACTGATCCATCAGATCAACCCCTCAACATGTCACCTTCATCTGTTCGTTTAGGAATAATATTGAGATGGCCATTCCAAGGAGACTAAGAGATGACAAATGCACCTCTTTAGCTTAAAGATAACACTTTATTTATGAGCAAACGAGACCGAACACATTAAATACGCAGCTGGGAAGCAGTATGTAATGGCTTTGGTCATGCAACCTTCTGCTTTTGTTCCATATGTTCTCCAACACAACATGCTCAGTAATAGGAACAGTGGATCTGCTTGAACTGGCACATCAGGACTTTGGCTTCTTGTAAAAGAAGTGTGCAATTAAAGACATATCTTTCCAATCTGTTTGGCACCTGTACATCTACTAGTGCCCAGTGGTATGAGACGGAAAAATAAAAAACCCTATTGTAATCCCTGTAGTCCTTTTCCTCTTATTACTCTTTTTATCCAAACTCCTGATTAAACTGAAAATTGTATGAGTGTGAAAGAGATAAGGGACAAAGAGAGAGCGTGTCAGTCAGAGGAGGGAAAAGGAATATAGCCAAGGATGGTGGAAAAGGGGGATAAAAACAAAGTAAGTGATAGGAAGCAAAAAAAAAAAAATTGCTACGAGCAGAAAGCAGCAGTGCACAGTCATCACTCCCCCCTCATACAATGTCCTGTAAAACAAACGAGCCTTTGCTTCTGTAATTACACTGGTGCGATGGACAGAGGAGAGAAAATGGCCCACCATTCCCCCAAATGAACTGTCAGAGCACATGCTGAGAGGGGCGGTGTAGGCAGGGCATGAGTTATCACTGGTAAACAAACAGAAGCACCCGTGCATGAGGAACCAACGTGTGTGCCCGCAGAGCACATCTACAGCTCGTGCTGCACTCTGCGCTGTCTGTGCACGCGTGCGCAGTACCTTCCTGTCCACACACGCCACTGAGCGCCCAGCCATCGGGTTGGATACGTCTCGGTGCTCGTTGATGTCGTCATTCAGCAGATCCTCAAAGCGTCCATTGCGAAACTTAAACAGCTTGTCAGAATATGTTGCCCGACCTCGGAGAAACAGAGAAGCAGAGTTCAGGAGTAAATAGACTTTACGCATCACGAGAACCATGAAAGAAAAGATCAGTTTGCTGTGGTTGAGATAAAATCTTAGAGTTTAAGGAGTGGAGTGCTGCAGAGCGGCTCCAAAACTCTCCGTATGATTAATAGCAGCATTGTTATCTGATGAGATAACCTTAGTTACTGCTTCAATTACTTCTTGTCTGTATGTAAAGGAAGCCTAACCACTACCTGTACAGCATGCATTTGTACCAGTTTGTGCCGTACCAGAGAAAGCATTATTGGTGTTAAGTACATAAATCTCCTCCCGCCCGTCCCCATCTATGTCACACGCTGTCACTCCAATGGCGTTGCCTTGACGGTCTCTCAGGGCGTAAAATGGGGAACTGCGGTCGTCAACAGCGATGTTGACAAGCCTTTTACTCTCCTTGTCATACTTTAGCACCAGGTTTGGACCATTGTAGCTGTCAACAAGAGGAGACAGTCAGTTGCACTGCAGTTGTTTTATTTTGGCTACATGTTCAGAAGTTGTAACAATAAGGACTCAAAACATGCAAAACAATGATCGTAAGTTACTTCAGTTTATGTATAAATATTTTACCACCGTTATTAATTTCAGAATTTTGTACAAATCAGTTTTGAAATTACAGTGGTTTTATATTTGTTCATGGCCATAGTTTCTCCTCAGCTCCTCTGCGTAACATTCACACCTGTAATTCATTAGTAAGCATCTCAGCTGCTTTGACTCACCAATCAACCTTCCCAGCAGACAAAACTGTTTATTTCCTGCTTTGTCAATACCTCATACGTACACAATCTCTACACCTGTTTGTCAATCTCTTTTTTTTTTTTACCTGCACTTCCTAATAATGTTTTCACTTAATACATTTTTTTTTTTTAATTCTACCTGTCTGCCTGCACTGTCCAATTTGAAAACCGTGTGCAACTGTTTGTTATATGGGAAAAAAAAATGGTTTGAGGAATTGGCAAAATCATAAAAATATATTCAGACGTTAGGAGTTCTGTTGTGTACAGTATGGCAGAACAGTGGTTCTAATGCTTCACGGCAAGAAGGGTGCAGGGTCACCAGCTGACTTTTCTGTGTCGAGTTTGCATGTTAGCCTCGTGCATATGTGGTTTTTCTCGAGTACCGTATTTTTTGCCCTATAAGTTGCGTTTTTTGACATAATTTGCATGCCCTGCGACTTATAGGCTTAAGCGACGTATTTATGGATTTTTTTCCACCCATATTTATAAATCAATTTTTGGCTGAGATATGACCATTTTCATTCATTCTGACTGAAAAAAATTAACACTAGCATTTTCAGTCACTAGAGGGCAGTCGAGTAGTAAGGCATGCCGTTGAATCATGTAATAGGTAAAAGTGGCTATAATGACAAATTCAAAAAAGTTCAAGACAAAAACAACTGTACTTTTTTTTATTATACTTTGCTTTATACTTTATTGTTTTTGTCTTGAACTTTTTTTGAATTTACCATGTCCTGGATGACTGAGAATCTTCACCAGCTATTAATGACATAATCGGCTTGCCATACCCTGCCACCTTTGTTCTTCTCACTGCTTGGAGCAACCGTCAAATCAGCTTCATTTCGCTGCACCGCCCCAGCGAAATTCAGCTAATTTGACCATTAAAGTGCATTTATTAAGTAAAGGTTCAACTGAGACACAACTTTGCTATAATTTCAAGCAAACAAATAATTGTTTTTAGGTGTTTATCTTGTTAAATTTCCAAGAAACGCACAGCAACTCGTCCCTCTGTGTTCCTACTTCCACATATCAGCTTTTGAAATACAGCTGATTTGAATGTCAAAGTGCATTCATTAAGCAAAAGTTAAATTGAGACACACCTTTACTATAATTTCGAGCAAACAAATGATTGTTTTTAAGTGTTAAACTTGTTAAATTCTTGTTAAAGTCCTCCCGTGCACGCTCCTGCGACTGCCGCAGCCAGTCGATTTTTGGCACAACACCGGCCCACGTTTCCGGTTTGTCAGCGGTGACACGTAACAAACGCGATGCATCAGCAGTGGCACATAGTAGATGTAACGTATACAGCGACGCAACATATTTATGGATTTTTCCACTTTATTAGACATATCTGGACTGATGCAACTTATAGGGCAGAGAGACGTTTACAGCGGAAAATACGTTATTATGGTTTCCTTCCACAGACTAAAAAACATGCATGTTAGCGTCATTCATAACTCCAAATTGTCTCCATGTGGTTTTGTGATGGTTTTGTCCAAGGTGTACCCTCCTCTCACACAAGGACTGCTGGAGATAGACACCAGCTCCCCCTGCAACCCAGAAACGAAATGCAGATAAAGAAAATGAATGGATGGACGGATGGTGAAGGGACATAATTTTATTTAAATTGTATTGTTTAGAACTTAATTGTTGGTATTTTAATATCCTCTGTTATTTTTTTTTTATATTTTGTGCGATTCCTTGTGTATGTTCCTTTGTACTGAAACTCCGGCACAACAATTTCGTGCAGGATCAATAACGTTCTATCTTATTTTATCTTATCTTATTCTGTCCTGTAGGATCAAAACATAAACTAAGGAAGTTTCACAGTGATTTCTATGAGTTAAAACTGTCTCCACCATTTACCTCTGCTGCCCTTTGTACAGAAAATATTACTACTTCTATGGTTTGTTTTAACCAACTACCCGTAAGTTTTATTCATTTATCAGAGTTCATTGTTGGATCAAAAATTTCTGTGTAGCTAATTTTATCGTTGAACATGTTTCCTTTTCATCAAATTATTTACTTTATTTATTTTGACACTATCCTGCTCACTCTTTGTTCCAGTGGACGGACCCTGTTCACAATTTAAGACATTGTAGGCCTGTGAGCATTATTGTCTCTTTTATCTTTATTTTTTATCTTTTTATAAACTTTTACTATTCTTGAGTTGGAGAAACGCACAAGAATTCCAATGTGTTTATATTATAATGTATCTGCGCAAATGATAAGAAATCATATTCTATTCTTGTTATTTTGAGGAGTGGTGGTGCAGAGGTTAGAGAAGGTGGGCCTGTGATCAGTAGGTCGCCAGTTCAACTCCCTGCGCCGACAACATCAAAATGTGGGTGGGAAAGGTGAAACACCCACACCTGCATCCACCCTCATTTCCCCCACTCTGGGCCCTTGAGCAAGGCCCTGAACCCCCACCATCTGCTCCCCCGGGCGCCCTAAATAGCAGCTCTCTGCAACATACAGAGGGCTGTGGTAGCTCGGTGGTCTGCTGCACCCGGCGTAAAAAATATCGCCAATCTTAGTGCGAGTTAGTTCGCTGTGGCGACCCCTGAAGAAGAGAGCAGCCGAAAGAAGAAAACATTTTTACTTAGTTAGTGTGTCTGTTTAAGACCAATTTCTACAAAATTAATCCACCCAAGGAGTGAAGATAAAAATCTATTAGACACACATAAATATGTTTAGTGTATGATAAAACTTCAGATCAATGCATAGTTCTTTTTTAAGTTTATTAACACTGTTTTACACATGCACCTGAAAGCTAACCAGGGACCAAACACTTTTGTGTCTTCTTAAGAAAAATGAACAGAAAAATAATTCAACCTTTCTAAGAGCATTTGGGCCATTTGAGGGAAAACTGTTAATCTGTTTATTATAAAAATGTCCTTGGCTTGATGCGATTTCTCCACACAGATTGATCTCACACCAAACTAAAAACTAAGCAGGTTTTTCAAAACACTGACTGACTTGGACTAAAACCTTTTTATGACACTCTAATAAAGTTCTTCAGGTGGTGTCACCTAAAATCATGCCATCAGTCTCAGGAGACAGAGACAACTATCATCACAGCAAAGCAAAACCTGACCCATTCTGCCCATTCCTGATCCTGTTGGGTCTGGGAGAATCTGCTCTGCTGAACTACATTAAAGTCTAACATAAAAGGCTCGTGTAATTTTAAGAACATTTTTATGCTTAACTATATTAGCTCACTTTTTTTTTTTTTTTACAAGGATATCAATTACTGACAAATTCAAGGGGTCATTTTCCCACTGGAACTAAAACAAGTTGTGATTTTATCCAATAACATGCAGATAAGAAAATGTTCAGCTACTAAAATGTGTGTAGTTTGAATCTAGGAAAATATTCCCCAAATAAATTAATTCTTATGTTTGAAAAAAATGCCAGAGGCCGTTTGCTTGAGACACATTTTGAAGAATAAAAATTAATGTAATTAAATTAGATTTGAATTAAATAAATGTGAATAAATACAGCTGGGCAGCTGGTGCTGAGTGACAGCAGTCAGATGTGTATTTCATCAAAAATCTAGTCATCAATTTCAGAGCAGCTTTTTCTAGAACTTAAAATGTGATTAATGGCTCGTTAATGTTTATTCTTACTACTTTGACTAATATTCCTACTTCACAGTTTTTCACTTATCGCTGGTCTTCAGGATACAGATCCCCCACGATAAACAAGGGACTACTGTAATAACTATGATAATTTTAAGATGTGACCTCTGTGATGGAGTTTGATGGTTTGAAAATAAGCATCAGGACCTATGTATGTATGTATGTATGTATGTATGTATGTATGTATGTATGTAT
>NC_056498.1:56990921-57003429 GCF_014905685.2 Nematolebias whitei | reverse complement strand
TATGTATGTATGTATGTATGTATGTATGTATGTATGTATGTATGTATGGATGGATGGATGGATGGCTGGCTGGCTGGCTGGCTGGCTGGCTGGCTGGCTGGCTGGCTGGCTGGATGGATGGATGGATGGATGGATGGATGGATGGATGGATGGATGGATGGATGGATGGATGGATGGATGGATGGATGGATGGATGGATGGATGGATGGATGGATGGACATTATATCCATTATCTTTTCTCATGCTATATTTCATGATACATTTGAACTTCATCAGTCATTAACTGGGACCCTGTGTACATAATTTTGTTCCACCACATGTACCACATGCGGTGTGAACGATAAAAAAGAATCTCTGAATTGCCTTTCAGAAGAAAGCCATTTTTATCACCCATGCTGAAAAAAGTGGAAGGTGAACGTGGAAGATAATAGTTTTGCTAAAAATGATTATAACTTGTAAATGTTACTCATATATTAACCTAAAATTTGAAGTGGTAGTAAATGAACCTGATCCTTTACACATATTCTGAGCACTAACAGACTGCACAAGACCCGAGTTCAAAATTTGTCCATAAACTAATTTAAGTCAACTTTGTCTGTTAGCTAAATATCTCATGAATCATTGGACAAATTTGAATGAAACTTTCAGCAAAGAATCACTAAGTATACATATCTGATTAAGTTTTAAAACCAATTTAATCAACTTGACTACCACAGCCAACTGACTTCAGAAAGCATAAAAATATCAATGAACATATTTCAGTCAGTTTGATAGATATTGTGCTAAAATTTGATAAAGTAGTTGCTGAAAGTCATTAACAACACATAATCCAATTGCTACCTATTACACAAGTATATTGCTAAAAATTTCAAC
This sequence comes from Nematolebias whitei, assembly GCF_014905685.2. NCBI lineage: Eukaryota > Metazoa > Chordata > Actinopteri > Cyprinodontiformes > Rivulidae > Nematolebias > Nematolebias whitei. The sequence continues at coordinate 57,002,556 of NC_056498.1, read as the reverse complement.
ATTAACCATTAAAGTCAATTCTGTTTGTCTGTTAGCAAAATATCTTATAAACCAGAAGATAAATTTTAATGAAACTTTCAGGAAGTAATCACTGAATGTACTTGAACAAATGGTTAAGATTTGGAGATAATCTATATCAGCACGAATGCCACAGCTAATCAAAATTAGCCAAAGCAAAAATGTATATAGCTTAGGAATAACTATTTTATGATGTGATAGTAGCTGGGAGTCACATGCACATGCTCCGAGTGTTGCAGCTCTTGCCTAGCATTCAGTTCAAGGTTCGACCAAAACACCTCCAACTCAGTAATCTCAACATAAATTTAGCTTAAATTAAAACTCTAGCACGAAAGGCAACAAGCAACATGCATTCCTTTAAAAAGGCTTTTAATTTTATTTGAGCAGCATGCATGTTGTCTTTTATTAGCAGTTTAATCATTTAATCTTGTAATGAATCCTGCAACAATACGTTCTATCAGAAACTAAAGCAGTGCTTTCAGATAAAGAAAGATTCCAGACATCTTTTAAACTCAATAGACATTCGTGCACTAATTAAAAAAATCTATAAGGTGATCATTAATTTTGCTATAGGAATTAAACATCAGCACTGAAGCTGTAGCATAAGCCAAATAAAGCTATTCATGCAAAGATTCTCCTAATGGCAAATTAAATTATATTCCTCTATAAGGCTGGGGTGATCTTATGTCCCGGTTACCTGCTGAATAGGATGTTTTGACTAAATGACATTTAGTAATAATTACACTCATTTTGCCTCATCTATATTCCGTTAAGGATTGACAATCTCATTGCTGCTTTATTGCACAGCAGCCAGCTTGCAAGCCCATTCCCATCAACGGGTTCTGTTCAATGCCATCAATTTTCTTCAGTTGAGTGAGCTTCAGGACACCCTTATGTCTCCCATCTTACAGCTTTTTAACCTTTGTTCTAAAACAGGAGTCTGCAAGCTGTGGCTCTGGGGCCACATGCAGCTATTTAGTCCCTCGTCTGCGGCTCTTTGAAGCTTTGGCCAAAACATACATGAAATTTAATGGTACTGATTAGACCTGTCGCGATAAACAAAAAATAAATTAATCGCATGATAAATGAAAATTATCAACCTCGTTTTCATTAATCGGCTTTATCGTTTCTTCGTGTCTCTCTCTTTCTACTGAAGACACTGGATGATAAAAGTCTCAACTCCGGTGCTCTTCACTGACCCCTCCCTTTCTCTTTAAAATCTGTTTTAACCGTCCAAAATCACATTTTTTGGATCGTTGAAAGCAACTAAGCTGAGAAGCTAAGCTACGAGCTAAGCTAACAGGCCAACCTTGGTTAAAACAAAAACTCTGTCTTGTCGAAGCTCCAAAATTCATGGCTGAAACCTGCGCCTTTGTGTAAAATGTTGTTTTTCTCTGCAAAAAGAAGCTGAAAACTTGTTTACTTTTTTAAATTAAAATCTTTGTGTGAAAAATGCTATGCTAAAGAGCTCAAACCAAACCGAGCGCCTGCCATTTTGAGAACTAAAGAGAGACAGCCCATGTCACATCAAGGGGCCTCCCTCCCATTTTTCTTAAAGAGACACGCTGCTCGCTCCCTCACTAGCCATCCTTCGGTTCAAACAGTCTTATATTGCCATCCGGTGGTCGAAAAAAGGTACTACATGCAAAACAAATTAAACATTTCTTCTTAAATTTGACAATATTTACTAATTATTGTCAAATTTCAAACAATATTATAATTTATCGCAATAATTTCTGAGACAGTTAATCGCACAGCAAAATTTGTTATCATGACAGGCCTAGTATTGACTTTTATACCCACAACAGAACAGTTTTTGGCAGTTATTTAAATTAATTTGTTCGTTGATTTTTATTTTCTGCAAATATTTGAATGATACTACGCTTTTTTTAGTTTTATTATTTCAAAGTAGGAAACCTAATTTATTTTTTCCTCACAGAAAAGGACTCACCTGGGCCTGCAGCGTTGGGTGTTTTAATGGTTTTTTTTTATCAGTATAAACTGTAACTGTTTTCCTACTTTACATATGATCTTTTTTTGTCCTAAAATATAAAAATATTAAATGTTAGTCTTTATATCCATCCATCCATCCATTTTCTTTACCCGTTTATTCCATTTTGGGTCACGGGGGTCGCTGGTGCCCATGTCCAGCAATCACTGTGCTAGGGGCGGGGGACACCCTGGATGGGTCGCAAGTCCATCACAGGGACACATAGAGACAAACGAGACAAACAACCATTCACTCTCTCACTCACACCTAAGGGCAATTTAGAGTTACCAATCAGCCTAACATGCATGTTTTTGGTCTGTGGGAGGAAACCGGAGCACCCGGAGAAAACCCACGCATGCACGGAGAGAACATGCAAACTCCACCCAGAAAGGCCCCCGGACCGGGGTTTGAACCAAGGACCTGCTCGCTGAGAGGCAGCAGCTCTACCAGTTGCGCCACCGTGCTGCCCTAGTCTTTATATATTTTTAGTTTTATAATGTCACCCCCACTGACCAGAAGTGCCTCCCTCTAACAAACTCGAAGTGGCCCATGGGTCATCAGTTGATTATCACAGTTATAGCAGGTTTTGCAGCTCTGCACACGTTTCATTTAGTAAGCGAAGGGGCAGAAATGGCTCTTTTGCTAAAAAAGGTTGCAAACCCTGTTCTAAAAGTGACAATATTTATGTTTTCTTTATAAAATCTGGTGTTTTTAAAGGGTTAGTTCTACTATTGTAAAAAGGACTAAACATTAGGAGTAAATTTATTGTTTTTTACTTTCTCCTCACCCTGCTACAAATATCTCCAAGTCTCCGCCTCCATCTATGTCGGTGACAGCCACGCCGTAGTTGAGCTGGGTGGGGTTGTTGTCGTAGTCCGGAGGAAGGACGGTCTTGGTTATAGCTGAGAACATGGGCTCTGATCGCTGAGCCCCAGAGTGGGCAGGGAGGATGAGAAGGAGGCACAACAACATCCTCACCTGAGGAGCGAAGCACACTGTAAAATAAAACGTGTCATTTTATGACTGCTCATTTGTCTTTTCATTTTCGTCAGATAAAATGCATGGGTTGTGACGCAGCTTATAAAAATATCAAAGCACAGCTCTGCTTTTTATCTGCTCTGCAAGCCTTTATCATTTTGACTGGGTAAATAAAAATCAAATAAAAACAGTTACACAAATTGTAACACATCGGCAGAGTTTTCTGCTTATACCCAGACATAAAGATGAAGATATATTACTGAATCAGCGGCGTTCTGCAGGGTTAGATCTAAGCAACTCTTCACATGTAGGCAGCCTGAGGGGACTAGAGGACAGAAAATCCATACATGGAGCAGAGCTTGTAGAGGAAACCAATATAACCTGATACAACAGGCTTGAGATGCTGCCAAAAGGTCTTCTCAGACAAATGCAATAAAAACATTTACAAAATGGGAGGGGGTGGGGGGGAAGAGAAAGGTCACCTTCTTAAAGCTTGAATTAAACTTTACGCACAACGCTCACACCCTAAATGGTGTTTACAAGCTGACAAGTTGATTTTCTCCTGGTGTGGATTTATGAACGCAGCCTCAGCCCGTTCCATCTGTGGTGCCACGGAGACGCTCCCGTCTCCGCATCCAGACTGCTGCATATTCTCCCTTTCAGCTCAGAGTGTCCAGGTGATATATGGCTCCTTAAACAATTCAATTTAAGATGGAACTACTGGGCTTTTTGGGAGCCTTGCTCTGTGCACGACTGCTACGAGAGGACACCTGCAGAAATGCATCTTTGGTTTCGTAGCAGTGCAGGGATAGAAGCTCTGACTGTTGGCAAATGGGGTTAATTAACAGTTTTTCTCCATTATAGTAGGATGGGATGACAAATGAGCTGAGCTTCCGAAATAAGTTAGACTCAGAGATGGAAGCACTGAGAATAGAGGAAACTTGAAGAGTAAGGAACTGATAAGATAAACTTCATTTTCTCTTAAAAAACTGGCTGATGATTGGCTGAATTTTAGTGTCTGTACATGTGAGGATATAAATGGCATGAAGATGTATTCCCTTAATACATTTTAGTTGGACAAGTGTCTAAGGGTTGAGGAAAGTGTCATAAATCATCTACTTTGTGTCTCAAATGTGGCAGGACGAATGGTCAAATCCACCGGGGACTTTTTGCGTCGATTAAATCATTATTAATACATTATCCAGTCAAGGACATCCAGTCACTTTGTCCATCCACTGCAGTGAAGATGACCCGCTCAAGTAAAGTTGTACAGTACTCCTTTGTATGCGGTCATTGGGGTTTATGATGCAACATCTGCAAGGTCGACAACAATCATCAGCAAGCAAAACATAAAGTTTTTTTTTTTTAAAAAGCAGTTAAAGCCCATGTAATGGCATGGGGGGTGGGATTTTTTTAAAGTGCTCAAATGCTTTCGATTTGGTTATTTATGTGAGTAAGCACATAATGGCAGCAAGAGGCCATTACCACAGCGTGCAACATCAGCATGTGTTTTCTGGAGCGTTCCTGTCCCGGTTCTGATTCTGATAACACTGCGACAAAGAGCCAGCAAGAGCATCACTTTCAAACACACACAGAAGCTCTCATCAACGACGGGCGACCTTAACACAGAACATGTTCTACTAAAATCCAGTGAATTTCTCTCGATTTTAGCCCAGAAATCAGTGGTGCAACATGATTCAGCTCTGATGTGTCCATCATTTATCAGTCCAGACAGTGCACACAAAAAATCTGCATCACAAATTAGAGTGGTTTCACAATATTTGTTCTCGCATCAACACTTTGAGATCACTTAAAATAAGTTTTTTGCAAAGTTTATATGATGCAATTAACTCAAACATATCTATGTAAATTAAACATAATTTCAAAAGAGCATATTCAATTTTTTTTTTTAAAAAGCTTTGTTTGAAAGAGAAAATGAAGAAATTAATGTGACATATAAACAAGACTAGTTGATTCCTGCTGTCATCATTACATTCTGCTCATGTGGGCATTTTTTTATTGAAAGGTAATCCACTTAATTGGAGCAGCATCAGCATCATTCGTGTTAATCACAGCTCATAAAAGTGGCAAATAAACTCGTTTAAATTAGAAAACAAGCATCTTTAGCTGGGAATGTGAGGAAAAAAGATAGGGGGGGGGGGGGGGGGGGAGTCCAGACGCTGCTGGGGGAGAAATAACTTTCTCTGCAGCAGATCCCAGCACAGGAGCGGCATTTCAGTCAGACAAACAGAAACTCAGGTACTCACAGATGCAGAGAGGTTCGGAAAGTCCCAACAAATCCTGCAGCGACTGACAGCGACAGGAGAGCGGCGGAGGGGGGAAACACTCACACACGCGCTTATTGTGCTGTTAGTGCCGCTGTTATCTCAAGGGGATTTCCCCCCCACCACTTATTTCCTTCACACAACTTCCCAAAAAATTTGCTTTATGAAATCGCTGCTGGGAGATTCCAGCCAATCAGCGGCCGCCTTGCAAAATATCTCAGCAGGCAGCCAATGGCGAGGCTGGACAAACCTGCGTGTGGGCGTGTCCTCAGGTGCGGAGCGAAGCTATGATGGTGAGTCAACTCTGTTAGCAAACTATGTCAAGACACAATGAAGGCATTTGCATAAAACTTTCACAATATGGTCATTAAATCGACCTTTATTATTGATTAAACTTTGGAATCAATCCAATTCAAGATGATCACCACAGCCAGCTGATTATTGGAAACGCACAAATGGCAATAACTCTGCCAATTTTACATCAATTTAAGTAAATCATTGTGTGGTAGTAGCTGAGAGTATTCTTCAACACATACTCCAAGCATTATACAATGTGCAAGACCTTTGCCTAATAATTTTTGTTGAAATCATTGGCGTCAAACCAGTTTGTCTGTTAGGAAAATATCTCATAAGATACTGGGCTAAATCAAATGAAATTCTCAGAAAGGAATCATTAGGTGTATATCTACAACTGATTAACTGTTGCAGTCATTTCTATTTAAGATGGCTGCCACAGCTATTTAACATTAAACCGAGCATAAATAGCTATAAGTCTATCGTTTTTGCAGAATTTATTCTCAGATTTGATGCTGTGGTAGCTGAGAGTCATCCTCAACACATATTTTGAGGATTAGTACATAAGAGATGTGGCTGTAGTGGCCGTCTTGAATTAAAACTTTGTCATGGAAGGAGGCAGGCGATATGCATTCCTTCATGAAAAGCTATAGGCTATTAATTTTATCATTTTTTGTGCAGCTCCGACAAATAGTTTTGAGCAAGTTTCACTAATTCAAGCATCACTATAACGTTTTAAACTTCATTTTTCTCAATATTTCTCATTGTCATTGTGGAATAAGTTACATCTCTGAACTCCTCACTGTTACTCCAGGGGAAAATATAATTTCTCTGATAAAATATTGTGCCAATAGCATGAAAATATCAAGTATCTTGTGTTCTTTATATATCACAAGTGATACTCAAGAAGCTCCTCAGTTCTTTTTAATTGTGGCCTCAGACTCTGCAGACGGTAAGAGAAGCAAGCAGGCTCTAACAATGTAATTTGGCATCTACAGAACATTGATTTTCATAAGTGCATGCATACAAAATGTTTATTCTCACCTATAAAATGTCAGATTCTAATGGTGATATTGACAAAAATTGTATTTTCTTTTTGCTGTGGCAGCCTAAATGAAGCATAAGAAAGCAATTGAATGCTTTAAATGGCTTCTGTTTTTTTGTGAAGGAATCAGAGCCTTGAAAGGGGAAAGGAATAAAAATGCTCCTCAAGGAGTGAAATTATAACAAATGTTCTCTCATGATTATGAGTAAAATGTTAGTGTTGTTCCTGATAACAAGAAGTGTGTGCGAGGGGGGATTTTGCAGGTTTACAGCTGTCAGATGTATAATTCTTATGTCATGCTCCAACGAGTCCACTCTCCTGGAGTACCCCCAATAAAATGAGTTGTGTGTTCATGGATGTGTGTGTGTGTGTGGTTACGTCCAGCCTGGTGAAATGAGATGTTCACATCCCAAGGACGTCTCCCACCATAATTTAAACTCACTGGTGCTGGAAGACTTCAAACCAAAAGTGCTGAAGTCATAAAACTGAGCACGTCTGTCTTGAATGTTATCGTCTGTGCTCCTCTCCAGTAAATCTGCAGCCAAGTTGCTCTGTGGCACCGACAATGCAAACACAGCGATATGAAGCACGTTGTGACCCAAGATCATTAAAAAAAATCCAACAGGAAACGTATGTTTTTGTCCTGCTTTGTGTGAAGTCATAGACTTCATGCTCCTAATATGTGAAAATACATCATAAGAGGGGATCTTCTACACAACGCTGTTCTGCTGTGCATCATGCCTTCAGCTGTTTGCTCCCTGATCTACAGTCCCTCCCACTGGAGACCAGTGTTTATTTACGAGGGGACAAACAGAAATCTACAAGGCTCAGCTGGAGCCAGTGACAGTATGGCTTTGATGCAGAAAGTGCAGACAACGCCTCGATCTGTGACCAGTGACTGTTTCCATCAGTGCTATTTACCTCAGGTCCATGTCACTTATCACCAGTGTCTTGCTCCTTGTTCAGTGATGATGGAGTTTCATGCTGAGGTTGAAATTAAAACAGCTATAGGGAAGAAGGAGCTTCTGAGGCAGTACGAAAAAAGTCAATTTCTTCTTTAAGGGTTGTTGAAAGACATATAGAACTGTAGAGTCATGATGAATCCTCTCCATGGAGCACTTCTTTCAAAGCATTAGGCTTCATGGTCCCAGTGCTCTGTTCATACTTGCAGTGTGACTTGCATCTATTAAACAGGCAATATGACGCAAACACTTTTTTTTTCTAATTGCAGTGGTTGAGCCTCCATTAGAACTCTGTAAAGCACTTGTTTAATTCCAAATATCGGTCATGGGAAAAATGAGTAAAATAGTGACACCAGATTGTTTCCATGGGCTTGATTTTACTCCAGTCACAATCCAATGAGAAAAGCCAAGTGCGATGTTCGTGATATTTTGCTAGTGCATTTTTGTTGTTGTCAGGTGGTGCTTTTATACGCATATAATAAATTTGGTTTTATTTGTATTAAAAAGTTGTGTTCAGTGAACCTGAGACCCTGTTTTGCTCTGTGAATTGTATTTCAAATGATCATCATCCATCTATTATCTTTTACCCGCTTCTTCCATTTTGGGTCACGGGGGTCGCTGGTGCCCATGTCCAGCAATCACTGTGCGAGGGGCGGGGTACACCCTGGACAGGTCGCAAGAGTCCATCACAGGGCCAAATGATCATCATGGTTTCATTAATTTTTACCATATTGCAATTTTTGCCTGTACCTGTGTGTGTTAACAAAAATATTTGATGAACCAATGGTTCTCAACCCTGGTCCTTGAGGAACACCATCTTGTATATATATATATATTTTTTTTTCATTTAGACTTTATTTATCCAGGTAGTCTCATTGAGCCACAAGAACTCCTTTTCAAGAGAGACCTGTTTAGGATGGGGGGTTAAGGGCCTTGCTCATGGGCCCAGAGTGGGGCGAATGAGGATGGGGGCAAGTGTGGGTGCTTCACCTACCCCACCCACAATTTTGATGTTGTCGGGGCCGGGGTGTGAACCGGCGATCTTCGGATCACAGACCAACCTCTCTAACCTCAGTGCCACCACTCCCCAGTTGTTGTTTTAGTTGTTTCCTGCTCCAACATACCAGAATCAGTAATTTAATTACTTTATCAAATTCTGCAGAAGCTTGCTAATCACCCGTTCATTCAAATCAGGCGTGTCAAAGCAGGAAAACAACTAAAACAGGCAGGATGGTGTTCCTCAAGGACCAGTGTTGGGGTCCATGATGAACCACTGCATTTGAAATCAATTTTAATCACTCAAAGTAATCACTGTATAACTGAATGATTTTTTAAGACAGCCTGAATATAGATGGCTGCCACAGCAGAGCAAATATAAAAACAGAAGAAGAAATAAGGCTTTAATTCAGCCAATTTTGCAGGTAATGAGGTAAAATTTGGTGTGTCCTGATGCATGCTCAATAAACCTTACAAGGTTGCGTTAAGTCCTCTGGATGGATTCTTCTTTGTTGAAACGTTTCGTCTTTAATCCAACTGAAGATGTCTTTTGGATAAAAGACCAAACGTTTCAACAAAGAAGAATCCATCCAGAGGAGCTGACTCAACCTTGTTAAAATTTGATGTCTTAATAGCTGAAAGGCATCCAAACTTATACTCTAAACACTAACTGATTGCACAATATGTATTTAAAACTTTGCCATATAGGAGTCAATGCTGTCTGTCAGCAAAATATTTATAAAACTTGTAAAACGTGATCATATGATGTACATCCACAACTGATTCAGGCAAATCAATTTAGAATGGCAATCAACCTTTGCCAACACAAAAATTAATATAAATTTGCCAATTTTCAACGTATTAAGCTAAACTTTTGTGTGGTAGTAGATGAGCATTGTCCCCAATAGATATTTTGTGCGTTACACACTTTGCCTAAATCTTTGACATAAATTTTTGGTATCACAACTGTCTTGTCTGTTAGCAAAATGTCTCATGAACCATCCAACAGATTTCAATTAAACTCTCATAAATTAATAATTGGATGCATATTAGATGAGGTCACTTCAATAATGGATGGACACTACAGTTAACTGACTTGAGCAAAAACATACATTTTTTATTATTTTATGGATATTGAATTAAAATATGGCGTGGCAAAAGCTGAGTGTCATCCTTAGAACAACTCAATTTGAACATTAGATGTTGGGTGACATGCATTCCTTCAAGGATTGCTTGGTTTTTAATTTCTGATGTAATTATTGTGAAAGTGTTAATATTTATGCTATGATTTGCAAACCCAGGAAGATTACAGATTTATATCCCTTTAACATGGGTCCAACCAGTGCAAAAATTTATTACCATATTTTCTGGACTATAAGCTGCTACTTTTTTCCCACAGGCTTTGAACACCGCAGCTTATACAATGCTGCGGCTAATTTATGGATTTTTTTTTTATTTTTGACAGACTAACGGTCTTTATGCTGCCAAACATTGAGCTTCATCACACCCAGGCACTCACATAGCTGCCCGTCTCTCTTGCAGGGTGGGTCCTTGTGACTCAATGAGACAACGGTTAAAACAATATTTGACCAATGAAATTACTGAACAGGTCACAGGAGGAAGATGAAGATAGCACTCAATGATTTCCTGGTAGGCTGCTGTATTTTTATTTTTTCAACCAGCCGTGTTAAAGGGCACGGTTCAGATAAAAACATCACGTATGTTACCGGTACATATTTAATTAAAAGTTAAAAAAAATCTTTCTGTGTAAATATCTCATGTGACAACATGGAGACCTGCAGCTTATAGACAAATGTGGCCTATATATGTACAAATTTATTTTTCTTTTTAAATTTAGTGGGTGTGGCTTATGTTCAGATGCACTCTATAGTCCGGAAATTATGGTATTTGCATTTCTTAGTTTTATTTTAGTATTTTACTGGCTTGAAAACTTGTAAATACTTGGTGTTTTTTTGTGTTTTATCATTTGAGAATAATGTTCATGTCACTCATGCATGTTATGTAGGACAGTGCACAACTTGAACTTTTTTAGGAGTCTTGCAGTTTTTGAGGTTGAGCAGTTTGTCCCTTGTTGATTACCTCTTTGCTACTTTTTAATCCTTTGTTTCATCTTGTGATGAAAATGAAAGTGTTTGATTTTCTGTGTGGATGGACTCCAGCTCAGATTGCTGAGCTCTGCACTCACATTCTGATTCCACTTTGCCTAAACCTCCAGGGTGTGAGTGCATGTGTTAATTCATACATTGGTGCTCCGCTCTCTTCCATACTTTCTCTCTTACACACACACCTACACACACTGGGGTACAGGTTTTGCCAGGGTCCTTCATAGATCAGCCTCCCTTGACAGCTCTCTTAAATGTTCTTGGCAGCCTCTCAACACTGAGCCCTCGTTCCCTCTCTGTTCCTGCACATTTTCCTCTTTAGTTCAGCTCCTGATGGATGCTACCATCTTTCTCCGCCTCTCTCCTCTAGAATGCCCCCATAACCACCGAGCTCTAAAATGCAAGACACAATCTGTATATATCCCAATAAGTGTCACTTTGTGAGTGAACCTGTTCCTCAGTGCTCACTCTGCCTTGAAAAATTTCATGAACGTCACATGGAGGTTCGGGTTAACTACCTTTAATGTAAAGGAGACAAGAGTTTTTTCATGCTGAGTTTTGTTGCTCCTGTTTCAGTTGTAAATTATTTCTATTCTCGCTGAGATTAGATGTTGCATATTATTTTACATGCTCTGCTCGCATAACTGCAGTTGAATCTTATTTTTCTCTCCTGATTATAATGAAGAGTTTTCCTCATCTTCTTGTTTGTTCTTGTTTGTTAATGTTTCTTTCTTTTTTCCATCACAAGATTTCAAACACGCGTCGCTATCAATCACATTTTTAATTTAATGTATGAATATGTGATTTATGTGACCCAGCCAGTAGATATAAATCTATTTCTGCAAGGTGTGTGTGTGTGTGTGTGGGGGGGGGGGGGGGGGGGCGGGAGCAGAGGAGTTTTTCTTCTTATTTGTTTTGGGTATGATGTTTGGGTTTTATATATC
>NC_056498.1:56989778-56990821 GCF_014905685.2 Nematolebias whitei | reverse complement strand
GGGCAAGCAAGTTGATGTTCCTTCATTGATTGGTTGGCTTAATAGTGTTTGTCTTCAATAGCTGATCTCAGGAAATAAAGTAAATAAATGGCTGAAAATGAGTCCAGTCACAGTGACATGCATGAGGATGTGAGGAAGACTGAGTGTGGAGAAAAGAGAAGGTAGAGGAAGCCACAGATAAGGAATCAAGTGATGGGAAAAGAGCTGAAACACTACAAAAAATCAAAATGATTTCAGTTATTAAATAAGTTAACATGGTTCTTAGCAATTTGGAGAGGAAAAAGCGAGTTATGAAAATGGATGAGTCAAAGTCAAAGTTTCTTTATTTGTCATTCGCACCACATGTGCTACATGTGGTGGAATGAAATTGTGTACACAGGGTCCCATTTACATCCAACAAAAGTATAAATTGTAAAGAAAAACAGTAATAAGATCTAAGATATGAACTAAGAAATATGCTAAACTAAGAATACGCTGAGCGCTAGTAGTATAAAAACAATACGCCAAACAGCAGCATGAACATGAGTCTGTGTGAGCAGATGAGCACAAATGAACACAGCAACATGAAATACATCAGCAGCATGAGATCAGCAGTATGGCTATAGTCAGCATCACATATCAAAAATCAAAGTGGCATTACAATGATTTTTTTTTTCCAGAGATTTTCCTGGTTAGAGATTCATGAGTCTAACAGCTTCAGGGTAGAAGCTGTTCCTCAGTCTAGTGGTTCTACACTTAATGCTCCTCAAACTCCTTCCTGAGTGGAGCTGGGCAAAAACTGAGTGTGCTGGGTGAGTGGGGTCCTTCATGATGCAGGTGGCCTTCTTCCTGCATCTGGAGGTGTAGATGTCTGTGATGGTGGGGAGACTGACTCCAACAAACTTCTGTGCAGTCTTCACCACTCTCTGCAAAGCTTTTCTTTGGATGGATGGATGGATGTGTAGTGAACCTGATCTGACCATACTGATCATACTACAGATGGATGGATGGATGGATGGATGGATGGATGGATGGATGGATGGATGGATGGATGGATGGATGGA
>NC_056498.1:56980976-56989678 GCF_014905685.2 Nematolebias whitei | reverse complement strand
ATGGATGGATGGATGGATGGATGGATGGATGGATGGATGGGTAAAATTCCTTTGAGGAATGAATGTTACCTGCCTTTTTGCATGCCAGAGTTTTAAACAAATATGTCATGCAATGTATTGACATTCAAAATGTGTGTAGGGGATGACTATGAGCAACTACCATATTAAATGTTAGTTCAGTTTATGTAAAAATAACCAGTTTATAATCATTTTTGTGCTTTCTGAAACCGATTAGTCTTTGTGGCCATCTTGAATTTGACGTGTCAAATATACAGTAATTTGTTAGCAAAAAACGTACAATTAAATCAAAGAAAATATTAGTGTTGATGCTGAATCAGGTTGTAGATCTTTTGCCATAGGCTACTGAAAATTACTTTAAAATCCGTCCAGTTGCTCGTGAGACATTTTGTTGCATAGAAGCAAACAAATGCAGGCACACACTTGGCAATTGCATGATCACTCTTCTTTTGTAGTAAGAAAAAGTCACTTTTTATTAATATGAAAAATAGTAGAAAAATCAGGACACTGGTTTTATCTTTCTTGCAGCAAAGTCAGAGCTGAAGGTTATCAAGTCTCTCTGTCAGGGGCTATAATCACACTTGCTCCCAGGTTAAATTGTCCCTTGTAAGTTCAAAAATACAAACTTTATTGTCATCTTTATGCAGAGTTATGAGAAACAGAACATGTGTCTTTGTAAAGCCAGAAGCCTCATGCTCAGATGTCAGTCTGGAGTCATGTCTTTTCTTGTAATGCAGAATGGCAGGTCATTATTTGCTCTAAGACACTTTTACAATTCTCAAAGGATTTGTCAAATTGATTTGAAAAGCAAACGATGGGTAACTGTGGTCAAGCTTTTTGAAGGAGTGACAAATAAAATTTGTCATGACATGTCACATTATGGGAGAGAAAAACAGTAATATAAATTAATTAAAGTCCTAAATTCATATTATTCATCTGTTCACTGTTTATCTTATTAACCTCTCAGGCTTAAAACTTTCATCAGAACTGAGTGGGAAAAAAAAACCAAAAAACACTGAAACATCCTCACTCTGTTTTCCAACTCAGTCCACGCTGAGAGGAGGAGATGAGGGCATAAATCCAGCCCATTAGCCCTCGGGCCGCCTGATGACAGTTCCCGCCCTTTGGCTGATGTAAACCAAACTTCCTGTTTAGAGATGAAGAAGCCTGTCATCAGCTACCTCGGCCCCTGTCACCCACACTCAGAGACACTCTGGCATTAATAGCAAATCGATTCCAAATGAGGGGACAAGAGAAATAAGAGAGGGAGGAAAGGAAACATTCATGTCCAGAAGATAAGGTCAAAAGACAGAGAGAATTTTAATTTTATAATATTTTAAGGAACACAAATTTATGGTGATAATAAAAGGCCTAGCATTCATTGAAGGAATGCATATCTCCTATTTCTTCTCATGCCAGTTTTAAACTAAAATCATTGTATGTTAAGAAGAGACAGAGTTTTGATCTGATTGCAAATGACATTATACACAGTCTTATGCAATAATGTGAGATCTCATGCTTAAAGTGTGTGTTGAGGTTCATTCTCAGCTACTACCACACTAAATCTTAGCTCCCAACTAGACTGTTTAAAGAGGTATTTCCCCTAATCAATGTCCACATTTTGGATCTACTTAATTTGTCTTTAATGGATGGTTATGTACCACAGAGCTTTCAGGTTGCTGTAATTAAACCTTTACTTAAGAAGTCTGACCTTGATTCAGAAATTCTGGCCAACTATAGACCTATATCTAATCTAACTTTCATCTAAAAAATTCTAGAGAAAATAGTTGCAGGTCAGTTGCGTGAACACCTACAAAGAAATAATCTGTTTGAAGAGTTTCAGTCAGGGTTTAGAGCTCATCATAGCACAGAAACAGCACTAGTAAAAGTCACTAATAATATTCTCATGACCTCAGACAATGGACTTGTGTCTATACTGGTCCTGTTAGACCTCAGTGCTGCATTTGATACAGTTGATCATAATATTTTACTGCAGAGGCTTGAATCTGATATTGGGATTACAGAAACAGTTCTAAAATGGTTTAAATCATATCTATCTGATAGATTCCAGTTTGTAAATGTAAATAATAAATCTTCTTCATACACCAAAGTTAGTCATGGAGTTCCTCAGGGCTCGGTGCTTGGGCCAATACTCTTTACTTTATAAATGCTTCCATTAGGTAAAGTTATTAAACAGCATGAGATACATTTTCATTGTTATGCTGATGACACACAATTATATTTGTCCATTAAACCCAATGAATCCAATCAGCTACTTAGACTACAAGCATGTTTTAGAGACAAAAAAACCTGGATGACCCTTAATTTTCTCCTTTTGAACACAGACAAGACTGAGGTTTTGGTTTTTGGACCTGAGCACCTTAGGAATTAATTTTTCAGTTTTTCTCCCTCCTTAGATGACATTAATCTGGCCTCCAGCTCTAATGTTAAAAATCTTGGTGTTATTTTTGATAAGGACATGTCTTTTATCCCCCACATTAAAAATGTTACTAGATCTGCCTTCTTCCACCTGTGCAATATCACTAAAATTAGAAACATTTTATCTAAAACTGGTCCATGCATTTGTCACATCTAGACTGGACTATTGCAATGGTTTATTATTTGGGTGTCTAAATACTTCTTTAAAACGTCTTCAGCTGATCTTAACTGGAGTTAGTAGGAGAGATCATATCTCTCCAGTTTATTTTCTCTCCATTGGCTCCCTGTCAAATCCCGAAGAGAATTCAAAATCTTACTTCTAACCTACAAAGCTCTCAACAACCTGGCTCCATCTTACATTCAAAATATTATTGTTCCATATTTTCCTAACAGAGCTCTTCGCTCTCAGGCTGCAGGTTTACTTGTGGTTCCTAGAATTTACAAAAACAGAATGGGAGGCAGATCTTTCAGTTATCAGGCTCCTCTCTTGTGGAACCAACTTCCAATCTCTGTCCGTGAGGATGACACATTATCCAGTTTTAAAACTAGGCTTAAGACTTTCCTTTTTGCTAAATCCTATAGTTAGGGTCGGCTTGGCTGTCTCTTAGTTATGTTGCTATAGACTTAGACTGCTGGAGGACAAACTGACCACACTTTTTAACTCTGCTACTGTCTTTACTTACTCTGTTCAATCTGTTTTGTATTTATTGTTTCTATCCTTGACATGTGTTGTTGTTTTTTTTTGTCTTTCTGGACCTAGCACGCTGTGTTTGTTTGTCTGTCCTTCCTGTCCTCTCAAACCAGCTGGTCAAAGCAGATGGCCGCTTGTCCTGAGCCTGGTTCTGCTGGAGGTTTCTTCCTTTTAAAAGGGAGTTTTTCCTTTCCACTGTTGCCACTGTGCTTGTTCAGGATGGGAGACTGCAACAAAGCTAAGATTCAAATTGTCTGCTGGCCTCCTTAGATAAAGAACTTTACTAATTGGCTTTTTTATGTATGTGAATGTTTCTGTAAAGTGCCCTGAGATAACTTTGTTGTGATTTGGCGCTATATAAATAAACTGAATTGAATTAAATGTATCATTAAATTCTGTTCCGTCGTTTATGAGATATTTTGCCAATAAACTGACAAGGTTGATACTTACAGTTAATGACAAAGTTTTAAGCAAAATAGCACACAATTTATAGTGCTCAGAGTATGTGTTGTGGAAAATATTCGGCCACTACATCATCAAATTTTGGCTCGATATTTGTAAATGTAGCTGAACTGCAGCCATTTGTGTGTTACCTGAGATCAAATGACTGTGACGGCCATCTTGAATCAGGCTGACTCCAAATGTTAATTATTTGTAAATGTACTTTATATGATTACTTTCTGAGAATTTCATTAAAGTCTCTCAGGGGTTAATGAGATATTTTGTTAATAGACAGCCACCGTTGTTTCCAGCAATTATACAATAAAATAAAATAAAACAGATCTTGTGCGATCAGTAAGTGCTTGGAATATATGTTGGAAATGACTTGCACCTTATATCACACCAAATTTTAGTCCAATAGCTTTAAAATTTTCTGAATTATAGAAAAAAAAGATAAAAGTTATTACTATTCATATATTTCATTAGCAGACAATAACAAAGTTTCAATTACATCTTCCTTTTGCTGGTCTGAGTCATACTGAACATCCAAATCTTGAAGTAACATAAAATATTATCAACTGTTTAATTTACTTGTATTAATACTAAGGGTTACATTTCATCATATCTGTCTTGTGTTCTTGAACACATCGGCAAATGTGGGCTTGTCCTCAGTCAGCATGCTATCCCTCCTCCTGCTCCTTCTTTCGCTGTCTCCTCAACTGGGCAATCAGACATTCTCCTGCAAGGTAATTCCTGCTCAGGAGTGCATGTGGCCGACACTGCGGAAATTCATTTTTTGTTTTAATTTCAGGCCTATTGATCGTGGAGCGCTTTACGACTGCATGACATCCATAATCACAACAATGCTATGACAGTGTAGATAAATAATGTGGCAAAAGCTCGGTTAGAGAGAGAGAGGCGGGAGGGAGGAGGCAGAGAGATGATGCAGGGATGAAAAGAAGGCAGAAGTTAACACAAAGGGAAAAAAAAGTGCGAGGTTCAAACTCTAACTGCGCTCCGTATTAATTACTGAGCTCCTCCCTTCGTCTTTACCTGATTGATCTCCCCTCAGTGGCCATAAATTAGTTTTCTTTTCTCCCCCATCAACTGAAATCTGTTTGTTCAAGCACCCATTAAAGAAGTGTAGCCTGGGCTCTATGGTAATTGCATAGACCAGTGTAATATATATAATTATGATGATTAGTGGAGCAGAATTAATTTACTGCAAAAGAAATCACAAGAGGCGGATGCATGGAGCATGATAATGTGAATTTGTTTTTATAAAGTCAGCTGCAAGCTGATGCCATGTACAGTATGTTTATTTAGTCAACAGCTGATGGATGCTTAAAAACTAATAGTGTAGGAAGAAGGTTATGATCTTGGTTTGTTAGCATGAATGTCATGCAGCGCTTGCCTTCAGATGATAATAACCTCTAAATGGTGCTCAAAAACAGTCTAAAGAGCAAAAATAATGTAAACAAACATTTCAACTGCAAACCATGTTTAATAAACCACTTTTTTTTCCCAGGTACACCTAGTAACCAGTGTATAATGGGCTCCATTAATTTTATAATGGGATATTTGTGGAACTCTGCACAAATTATTGGCATAACGTTGAGTCATTATACCCCCTGTAATCAAAAATACTTGTTTCAAAGACCACAGGGGTGAGTGCTGAAACTGTAAGAGTCAAGAGAGCTGTTTTGGACTGCCAGTGAAGGCTACAGCAGGCCTTCTGCCTTACCTGCCTGTGGACACATACCAGCGTTTTTGTGCTACTTTACCATAGCTTTACTTAAATGTGAATAGCTCCAACACAGACACATGAAAAAAATGAGATGTTTTTATGTGAGTCATACAGAGACATGACAAACTGATGTCTGAAATGTGACCTTTTATAGACTCCATGCAGTTAATTGATAATGGCACCTCTTAAACAGTGGTGCTGGTGTTGCAGCAGTGCATCAAGCACATCTCTTCCTGCTGTTGGAGCCCGACAGTTCCTGCTCATAAAACGTCTCAAGTCAAGAAAGAGATGAGGATGCAGGGTTTATGCGGCTTGGCACTCGTGTTTATTTGTGTGGAGGTGGTTAAGTCCTGCTTTCTCCACCCTCTGGAGAGGCTGGGAGTTGGTTGGATATCGTTCCAGGATGGCAATGAGGAATGCTATGTGAGGCAGAGCAAACAGACATGTGAGTCAAAACAGATCTTTTTTGGGAGCGAGTCAAGTCAAAACACATTTCTGAATCAAATAAGCATCTTTTGTTCAGCTATGAATAAAATTAGTGAAGATTATTTCAAAAATAGCAAACTGATGTCACAAAAAAACTACTTTACGCTAAAAAGTACGAACTAAATATAGAGCTAGAGTGGTGAGACAGGACTTTAATACACTGAGGCGAGCTGGCCTGGAAAACCCAGTCCTCACCTCCTTCTACAGGTGTGCAGTGGAGAGCATCCTGTGCTCCAGCATCAATGTGTGGCATGGAGGCTGCACAACTGCAGAAAGAAAAGCTTTGCAGAGAGTGGTGAAGGCTGCACAGAAGTCTGTTGGAGTCAGCCTCCCCACCATCACAGACATCTACACCTCCAGATGCAGGAAGAGGACCACCTGCATCATGAAGGACCCCACTCACCCAGCACACACACTTTTTGCCCTGCTCCCCTCAGGCAGGAGGTTAAGGAGCATTAAGTGTAGAACCACTAGGCTTAGGAACAGCTTCTACCTTGAGGCTGTTAAACTTATGAATATCAAACCAGGATAATCACTGTGAAAAAAATCACATCATGTTGCTGCTGATCTGTTTCATGTTGCTGCTGATCTGTTTCATGTTGCTGTGTTCATGAGTGCTCATCTGCTCACACAGACTCATAGTCGTGCTGCTGTTCAGCGCATTGTTTTTATGCCATTAGTGCTTAGTGTATTTTTAGTTAATGTTTTTCTTAGTTCTTATCTTAGATCTTATTACTGTTTTTCTTTTACATTTTATTGTTGGATGCAACTGGGACCGGGCAGCACGGTGGCGCAACTGGTAGAGCTGCTGCCTCTCAGCGAGAAGGTCCTTGGTTCAAACCTCGGTCCAGGGGCCTTTCTGGGTGGAGTTTGCATGTTCTCTCCGTGCATGCGTGGGTTTTCTCCGGGTACTCCGGTTTCCTCCCACAGTCCAAAAACATGCATGTTAGGCTGATTGGTAACTCTAAATTGTCCCTAGGTGTGAGTGAGAGAGTGAATGGTTGTTTGTCTCGTTTGTCTCTATGTGGCCCTGTGATGGACTTGCGACCCGTCCAGGGTGTACCCCGCCCCTCGCACAGTGATTGCTGGACATGGGCACCAGCGACCCCCGTGACCCAAAATGGAATAAGCGGGTAAAGATAATGTATGGATGGATGGAAACTGGGACCCTGTGTACAAAATTTCGTTCCACCACATGTACCACATGTGGTGTGAATGACAAATAAAAAAACTCTCTGACTCTGAAGTTGGCATATTGTGAATTTTTGGTTCTGTTTTTATAGATTAAGTTAAATCTTCAGGTAAAATCTATTTTCATTTTGGTTGTGTATTTATTCATTATTATAGTTGTGTGAACTATTCAGGTTGCCTTTACTTCCAGTTTTATTTTGGGAATCTGGTTCCTTAGTCAACCTGGTCAATTTGTCTTCTGCGTCCCCCACACCTTGGTCCTAATTTGTTAACTAACACACATGCCTTGAATGTAGTCCTTTGTTTTGTTTTTTAGTAAATATAACACTAAAATCCCTTCACTTATTGCCAAATTTTTTGTTTTATCACCCTTGTAAGTCAAGTCGGTTCTGGCCTTGCTTTGCTCCAGTGATAGAACCTAAAACTTTTTGGGGGAAATTTGGTCCAGCTCCAGATAGAGCTAAATCGTTCAGCTCTCAATCAGCTCTTAATACGATTGGTGAAGATCCAGCTCTGAGTCGCCTTCAGCTCCTGAAAGGCTCTTTAAAGAGCCATTGGATCCATCACTGCCAACAGCAGGGGTGTCAAGCTCACTTACAAAAGGGGGCCAAAATTAAAACCTTTTTCAAAGAAGGGCCAATTTCAAAAACTACATGAACTCAAGTCAGATACCCAACATATTTTCTTGGTCACAGGTTCCTCAGCAAGAGTTTTATTGGTCTCATTTGATGTTCTCTGTTGTGCTTTCAAGATCATAATCAAAGATTACTGAAAAAAATCAAGACATAGAAGTATTTTACGTTTCACATATTCATTCAACCTTTATTTAGACAGGTTAATCCCATTGAGCCTCGAGGACTCATTTACAATATCATCTTGAGTGTCAGATAAGATGTCAACGAGAGCCACATTTGGCTCCCGGGCCTTAAGTTTGACACAAATGGCCAACAGTATTTGTCCTACCTTGTTTTTTTTTATAATATAGTCGACTTGCTTTGCACCTGCTCACCTTCAAACTGTTGTTTTTGGGTGCTTCCTACTTTTCATGAACTGTGACAAAGGGTTTTGAGTGAGGGACTTATTCCTAATGTATTTAAGTTTTTACATCTTTTTCAAGTACTGTAGTGTAGTTTAGCTAGGATAAATGGTCCCACTGGTTGTTGAACTTGATTTTTAAATTATATGGTGCAAATCTCCTATTTTAAGCATCATATTAATATCATATGATTATTGATTTTGAAAATGAAATGGTACTGTGAATCAGCGTGCACAAAAAAAGTGTCAACAGAAGCGTAAACTAGGCACAATGTATTGTTTTGTTTTTGGTTAGCTGTCAACAATAAATCTCCACATTTAATTGGACACAAAGTTATTTCAGTGTCCTTTTCACATTGTGTGATTACGAGAACTTATGTTGCAACCTTTAGTTCGGCAATGCATCAACTAAAGGCAGTCAATTTTCAACCAATCTAATTATGAGTTTTAGTTTAGTCTATTCATCTCAGTGTCCTGAAGATTATTTGCTAAACATGCATACGAAACAAGGATTGGTTTTATGTTGATGTTTGTGATTCAAACCTTTGGGATTAAATTGTACTAAAGGTTTTATACAGTGCCTTGCGAAAGCATTCGGCCCCCTTGAACTTTTCAACCTTTTGCCACATTTCAGGCTTCAAACATAAATATATA
>NC_056498.1:56977716-56980576 GCF_014905685.2 Nematolebias whitei | reverse complement strand
GAACAAGGAGAAGACTGATCAGAGATGCAGCCAAGAGGCCCATGATCACTCTGGATGAACTGCAGAGATCTACAGCTGAGGTGGGAGAGTCTGTCCATAGGACAACAATCAGTCGTACACTGCACAAATCTGGCCTTTATGGAAGAGTGGCAAGAAGAAAGCCATTTCTCAAAGATATCCATAAAAAGTGTCATTTAAAGTTTGTCACAAGCACCTGGGAGACACACCAAACATGTGGAAGAAGGTGCTCTGGTCACATGAAACCAAAATCAAACTGTTTGGCCACAATGCAAAACTATATGAATGGCGTAAAAGCAACACAGCTCATCACCCTGAACACACCATCCCCACTGTCAAACATGGTGGTGACAGCATCATGGTTTGGGCCTGATTTTCATCAGCAGGGACAGGGAAGATGGTCAGAATTGATGGGAAGATGGATGGGGCCAAATACAGGACCATTCTGGAAGAAAACCTGTTTGAGTCTGCAAGAGACCTGAGACTGGGACAGAGATTTATCTTCCAACAAGACAATGATCCAAAACATAAAGCCAAATCTACAATGGAATGGTTCACAAATAAACATATCCAGGTGTTGGAATGGCCAAGTCAAAGTCCAGACCTGAATCCAATCGAGAATCTGTGGAAAGAGCTGAAGACTGCTGTTCACAAACGCTCTCCATCCAACCTCACTGAGCTCGAGCTGTTTTGCAAGAAAGAATGGGCAAGAATTTCAGTGTCTCCATGTGCAAAACTGATAGAGACAAACCCCAAGAGACTTGCAGCTGGAACTGCAGCAAAAGGCGGCGCTACAAAGTATTAACGCAAGGGGAGTGGTGGCGCAGAGGTTAGAGAGGTGGGCTTGTGATCCGAAGATCGCCGGTTCACGCCCCGGCCCCGACAACATCAAAATTGTGGGTGGGGTAGGTGAAACACCCACACTTGCCCCCACCCTCATTCGCCCCACTCTGGGCCCATGAGCAAGGCCCTTAACCCCCACCATGTGCTCCCTAAACAGGTCTCTCTTGAAAATGAGTTCTCGTGGCTCAATGAGACTAACCTGGATAAATAAAGGCTAAATGAAAAAAAAAAATTTAACGCAAGGGGGCCAAATAATATTGCACGCCCCACTTTCCAGTTTTTTATTTGTTAAAAAAGTTTGACAGGTCCAATAAATTTCATTCCACTTCATGATTGTGTCCCACTTGTTGATTCTTCACAAAAAAATTAAATTTTATATATTTATGTTTGAAGCCTGAAATGTGGCAAAAGGTTGAAAAGTTCAAGGGGGCCCCAATACTTTCGCAAGGCACTGTATCTTTAAATGACTGTAGCCATTTGTATGTGTCAACACCTGGCCTTCTGTCTTTTTTGGGAAGGCCCGTTGACCCTATCATGGACACAAGCTGTTAAGAGAAGCAGCTCCTCTTATCTGCATGCCCTTGGAGTATGCACCCACTGATATGCCACCATGACTTTATCTTCATGCCTTCCAATTATTCGAGTCGCTGAAGTGAGGCAGAGCGTGGGTTTTTGTTAGACGAAAACTGATCCATGCGTGATGTGATCTTCCTGCTTTTCCTCCAAAACACATGGCTTCTGCACACAGTGGGGGGAGTTAAAAGAACAGCAATAATACTCTAATTTCACCCTTTTGACCAAGTAAGATAGACCAATCTGTTTAGTCAGTGGCTGATCATTTGAGGCCCATTTTTTTCCAACTCCCAGCAGTTTATCATACCACATGGCAGAACTGTTCTGATTGACACTAGTTTCTGGGCTATACGTCTATCTTTAGATGTCTCCAGACAACCCAGCTAAGACCTCTCAGGGCAGTCTTGTCACTAACAGTAAGCTGTTTTTCAGATGAAGTGATGTCTCAGAGTTGGACAGCCACAAGAAAAGGAAAAATAAAAAAGATTCTGAGATATAAAAATATTATTGTCATTAGAAGCTTTTGAACTTACCAGTGTTCGTTTCAAATATCCATCTCTTTTTCCTGTCAGGCATCTGGAAACACCTTTCATTTCAATTCTTTTCTTCAATTGTTGACATTTTATACAACAAAGACCTAGCGTTCCTTGAAGAATGGATGTTCTCATTCACATTTCATTACAGAATTTTAGACTAAGATCATCAGAACTGTACCCTCCATGTAAATAAGTTGAACCTATGCAATGTATTGACTCAAGACAACCAGCAGAGGGTGCTGTAGGCGATTAAAGTGGACTTTTAAAGGCAGTAAAGAAGAAAAACTAGTTTTCCCCAAGAAGGAGAAAAGGTGTAGAAGACATTTTGATAATGAAAAGCAAGACAGAATGGATGGACAGACTATTTAAGAAGATTTCAATCATCTGGGAAACGTAGACTGCAGCTGTATTAGACCTAAAGAGGCCAGTACAGCCAGAGGGATTCCTCACTCAAGAGTCTGAAAAGATGAACCTGTTCAATGCATTATTACTACAGAGAGGCAGAAAAGATGATTATTGGGTCCAATGATTTTTTTAGATGGATTTTCTAGGTTTTTTTTAATTATTATTTTTTTTTTTTTTGCACGTCAGGTTTGTTCAACAAAAGAGTGGAAATGTTAAAAAATGTCCATTTTTTATTTTTTTTACATTTTCACCTCTCTTCAGGAGAAGTTCGTGTACAGTTGCCTTCAAGCTTCTGGTGTTAATGTGCTTCAAACACATTGATTAATGCTAGTTTTTAAGATTTATGCAAAAATTGTTTATGCAAACTTGAGCACAATTTCTCAGCGTTTTCTGGTGACTACACGTCACTGTTTAAGTTATTTGCTTTGTATTAATAAACATGTGGTTATTTCAGTTGCAAGGTTACGTAAATGTTTATTTATGTA
>NC_056498.1:56949143-56977616 GCF_014905685.2 Nematolebias whitei | reverse complement strand
CCAAATAAAAAAATTCCGCAGCCCCCCAAGCTAAATTCTTCTGGAGCCGGGTCTGGCCATTTTGGTCATTACATATTGGGAGATGTCAAGTTCAGAGCATATGTTGTAATGTAAATAGCTCTCAGCAACCATATCAAATGTTATATCAAAATTTGTAACGCTGGTTGAATTTATGTGTGCTAATCTTGCTAGGCGGTGCAACCATTTTGAAACGGATTAACTCTAAAAGTTAACCAGTTATAGATGTCCATTCATTTACTTTAGAAACATTTCATTACAATTTGTCTAGTGGTTCATGACATTTTTTTTTTTGCAAACAGACAAATCAAGATTCTGAGATGTAAAATATTTTTGTCATTAGAAGCTTCTTAACTTGCCGGAGTGTTTGTTTCAAATATTATCCATCTCTTTTTCCTGTCAGGCATCTGGAAACGCCTTTTATTTCATTTTTTAAATTGTTGACATTACAACAAATACAAATCTATGCAAAACAGTCCAACAGTGCAAAAAAAAAAAATAATAATAATAATTTTCAGCAAAAACCCACTGTAGCTCTTGTAGTTTGTGTTGTTAATGGCTCTGGACCACTACCATAAAACATTTTAACAAAATTTCTGCAAAGTTGTCTGACTTGCAGCCATATGTGTATTTTCTGAGACCAGTTGACTGTATCAGCCATCTTGAATTTGGTTGACTCCAAAAAGTTATTCAGTTGCAGACAAAAGTTGTTCTAAATGTTTTTTGTTTTTTTTTTAAATAGAGATCATGTGCAATCTGTAAACTCTCAGAATTATGTAGATGAACATCCAATAATTAATGTCAGAGGACCTGACTTCACTTTTTTTAGATTTTTCTACCTGGATTATTGAGTGTGCATCAGGATATGTTCAATAATTACTTTCTGCGAGCTTCTTTTAAATCTATCCACTGGTTCTTTTTGCTAATGCTGCAGACAAACATACACACACAACGAGACAGAAAATCAAACTTCATATAATGTGGGTGATTACTACATAAACCTGAATAATTTTAGATAGACAATGTAATTCATGAAACATTTTCTAAATCTGATGAATTCTATTTATCTTGTTTACCTGAAGAGGGCAGCACTCCTTAACCTACTGTCACCACTTAACCCAGTATATTTAAAGCCTTGCTGTGCAGTACTGAGCACACAGCAGGCATTACTGATCTTTAAATTTTCCACACATAGTAGAGAAGAAATGCCTTCTTGTTTCATGTTCTCTTCTAATCTCTTTAATCCAATCTTTGCCGCTTTTCTATTTAAAAAAAAAGGGGATTCCAACTAAAGTTTTGTGAAGTGCACTGTAATTTATGAAAAATGCACAGTCCAGTTTACACGAGTCTTCAGTCACTTTCAGTTGTACTGCCAGGTGCCCTTCTTTGCCCTGTCTCTCTGACTCCCTTGCTTCGCCTTTCTTTTTTGTCTCCCCCCAGCTCCTTCTTTGCTTCTACTCCACCCTGTAATCACTTTGGTTCATGGCTCTCATTTGGAGTGGTATATATAGCAGTAATTGTCAGGGTGCAGTAGGGAGACTGGGCAGAGCGTGTGTACTCTCTCACAGGGTTCTTTCGCTGTAAATCTCATAGGGGAGAGGAGAGGACTGGGGTGGGGAGGCATTGGGGTAACGTACGTGCACAGGGACATGCACACACGAGGAAAAATCCACTTGCTCACATGTTCAAAGAGAACAAGACAGCATTTAACAAGTGTGATTAGTAAGAGAAGGCAGTGGCAAGCATTTTCCTTCGGCTTCTGTAAGGCAGTCTAAATCAATTTACGCCTTTAATTAGCTTAAAATGAAAATCAAGTCTGAAAATGTGTTTATATGTCAACAAAACTGAGCAATTATTTAAATGCACTCAATACTGGAGCCAGCATCACCTTATCTATAAACATCACCTGCCCCAGATGATAGGCTGAGGCCTTTTACGGTCTGTTTATGGTTCATGAAGGGGATATATAACAAGGGACAAAAATATTCCTTGGACAAATGCATATCCCTCTTTCATACCAGAGTTTTAGACTAAAATCATTTTTCCGTATGTTGAGAAATGACAGAGTTGTAGTTGATTTGGTCAGAACTTGAAAGAAAACATTTTATGTGCACATAGTGATAATGCAAAAAGTCAGGCTCAGAGTATGAGTTGTGGTCAGGTCAAATTTGAGCTCAATATAATCCAATTCAACAAAGTCCACGCTCAATAATTTATAATAATTATTGAGCATGGCCTTTGTTGTTTTCAACCAGTTTGACACGACTGTCAACAAGGAAGAGGGCCGGCAATGGAGGAGGGGGCATGACAAAGAGACCATCTTAGCACCAACATAACTGGTTTGTTCCACTTTGGAGTAAGCTGTTGGGGGAAGAATCAGTTTTGTTGTGTGTTTCCTTGACTGATGAAGCCTTCTGGATCGAAGGCGAAACATTTCAGCACAAAAAAAGAAACTGTCCAGATGACCTGACTGAAAAATGTTGGATAATCCAATTCAGTTTCAATTCAGTTTATTTATATAGCGCCAAGTCACAACAGAAATCGTCTCAGGGAACTGAACAGAAACATACAGTATAATGGACTGAGGATTAGCCTCTTCGTGTTTGAAAGTCAGTTGAGTGTAGCACCCATCTTAACTTGTTCAAATACTTTCTGGAAATTTTATTAAATTTTGTCGAGTGGTTCATGAGACACAGTGATAGATGTATACGGGCACCAGTGACCCCCGCGACTCAAAAAGGACAAAGTGGGTAAAGATAATGGATGGATGGTTAATGAGATATTCCGATAAACACATGAACATACACACGCAGATAAAAGTAAATACATTTTTGTCCAACTTTGTCTTTAGGTGGCAGATAAAAAAAACCAAACAGCTTAAACAGGGCTATTCAACTAGTGGCCCGCAGGTGACTTCAGTCCGGCCCACTAATGAGTTCATAAAAAATAAAAAAAAATAAAAAAAATTAAATTAATAAACAGAACCCAAAACCCAAACACCGAACCACCCCTGGCCAATTTCTTTCTTTCTTTTTTTTTTTTTTTGGGCGGGGACTGTGTTTGGTTTTTGGGTTCTGTTTATCGCATTTATGATTCAATGCAATAAAACAAACACATTTGAAAAGTAACAATACTTGGTTTATTTACATAATGACTTTAATTTGGATGCCTGGCCCCTGAGCTGCTGGCTTTCAGAAACCGTGGCCCCCTGAGCAGTTTTGTTGAATAGCCCTGAACTATAAGCACAAAAAACACTAAATATTATTCACATTTGGTTCTTGGATTGCATAACAACACACACGTTCAAGTTTATTGTCATTCACATCACATGTGGTACACGAGGTGGAACAAAATAATGTACTCAGGGTCCCAGTTACACCCAAAAATAGCAAAAGTATAATGTATTAAAAAAAAACAGTATATAAGGATCTATGATATACACTTAGATTTGCTAAACAAACGCCAAACTGTACGCTAACAGATCTAAGATATACGCCAAACACTAATAATGTAAAACAATACAGCGTAAAAGCAGCAGCCCGAACATGAGTCTGTGGTGAGTAGATGAGTATGAATGAATAAAGCACACACACACATACAGCTCTGCTTATGTGATAAAAAAGTGCAAGTCATCATGAAGTAAAAATGTTCCACATGCCCTTCGTGCTCAGTTTCTGACATTTGATCACCTTTCCCCCTCAGTGTGTCTGGCTCCCTTGTTAAAGGTGGAAAACTGGCGTGAAAGAGATGACGACGGCAAAACTCGTTAGACCGTCTAGTTGTTGGCATGTGTGCCTGACGGGGGGGGGGGGGGGGGGCACCTTGTAGCTTGTATAGAGAGGTCTGTCATTCAGACAGCACACACAGTCTTCATTGTAAAGCTGTCTGAGGTCCCCATCAGCTCAGGGTGGGGTGGCAGAATAAAAACATGAGCTGCACACAGGAAGTGGGCCCAAGTCAGGACTGCGTGGCCTCAGGTGTTCATGAATGGACTGTCCTCAGGGTTCCTCAGCACTTTGGTTCCTGAGAATTCTCTCTCTCTCTCTTTTTCTATTCTGATATTTTTCAGGGCTGCAATTGACTTTGCTTAGGTTTCGCTTCAGATGTTGGTCAACACTTAAAAAGAATGAGCCGTGCTGG
This sequence comes from Nematolebias whitei, assembly GCF_014905685.2. Classification (NCBI taxonomy): domain Eukaryota; kingdom Metazoa; phylum Chordata; class Actinopteri; order Cyprinodontiformes; family Rivulidae; genus Nematolebias; species Nematolebias whitei. The sequence continues at coordinate 56,973,458 of NC_056498.1, read as the reverse complement.
AGATGTAATCAAGTTCTTGCAGACAAAATCACATTCCCTTAAAGCAAGTGGCAGACGCCGGTGTCTGCCGGCACGATGAGATCATTTAGATCTTTTCCAGAGAATACAGATGTTTCCAGAAGGCAATGAGTTTTATCTTGACTAGGGTCAATGGGGGGTGGACACCTTAGACACATCACTTATCTATTATAGAGCCTTTAGAGTCAAACATACAGTCAGTTTAGTCTCCAATTTACCTAGCATGCATGTTATTGGACTGAATAAGTAAAACAGAACACCCAGTGAACTCAAGCATAAAGTACACAAGAGGTTTTAAACACGCTCTGCTGAAAGAGCATGAAAGGATGCTGACCGTGTGAGAGTACACTTGATGAACCCAGGTGCTCCACTTTCAAGTGTTTCTTTCCTGTTTGGCTGGCAGCTGTTTCATCCCGGCGGCTGACCACTTCACAGCTTTGCTGTTTTCTTTCTGGGTGGATTTGTCAGGGGTGATCAAATCCCACTTTTGTTGGGAGTAAATTTTATTTCCAGACATAGCTGATTACTCCACCCTTGCCTGCCAGACCAGATATGCTTGACTGCAGTATTTACAATCTAGGACAACCTTTATGTATTTTGTTACTGGAATAGTTAAGCAAATGCTCGGTTTCCAGGATGAACCATTTTTTCAAAGCAAATCAGATCGCTTGAAAGAGTTGTCGCTGGGTCGACTCTTCTCGAGTATCTAAGCTTAAGAGCACAAGAAGCCAGGAGCTTGAATGTAGATGCTGGTGAAGATTCTCCGTCATCCAGGACATGGTAAATTCAAAAAAGTTCAAGACAAAAACAACTACTGTGGCTGAGTGGTTGGAGCAGTCGTCCTCCAATGCAAGAGTTGGGGGTTTGAATCCAACAGCAGTCACATGCCGAAGTGTCCCTGGGTAAGACACTGAACCCCTCGTTGCCTCTGATGTGTGTCCCATCAGTGTATGAATGTGATAAAGCTCTGATTAGTCTCTTTAGAATGATTTGTTCAATTAGCTTTGTATAGATCTAGGAGAGTGCAGTATGAATGGGTAAATGAGGCACAGATTGTAGTGTAAAGCGCTTTGAGTATCTCAATAAGATAGAAAGGCGATCTATAAGTACAGTCCATTTACCATTTAACTGGACTTTGTTTTGTAACAGAAAACGTTGCGCTTCTCATCCGAGGAGCGTTCTCAGTTCAACGAACAGAGAGTGTGGGGTTCGAGTTATAAAGCTGAGGTGTTCTGTAAGATACATTCACATGCAGATTACCCTTTCAATCACAATAAGGCTTTGTTAGGGTGCATTCACACCTGCCCTGTTTAGTCATCTTTCATTGAACTCTAGTCCATTTGCCTAGAAAGTCTGGTTCATTTGGGGAGGTATGAATGCACAATCGAACTCTAATGTGAACCAAAAAAGCGAACTCTGGTCCACCTAAAAACCTAGGTCTTGGTTTGGTTGAAGTGAACTCTAGCGTGGTTTGAATGCAGTGTGAATGCAAGCAGACCGGAGACCGCTCCAAGTGCAGGAAGTGGACTACAGCGCAGGGCAAGCAAACGCACATTTCTCTTACCTCATATGGAGCCTCTCAGCCGTCTTGTGTGACAAACAACATTCTCCATGGTCTTCTGTCTCATCTTCCGCTCATGCTGAGTCCATTGTTGAAAAATGACAAAACAAGAATCCTAAAACCACTCAAATTTGACATCACTCTGTTTTTGTTTTTAATTCCAGAAGAAGAAGAGTCTTCTTCAGAGGTTTTTGTGTTGTTTCCTTCAGTAGTTCTTGGTGCAGCACCACCACAGGCGATGGGGGGAACAGGTTGGCTTGACTGACAGTGCAGTGTGAATGCAAACTGCACCAGCTGAAAATGTAAACAAATGTTCTGGTCCCCAATCGAACTGAGTCTACCAGAATATCAGGTGTGAAAACACACTTAAGCTCCCAGTATACTACCGCGTATGTCCATACGCAGAGGTACGCACGTACGTACGCAGAGGTACGAGCGTACCCCCCAGGGCATGTCCATGCAAAGCTCAATTTTTACGACCGCATACGCGTATGCGACATCGCACAATAAACTGCCCAGTGACGGACTGTTTTGTATGCGACACCAATGTATTAAATTCCCCTTCTTCATCCCTGATGTGGCCTTTTCTTTTGTTTTTCTTTTGCCAAGAGGCAGTGATCTCTTCCTCCTCCGTTGATGCCAAGACTGAAATGGTGAGAAATGAAGGAATTTGTCACGAGCGAATTAAACTCAGGTCCAGCGTGGCTGCGGGAGGGTCTGGAGATTTCCTGGTGGGCTGGTCTGATGTGTGGGCTGCAGAACCAGCGCTCCCTGTATTTATTTATTTTTTTAAAGATCTTTTTTATTAACAACATATAAACACAGAACACCGATGTGGCTGAGGCTGCCAGCTCTTTTTTTTTCTCTCTCCCTCAACCTGTCAATCAATCCAATAGGCGTGTCAGCAAATGACCAATCGGCGACCTCAATTTGTCCCAAAGGTAAACGCCCCTTGTCTGTGAAGCTGCTCTGCAGCTGCCCAGGGTGTACACTAGAGTCTACACTAGAGTCTGAAGTCTGAACCCTCTGCGTACAGTACACGCGTACATACGTGTGAATGGACGTACGCGGCAGTATACTGGGGGCTTTAGTCTGATTCACAGATGGGTCACTCTGGTCACATGGCTGAAATTCCTGATAGGTGTGAAAATGACTGAGTATCAGGCCTAAAGCTACATTATACGTTTTTGAAAGTTGAAATCTGAGACTTCCTCCTCTGTTTAAAGATGGTTTCTCTTGCTTTAGGGCAGCTGAGTTGTTAAAGCAGTCGTCTTCCAATGCAAGAGTTGGGGCTTCGATTCCACCAGCAGTCACATGTTGAAGCATCCCTGGGCAAGACACTGAGCCCATCATTTCCTCAGATGCGTGTCCCATCGGTGTATGAATGTGATAAAGCAGTGATTAGTCTCTACATATTCAGATTAGCTTTGTAGAGATCTAGTAGAGTGCTGTACGAATGGGTAAATGAGGGCACAGATTGAAGTGTAAAGTGTTTTGAGTATCTTGATAAGATAGAAAGGTGCTGTATAAGTGCAGTCCATTTGCCATTTGGTCCTCAAATCAGTGTCCCTTATCCTACACCTTAATTCATTCAACCTTTAATTATACAGATTAATCCCACTGAGCCTCGGGGACTCATTTACAAGAGAGACCTGAAGAATAAGGAATTGAAAAAGCTCCTCAGATGAGAGGCGAAACGTCTTCTGTTAAAGTCCATTTGTTTTTGTCTTGAACTTTTTTGAACACAGATGAGATTTCTATAATTCACTTTTACCTCATGAGATTAAATCAATTAACTGCAACATTGAAGCAATTTAAATCAGGTAGATAATTGTTTTTGATTATCTCAATGTGGTAGTTCTTTACAATCATTCTAATCCATGGATTAATCCATAAATCTATTCAATTCAGTTTATTTATATAGTGCCACATCACAACAAAGTTGTCTCAGGGCACTTTACAGGAGCATTCACATTCAAATCTATAAAATTTAAACAATCTAAATGCAAATATCTTTATGACCAAAAAACCCCCCAAAAAAGCACCTCAACAATCCCATGTCCTATTGGTATTTTGACAGAATGAGTGGACCTATTCATGGTTAGGAAGTTATTGCTACTGTTGTGCCTGATCAACATATACAGCTGTATTTTGTTTCTTTTTTTAATTATTTGTCAGCAGTTGTTCAAACTACTTCCTGATTGAATATCGTCCTGTGTTGTGCATTAATAAGAACGAGGCAGGAAGCAAAGGACAGCTTAGAATGAGATGATTTTTTTATTGATTCACAGTAATGATGAATGAATGGATTGAGATTTGACTCAGCCAAAGTGTATCCACAGTTATCTGAACTTCCCTCAGGGCAAAAACAAAACAAAGCACCATCATACCATGGCATTTTACCAGCAAAAAGAAACATGTGGGTACAAATTAGTTTGTGTAAGAGTACTGACAGTCCAAACAGCTCCGGTTCACTTGTTGTCATCACAGCTAAAAGCAAATAAATCACATTATATAATAATATATATATATTTAATTTTTAAAACTATTTAGATGAGGTCAAAGTCCCTGAGAGCATACATGTCTGTCAATCAGCACCATTTAGTTTCTCAGCTTTAAAACAAAACTGGCCATAATAAGATAATATCCCAGTGCTATGCTGAACACAGTTGTTGTTCTTTCAGCTGCTCCCTTAGGGGTTGCCACAGCAAGCTAACTCACACAAAAGATTTGGCAAATGTTTTATGCCAAATGCCCTCCTTGATGCAACATTGGCTCAAACCTGCAGCCTTGGGATTACAAGACCGCGGCCCTGACCACCGAGCCACCGCAGCGCCAGGTGCAAACACAGTAATATGATGGATATGAACCAACTTAATCTATGGAATTGTAAATTGTTTTAAATAACACACAAAAGATACAGCATTATTTAGTCTAAATCAACAAAGGCAGAATAACTAAAAAAAAAATGTATATCAGGAAAATATGAATTCAGACTTTTAAGTCTAACAACAATATTGTCAATTGTGTTTAGTTATAAAGCTGACTTAAGTAAAATAGATATGTTTGCTATTAGGCTGACTGAAATCTTATTTAGGCCTAACTTAGAAAGACTTATTCATAAAAAAGCTAAAGATAAGAACAATCATTCAAAGAAACAGGCATGTATTAATGACATAAGTGTTCAGTAGAAAAACATCTCAACAGGTTCTGAAAGATTAACAGAAAAACAAACACAGGGAAAAGCACACAAACACATTTTCCATGCTGCAGAGTAAATGAAGCTGCATCATTGTGGGTAGAAAAATACAGTACATTTTAGAAGGCTTGGCCTTAGTACAAATAAAGTCACTGTTTACTGTGTTGAAGCATGAATAGAATAGTTTATTTTTTTGCTCCCAAACATGTTGTTTTTGTTGGGGAGCTGAAAATGCCAGCCTGTGGTCTCTATGCAGCCGCCAACAACAAGGCAGCTTTTATAGCATGAACTAACTGCACATCTGCCCAAGCTATTCACCGAATTTCACCCCTTTTTTCTCTCTTTCAGTCCCTGTCTCTCCTGCTAAGTGTCTCAGGAAAACTGCATCTCTTTTGTAGTTTGTGTGGAGATGAAAATCCAGATTCATGCCCTGTTCGTGATTGCACAAGTGACAGTTCCTTGGTGTTTCTTTATAAAGCACTTGTTGAGCCTCAATTCTGACTGTAACCTTAAGTCTAACCAAACAGAGGTAATTAAAAGGTTTTTTTATACGCTCTCAAAACCCAGCCTGCCTGTCCACCACAGTCCTGTGGTTTGGTCACGGCACTTTTTTCCTCCCATCAGAGAGGCTGAAGAAAAAGAAAAAAAAATGTACAGCTACAATTGTTTTAATTACTAAAATAAAATTAAACAAATCAACAGTTAACTCGTCTGCAAGACAGACCCGGTTCAATTTCCCGCAAGATTTGCAGAAATTATTTTCCCTGGTTAATTATCAGACAAAAAATAAAATAAAATAAAATAAAATAAAGATTTGATTAAACACTAACTAATAATCTATTCACTGAGCATGCTGTCTAAGTGTAAATTTTCATAAATAAAGTAGTACAGCATAAAGAGCACATTGAACAAAATACATGTTACTATTCAAATATAAAATGAAAATAAAGTCATTTTTAGATAAACACCCTTGATTATCAGTTTGGCAGGTAGTTAAAAAAAGGAAAGGGTGGGATGGAGGGGACAAAACTTGAATACTTCAGTTTTAAAAAATAAAGTGCTTTCTTCCTTAAAATAAATTGACTTCTTTTTTCGGTAATCTGAATGCCAAGCACAACATTTTTATAAAATGATGATAATTTTATTAAAGCTATAGTTAAAAAAATAACTATACTACATAAAACTGTACAACACTGTTTACCTGAAAGTCGTTGAGGTTAATATAAAAACATACAGTATTGGTCGAGAGCACCAGTATTTTATGTCATGCGAAAGCACAAAAATTAAAATTGTTGCATCTTTTTAACGAGGTTTGAATGAAATCTGCCTTTTGGGGTAAACACTTACGCAATCTCGACATTTTTTTGGTCTGAATTTTATTTCTTCCTGTTCTGGAGTTTTATGTTATTGTTGTTTTTGAAAGCATCATTCTTCATCGCTTTTGATTGCTCTATTTTCCAGTGACATTAACATGTTTTATACATGTTCTGAATGACAGATAATCCACATTCACACAAATCTACATGACTGAAATAAAGTTGAACTATCATGTTGAACCAAGAAGCACCTGTTCCTCCCAATGACCGATTTAGTTGATGTAAATATCCCTGCAATGGTTGCTGAACGAAGTACTGAATATTTTAGTAATGGCTGATGAGTGATAAACAGGTGGCATTTTACATCTTTTGGTGTTTGGTCCTAAGCTCCCAGGATTTCTGGAGCCATTGACCTCGACCAACAATAAATAGCATCTGTGTTCCACTGCCTTCAAACTGGACTCTTGGACGGACTACACGAAGTTGTTACTGATTTGTCTTTGGTGTTCAAACAGGTCTTCAGTCTCTGCACTGTAAGCATCACCTGTGAAAGGAAACAAGAAAGATATACGCTGAAGTTCATTATGATGAGAAATCCAAAAACTAAAACAGAGACATTTTTCCGTCCTCACCTGTGTGACAACCATACATGAAAACTCTGTGGCCATCATACTTGCACCGGCATCTCATGACATTGTTCATAAAGTCGGACTCAGCCATGTCCAGCGAGGGGTTGACTTCCACCTGCCAAACAACACAATCATCCATAACCTCCTTCATTGTTCACCAGATACTGAACTCCAGTTGACCAGGTTCATAGACAATAAGGAACGAGTTTCATTGTTCTGCTCACTGGGAAAACCATTTTAAGAAAACAACAGTGGCACGTATAATTGTGAGAGAGCTTCTTATTAAACAGCGACCGTGGCTGGAATTGCTTTTATGGTCAATCTGCTTCTCATCTATAAAAAATAAATTACTGGACGACTTTTCCATACAGCATTTTATGAAACAAATATACTCTGTAGCACTTTCTCATGGACTTGATGCTAGAACTATTTTCACGTTGCCATTTGAAGTTGAGCATATGGACTTAAAATTGCAATGGTAAAATATGTGCCTTCAACATGCATTATGCAAAAGGACCACTGGATCTTTTAAAAGAACCGGCTATAAAAATGTTGCTAACTTGTGCAAACGTCTTGTGTTCTGACAGCCAAGCACGTGGTAATTGGCTGCCAATGAATTTCAGAGCATCTGTTGCAAATGAAGCAACAGATTTGAAGCTCTTGAAGATGAGGAACGTGCCCTGCTTCTCCATAAAATGGCAAAAATAGACATTAAATTATCCTCAAAATGGAAGCCTGTTGCAACAGAGTAGTTATGCATAAGTATGTTTATATGTCTGAAAACAGTCTTATTCTGAGGGCAGCTGTACATGTACTAATAGTGTGTCATTTGCAGAGCAGCTCTGTAACTGCTGATACAACCATTCTCCTAATCTGGCCAAGTGATAGTACCGTGAAGCCATTTACTCTAATAGCTGCTCTGTAAACTGCTACACCCACTTTAAGTACAGGTTACAAACAGCTTCGGGGAGATGGAAGGCAATCAACACCAAAATAGGTGAAAACATTTGAAAAAGCATGGTGAATTCACAAAAACAGTGTCTCTTAATTTTTCTTTGTAAATTACAGTGTTGGACCAGAGCGGGCTCTGCTGAAGGCTGGTTCAGTAGATAAATGCATCTCTTAAGTTTAAAAATCGGCTATAAAAATAAAAACAGGGCAGGAGGAATTCCTTGGTGGCAAATTAGCCGTTCCTAATGGAAGCGAGGACGAGGTGCTGTTTGACTAAAGGGAGCCAATAGTTAATTTGGGTAAATTGGTATGTTTCATTAAGACTGGGCGGTTCAAGGACATGTCTGCCGAGTCTTTGTGCGAAGCGCAGGATCAGCCGTTATCTGCACAGATTAAAGATAGAACATAGCGTGAAGGAAAAAGGCCTGCAGCCATTTGTGTTTTTTCCAATTCAGCAACCTTGAAGAATAACCACTTCATGGCTTGGGTTACTTTATGTTCTCCCTCTTGTTTTTCCTTGTTTGTTCCTCCTGTTCAAATTTCCTACCAGGGCTGAAATGACACTGTTCTTCTATCTTCTATCTTAACTCCAGTTTTGTCACGCTGCTCTTCACTGCTTTGTGTCTCCATAATGTGCCACTTTATAATTAACCCCCCTCTCTACATGCTCAAAATACATGCATGTACATATGTGCGACACCTAAGTTATTGGGTAAATTAAAAAGGCTGGTCTCCAATAGAGAGAGAGTAAAGCATTGTCAATTAAAGAGCCTGAGTGTGTAACACCAATAATCATCAAATAAAATGGGTCACAAACTGGGCAACAGCAATAATTTACAAACTGTGAGTTCCTCTGGAACCAGACTCCGGCAGTTTGGAGGTAATTGGCACCATGCTAAGATCTGAGGAATACCTCATACCAAAGTGTGATTAAGGTTGTGACATGGAAATGGATGATAATGGTGGGTGGTGTGTTTGATGTGTTTTATAGACTGGTTGCCACAATGACTTAACGAGAAAAAAAAAACATTTTTTAACTGGTGCTGATTGGTGAAGGAGAATGTTAGCATGTTTCTCTGAGTAAGGAAAGCCATGCAAGCCTATGCCCAAATCTTTGATTGAAAATAAATATATTTTTTTAAATCTCTTGATAAAGTTAGGTAAGATGCATAGAGTTGACAAAGGATTGGATATTTTGGATGGTCCAATTTTAAGTTTAAAAGTGTTAGACAGAGCCGTAGAGTCAGGACTCAGCAAAGCTAAACTTTTTTTGTTTTTAGTTGGATGTTTATTTATTAACTTTTATTTAACCAGGCAAATCCCATTGAGATCACAGATCTCTTTTGCAAGGGAGGCCTGGGCCTGAAGGCAGCCCAACATGCATGTTTTTTGGTCTGTGGGAGGAAACCGGAGTACCTGGAGAAAACCCACGCAAACACGAGTAGAACATGCAAACTCCACACAGAAAGACCCCAGGCCCAACCGGAGATTGAACCCAGGACCTTCTTGCTGTGAGGCAACAGTGCTAACTACTGAGCCGCCGTGCTGCCATATCAGTTTGTATCAGTTTTAGTTAAAATTTTTGTCACAAAGGGGGAAAAAGCCCTAAAATATGCTATAAACAAACATAAATGTCTTACGTCAAATGTTAATAATATAAAAACACAGTGGGTTTAAAATCTAACCATAAATTGGGTGAAATAATTGAATAATAAAAACAAAATTGGAATTGAGAAGAGTTTTTAAAAAATTAGAAATCAAACCAGTATGTACATAATGACTGGTTATTGAGGACAAAATTTAACAAACTTAAAATGAAGAAAATCCCAATGATTAAAAAAAAAAAAAACATTAAATGAACTGGACATAACTTTACTGCAAGTGTATTGCAAGTTTATAGCAAAAATGTGCCTCACATACTGGACGAAATAAAGATTTTAAAATATATCTTACCTGGAATATGTAGTCACCTGGCCGCACATCTGTCACATCCACCCACTGACAGTCAATATCATGGCGATAAGTGTCCCAGCAGCCCACAGAAATGCCTTGATCGCCCATATTGTAGCAGGAGAACCGCTTCTGTAGTCCTACGATACATTCACACACATATCAGCAACCTTATCAATCTAAACATCAAAGCTCATGTGATGCTTCACAATCTCTGTTAATTTTAGGAGCATTCAGCTTCATTGGTTCTCTATGAACAAGTGCTTCTTTAATGGGATATTTTACCCAAGACATGAGTAAATACAGAGTTAATGAACAAAAGCACCAACGTTAGCCACATAGTGAAATTGTGATTAACTGTAGTAAAAAATATTATCAACTTTCTGCATTTAATGGAAAACAGCAGATCTTTTGGGATTCGTGAACAGTGTTGAACATTACCATCGGGGCAGTACGTATCCTCGAGACAGAAACTGGCCTTGTGTCCCTCTGCAACCTTTGTTCCGTTCAGAGTCAGCAGGTCATAATGTGTGAACACCTCGATGCTGTGGTAGTGCCTGTGACGTCAGAGAGGAAAGTCCTGATGAGAGTTCTGCTGAGTGTGTGCATTTACTCTAACTGAACACTGGCTTTCTATAGTTTGTATCCTGATGACTTCACCGCTCAAACACGAGCAGGGTGTCACCATAACACCTCTCACAGAAGCTTGTTTTAGTGCCAGCTTGCATGGGTTATTTATTCATTATAAATGAATAGAGGGCTTTGAAACTTCCATAGACCTGATATGCTGTAATAACTGAGGCGGACATGCTTGTGGCTGAGCTGCTGTCCCATATATGACTTCAACCTGGGGTGACAGGATTATCCATCACTTCCACCAACTAATTATTAAATGTGGAAATATGATAACACTGTTTCACTTTTTAATGTAACAACCGACCTCTTATGTCTAATGTCCACCTTGCATGCTACCTGTAGCAACCTCGTCAAACCTTTAATAAGTGTTCTTTCCTGGCTGCAATTAAATTCATTAAATTAAATTGAAGTCAGCCAACTAAACATGGGGGAAGCTATGTCATAAGTTCACTATCAAGCTGTTCTGGTAAATAAAATGTATGTTTGTCTATGCTTTTACACATCTAGTAGACATCCTGGACGCTCTAAAGCACAACTTCATGCGCACTCCTAAAATATACAGATATTTTTTACAGTTTTGTGCTTGTTGCAAAGTCAATTTTTACATTATTTTTTAACTGTTGCATTTGCCACCCAGGCACGGGGTAAGATAAGTGTTGAAGTGTGGACGCTGTGATCTTTGCATCTGGCACTGTTGCGTATCTATTTATTGGAGATATTAGATTCATTGTAAAAAAAAAACAAGTTTTGGGTAGAATCATTTAAACATATTTGACTTACTATGCTTTGTGCCTGCAAAGTCATTATTACAGCCTTTTAAAAGCATGGAATGCAAAAACTTAGAATGACTGTCAGATAAGATAATGATTAATTAGTGCGAAGAATGAAGACAATCAATGAACTATTGCTATGCCTCCTGCATCAAAAATGTTTAGCAGTTTTTTTTTTTATGCTTTTGTTCTTCTTTGCTTTATGTATAAACAACTTTTTTTAATGGATTCACTATATCTTGTTTGTTGATCATCTTCCTGCTCTTGTGCCAAGCAAATTATCAACATTACTAAATTATGAGAAACTGGAGCGTGCAAGGTTTTCATATAAATGCCTTCTAAAATAAAAGTTATTTAAAATGTCAAAATCTTGACGAAACAATGCAGTGATAGTTATGTAGGCCAAAAAGTGTATCTTAAATACTTATTTGAGCCAAACTTCTATAATATCTTACACTGATTAGGTCGTTTAACAGTTCTTTCCACTGCACATCCAAGATTTGTATCTCTTACCTGTGGCACTCGTGCCATGTCCAGCTCTCTTTTGAAGCTTTGGGTCTGAAATCAGATCGACCCAGGTTCATGATGCGAGAGGAAAAGCGCAGCAGGCGTCGGTGACCATAAGGCCAGTTCATCCTGGCAGCAGACGATGACAGACAGTTCTCTTCATGTGCACATTTCAGCAAGTGGAGGGGTCGGTCTTCCAGGTAGGTTGTCTCCTGGACCAGCTGGGCATCCAATACAAGATCTGGGGCAGCTAAGAAGTGTTCAATGTGACAGGTTAGGTTAGAGTCACTGTATTACAGGAGGAGAGGACTTAGAACCTAGAAGGTTCCTGTAGAAACTTTGATGGGGACTGCCATGTTGCGGCCATTTTAAAACTTTGATTTGACATTGCTCTCAGCTACCACCACACCCAATTCCAGCATAATGTCTCTAAAAATGGATGCTTTATAGTATTTTTCCTTTTTAGTTCAGGCGGCCATGTTTAATTTTTGATTTGCAATCATTCTATTAGGGATTGTTCTCAGCTACCAGTACACCAAATTTCAGCTTAATATCTTTAAAAACCTCCGAGTTGTATCCATTTGAAAGTTGCTTTAGTGGGTGGCCATCTTGAATTTCTAGATTTGAATTTAGAATGTGCTGTGCATCGCTGTCAGGTACCGCCACAACAAACCTCAACTCAGTATCTTTTAAAATTGCTGCATTGTCATATTTTTTCCCTTTTAGCTAAGGTGGTCATCTTGGATTTTTAATTTAATATCTCAAAGAATGACAGCGTTATAGTCAATTTTGAGTTTTCTGAGGTAGCTGTGGCAGCCATCTTGAACCAAAATGGCTCCAAACATTAATCAGTGTTTTGTTCAAACCTCTTCCTCTAGGTCATGTGACCTTACTGTAGCAGTTAGAGGCTGTTTGGAGTTCTTTCAGTGGTTTTTAATGAGAAAAATGGCGTCTTTGTTGGTTAATTACGTCGCCATAGTAACTAAAAACACCAATAAAAGTTATAGCACACATCACGGCGCTGAGCCAGTCATTTCGATATAACATTTGTGGGGGTACACATTGCGGTTCAGACCACATTAAAGGTGATAGAAGCGCAAGACCCTTTCCAGGTGGATAATAATAGGTGGCTGCCTTTCTAGGCAGTCCCCATTTGAGAAAGATGGCTTAACTTACTGTCTGAACAGCTGACCCCAGCGGCCTTTGCTCCACCGCCACGAGGGCAGTGAACGTGGTTGTTTCGTCGACACTGTTGTATTGAAAGCTCCGTTCCCACACAGTGAGTTCCACTGAGAATCACATCACTTGCGTTTGGATTACCAGACCAGTACCACGTCTCCTGTCAAATAAAAGGGCGTGGAGAGACGACATGGTGAGTTTGTCAGGTTTTTTATCAAAGAGCAGTGACACCGTTCATTGTTTACTGCAGTGAATGCAGGGGCTGTGATTATAGATCTGTCTCCAAGAGCTGTTTTCATTTTCACATCAATAACTCAGACATTACTGATGGGATTTTGACAACGCTCTGAGAAATTATGTGTTTTTCAGCTTTAGTTTGTCATCATTATAAAATAAACAAATTTGCTTAGACATTAGAAGGTTTGTTTGTTCTTTTAGGACTTCAAGGAAAGTTGGTAGACGTATCATCAGAGACAAAAATGACCTGTTGTTATGTTTTGCTAGAGAGGAGGGTGTTACCTGGAGAGCACTTGCAGCAAAGCCTAAGCCCAGCTGTCTGCACACCACCATGGCTTCATTTATGCCCCAGTTTTCACTACAGACAGATCCCCAACGCTTACGACCCCCAACATCCATTAGCACCTCCACACGGCCTTCAGATGGGACTCTACCACCTGCAAGCCGTACCTAGAAAATCATCAAATTATAGAATTGAATTGATTGTGCTTTATCCGTAAGTGCAACTAACACTATTGATGGTAAAAAAAGTCATTTTATACCGTTTTTTCTGAGCCAGTCTTAGGAATGTTGCAGCGTACTGAGGCATCTTGGCTGTGTTTGAATGTCCACAGCTGGACTTCCTGGAAGAAGCAGTCCATGATGGAGCGTTCCGAGCCCATACACTGTACATTGTTCATATGAATGGGTCCTGTACCTGAGAAGGGAGGAGATGTGGTACATTTGAAGACTGCTGGAAATATGGAAACCAGAAATGTATGTATATAACCACAGGGTAGTATTTGCTGTGGCTGTCTTTAGTCGCTCAATGTGGACACAGTGCCATAAGAAGATTTTATCATGCAAAGGAGCACGCAGTAATGCATAGAAGAAGCTTTTTTAATGTGAACACGGTTTTTCTGCTTACCATTAAACTAACAAAGAAAAGTTGTTATCTGTCATGACAAAATGTTCTTGCAAGCAAAACAGCAGCAGGAAAACATCTACTTAAGGCATCTGTCACAGCTCATTACCACCATTCTTTTGCTTTGGGCGTAGCAACGTCAACATTGTGTGTAGTCTGCCACAATGAGTGAGCAAACAAAACCAAATTCGTGCCAGCAAAATAAATAACTTACAGGCATATATTTAAACTAAGAGCATCTCCAAATAAATTAGAAGATGATGGAAAAAATAATTTAAATAAAACGCTTTGGATTTTTTTTATTTTTAGCTCAACGTGCCAACATAAAATGTGGCCGGACATAGAAAAAACACAAAATAATTATAGGCTTTGTGCTTTCTTTAAACGAAAGGTGCAAACAGAAAACTTTTACATGGGAAAGCTTGAAAATAAACTCAGGATAAAGTGCAAAAAAGAAAAAAAGTCAAGAAAATGGGCATTAAGAAACACAGAGCCAGTGTGCAATCTATTCCAGTTTGTCTCTATGTTGGTTTTAGTTAATTGGAGGCCAGCTTTCGTGCTGGTCACCACTACTGGGTTCATACTGCATGTAAGAGAATAATAGATGATCTCCACTTCCACCTTGATCTGCAGGGTAGAGACGGCAAACTAGATTTAATCTCACACTACCTTATCAAGGCATACTCAGAAAAGAGATCCGCAGCAGAATGAACTGTGGCGTGCTCTATTTTTACTTCACCTTAAATCTTAAGAAACTAGCCGCACACATTTTATGTTCAGACACACAGAGGGTGTTTTAGTTCCTTAAATGCCTGCTACTCCAAATCTATTTACTTTATGGGTGAAATTATACAGTAAAGTAACAAGGTTGGTTAAAATAGAAATACAAACATTGTCCCTGTAATTTTACTCACTGATGATAATGATGATTATGAAAGGAAATGTAATGATGATGAGCGTTAAAATGTTGTCAGCACTAAACTGAATCTTGCGTTCAATCTCTCTAAGGTCAAATCTCTGAACGATCAAACCTTGGTTTCAGGGTGAATGTCTGAGATTGGCAACAGAAATGCACATTAATGATTTAACATAACATGAATATAGAATCTTAATCCACCATTGAATAAGTGTTTTTTATGTAATTAGACCTGGCAGATGCCAGTGATCATTTGGAGAGATTAGTAAAACAACTTTAGAGAAAAGAACTTTAACGACCGTGAAAATATAGTTAAAAATAGCACCACAAGTTTCAAGAAAAAATATTATTTTCTTCTAAGTTTACACTCCATTTTAGGTCTATTAATGTGTTTGTCTCCACTGCCTTTTTTGTGTAGAGATCATCACATCTGGATCTTAGTCAAATGCAGTATTTATTAAAGTTTTTGGCCTTTCTGCATGTTTGTATTAAGAAAAGTATGACAAAACCTCAGAAGCTAACCAGAAATAAAACCGTAGTTGAGGTTCTAAGGTTGCTCTTTTTGTATTACCAGTACATCAGGAAAGTGCCCTATTTCTTACAGGTGAAATCATGCATGTAGGTTTATTCTACTGCTTCCATATGCAAGTATATTTTCTTTGTACCTGTCCTGCACAAGAAAAACATGTGAACTAAACAAAATAATGGACTCTTTAAGGATGTCTTTCACTTTGAGATTTGTTCCATTTGTATTATAGCTTTTCCAGAACATAGAAGCCTATGTTTATTGGGCCAGACATGAAAAATATACAGTATATAAAAGTGACCATCTAAGCCCTGCAGGTTGCGTGTTATAAAAAGGAAGCTGTCAGAGTTCTTTGAAGTGCAAGCAACCTGTGTATATGTTAGAGCCAGAAAGAGGAAGCAGTGTTTTGAGCGTTAGTTCATCCTACTAAGAAAAGCAAACATTTTTTTGTCACGCATGTACTGTATATGCGCACATGAGCTATGTAAAGTCACCAAGTGCACCCATTATTTTACCAAACTATGTGCAGAACTTGAGATGGGAGACTGTGTTGAATAATAAAGCCACTCTAAGATGCATTTCTCTCTGAGGTAGCTGGACCAATCATTGAGAGCCATGATGTAAACTGACTTTTCTGATGGACGTCTATAGCGTCATTCTGTTGAAGCTCAGTGCCTAGTGAATATTAATTATTTGAAGTTAAAGCAGCAAACGTTTGAGCAATTGCATTGTACTCTGATTACATTATGAGTCTTCTGATTTATCACGAGGGCCTTTTGCTGCCTTCAGATGACTATGGTACATCAATTTAATGGAGAAGCTTTACACACAGTTCAAAGCTGATATACTCAAATACTGTCACAATTATTCTGTCTTTCTCAAGGTTTATGCCTATTCCTGATGTTAACATGCAACAAGAGGACACACCCTGAGCTCACTTCCTCACAGTACCAATATAACCACATTAGACAAACAAGTGAGCATAAATTTACTCAGTCCTAAAAGTATTTAAAAGCAACAATTAACCTAACTTAGTGTGTATGCATTTTTGAAGCAGGCTAGAGTATACAGAAGGAAAAAAATGCATGCAATACAAACTCCACATTAATCATAGATGTTTTCACTCTGAAGAGCACCACACCAATGTGCTACAACAGAAAACCAAACAATGCAGGTCTAATGAACTATGCTGTGACTTGGTCTGCATTAGATTTAGATGTCAATGCATAAAGTAGCTTGAAAGTGATAAAGAATGTATGTTTTGTTTTTTTTTAAACTCTGCAAATCTCTTGTTTAAACCTCACATTTTATCTTCTACAGCTAAATATTACACTGAGGAAAACCAAGTTTAGTGTCTGGCTATTCAATCCTAAGTAAAGAGGCTCCTGCACTTAGCAACGCACAGTCATGCAACAGGATCGGTTAATTCTCAAAATCAAGTTATCAACTCTATTTTGAAGAGGAAAAGAAAAGTGGAGGATTATCATAGAGAATGAGCCACATGTTAATATTTAAAGTTTGATTTGCACACGCTCACAAGAACTACATTTTTTAAGCTTACAGTTTGGACTGTATAACACATGCACAGTTTTAAATAGGAGTTTTAAGTCAGGAAAAAAAAAACTATAAGGAAAAGTACATATTTTTTGCTCCTCATAAACAATACATTTTAAAGCTTGTACTCATATATATGACTTGTTAAATCCAGATGACAAGCAGTATGGCGACTGGTGTAAAGTTCCCCTAAAAATGCAGGGTAATTCAGACTTTGCTGCTCTTATATTCTTCAACAGAAAGTTATAGCATGAATGACAGCTCCTACACAGAAATAACTTGAAATTATATTTCCTTTGATCATCTGAACAGCTAAACCAGCCGAAATGTTGTCCCACATTTCGTCTCCTTCAGCATATTTCAGGACTACACCCAAGCCCGAAGCATGGGGAAAATGTTTTCTCCCACATATTGCAAGGGTGGGGACACCACTGGAACAGCTGGATGTCAACTGAAACTGTATGCGACGACGAAGCTGGACATTTGAAATTTTGGAGATAAAACAAGCACTTAGTGACTAAATCAAAAAGATGCTTTGATCTAGAAAGATTATGTCTCTGGGTTTAGTTACCAAATGCTAAAGTAAACCACCACGGTTTACAATGTTTCTTTATTTGTGTGTGTGTGCATGAACACATGCATGTGTATGGTGTTTAGGCACCTGGTACCGCTGGCGCAGGGCATGTATTTTCACAGCTGGAGAAACTGCAATCAACACATTTGCAGCTCGCAGGGTAACATACACAGACAAAAAGGCAAACACACATGCCTGCACATTATCTAATCAGTCGGGGCAGACGGGTGCGGTGTCTACGATAAGCAAAAGATAAGCAAAAGTCTCCTTGTCTTCTCTGGAATACTATGACCGCATGATGAATGCATTTTTAAAAAACTAAAAATGCTGACTTGAAATGACTAGATTGAACATGAAAGTTAGCTCATGTTTTGAGTTTTATAAAAGCAGGACTCTCTCTTGTTCTCTTTATCTTACCTTGGCCCATAAAGGCTCCTTGCAGGGCATCTTTGGCAGTACCAAAACCCAGTTCTCTGCACACCACACTGGCTGCAGTCCTGTCCCACATGTGATCGACGACAGTTCCCCATTTTCCATTTCGGAGCACTTCAACGCGACCCTCACCCAGCCTGGGACCTGCCTTAAGGCGCACAGGCTGCACAGGACAACAAAGATTGTGTAAACCAGTTCCTGCACAGCGACACACTGCATCATGTTTGACATGACTGTATAAATCATACCACAACTGGATGAGGAGCCTGGGGTCTTCCTGAGGAGATGCGAGCAAATTGAGGTCCTGGTACACACTTGACCACTGCATGTCTTCCATTTTTACAAGGAGTGGGACTACGGGGGATGGACAGCTGAGAGTGGCACTCTGACAGGCTGTTCTCAGTGCCCAGACAGTGAACTTTCTCTACCCAGAATCCCTTCTTCTTTGCCATGAGACTAATTCTGCAAAGACATGAGGGAAAATTAGTTTATTTGTTCTTGAAGTTCAAAACAGTTTGTCAGCGAAATTTTAATTTGTCTGTACCATGATTTAAAAAATCTATAATTAAAAAACATATATATCAAATAAAAAATTTTTAAAAAATGTCTTGTTTTTTAGTAAGACTTGAAAACCTTAAAACTAATACAGCTGATGGAGACTATGCAGGTTCGGGTTGATAAGATAAAATAAAAGACTTAATGACCTTGTTGATGGATCTTTGACCTTGCTGTCCCATATTTTCCTGTAAAAGAGTAAAAGATGATGAAGTTATTTTAAATTCAGTATTGATTACCTCCATTTTTAACAATAACATAATCATTTAGAAATAATTTGTCTCTGAATTTATACTGATATACATGTTATGCAAGAACTAACTTAAAAAAGAAAAGAAAAAAAACAAGCAAAATTATTTCACACTATACCGTTAGCTGTAAAAATCTCATGCAGTCCAAAAACAGACATGACAGTTAAACATAACTGTTCTGGGAATGCATGGTTTGACCAAACACAATATACAAACAAGAACTGCAGCACTGTACTGGAACTAAACTATGATTTATGCAGAGGATCACTTGAAAAGGCAGGGGGGAGAGGAAATCCCTTTGTATTTCTGGCACAGATGCAAAGAGAACCTCACAAACCATGCTGGAACATTCACAGACCACTGTTCTATTGCTAACACAATAACATCATTTTACCATAAACGCTCAAGCACATGCACAACACAAGCAAACTGGCATCTATTATGTCCCAAATCCTACTGTGCTTGCAATCAGTTGCTCATATATCAAGAAAAGTGAATAAACAATGGATTATTACTTAAATAAATAATTTATCGCACCATCAAAAGACTTAATATTCACTGAGCTGTAGTATGAGCACATTTCATGAAAACACTTCATATAACTAAACAAAAAGCACCAGAACTTCATGATTCTGTTTAAAGTGACATTGTATCAAAAGTATTGAAGAAAAAAGTTCTCTATGAAATAACAAAATGCTGATTTTAGTGACTTTCCCTTTCAATGAAGCAATCTTCATGTGTATTTGTATGAATGCAAAGGCAGGTCAATGTTTGCATTTCCTACAGACATCCTTGCAGAGTCTAAGCATAATTTTTTTAAAACAAACAGGACGTTTGAATCAAGAGACTCATTGCCAGTGACATAATGTTCTGTTGATGGTGGTATGGCGTCATGACTGCTGAACATACAGTGCATGTTGCAAAATCCTACAACTCGTTTCCCGGTGCTGTAAGAAGACATTGACCTGTAAGAACTTATTGCTTGAAATATGTAATAAAGGTGACTTTAAAGTACTAATATACAAAATTTAAGCTCTATATCCGTTAAATTGACAGTTATAGCAAATGTATATTTGATAAACTTGATTAGCTGTGCCCACCATCTTTAAGGTGACTCTAAAAGTTAATAAGCTGTAGATCTACATCAAATGATTACTTTCTCAGAATTTCAATAAAATCTGCCCACTGGTTGGTGAGATATTTTATTAACAGACAGACAAAGAAGCACATGCACACAGACACAGGCCTTTATGTTATTGTCTGTCTTTCATGGCAGTGAGTAATAAATAATAAAAATATATATACGTCCATTTTTTTAATAAAGCTGTCTGTGCCATGACCTGCAGTAAATTTTGACATGCTTTGAGTTCAACACTGTCTCTTCGATCACACTTAAAAAGTATAGTCATAAAATATTTTAAATGTGTCTAACATGTGGCTTTGCAGCAGCGCTGAGTAGAAAGCCAGGACTATACACTTTGAGGCAAACATGTCTGTGACTTGTTTGTGACCTTACCACAGACAAATGGGCTAAACCATTTTCCCTCTTCAGAAAGCAGCGGGACCGTACAAGCTGTTAATGATGCCTTCAGGTCTTTCATTTGACTGGATTACAAATATCTACTACGTTACACCCACAAGTTGTAAAACATGAATGGGTAGATATATCCAGCCTGTATTGCATAATTGTAGTTATCAATAATGAGACATTGTGCATACGTGTTTAGATGCAACAACATAAGACATTCTACGTTAAAGTTGGGTTTTCTCTTCAACATTTACTGTATGAACTTTGTTAAACTAAACATCAAGTCCAACAGCTGTTGTGGCACCAAGTGAACAGGAACTAATGATAGAGGTGCCAACCAGACTGTTAAAGGGTAAGTAACACAACAGTGTAGGTTACATCACCCTCACATTGCTCAACAACGTAATTATACTGCACGACCTCTGCTATTGTTTATGAAAAAGGTTTATTTAAATTGGTAAAAAAAAAAAAAAACCAGAAGCTATGATAAAGACATATTTTTTTGCATGTGTCAAAATCACACAAGATACAGTCAGATACTGGATTTATACAAAATTTAAAAGGAAGGCCAAAATAGCATCAACTTCATTTTATTCAAGGAATATTAGAGGAAAAAAATTCTCAAAGTTTTCATAGAAGCGCTCTTGCTGTTCAAATAGTAGCCGAAGATTTCATGAAGCTCAAAAGGAACGTTAAAGAAAATGTGGTGTGTCGTCAATTCTGTGTGGAAGTCCAGATTCCACAGCCTGTCCCGAGCCAAAGGTAAAGCCACTGGCATGCGCACAGAAATTAAAAGATGGAGAAATAAATTAGAGACAAGATCGTTGAGGAAGATCACAGACACCAGACAAGAAAACCACACTTGGTGGCAACAAAAATGTCACCAAGAAGCCTAAAATTGATACCTTTATCATAAGAAAATTTCAGGCAAAATGTAATTAAATGAAATGCTGGTTAAGTTCTCAAATCACTATGGTGACAGAGGAAGACAGCCGCTGACGCAGCCGACGGTCCTGCAGCTGTAATTGGCCACATTTCACACAAGCAAGCGGAAATCTGCCCCCATCTGACTGCTGCTGTCGTTCTTCCCCCCCATCGCCTCGCACACTTGTTACTCTCTCACACTCTCTTTGCCAGCTCCGTTTTACTCTCTCTCACACACACAACTATAATTGGTGTGTGTGTTTTTTTTTCACCCTCAGCAGAAACCCTGAGGATCTTTGGTCCTGACCAACTTGTAATTACAGCATCTTCAGAGTTTCATCCAACAGACACACAGAGCTGAGAAACATGGCAGGGTCCAGGATTTCTAAGAATGGACTGAGAAACTTAGCCAAGAAGGAAAATTAGGGGAAGGGAATGTCTCAGGCTAAATTAAGCTACTATCCCTTTTTTCTTTTTGGCAACTGGAAGAAGAGTAGTCAACAGATGGGCTCATGGCAAGTCTTCTATTGATATTTGTATTAGTATGTACAGTACCTTTAGGCCTTAACCAAGAAAAACTGAAAAAGCTCTTGTCGTTATTTATCACCCAACACATTCTGATCCAACATTTCTAGGAATCCTTGCTGCTTTCAGGAAGGATTCAAACACGAGAAAAAAATGAACAGAAAAACGACTAAGTCAGGGACGTTTGAGAGACTGGGGCATCTGTTCGCTCTGAACCAGCCTGAAGTCAAAAATACACATTAGGTGAGAGTAAATATACATCTGCAGAGACAGAAAACAGGTACAGATTTGGAAGCAAACATATCATGAGGATTTTAGACCAGTGTATCCTCTAGGCCTCAGAAAAACACCAGGTCATACCCAGGGCAGACAAACCAAGATGCTAAGTCATGTCAGAGCCTTGTAATTTACACACATTTCAACTAACTGGCTTGAAGCAAACTGATTTTTCCTGTATATTTAGAAGAAAAGCAGTGGCTACTTTGTTGTGGTTTAAGTCCCAGACTAAGCAAGCAGGAAAAACACGACCATTTAAGCTCTTTTAATTGACCTTGGAGAAATTTTTAAAGGAGCGTTTTAGAGTAAGTGAGCAGAATCCCTGCAGGCTAAAATCCAAGCTTTTCAAGCTTCAGAAACCCCATTTGCCTTTTTTTTATATCCATCTTCAAGGAATGCAGCAAAATTGCTACTAAAACGTTGCTGCCATATAAATCTATGCATCCAATTCCTACCTCAAATAAGCGCTGTGCATCTTATCTTGATATGTTCTGTGCTGTGCTTTCAAATCTACAGTGTGGGAGAAAAATCAAGCTGACGGACAAAAAGTTTCTCACCTGCAATGCAGGAAAGTTGTAATAATAAATGATCCCATTCAGGGCGTTTTTTATCGTTAAAGGTATTACTCCATAAGATTCCCTCATTCGCCATTCAGAGCTTGTAATAGCTTCTCCGTGCTCCTAATAATGTGTGTTTATAGCAGATAGCTCAAGTCAAGGACAGTGCAGAAAGCTTTCAAAGACAGAGCATGCCCCACTGGGACTGTCTGAAGTAAACCAAGAAAAAATCTACAAAAGTGCATCAATCTCGCTCTCAAACGTTGCAACATTTGACGAGCCGAGCACCTGCAGTACAGAACAGATGTTGCGGTCTGTCGGCTGTTCAGTCACAAAAAGCCCTGCCAAGAGAAGGAAGAAATAGCTAAACTGTGAATCACTCATGGTCAGGAGCTTTTCCAGGAGTGAAATCCAACTGGGTTCCCTCACACTGATGGTCAGATACTGCTCATTCATAGAAGCTACTAATGTGTGGTCCTCCTGTGGTTTTTAGAGTGGAGCACGCTCCCAAACCACTGTCAAGGTTTTGAAACGAGCAGAGACGAAACGTTCGTCTTGGCCAAAGAGGCACAAGGAGACAACTACAGAGCGTCGGGTCCTGTCACACCGGAACAGTATAATTTAACGTTTGACCTGTTTTAAACCTGAACGCTTTTAAAGGTGATCTGGTTCATGTTTGCTCAGCTGGTCACATGTTGAGTTTGACACAAATTAATTACAAAATTACTGTATATTTGTAAAATAGGCACTGTTTGAAATACTGGCTGGAACTAGCACCTGAGTCCTTCATCTGCTGTGAGAACATATATCTGAAGGAAAACTTTTTTTAATCATTTTTGTACAATTCTTTGTATATAATGTTTCAAAATAAGAATATTTAAATAAACGTAATTGTGTCACTAATTTCCACAAGTCATTTTACTGCTGTTACTCTTAATTAAATCTAAAAACATTTTCACAGATTTAAACCTTAAAAACCACAACAAACAGAAAAACATTTGACCACAACTGCATGAAAAAACTAACATTTTGTTCTCCAGTTTAAACCTTAAAGTGTGAAACCTTTTTCAGACATGTTGTGTTAATACTTCTCATAACGCATTACAAACAAAACAAAACATACACATATTAAGTCTTCTAAAGATAACATATGCCGATACTAAACCAGACAAGTTATTTTTTGTCAAGATGGCCGTGCTCAGCCGAGCGGCAGCTTCACAGTCTCCCCATCTTTTTATGTTCCTGTTGTTTTTGTTGAGTTTTTTTGCGCCTACACTGCACATCCACGGTATGAGTATGACCGCGACACACATGTAGTTTTCTATGTCACTGCCTTGCCATCCTGCCATCGTGGTTCAGTCCTTCCAGCCTCAGGCTCAGGCCTGTCATGGCAGCTGTCTCCAAGATCTTCCATCTGCCTGATCGGACCGAACTCTGCAGACTCGCTTGGTTCCGTAGGGGATCCTTGGATGTTCTCTGTCTGTTGGACCTGATTCTGAAGAGAAGTCTGGGAGGCAGCTGCTGCAGTCATTATTACCATCATGCTGCTGAAGGGACCTGCTAACTAGACCTGCTAACGCTGCTAACAAAACCACACCGCTAACCGAAACACGGTGCCAACTGGACCATGATGCTAAAGAGAAACCTCACTGCTAACTGAACCTCACTGCTAACAGTATCATGCTGCTAACTGGACCATGTTGCTAACTGGACCGTGTTGCTAAGAGAAACCTCATTGTTAACTGAACCTCACTGCTAACAAAACCACACCGCTAACCGAACCATGGTGCCAATGGGACCATGTTGCTAAAGAGAAACCTCACTACTAACTGAACCTCAC
>NC_056498.1:56944562-56949133 GCF_014905685.2 Nematolebias whitei | reverse complement strand
TGGGACCATGTTGCTAAAGAGAAACCTCACTACTAACTGAACCTCACCGGTAACAGTATCAAGAACCTTGAATCCTTGAATCCTTGAATCATGTTAGTTAGGGTACCATTGAATATGAATAAAGTTTACTTGCATGTTGACAAGCAAAAAGGGCAAAAATTACAGTTTTACATGCCTTTTAACGTTACTTTCACAAATTAATCACATTTCTCAAATTTTGGGTGGGGGGGGTGCACTTTGTACACAAATGTTATAGTGTTGGTGTTATGTTAGTTCTTTACATAAATTTGAGTGGGTTTAAGATGAAGTTTGGATGGCAGCACAGATAAAAGCACAAAATAACATGTTACGAGGGCTTTGGGGATTAGACAAATTTGTAAAATCCTAATGTGATATCACAAAAGACGTGCAATCCATTGACAAATCCAAGCCTGAAAGTGTTAGCAAGTGTATTCAGTTGCATGCAACAAGAAACACATGGCTGAGTTGAATGTGAAGAAGATGCCCTGTCAACAAGTCATTCTGCACAGACCCTTATTCCACTCTCTGATAGCTACTTCAGTCACGCACGGTATTGATGGGACAGTTAAAGTACAATCAGCAGTGATATTACACCTCAGCAGGGGAATCTAAAAGTTAAAGTGTTGCTTTTTTTGTCTGAGAGCTGCAGGTGGAAGATAGCATCAGAAAGGAGAGAGGAGAGAAAAGTGAGAGAAAGGCAATGAGGGGTACAGAGGTGATTTGACAAGAGAGAAGTGCAGAGAAAGGGTAACAAGAAGAGGGCAGGAATTACTTTATCATCATCCTAAGGCTACAAAAGGGAGGTGTAAAAGAGGACAAGGGGAAAATGTCTGGGAGAAAAAGATAAGCAAACTCTTTAGTCAAAGTGTCTCGAAATAAGATGCAGCTGTTGTGCTGTCATTCCTCTGGATGGGTTATAAGTCATTTAATACTATCATTTCCACAGCAGGCTGCTTGTCTGAACCAAAGTGCAGCACCCAGTAGTTTGTAATATGATAACTTAAGTTCAATAATGTGACTTGCATTTACTTACTTGTATGTTTTGACATTGTGTTGCGTAGCCTCTGGAAATCCAAGCATCCCACACACCACACGGCTGCTGTTGAGACTCCAACCCAGGTCGCACACCTGCCTCCACCTCCCAGCATGCTTCACTTCCACGACACCCTCAGTAATGAGGCTCTTTTTCTTTGTAGCCATGAGGATGGGACGAAGACGGACTTCTTCTATCTGCACCTTACTGTGACCCTTCCAAAGAATCATACGCATCATACCTGTGATTCCACGTCTTTCACAGAATAATAAATATGCACTGGACATTAACAGCTTTACCTGGTAGTGGTGGGGTCTATGGAACCTGGGAATCTCATGTGGATGTCCATTTCCGTAATACCCGTATCCAGGATGTCGCTGGGTTGCAACGATACCCCCCCATTGAGGTGCATGGCTGACAGATGGCCTGGCAGCAGCTGTGTGACCTCTGTTGGTCGCACCAGGCTGATCCACCCTGTGCTCAGGTGTGCAAACAATCCCCAAGTCTTCAGAGTGTTTACAATCATTCACCCCCCAACCGTTATGCTTGCAGTCTTTCAGGGACTTCTCTGAACCATCACATCGTACGTTATCCATCCATATTGGACCTTGTGAAAGAACAAATTTACAATTTCATTAATTAGGATTGCTCAGTGCATGACTAAGTAATGCATCTAGCCAGCAGTTTGAATCAGTGGCTGAATGTCTAACACCTGACTTTTATGGGCAGGCTGATTTAGATTTGCACCTGAGCAGTGTGTTTAACAGGAGATACACCATATTTTACAAGGCAGCAAGGTGCTGTAGATCCTGCACCCTCAATCTGTTCAAGCTTCGCTTTAATTTGGATTTAAAAGCAGCTGTAAAGAAACTCCATAAACCACAGCAAGTGTTGCACAACTCTGGCAACCAATGCTATCATTATTCTTAAACAAACACCCCCGTTTTTGCTCGTATAGTTGCACCCCTGGCCTTGCCAATCAAGCTTAACAAGACGTAGGCTCAAATCCCAAAACATGTTATCTTTGTCATTTTATGATGTTTGTTATTTTGGATGCCTTAATTAGCGGTCTTTGGATGAAGCTATGCATGTGAGTTGTAGGGTCAAAACATGGCAGCAAAAAAAATTTAGTTGATACAGTTTGGGATAAAGTGATCTAAAAAGACTTTCTATGACAGCTAAACATATTTTAAAAGTGGGTCTTCTTATATTCAAGAAAATCACTTTATACAATAATTTAAAGAAGTCAGAACGTTCTATAATCGTAATGAGTCTTATATGAGTAATTGGTTTTCTGAATGTCCCATAAAGACACTTGCGAGTTACCCCTTTATTCAAAACAGAGTCATTTTTTATGATTTTAAAAAAGTTCTTGATTATCACAAGAAAACATAATTTTTTAAAGTCAAATATCTAAATAAACTAAACAATTATCTGAAGAGAAGTACTCTTACTCTTTCTTGATGACAAATTTCAGTTGAGCCTTTATCTTATCTTTAAACATTGCTGTTAAAATGAATGATCAAGTATGGCCTGTATCGGCTTTCATTGTATAAAAATTACAATTTGTTATACATTCTCACCCGTTCCTTCTCCATACTTGGCGCTATGAGCCCATGTTACAGCTCCTCGGAAACCCAGTTCTCGGCACACCACGTTAGCCAGTTTTATGTCCACTTCATCGTCACAAACGGTCCCCCAGGTGTTGTTGTGCAGCACCTCTATGCGCCCTTCGTTTGCTTCCCGTGCAAAGTTTCCCGCCAATCGCACCTTGGAGGCCGGTGCGCGAGCCACCCTGCGCTGAGAGGTCCGCCGAGGTTCGGCATGTGTGGTGCAGCTGAAGGACAGCAGCAGAAGGAGGTGGATGCTCAAGCAGAGGGAGCAGGTCATCTTGAGTGAGAGGAAGAAACCTGGAGGTAAAAGTTGATGGTTCATTAAGCTCTAATTTGGTTAGGCAGATTTAATAATTTGCCCAGTGAAGCTAACTACAGCTAATGTCAAAAGCTGCATTAATTTTAAAAGCATTTAATTAATCTAAAACCAGTTATTAGAGTCTATGAGAGCCATTTTTAAAAATAGACGTTCACTGGCATATTGTGAGTACTGCCACAAGTATATCAAGAAGTTTGCTCGGAGGTAGTTACAACTGCATTGGTAACTTACAGTATCTGCAGACAATCAGCAAAATAAGGGCTTTCCTTGTTCTGTATTTCCACTTTAGATTTTAGCTACAGCTGCAGCAGGAGCCACAGAGCGATGCCACACATATCCAATCAAGACTTTTCACTCATGTCAAACAAAGGCATATAATTAGAGATCCAGCAGCACACTTTTGTGAGGCAATTTATGTGAATAAACATCCCTCGGGACAAAACAACCAGACAGAAATATAAGAGCTGGGTCTAAACCGGTGCTGAACAAGTGCTGAAGCCAAACATAGTGGTGGAAATAGTTACTTAAATGGAAGCCACAGGAAAATGCAGCACTCAAAATACACTAAATGTGAGAGTGTGTCTATGGATGATAGAATTACAAGAGAAAAACCACCATTAAAGAAATAGATTTTGCAGAGTAAACCTCAGAAATCTCTACTGAGTGCGGCTAAGAGTGGTAAATCTTAACCCATAACTAATTTCAGCTGTTGTTGCAGTATTGTTGCTCAATGACAGAAAATGTACCAGATTAGACTAGAGCATCCTGTGCCTATTTCATCTTTTAGAACACCTGTCACACTGACACTCTAATAAACCTGTTGTCACAAACAAATAAAGTCTTAAAACAAGGTCATTTCAAAATACCAGTCTTTGCTGAAACTTTGAACAAGAGGAAGGTGAAAGTTCACTCACCTGGCAGGCAGCTAACGTGGTGAATGTCGGCGGCAAGGAGAGGGAGCGAGTGTGTGAAGGAGTGTGTCAACTAAATGCTCTCCTTAGTCAATCCTCCCTTCTTCCCTCCTTCTCCATATATCCCTCCCTGCCTCTCTTTTACTGCCTCCCTACTCTTTCTCTCTGGGGTTCTTTCTTTCTTAATAAAATACTATAAAGTGAAACTGCATACTGCAGGACACAGCATGGGGCACTAATGAAACTTACATTTATTATTTATTTATTTATTATTCTATTAGTAAAAGTCATATCCCAAACTGTGAGGCATACGGAGATGATAATTACATGGTGGTAACCATGGCCTGCATGTGCAGCACACAGACAAATGCTCAGACGTTTTTCTATAGGGGGCACTATCATTGAGGTGTTTCCATTTGGTTCTCTGACTTCTAAACCTCAAGTTTTAAAATGTATTGCAATATATCTTCACAATCCCTGGTGTCTATTGGGTCCAAGATGTATTTGATTATATAAATCAATTAAAAATAACTTTTTTCTCTGAGCTGATTTTTTTTTTCAAGTTGAGGACAAGGAAGTCACTTTAACCACTCTCCAGTTTTAGACAAGTGTATTACGATCAGTATAAAGTACTGTTAACTCAAATATAAGACTTCCCAGTACAAGTGAATGCA
>NC_056498.1:56910881-56944162 GCF_014905685.2 Nematolebias whitei | reverse complement strand
ATATATATATAATTTACATATGTGTGTGTGTGTGTGTGTGTGTGCCTGTGTTTTAAAATAAATACATACAAATACCCTGGAACAGAAAGCTCCAGAGACTTTACGACCTCAAATACACCTTGTAATTACTCCTCATTATGTCACAAATCTGTGATACACTAGGCGCTGACAGTGTGCTGGCGGCAACATGTGCCATGGTCGACATGCTTCAAGTGGCTTGGACCCCGGTAATAACTGTCACAGTTCTAGTCTATAGTTATGTTGATTTTGTTTTACCATAACGGCAAGTTCCTGTTACAAATTTAATAAATCAAAAGATTTCAGCACTAAGTCGATCAAGATTTCTGTTCAATACCCACACCGAAATCATTGTTTATATGAAATTGTGTGTCCCTTTTTTTTATGTGTAAAGGCATTTACTGTACAGCTTTTCTTCTCAGTTAATAATACTTCACACAACTGCCCCCTCATGTTACACAACTTTAAGATGGATGTATGTAAAAGTAACCAACAGGAAGGACTCTGCTTCCAGAATAGATTCAAATACTAAGTTCCAAGTGTCTTAAAGAAGCTCCCTATACCACAGGGTAGATATTTCCTTGTTGAGATGGCCTCAAACCACCAACTTAAAAATAGTCAGAGTCTCACCGTAGCTATGGTGAATGTGACTGATGAGAATATGCATTACCACCCTTGCTCAGGAGTATGTTACAGTCTTGTATGCCATTGTGGTGTGGGGGAGCATAAAGCTTTAAATGATCAGGACAGATGGTAAGTGAAAAAATATATAGAAACCATTTTTTTTTTTGACTGTCCAGCAAAGTTTTGATCCGACTAAGGTCTCTACCAGAAGACCATTAAAACCTCTGTGCAACTTTGAAACATGTTTGTTTGTTTTTCAGACCATTTTTAGAGGACATGGAACAAATTTAGCCACGTGGAATATTTTAGCGTCAGGGTGTTGTGTTGATAAGCTGTATTTTAGTTTTCAAGTAAACCTCAGTGGGCACCTTTCTAAGGCAACACGGTTTATTCATAGACATGAAAAATGGCAATTATGACAGGGGAGGTAGGAACTTAAACATCAGCCCCTGCTGTTGAAAACACTTAACACTTTGCCGATTTCCAGCGGTGTCTATATGAATTACACATCAAACAAATGTGTGCGTTTGCGTGTGTCTTTTCCGCATCTGCATCCTTTGAAGCTTTAACAGAGATGCTTGTGTGACCCAGTGATGGTGCCACTGGGTGGCAATGTGGCGGTCCCTCCCATACTCTTAAACCAGAGCAGGAAGAGCAGACCCCCTATTAGAGGGGCCAAATCAGAGGGAAATCCAAGGCAGGCCGGAAATAAGAGCTGTAAGAAGAGGAAAAGCACAAAGAAAACAGGGGTATTAAGGTTCAAAACTAAAACTATCACCACTGGGTTTGACATCCATTTCATTATAATTTATGATAACAGTCTTTCTTGTCAGACTAAATAAACTAAGCCAGACAGGTGTTGCTGTCAGTGAGCTTTACAGTTGGGGGGGGGGGGGGGGGGTGCGGGAGTGAGAGTGATTTTTCAGGGCTCTCAGAGAGCTCCTTGGACAATCTGAGTGAAGCAGGTCTCTGCGGCCGAGCGCTCTCTCTCCGCCTCTTTAATTACACAAACCGAGCCAGCTCTGCCCTTACCCACAATCTATGAAGGCATGAAATAAATACATGCTGTCCAACAATAAACAAGTGCCTTTTCAAATGACAGTACCTCCTCATGCACAACCAGACTGCAGTCTCTCCAAACTTTTACTTTTAACTGGATATAGAAGCGTGGAGGGACACGCTTCTATATCCAGGATAGTGCAGGGAACTGCAGCTATACAGAATGATCATATAGAGTTTCGCACCAAAAGCTATATTGGTTTTAAGCTTAAAGACAGAGTGCATATTATTTAGAGACAATCAGAGTCATTATTTTCTTCACCTGGAGACAATCCCATCCACAATGTGCTTCAGGTCCACGTCTTAAATTGATTCCAATAGTTTCTTTATCAAGGAAAATGTATGTCATGGATAGTAGATGTAAGTTTGAATAAATTACATAGTCTACCAGTTCCCGTGACATTAAACCTCTTTATAACCTCTTTATTGGAATAGTCCCAAATAAATGTCATAATTTGGCATGTCACACCTTCCCTTTCACCTCCATGTGCAGGAATAGTTCAGATCTTTGGAAGAGTGGTTCTGTAGAAATGTTATGAACAATTAATGTCTTACCTGCGGTAGAAAGGTCTTGAATGACCTGTTTGAAAAAAAAAAGTGTTCAATTGACATAACTGACAATAAACTGACAATATTAATCCTGCACTACAATAAACATTTTTATGTTTCTGAACACACCTGACCTGTTTTGCACCTTAATTGTTGGTATTTTAAAACCTCTCTGTTATCTTTTATATTTTCAGTTTTTTAATATCTTGTGATTCCTTGTGTATGATCCTTTGTGCTGAAACTCTGGCCCAAAAATTTCCTGAGGTAAAGTTCTATCTTATCTTATCTTATCTTATCGTATCGTATCTTATCTTATCCTGTCTTATCTTGCCTTAAGCTAGTTTGAATGGAGCCAAGACCACATGGATTTGTGCTGTCTAAAAGATATAACCTCAGCAACAACATACATTTAATACACAAAATGCATATAACTTACATTTCAAAGTTCAAGTTTCTTTATTGTCATTCACATCACATGTGGTACATGAGGTGGAACAAAATTGTATACTCAAGGTCCCAGTTACACCCAAAAATAGCAAAAATATAAACTATAAAAAAGAAACAGTACCCAAGGGTCTAAGATATACAATAATAGTGTACCAGTGATATAATATGGTGCATTAAACAGCAGCACGAACATGAGTCTGTTGTGAGCAGATGGGTATAAATATACCAGCTTATGGTTAAGAAATCAGCAGCATGGATAAATAATAATAATGTCATCACAATAAAGTGACAAATCACCAATTAAAGTGGCATCACATTGATTTTTCTGGTAAGGGATTTATGACAGCTTCAAGGTAGAAGCTGTTCCTCAGTCTAGTGTAGGTGTCTGCAACCTGCGGCTCTGGAGCCACATGCAGATCTTTGGTCCCTCTGTAGTGGCTCTTTCAAGCTTCGACCAAAACAAACACAAAATTGAATTTTATTGGTTGTTATACAAACAATAATAGTTTTAGCTGTTTTCCTGTCATTTATTTTGCAATACTCACTTTAACTTTTTGCTTTATTTCTATACTTAATTATTTTTTCCACAATTAAAAAAATTACATAGGTCTGCATAGTTCATAGTTGTTTTATTATTTAAAAACATATTTTCCCCCTCTTTACAATAATCTGTTCTTTTCATTTATCTTAAATTGTAAAAATGTCAATAAATATTAGAAATCATTAGATTTTTTAAGCTTTAAAATGTCACCCCTACTGGCCAAAAAAAGTCTTCTCCAACAAACTTAAAGTGGCCCATGGGCCACCAGTTGATAACTGCAGGTTGTTACAGCTCTGGACACATTGAATTTAGTGAATAAACACGTAAAAATGGCTCTTTTGATCGTAAAGGTTGCAGACCCCTGGTCTAGTGGTTCTGAACTTAATGCTCCACAACCTCCTTCCTGAGGGGAGCGGGGCAACAGGCATGCGTCCTGGGTGAGTGGGGTCCTTCATGATGCAGGTGGTTCTCTTCCTGCATCTGGAGGTGTAGATGTCTGTGATGGTGGGGAGACTGACTCCAACAGACTTCTGTGCAGCCTTCACCACTCTCTGCAGAACTTTTCTTTCAGAAGCTGTGCAGCCTCCATGCCACACGTTGATGATGGAGCACAGGATGCTCTCCACTGCACACCTGTAGAAGGAGGTGAGGACTGAGCTTCCCAGTCCGGCTCGCCTCAGCCGTCTGAGGAAGTAGTCATTGATGTGCTTTCTTTGCTTGTTGTATGCATTTTTTTAATCTGATGTATAATTAAAAATGTTGAGATGTTTGGAATTTTAAAGGGGACTCCAACATCTTTTTGTTGCTCATTTTAATAATTAAAAAATAATTTAAATAAAACAATAACAATAATAATCTGGATTTTATAAGATTGCCACCAGGAAAGAGTAAATGCTAAAGAACAGGGATATCACAGATTTTCTGTTAGTCACACAAGGTTTTAAATAGCCCATATCGTGTCCATTCACAAAATTTTAACTTCACTGTGGTTGTTTAAAAGATTTATTTTATTCACTTTATTCTAAGCATATTGTTTTAAGAGATTAATAGAAGCACCACATTAAGTTTCTCTATTTAAATTGCTCCACTTTAGACCTCCCATCCCTAAAGACCCTGTCTCATCTGTGCAGAAAAACAAATTAAATTAAATCATTGGCAACTGATCATTCTTGGCTTTAGATGTGTAGAAAACCACCTTGGATGTATAACATAAATGGTTTCAATGGGGATGCTCAGCAAAGAAAAGCCTGAAAAAATGTTGCATGAAACTCAAAAGGACAACACTTTGTGAAAAAGACTAAATCTCTATTATAGACTTTAGAAATACTTTGCAAGCCTTTGATGCATTGAAAATAACAAACCATTATATCGTGAGCACAATGGGGGTAACTGCTCATCTTCTGAAAACAAAACAATACAATGCCATATAAGCATTCACGTACACCCTGTTTGTTTATTTATTTGTACTTTAGAGTAAAATATTGGCAGCTGCAGTTTAATTTTACTGTAAATAAAGGGGTCAGTTTATAACAAATTGCTTTATTTGTCAACTATAAGTGACCAAATACTTTTTGTTTGTGATGAAATAAAATAAAAATAAACCTTTGTATTTGAAATTTGCATAAAGTGATTGATGATCAAACAATAGAACTACTATAAATCAAATTAGTCGTTTAGCAACAAACAGTGC
This sequence comes from Nematolebias whitei, assembly GCF_014905685.2. Lineage (NCBI taxonomy): Eukaryota > Metazoa > Chordata > Actinopteri > Cyprinodontiformes > Rivulidae > Nematolebias > Nematolebias whitei. The sequence continues at coordinate 56,939,234 of NC_056498.1, read as the reverse complement.
ATTCGTAAAACAAGTTAATTTTATTTCAAATATTGAAATTACATCAAAATGAATTTTTTTTTTTAATCACTTGTATTTGTTGCTGCCAGCATTTCGCTGCAAAAATGCCACAAATGAAATCAAGGTTAATACTGTTTTGTCAGAAATTAATAATTTGTAATATTTATCGGAAAAATAAACACATGCAATATAAATAAAACTAGCAATTGAAACAAAAAGTGTAAAATAATCTCTTCACTGAATTACTAAACTACAAAGTTATTGCTTTAATAGAGAAAGGGAAAATGATTTCGTCTTGCAGCGAAAAGAAGCGCCCTCTACTGGCCAGGAGAAGAAACTCATGCAGAGTCAGACCTGATTGTCTAAGGAAATAATCTTTGTTACCTTTTAGACTTATTGCTGAACACAAATCTGACTACAACTTTATGTATACCTTTTCAAGTAACAGGGTACTAAGGTCAAAAATCTGATGTGGAAACTAAACATAAAAAGTCAAAATGCTGCCCACAAGTCCTAATTATGCTTCAGTTTAACATTTAAAACTTTTTTTATTCTTTACAACACATGTAGTTGGAGTTAATTGATGCTGTGTCATTAATAGAATATCCACATTTCAGACTATTTGTGGAGGAAAAATCTGATTCATACCATTTTCACAAGCTGAGTCGAGCACATTTGAATGAGGAACTTGAACGTGTTACATATGTTGTAATAGGTCGTGCGCCCCTTTTGACGTTGCAGTCTCACACTTGCACAGAGTGCACATGCATCAGCTGGCAAGACCTCAGTTCCTCTATTTAAAATGTCATCTGTGGCATTTCAGGCTGCTCTTCCCACGCATTCTTAGGGCTGTTTCCATCTTCCTTTGGTCTGGGTGGTTGCATATTTCCTAATGCACACTTCATGTTGGCCACACAAGTGTCTCCTAGTAGTGATGAGAGAGTTACCATGCACCCCACCCCCCCAACCCCCACCCCACACACCAACATGGCCTGCTGTGATTTACTGTGTCAAGAATTTGAGCGTCAGAAGTTGCTTCCTCATGATTCAAATGAAAAATGGATAAGCAGCATGTTGTGAGTTAAATTCATGACATTTTGCTGCAAACCTATCAAGTGTTACTCTGCCACCTAGTGGAGAACTGGAGTTTGACACGTTTTTCATAAAATTATTGAAAAGAATTTCAAGAATCAACTTAGATATGTAGGTTTATTAAATATAAAACTCTTATTTGCAGTACAGTAATACAAATTTTAGAAAGATTTATTAACAAAATTACAGTTTGAATTAAAAATGGGTGTATAAATTAAAAAAGCATTCTACTAAATGAGATGGAAATGATGTTACTAGTTTAAAAGCCAAAAAAAAAAAAAAAAAAGCACAGTAAAAGACCAAAGTGACATATTTGTACAACAAAAATGAAAAAAAAATAATAAAAAAAAATAGTTTCATTTACCGAGTTATTAAAAAAAATAAAATAAACGGCATCAGTTGATACAGAAACTTGCCACGATGTCAACAGGAATAGACTTAAAGTTTGGTTTCTAATTATTTTGTCACAAGTTTGAGCCACAAAGCAAAAAGTAAAAAAAGCAGAAGTGCAGCATGTGACAGTATTTTCATCAAATGTCTCTTAATGTAAGCCGAAACCAGAAATTAGACACATACGTGTCCAGCGTTTCATCAAAATGTTAAAAAGCAGCAATAAAAAGTGTGATTTAGATAGCAAAGTCTATTATTTAAAAATAAAAACATGTATAAATAGCATAATAAATACTCTTACTACGCAGTGCATAGTTTACTTGTGATGTAGTGTGGACTTCATCTGTAGTTACTGTCTAATGGATGATGCAGACATAAGGCTTGGAATCCACTGCCTAGAGTTGTAAATCAGAAAAGAAAGCCTTCAATTTCCTTCAGCTCACTGAAATACTGTGATGGAGGCCTTAAGGTCAAAAACACTGCTTTTAAAATGAATCCATATTTAAACGTGTCTTTCTTTTAACAAACTTGCTACTTAGATATGTGCACATGAATGTTTGTCCCAGAGATGGTACATCTGTGTCTGACTTAAAAAAAAAGTGGTTTTAGGTTCTCAAAATAAAATTTACAAATACAACTATTTAAATATCTTTCATGTGAATTTGGTCCACGGTCAGTCTTGTGCCCAACTCTCTTCTAATTCACAGAGTAGGACGAACAAACCAACAGAATCATACTCATAATTCATGCAAACGTGATCACCTCCAAACTGCTATAAAGAGAATACTTTTGGACAAAAACCTACTGTAAATACTGAGCACTACAGCTTTTAGGTTAGTACTGTTTTGCATATACAGCAAATGTAAAACTTTAACAAATGTAAGACCAATTGGTAAATAATCGTGTAAAGATTTGTACCTGACCCATGTAGATAAGCACTTTCAATGATCGTAACTGTTCATCATTTAGCCGTTACCTTACAAAGGTTGCATGGATAAGTTTTAAGGCCCCAATTTAGGTCTGTATAGCTTAAAAGTTAATTTGCATAAGGGAAGTATTGAAATGCCAAGTAATACTACGCTTAGATCTTTGGTCTGGTGCTGGCAATGGCACAGGGACAAGTATTATCTGCTGACTGATGTGTGACAAGAGTAATAAAGAGATCACAAACTGCTAGTTATGCACCATTACTTAAAAAAATGGGGGGAAATGCTGCTTTTATAGTGACAAGTAGTTGACCCTGACACAAAAATATCCACTCTAAGGTTCTCTCATTTACCCACTGTACATCACAGATGACTTTCTACTCTCTCAATAGTAGGTCAGTTTCACTTCCACCTTACTTGCGTTGCCAGGAGATGTTGAGTTTAGTGTCCCTTAAAGGAGGAAAATGATACTATGTTCCATGAAGGCTGTGACGACAAAGACTTGTTGTCCCCTCTTTGTGCTTATTTGTATTTTTGAGCATCAATTACATCTTGGTTTACAATAACTTTCATGCTCTCAGTTCTTTGTCTCGTGACTATTCTTCACTCTGCTCCTGACTTAGTGAGGGATAGTTACTACAATAAATACAAACACTTCTCTAGCAAAACCAGCTGAGTCACTAAGCACAAACTCCATGGGCACATTTGGTGCATCTGCGTCTTTAAAAAAAAAAATAAATAAAAAGGCTAAACAAGTTCAGGGCTGCCACGGTTTCCTGTCCTTGCCTTTCTGATCAGGAATGTGTTTGTAGCGGCATTTGTCTCCAAAATGGCAGCCAGTGGTTCTCCAGAAGTAACACTCATCTCCGTTCACTGGGCCACGTCTCCGAGGACTGAACAGAGAAGAATATATAAAGAAAGAAAATATGCATGAATCGGCTACTGCTCAACTAGAACACAGAAACAGATTTGTTTATTTTTTTGGCATGTAGGTGCACTAAAAGTTTTCAAAGGCTTCTTACCCGGCAGCTGCCCCTGCCTGCTGTGTGACGGGGAGAAATGTTTTCAGTGGAATGGGAAGGAGCTTCTGAGGGCGACGGTCAGGATAGCGCACAACTAATCGTGTGTTCTCAATACAGTGATTCTGTAGAAGCACAAATGCATGTAAATATAATCATGTTATAAAAAGAACAAACAGCTGAGAGAAGGAGAAATGAGCACTTACATTTAGTTTGTCCATGGCATGGGCTGCCATGTTTGCATTCTTAAAGTTGACAAAGGCACAGAATCTCTCATGCAGAACACGGATGCTCTCTATCTCTCCATACCTACATTTCAAAGCAGGGCAAAGTCACGTCAGAGGCTACTTTGGTTAAATATTAAAAGTTCCAACTTTCTGTGTCTGAGTTCTGAGTTCTGAGTTTAAATAAACTGGTTTCAACTCATAACTGATGTTTTATTATTATTAATAATAATAATCTTTCTTTAGTTAGACAAATCCCATTGAGGTCACAGATCTCTTTTACAAGGAAGGCCTGGACCTGAAAGCAGCCTAACATAAGATAAGATGAGATAAAACTTTATTGATCCTGCAGGATATTGTTGAATATTTTTGGACTGTGGGAGAAAACCCACGCAAACACGAGGAGAACATGCAAACGCCACACAGAAAGAACCCAGGTCCAATCTGGGGGGTTGAACCCAGGACCTTCTTGCTGTGAGGCAACAGTGCTAACCACTGATCCATTATGCTGCCATGCCATGTTAGCATCAAGCATTCTAACAGACTGAGGTCATACGTTTTAAAAAGGTCCCACAAGTGTTTCTCTGTTATCTCAGTTGTTACGTTTCCCACCCAAAGAGACGGACAAGGGCTTCTGAAAAACAAAATAAGAAGAGATAATAAGACTGAGACCTGCATGATCAAAGTCCAACACATGATATAAAAAGAAGCAGCCTGTGATGCAAATCTATTTTTAAAAAGCCTCCTGACCCCTTGGTTTGATCAAAGAAACACACGCCACCTACCCTGGTTGCGCAGCCGATGGATCTTGGCCACTGGCTGCAAAAACAAAACGCACATCATCAGAAAAACAGAAGTGTAGCTGCAAGACATCACCAGATGGATTTTTCTACACGTCACTACAATTTCAATGTCACAAAGAAAACGACTGATGCTTTCAGAACATGTTTGCATGGAGTTTAACCTTTTGACGCGTCAGAACAAGATGCCAGAGCAGCCTGCACACTTGGAAATCGTTCCAGCAAGAGAACGCTTTGCATTTCTTCAAAACCAAACTCCTGAGGAAAGGAAAAATAAAAATATATATATATTTAAAAAACAAGTCAAAATGACTAGCTACATGACAAAATTGTGGTCTGGTTAATTCTAGCTAAAGCTTACCATAAGCTGAAGAACTTTGCAGTTGAAGAGGTCATTGGCAGCCTCCTCACAATCTTTGTCCAGTTTCAGCACGTGCTCCATCGCCTTTTCTGCTTCACTGTACCGCTGCAACGCATACACATGAACTATTAGCAACAGATTAATTAAAAGACACAGTTCAAAACGTTAAGCTGATTCTTTTTTAATTAGGATGGTCATAGTCTCTGCCCACCTTCAGGCCCATAAGAGCGCTGCCTTTGCGGAAGTGTCCTTTGGGCCATTCTGGAGCCAACTGAATCGAGTATTCAGCATCTGCCAGGGCTTTAGAGTACTGCTCCAAGCAGTAGTAGCAATAAGAACGATTTCCAAAAAACCTACAGGGTTGAGATTAAATAAAGAATACATACATAATTAAGTTCTAAGTGGATTACGGTTGGGCATCGAGTCTCGAGAATCGATTGGAACCGGGACTAACATTCCGATCAATACTTTCATTTTCGATACCTAGTCCACCGACCAGAAGAAGAAGCCGCTGAACACCAACGAAGAAAAATCTACAGGAAGTGTGTACGCAACCATGGACAGTGTGCAGCACCGGTGATCGAAAGTGTGGCTTAACTTTAATAAAAGAAATGACCAGTCGACTCAGTGCCACTTTCAATAAGATTATATAATGCAAAGGAGGGTGCACGACTAACATGATTAAACACTTCCGGGTTCATTGTGTAGCAGTAACACAGTGCCCGGTCTTTGATGCGCCGGCCTACCTCCGCTGCCTCCTCCTCCGGCTCCGACTCGCAGGCTATCAACCCATTGCAGTCAGATTCAGGTAAGTAAAACAATAAAATATGTCTTGTACCAACATTAAGGCAGCTAACTAGTTATACTCGACCTAAAGCGGTGGGTCAACTCAAATGCAAATACCATGCTAACGTTAGCTCATGTCTTTTTCCATAGACAAACGACAAGTTCATAAGTTTGATATTCGTACACTGGATGAAAATAGCCCTGTGAGAAATTCATAGTAAAGTTAATAAAAAGTAAAAACTTCATAGAATTAAAATTCAAAGAGAACTTCTAACCATTTCATCCAGAAAGAACTCTGGTTAGCTAGCTCATTTAAACCAAGGAAATGTCTTTGAACCCTGACTCTAAAAAGAACTGGAATTGAGAATCGATAGAAACCGGAATTGTTCAAATTCAAACAATGCCCAACCCTAAAGTGGATATAACATTGATAATAAACTAGTCTTGATCACAGAAGACGTACCTGTAATCATTTGGGTCACATTTTATGGCTTCTGTAAACAAAACGACTGCGTGTGCATACTGTCCTTCTTGCACTAACTTTATCCCTTTTTCTGCAAGACAAAGAATTGTACATGACTTTCTGTTAAGCTACTTACTGACAAGTGTGCTAAAAGAATGTAAAATTGACATCTTCTTTGAGCCTTTGTTACGTCTGAAAGGAAAATCAATTTAAAGGGTGGTTATGTAGCGTGGGCAGCACAGTAGCGCTGTTGTTAGCTGCTGCCTCTCAGCTATAAAGGCAGGAAGAAAGGAAGGCTACAAGGTTGCAAGGATGGATGGATGGATGGATGGATGGATGGATGGATGGATGGATGGTTATGCAGCAGAAATTATTCCTTACCTGTAAGTGACGTGCTTTTCTTGGTCATGGAGTCAGTACCATTGGTCTGTTAATTAAAAAACTATTTTATCATTTTATGCATACTGCAATGCAAGCATGTGGTAGTATTTAAATCTTTCCTAGTTCCACACGAGTCTTTAGATCTGCCAGTTAAATATACTGTTGCTACAAAACAACGGTGCATTTTACTGGTCTTCCACCTTTACCATTCACTTACCTCTCTCCTGGCTTCGTTCTCCTTGTTTTCTTTAGATTTTCGACTTGATCCTTTGGGTTTGATATGGCTGGCAGCATTAGCAAAAAAGGCACTACTCACATCCCACTCAGGCTCCTGAGGACCACATAAAAAGCCAAACACTTGTCAGATCATTTGTCATTCAGGCTTTAATAGAGAAAAATACCACACAAGCTCATTTAGGATCTAAGAAGAGTAACAGGGGATGTATCAAACACCAACACAGCTTCAGTACCTCTTCTGTGGATCTGGTCTTTATCTTCTGATGTCCTTTGATGTCTACAGGAGCCATGACTGGTATGGAAACGTATTTGTGTGAAGCTGCTGATTTTGCATCAATCATTTTCTCCTGTTTTTGTGCTCTTTGTTTCTCCTCTTCAGCGACGACGTCTGCTTCTGACTCGCTCTCGTCCAGTTCAGACTCTACACCACCATCTTCCTCTTCATCATCCTATGGCATCATAAATATTTAACTCCTCACAGTAAAGAAAGAGAGTATCTTCATCGTGTTTCTGTAGATGCTAAAGTTGATTAACTGTCACGGCTGTCTTGAATGAGGCTCACTCCAACAGTTAAGTCAATGAATGCTTTCCAAGAGTTTAATTAAAATATATCCACCGATTCTTGAGATATTTTTTCTGACAGAAAGAAACGGTTGACGCCACAGACAAATACATTAATCGCCTCTCATCTTGAGGTGACAACGACAATATTACCTGTTCAACACTGTCATTCTGCTTAGTTTGTTCTTGCTTCTTACGATTTCGACGGCGCTGAAACAGATGTAGATTGTTACCCAGCACATCCAGCAAAAGAGTGAAAAATGAACTCCATATGTCTGGGGTGGATCTGAATGCTCACCTTCCTCTTGGCTTTCCGTCGCTCCGCTTTCAGTCGGGCTTTTTCTTCCTCACTCAGATCCTCTTCGCCATTTATTGCATCCTAAGCAAACACACAACCAAATCAAAGTTCAATAGTGCGTCACTAAAAACACTGATGTGCTGTCCCACTTATGTCCTGTCAGGATGACACCATTTATTTACCTGTGACAAAGTGCCATCGTGACTTGGGTCAGAGATTGCCGCCCCACAGTTCATCTGTTCCTCCTGCTGCTGGACAGCAGAACCTTTCAGGAAATTAAACAGGCCCACAATTGTTTAAAATGTTTAGAGGTTAAAGAAAGAGGACATTAGACATGAATTAAAAACACTTGTTCTGCATCTACTCTGCAACACTTCCCACACTCTTGCAATATTCTAAACAATGTTTCTGAACTCTAAACGCTCTAAAAAAGCACAGAATGTCATAATTTCAGCTCTCTGCCACTGCTGCTCTCAGCCACCTGCAAGCGCTCTTGGCCACGCCCACTTCTCTGCTTTGCACAGAGATCAGCTGATCAGCTGCAGCAGAAAGTCTATCCTGCAGTATGGGCTGAACAGAGGTGCAGGAGGTCCTAAATAATTTTAAATAATTTATTTTAAATAAAAATCCCATGCCGATCGTGAGGCTCGTCCATCAATCAGCCAGTTGTGTGTCATGTCTAATTTTATTTTGAAAAACCGTAATAGAGCGAGTCTGCGATAAATGAACTGCAAAACAGCGAGGGACTACTGTATTACAGAATTGAGCTTTTAATCATTCAAATATTCAGATATGAACAGAAAGTACTGCTTATAATCTAAATCTTTTTTTTTTATTACTGTGTTGTTTCAATGACAAGGGAACGTGTTTCTGATTACTTTGTTCCTCCTTCATAATCAGGGCAAGCCATTATTGCTACTAATAGAGAAAAAAAAATGTAAAACATGGGCAGAAACAAGAAAAGTTCTGTTTTGCTATACTGCAAGAGAGAGAATGCAAGATGAAGACTGCTCAGTGACAAATTCAGGTCTTTTCATTGTGAAATGTTTACCCGTAAAGTGCAACACACAGCTGCTTGGAGCTCTGCTTCTTCTCAGAAACTTGGCTAAGCAGGACAGAAAACAGCCACTGCTTTTGAACATCCTGGCATATGCAAGCTCGAGTTGTTAGGACATAAATCAGGCCTTATCAAAACACTGCACTTAATTTGCGGAAGAATCAGAGGCAAAAAAGAAACGAAAAATGCAGAAGGCATAAGATGTTCAAAATTGTTCAGCAAAGATTTACAAGAAGCGATTTCCATACTTGTTTTGCGACTCATGTTGTGGCACGCAGAGAAGTGACAGAGCAGCTTGTCATTTAAATTCATTCATAAATACATCATAAAATTTCTTCTGAGAAAAAGAAAGCAACAAGCAGCCTGTGGGCTTCCTCGTTCTTTTATGTGCACTCACTTGGGCGCACGGGCTTTCATCACCATTTCAAAGAGTGCAAGAAATCACTCCTGAAGTCTGCTGACCAAACTGTATTCAGTGCATATGAAATCAAAATGCATCTCAAACTTACATTTATCAAAGAAACTAATTATTAGCTTTGCTTTGGAAACGACAAATGTCACTAAACCAGATCTTTAGATAATGTCCTCTAAACACCACAATGATGCTTTTGTCCAACAATCCAAGATTGGTGGACAAAAGCAACTACAGTCTGTGGTTTATTTTATTTTTTCTGTTTGAGGAAACTACCCACATTAGTCAGTGGCTGAAAAGTGAGCAGCCACCACAGGAATGCAAAAATAACTAGAAGTTCCCCCACCCCCACAAAAAAAAAAAAAAGAAGTGTGCATTGAAATGTAAAGTAATGTAAAGTGTTGTGTTGTCATCATTGTATGTTCCCAACAATGGTAACATTGGTTCTCTGCATTGAACCCATCATATTTGGGATACATCCAGGTGCAGCAGTGTATGCTGCTACTCATGAGTATGCCTTGGCAGAAGTATTCAAACAGATGAAATTTAAGACTAAAAGCATTTGAAACCAATATGCCTCCACACAAAAGTTGCACAAGAAACAGGAGTCGTATCATCTGATAGTCATAAACAATTGAAAATTTAAATGGCAGCAATCCACCTTATTCCTGGGGACTCTACTGTATACATGATTATGGGTACAACTTCCTGTCAGACACCGGAAGTGGCAGTAAGCATTGGTTAACTAGAGACCGCGGTTTATTTGAAAGAAATTGGCGTTCAGTTTAGCAGCTAAAACACTGTTTTTGTTTTGTTCACATTTATTTAAACTGTAAAGTTAACAAAAATAGCCTTGCGGAGTTCGGGTACCTGTTGTGTTGTTTGTGACTGCGTGAACAACCACACCAAACAAAATCAGTGGCTACAACAACAGTCCAATATTTTTCAGTCAGGTCATCTGGACGGTTTCTTTTTGTGTGCTGAAACGTTTCGCCTTCGATCCGGAAGGTTTCATGTGTTGTTGTGCGTTTCCTTGACTGACGAAGCCTTCTGGATCGAAGGCGAAACGTTTCAGCACAAAAAAAGAAACAGTCCAGATGACCTGACTGAAACATGTTGGATTTTATACCTGGATTACTGAGCATGGACTTTGTTGTCTACAACAACAGTGTTTTGCACTTGGACCCAAAAAAGTGTTCCTGTGATAAGCTAATGCATCTCAGACTTTTTCAGGTTGTTCATCACTTCACCGTCGGAAGAAACAATGTCGTAGAAGTAGCTAAATATGCTAGTCTAAGTAATCTGCGGCTACTTCTTCATGCCGTCCTCCCATCCCTCATCCGCAGTAGGCAGCGGTTTAATGATATTGTCCTATGTGAGCTCTGATAAAAATCTTAATAAAAAAATAACTTTCTGCTGGATCCTCTGTGGATGTATGGGGGACTATGAAGAAGCCTGAACTGTTTGATGATAGCTGTACACCATGGAGTAGCAGCATTGTTGAGCTTCAGCAGTCCAATGGTGGAGTACTTTAACATGGTGCCAGTGGCTTGTTGTGAGTTACCCAGATTTAAGGACATAAGGACATTATTACATGCAGTGTTCCGTCAGTGAGGACTGAACTTGGCAAAAGGGCCTTCTCCTACTCCGCTCCTGTTTCTTGGAATTTCTTGCAAAAAGATCTGAAGCTCTCGACCTTGACCTCTCTAAGTGTCTTTAAGAATCTGTTGGACACCTGGCAGGGACCAATGCTGACATGTTCCTGTTTTTAGTTTTCTACATTTGTCTTGGAATCTAGCTGTTTTTTGTTTTGTTACCTTTTCCTTTTAGCCATCCTATTTGTTAAAAAAAAACAACAACAAAAAAACTGTAGTATGCTTTTTTATAACTGTTTATTGTTGTATTGTTGTTGCTGTTGTCCATTGTTGTCATCTTTCTTTGTTGAAATCAGGTCTCTCTTGTAAATGAGTCCTCGAGGCTCAATGGGATTTACCTGTATAAATAAAGGTTGATTGATTTTATGATTGTCTATTGTTGTCTTTGTTGTCCACTGTTGTCACTCTGTTAAAATCAGGTCTCTTGTAAATGAGCCCCCGAGGCTCAATGGGCTTAACCTGTATAAATAAAAGTTGAATGAAAAGGTAAAAACCACAGGAAAGTTTTTTAAAGTTGCTTGGTGCCATCAAATGTCACCCTTGCCACCAGGTATAAGAAGACAGATAAACCCCACAATATTAGAATCCATAAATTAGCTAAATTAACAGATTACACAGAGAGAGAGAGAGATTGTAGAGGCAGCTAACATGCACCAACGTCCAACTCTTGTCAATTGGTCCAAACTAGTTTTGTTGCAAAAATCAACAGAAGAAAAAAATTAATAAGGAGAATCGCAGGGCAGCATGGTGGCTCAGTTGGTAGAGCTGTTGCCTCTCAGCGAGAGGGTCACCGGTTCAAATCCCGGCTCGGGACCTTTCTGGAGTCTGCATGTTCTCTCCATGCATGTGTGGGTTTTCTCCAGGTATTACGGTTTCCTCCCACAGACTAAAAACATGTATGTAGACTGACTGGTAACTCTAAATTGCCCCTAGGGGTGAGTGAGCGTGTGAATGGTTGTCTTCTTTTTTGTCTCTATGTGGCCCTGTGATGGACTTGCAACCTGTCCAGGGTGTACCTCACATCTCTCACAGTGATAGCTGAACATGGGCACCAGTGACCCACGTGACCAGAAAAGAAGTGGGTAAAATATAGTATGCAGTTTATACGGGCCGAAACGGTGTAGGGGCAAGGCAGCCGACTCAGGACCCGAAGGTCCTGGGTTCGATCCCCGGTCATTGCACGTCTCCTGATGTCTCTGAGCAGGACACCTAATCCCGAATTGCTCCCCAGGTGCCTACATAGCTGCCCACTGCTCCACCTGGGTGTATCCCAGGTGTGATGGGTTAAATGCAGAGAGCCATTTTCGTCTTTGTACGGGAACATACAATGATGACAACACACAGCACTTTATTATTATTATTATTTCAATGTACACTAATAATGCATCATGGTGAACTGTGGTGGATTAGACAGGAATTAAGCTACTGTGATCCTGGTTCTTTTATTGCTTTTTCAATAACTAGTTAGAAATCAAACGCATCATTAAATTCAAACGATCTAACCCATGTTTTATGTGGCTTTATAGAGTCGCCTGCAAACTATGTTGATGTCATGAAGATGATTTGCATTTGTTTTTATGGCTGAACGGCAGAATTTACCGTTTATGGATTGAGTGTTTAGGAAGTTGACATGATGGTAAAAATTAGAGCCAAGACAGCTTCTCATGATCACAAGCAGAAGGGGACATGGCTAATGTGATGTTTGTTGGGAGTTGGCCTGATTAGAGATGTATGAAAATGTGACAATAAGAGACTCAAATTATCTGTTTCTATGTGGGTAAGTTGAAAGAGGGGTTTCAGGATGATCTGCTGTTTTTAATAGAAAGTTAGCTTTAACTGTATAAAATGTGCTGCATCATAAAAAATTTAAAAAAAAAACACGATTGGTGGGGGTGAGGGGAATAAAGTTTGGTATGAGGAGGCATTTAAAGGCACACACCCTGATGCCCATATACAAACACGACCTGTCGAGGTTTATGGTTAAACTTTAAAATATGCACTTCTCCCAGTTTGTACGTACTTTTCGAATTGGTGGGCTTTTTCTACTTGCTTCACGAATTTAAATTCATTCATCAAGTGGTCTTAAAGGTGAAATTAGAGCGTTTTCTGACACTGCCTGCGCAAACTTTGAAGGGAGAAAACAAAAGGGTGGAACTAGCAAGAAAGCAACTTTCATTGTTTCACCACGAACTCAATTAAACCCTCTCGATAAAAACGACAGGGGAGTACAGCCACAAATACGTCCGTAGGATAAACAAATTAAAAAAAAAAAAAAAATCACGAAAGCCACGTCTTAAATTTCCACTCAGACGGGTTTTTATCACTTGCGGAATCAAACTTGCCGTTTGTTCGGAAAGTTTTGAAAGAGAGGGACATTTTCCTTACCGCTTCCGAGTCCCAACAACCTGCATATATCTCTGGTGAGTTTCATGAGGCCGACCATCCAGCATTATCGACCCAAATATATTCCCAAAAATATGTGTTTGATGGATGTTTGAAGTGAGGGCGAAGCCAGGGTTTGAAACGTTGGGGAAAAAAAATCGCTATCTGCGGGAATCTTCGGTGGTTTGATCCACTTCCTGAGCGACGGTGGCCGACGCAGTTTCCGCCCTGAGTTGTGTCTTAAAGGCGCAGGACGCAATTATCTGCTGGTTATCAGGGGATCAATTCAAGATTTCAAACCTTTTCCTCGCAGAGATTACTACAGAGATTTATAAAGGAAGCAAGATATGAGTTATCTTATAACTTTCATTTGATGGTCATTATTTAAGGCAATGGTTTGCAACCCTGGTCCTCGAGGGCCACTATCCTGCCTATATTAACACAACTGATTAGATTCTTCAAGTATCTTTACCTGCTTCTTCATTTCTGGGTCGGTGGGGTGTTGAGCCCCCTCCTGTTTACTCTGCTCACGTATGATTGTGCAGCTACCCATCCAGGCTGTCACATTGTAAAGTTTGCAGATGATACAGTGGTGGTGGGATGCATCACAAACAATGATGAGTCCAGCTACAGGCAAGAGGTGGAACACCTGGAGAGCTGGTGCAAAGAGAATAACCTTCACATCAATGTGAAGAAGACAAAAGAGATGATTGTGGACTTCAGAAGGAACAAAAACATCTACACCCCCCCTGAACATAAGAGGATCTGTGGTGGAAGTGGTCTCCAGCTACAAGTACTTGGGTGTACACATGAATGACAACCTCAGCTGGAGCAACAACACCACCAGCCTGATCAAGAAAGCTCATCAGAGACTCTACTTCCTCAGACGGCTGAGGCGAGCTGGTCTGGGAAGCTCAGTCCTCACCTCCTTCTACAGGTGTGCAGTGGAGAGCATCCTGTGCTCCAGCATCAACGTGTGGCATGGAGGCTGCACAGCTGCAGAAAGAAAAGCTCTGCAGAGAGTGGTGAAGGCTGCACAGAAGTCTGCCGGAGTCAGCCTCCCCATCACAGACATCTACACCTCCAGATGCAGGAAGAGGGCCACCTGCATCATGAAGGACCACACTCACCCAGCACACACACTTTTTGCCCCACTCCCCTCAGGAAGGAGGTTGAGGAGCATTAAGTGTAGAACCACTAGACTGAGGAACAGCTTCTACCCTGAGGCTGTTAGACTCATGAATCTCTAACCAGAATAATCACTGTGAAAAACCACATCATGTTGCTGCTGATCTGTTTCAATGTTGATGTGTTCATGCGTGCACATCCGCTCACACAGACTCATGTTCATGTTTGTGCTGATGTTCAATATTTTATGTTATGAGTGCTTAGTGTATATTTAGTTGATGTTTTTCTTAGTTCATATCTTAGATGTTATTACTGTTTTTCTTATACATTTTATTGTTGGATGTAACTGGGACCCTGTGTACATAATTTCGCTCCACCACATGTACCACATGAGGTGCGAATGACAATAAAGAATCTCTGACTCTCTGACTCACTTTGACCATGTCCTGAAAGAGGCAGTGTCCTGGACAGATTGCAAGTTCAACTCAGGCCCAAGACAAACAACCACACAATATCACTCAAACATACACTTTAGAGTTATCATTTATGGACAATGGACTACCTAGAGAAAACACACACATGCATGGAGAAAACATGTAAACTCTACCCAGAAAGGCCCCCGGCCAGGATTTGATTCAAAACCGTTCTTGTTTCTGTAGAAAATGAAGTAATTCAACATTTGAATCAGGTGTGTTGGAGCACGGAAACATCTCAAACTTGCACAGATGTACAAGGATACAATGATTTTTTTAAATTCTCATTCACATCACATGTGGTACATGAGGTGGAACGAAACTATGTACGCAGGGTCCCAGTTACATCCAACAAAAATACAAATTGTAAAGAAAAACACTAGTAAGATTTGAGTTATGAACTAATATACTACATTCACTAAACTAAGAATACACTAAGCACTAATGGTACAAAAACAATGCGCCAAAACAACAGCAGCACGAACATGAGTCTGTATGAGCAGATGAGAATTAATGAACACAGCAACATGAAGTAATCAGCAGCATGAGATCAGCATCATGGATAGACAGCAGCACATAACAACCAAGTGGCATTACAGCAATTTTCTTTCACAGTAATTTTCACAGTGATTTTTCCTGGTTAGAGATGCATGAGTCTAACAGCCACATGGTAGAAGCTGTTCCTCAGCCTGGTGGTTCTGCACTTAATGCTCCTTAGCCTTTTGCCTGAGGGGAGTGGGGCAAAAAATGTGTGTGCTGGGTGAGTGGGGTCCTTCATGATGCAGGTGGCCCTTTTTCTGCAACTGGAGGTGTAGATGTCTGTGATGATGAGGAGACTGACTCCAACAGATTTCTGTGCAGCCTTCACCACTCTCTGCAAAGCTTTTCTTTCTGCAGCTGTGCAGCCTCCATGCCACACGTTGATGCTGGAGCACAGGATGCTCTCCACTGCACACCTGTAGAAGGAGGTGAGGACTGAGCTTCCCAGACCAGTAGGTAAGATAAAGTATAAACGCATCATGGTTTCTGATAAAGAGTTCTGCACTCCGTTTCTTTTTTATTTTTCAATGCTGTTCAAATTACATAAAATGTAGGCAGAATTTTGAATCCATCACCTTTTCGGTGAATAGGGACAAAGGTTCTAATATTTGCTTTGAGAATCATCTAATATATTGTAATTCATTTTCCCAGTGAATGACAATTAACATTTCAAGCCAGAATACAACAAAACGTACTCCAGTTATAACACCAGACTTCTTTAGCTAGAATGCAGAACTCAACCTGTTGCAGTCTTTGAACACAAACGTCTTTAGGGTGGCTGGGGTCACTGGTGCCCATGTCCAGAAATCACTGTGCAAAAGCCCAGTAATATCAGGTCTCTCTTGTAAATGAGTCCAAGAGGCTCAATGTGATTAACTTGTATAAATAAAGGTTGAATGAATAAACTGAATTAAATTGTACACACTAAAATGTTTTTTAAATAATTTGTATCAAACTGCAGACAGGCAAGAATATATATTTTCCAGACAATTGTGTCTTTCTTCTTGCAAACAGTTAAAAGTTTTTCTGATTGTTTATTTGTAAACTATGAATATAAGTGAAGACTTGACATTGATAAAAATAAAAAAGTAGAATATTTCACATCTTACTCGGCCACTCGGGAGGGTAACAGTGATGGTAAATTTCCTCAGTATTTGCATGTGGCATATTGGAGTAAACTTCACATTAAACCACTTAATAAAAAAATGAAATCTGAATTTACAGAAAAGGATTAGAGTGCAAAAAAAAAAAAAACTTTTTTCCCCTTAATTCTGACATTTTTGCACAATTCCAAAATTAAAATCAGAATTCTGAGAAAAAAAAATGTCTGAATTCAGAGGGGAAATCTACACAGTGGCCCTAATCAAAAATTAATTGTGAAAATTGCTTAAAATTAATTTCCAAATTGTGTAGATTATTTATAGATGTTTGTCTGTTTTGATTATCTGTGTTGGTTGTTCATAAATATTTTGTTTTGATTTCATGGAATTTGTAGTTTTCAATGAGTTTTTTTTATTTTGTACCTCACGGGATGCCATAGACATTAAGGGCCAGCCTTATAAAAGTTGGCAGCAATCAATGTAGTAATAAATGGATAAAAAAACAAGTGTCAGCAGGACTCAATGTTTGACGTGTAAAAGGAAACAAAGACAAATCTATGCTTTGCATTCCACCGGTGAAAGCAGTGAGATACGTTTTGTTTGTTTATTTGTATTATGAGCCCATGTTTTTGTATCTAAATGTTTGAAATATTTTAGTTTTCAGTGATCTGGACTGAAGAGAAAATTAAAAAAGAACCTGAAAATCACCTGTCGAGGCTGCGCTGAATGTTCAAGACCTGGGAGGCTGCTACAATTGGATATACCATTGTTTAAAAATAAAACTAAAAAAACTGCTCCCTCACATCTGACTGCCATCTAAATATAATAATTTTATATGTTCTCATTTGTCCTTTATTTTTCTTCCTTTTTGGGTCACCATATCCAGCAGTCACTGTGCAAAAGGTGGGGGACACCCTGGACAGGTCTCCAATCCATCACAGGGACACAAGGAGACAAACGAGACAAACGACCATTCACTCTCTCACTCACACCTAGGGACAATTTAGAGTTACCAATCAGCCTAACATGCATGTTTTTGGTCTGTGGAAGGAAACTGGAGTACCCGAGGAAAACCCACGCATGCACGTAGAGAACATGCAATCTGCACCCAGACAGGCCCCCCCAGCTGGGATTCGATCCAGCAACCTTCTTGCTCAGAGGTGCCCGTTCTACCAACTGCATCACCTGTTCTCATCTATTAAACAAATTATTTTCATGAACAAATACCATGTAGTCCAATCCAACTTTAATTGTACAGCACTTTAAACAGCGATTGAGAATCAAAGTGTTGTACACAGCAGACATAATTAAAACCAATGAATAAAAACATGAAAACAATAAAATTCTATAAAAAAAAAAGATTAAATTTGGTTAAAAGATAAGATCAGGGAAAATTGCAGCATATAAGATCAAATCTTAAAGAGTGCTGAACACCAAAGATTTCAAAACAGACAGTGAAGAGGCACATCTAACGTAAAGACAAAGCTCATTCCACATTTTAGGAGCCGCTACGGTAAAAGCACCGTCCCCGTGAGTTTTCTCTTTGGTTTGGGGATCCTCAAGATCATCTGGTCAGCTGATCTAAGAGAGCAAGTGGGAGTGTAAGGGTGTAGCAGCTCGAAAATATAGGGTGGAGCAGGCTTATTCAAGGATTTAAAAGTGACTAAAATAATTTTAAAACCGATCCTAAAATGTACGAGCAGAAAATGTTGTGAAGATAAAACAGAGGAAAGCTGCTTGTGTTGATGTGTGCCAGTAAAAGTCTCATAGCAGCATTTTGTACACAACTACTGTAATTATTGTGTTTTTGTCCTTATTGTTAATTTAACTTTGATTTAGAGACGTTTAGTATTTGTGTAGAAAAGCTTTGTTACTTTACCTTATATTTAAAGGGGGGACATAGAGTTTGAAAGGGCATTGTAGATGTGTGCAGTTAGTTTTAAGTGGAGAAAATATCGTACTTGCCGCGATACACGTCACACCACCTTATAAGTCACATCAGTCCAAATATGTCTATGTCTATTATGTGGAAAAAATCATAAATATGTCTCTTTGCCGTATAAGTCGCATCTATTATGCGTCACCGCTGACACATTGCGTTAGTTATGCGTCTCCGCTGACCACCCGGAAACGATAGCCGGTGTTGTGCCAAAAATCAATTGGCTGCCAAATGGCGGCTGCGGGAGCGTGCACGGGAGGACTTTAACAAGAATTTAACAAGATTAACACTTAAAAACAATTATTTGTTTGCTCAAAATTATAGCAAAGGTGTGTCTCAGTTGAACTTTTCCTTAATAAATGCACTTTGACTGTCAAATCAGCTGCATTTCAAAAATCAATTCACGGAAGCGGACAGAGAGAGGACTTGCTGTGCATTTCCTCGAAATTTAACAAGATTAACACCTAACAACAATTATTTGTTTGCTCGACATTATAGTAAAGCTGTCTCAGTTGAGCTTTTCCTTAATAAATGCACTTTAATGGTCAAATCAGCTGCATTTTGCCGCGCTGCCCAGGCGAAATGCAGCTGATTTTATGTTTGCTGCAGGAGTTCTGGAGTGAGACGAAGGTGGCTCTGTATGGCAAGCCAAGTGTCTCATTAATAGCCACTTTTACCCATTAATGAGACACTTACCACACTTGCCACAGTCAGGTCGAAGGCCCTCTAGCGGTTGAAAATGGTAGTGTTCAATATTTTCCATGTCAGAATGAATGAAATTGTCAGATCTCAGCCAAAAATTGGGTTATAAATATGGGAGAAAAACATACATAAGTCGCTTCACCGTATAAGACACAAGGCATGCAAATTTATGCAAAAAGGTGCGACTTATACGGTGAAAAGTATGGTAGTCAAAATCAGCAAACAAGGTTTCTTCCAGAAATGCCAACGAGATCTTGAATTGAAAATTTTGGAAAGCGTCATTAAATTCATAACAATGTTTTAGTTTATTTCATAAAGTGCCAGTTGCCTCTAAGTATCTTTACCCATAACATCACTGCTGTGTTTTCTGCTGGCTCGGTTAGATGACTTCATCTCCACTCATGGACATTTTGCACCATTAATTTATGAAGACTGACACAGATATGCTGCAAAAGACTGATATAAAAACAACTAACGAGAGAGATAGCTGAAGTGAATGTTTAAATTGGGGCGGCTGTGGCCGAGTGGTTAGAGCAGTCGTCCTCCAATGCGAGAGTTGGGGGTTCAAATCCACCAGCAGTCACATGTCGAAGTGTCCCTGGGCAAGACACTGAACCCCTCATAGCCTCTGATGTGTGTCCCATCAGTGTATGAATGTGATCTAAAAGCAGTGATTAGTCTCTTTAGAACGATTTGTTCAATTAGCTTTGTAGAGATCTAGTAGAGTGCTGTATGAATGGGTAAATGAGGACACAGATTGTAGTGTAAAGTGCTTTGAGTATCTTGAAATACGATAGAAAGGCGCTATATAAGTATAGTCCATTTACCATTTAAATTTACAATATGACACATTTCTCAGTGATTTTTTAGGTCAGACATGGCCGTAAGTGCTGCGTTCCAGCCAGGAGATCCCATCACGCCACCACCTATGGCCAAACACATGAAAGTTTACACAGGCTCTGTAATCTATTAAACAATCTGAGTAAAGATGTATCTCAAAAGCTCCAAGATAAATAACTGAGCTCTCTATACTAACTATCACAACATGAAACAATTAATGTATTAAACTGTACATGAGAAACTGCAACATTTGCGTTTCTAGCTGAACTTTAAGCACAAACCTGGATGACAGCCGCTGCCACACAGATACAGCCCTTTAATTGGTGAACGGTAGTCTGAGAGAGAGGGCAAAGGTCGCGCAAGGTAAAGCTGATCCAGTGACATTGATCCATGGAAAATGTTCTGTGAAAACAAGGTGAAAATGTTTATTTTGTTAAGACTCCATTTATAATTCCTATATTAAGACATAAAAACCACACATGTATAGTAGAGTCCAGTTATGTATTATAGAGCCAATGTGAACTTTGAATCTGATGTTTGAGTTAAAGTGTATGTAACCATTAACCTCTTATACAACAGGTCCATCCTAAAGCTGACACTGAATAACTCAACGCTGCAAATGACTCCCTCCTGCACTGAGGAGCTGACCGTGTCAAACGAATAAGCTGCGTGCCAACATTCAAAATGTTTCTCAGCCCAGTGTGTACAGTTCGTACCCCTCCAGTGAGTCCAAAGATCCTCTCCAGGTCTGGGGGTGTCAGGACATCTCTGCCCACCACAGACTTTTTAAACCCAGGGACGTACTGTTCCACCCAGTCAAACACTACGAAGAAACACACGTTTTTTTTTTTTGGTTTTTTTTATTAAACAGGTTCAATTTGCTATGCAGTCTTTTTGCAATATGATCATTTGTGTTTCTCACCAGTGTCTGCAAAGGCCTCTCGGTCCTGCTCGGTCCATTCCCTGCCTTCTATGTGGTAGGGGGTGAACTGGGTGAACAGCGATACGACGTGGCAACCAGGCGGGGCTAAAGTGGGGTCCAACACAGAGGGGATGGTCATCTCCAGCATAGGTCTACATGAGAAGACAATACAATGGAGATTTAAGGGTTGGTGACTTGCTAGAGATCATTGACATAAAACACCAGCCATGTTGTAATTTTGGAACCAGAAAATGCACAGTGGGGATATAGGATTTGAAGGGTCACCTACTCCTCTGAGGTGTGATTTATTTTTTGTACCAATGGAAATATGTTGCGAGTTTATATGAAGGGGGCAGGACTTAACACCTGTAATGGAACCAGCCAATGGGGACTCTGTTTCTCTTCCAGATTCATCTCCTGAATCTTGTAATGGGTCCAGTATTTTTAAAATACACTGCCTGGCCAAAAAAAAAAAAAAAGTCGCCACCTGGATTTAACTAAGCAAATAGGTATGAGCCTCCTATTGGATAATTACTGCATGGGTGATATCTTTCAGCTGGCAACAAGTTATTTAACCTCAACTAGTGCAATAAGTTGCTTCTCATTTCTCAAACAACCATGTTGAAAGACACATTGCGTGGTCGTGGAAAAGATGTCAGTCTGTTTGAGAAGGGTCAAATCAATGGCATCAAGCAGAGAAAACATCTAAGGAGATTGCAGAAACAAATAAAATTGGGTTAAGAACTATCCAGCAGATTATTAAAAACTGGAAAGATAGTGGGTCTTCAAGGTAGAAATGTGGCCGGAAAAAAAATCCTGAATGATCATGATCGGTGATCACTTAAACATTTTGTGGAATCAAATCAAAGAATAACAACAGGAGCACTCAGGGCTGTGTTTAATAGTGAAAGTAAGAGCATTTCCACACGCACAGCGTGAAGGGAACTCAAGGGCCTAAACAGTTGTGTATCCTTAAGAAAACCACTAACCAGTGAGGCTAATCTGGAAAAAAAGGCTTCAATTTGCTAGGGAGCATAAAGATTGGACTCCGGAGCAATGGAAGAAGGTCATGTGGTCTCACGAGTCCAGATCTACCCTGTTCCAGAGTGATGGGTGCATCATGGTAAGAAGAGAAGCAGGTGAAGTGATGCACCCATCACGCCTAGTGCCTGGTCATGAATGCAAAATCTTGGTGAAAAATTAATGCAACACTGGATGGAAATAGATCTTGTGACATTGCAGAAGCTTATTGAAACAATGTCACAGTGAATACATGCTGTAATCAAAGCTAAAGGTGGTCCAACAAAATATTAGTATGTGACCTTTTTTTGGTGGCGACTTTTTTTTTTTTGACCAGGCAGTGTACATTGACGTTTAAATCTAAGTCCAGAAAACAAAGTAAAAAACACAGCAATCCTGTATTATATTAAAATTGTTTGCTGATTTTTCTCACTATTTCTGGATAAGAGCCCTTTAATAGTGTGCAAGAAAATAATAATGATTTTTGAAAAAGATGTCTTTACTCTCAAGGCCACTTTAAGATGAACAAAGATATGAAAAATAAATCATGGAGCATCCAAATCAGCTAAATAAATTAAAATATATTTATTATCCGGCACCTAATTTCATCATCTTAAACCATGTTCAATTAAGAACGCATTTAAATACTTTAAACTTCAAACCTGACTTGTGAAAGTAAATATTTTGTTCCAGCTTTATCTCTTCAATAATAAATCAGCTTAGAACTTGAATTATTTAGTGTATGAATGTAACTCTGGCATTTAATTCAATTCAATTCAGTTTAGTTATAAAGCGCCAAGTGACAACAGAAGTCATCTCAGGGCACTGAACAGAAACATTCATATTTTAAAATAATAATTTAACACTATTTATCTGAGGAGCAGACTGCTTTGAGTTTAACTCCATCACAGAACTCTCATCTTGAGCAAGCTTGAAGGCGACAGTGGAAAGGAAAAAAACCCTCATGATGAAGAAACCTTTAGCAAAACCAGGTTCAGGACAAGCGGTCATCTGCTTCGACCAGCTGGGTTCGGTAGGAACAGATACACAATGGCACGTCAAGAATCACATGTTAAGATAAAAATAATATCAAATGAAAGCTATTCAATTTTAACAATTCATTTAAGGAAATTAGGTCAATTTGTTCTCTAGTAGTCTAAGCCTATAGCATAACAAGCCAACCCTAATTATAGGATTTATCAAAAAGGAAAGTCTTAAGCCCAGTCTTAAAACTGGACAATGTGTCAGCCTCACGGACAGAAACTGGAAGATGGTTCCACAAGAGAGGAGCCTGATAAATGAAAGATCTTCCTCCCATTCTGCTTTTGGAAACTCTAGCAACCACGAGTAAGCCTTCAGTCTGAGAGAGAAGTGCTCCGTTAGGAAAACATGGAACAATAAGATCTCAAATATAAGATGGAGCTAGATTGTTGAGAGCTTTGTATACAATTTGTATGAATTTGTATAAATACCATTTTGTTGTTTATGTGAGTATAAGCACCTAAAAGGGGAAAAAGTTATGAGAAATAATGACTGACCTTGCTGAGGGACGTCCATTCACGGCGTCTTTATATGCGGTTTCTAACACGTCCACACTCTCACAGTTCAGGTGTATCGAGCACTGATGGTGGGGTCCAGGTTTTCCATCCGGTGTGGGAGATGCCAAGAAGTTTGGTAACTTGTCTATGGCCACTGTGAACATATGTCCCAGCAGTTAGAACCAAATAATAATTTTTATTTTTCAATATTTAGGAAATTGCCTTTATTAGTAGAGTAAAATCTGCATTTTACAAAACACGTATCTGAAGTAAAGCCAGCAGAAGAGTAATAACCCTTCAACAATAAACCTGATAACAGATACTGTAGCTATAGCAGTGTAATAAAAGTTTTTACACGCTTTATTTTTACTACCAATCAGCTGGTCTTTTGAAAAATATGTTTTAATGTACGGTAGTTCTTCAGGTTACAACATAGCTAAGAACAGATTTTAAATGGGATATTTAGGCACTGTTTTACCAACAGCTTGTCACAAAGCTCAGCTTGTTCACTTAAAAACATCTATTTAAAAAAAAAACCGCTAAAGATAACACAGTTTAACACATGCAAAATAGCATTTAAGCACCAACAAAGTGAATTTCAAAGGGCTATTAGCTGGTATCTTGTTATACAACATAAGATCGACTGAAAGATGATGCATCGCTTGGGTTCAGATATCTGATACACCTTTAGTTTTTATTTCTTTAAGACATGACTTTCAGATACTGTTCATCTGCTGTAGACATATTAGAATTGGAACTTTTCCCTTTTTTAACACGTTCACTTTCTTTATTTTAAACCACAAATGGTCAGACGCTGTTTGCAGATGACATTGTGATCTGTGGTGAGAACAGGGAACGGGTGGAAGATGGAAGTATGCTGTGGTGGATGCTTCTACCACCACCACCATGTAGTGTTAGTATTTATTTAATTTACATTATTAGTTACAGATTACATTATGTCTAAGTTTGTTATTTTATTTAGACATATATTTTCTGAAGGGTGCACACTTTAGTTAATATTCGTCTGAATGGTTTACTAACACTTGTTCTTTTGTTTTGAGGTGCTGCAAATACAGATCAGCTGGAGGAGGAAGCTGGAACATACCACTTTTCTAAAAGACTGAGTGGGCGGGGGGGAACTTTATTTGTTAAATTTGGCTTTAGTTAGTTCATTTTGTCACTTTAATAGTCATTTATTATTGATGCTATGTTAAAGTTAGTTTTGCTTTATTTGTTTCATATGTTGTTTAAGCTAATTTTTGTATTTTTTGTCTCTTTATTATGTTGTGCCTCCCTCATGTGGCAGATTTAGGTTACTCCGCCCCGTTTAAGTAGCCCTTTGTTCTTTGTTGGCAGGTCAGTTTTGTTAGTGTTCAGTTGACCTCATTTAAGTTGGGCCCAAATTTGTTATTTATCTTTTGATTTATTTTTCATTGAAATTTGACCCTTTGTTAACTATTTTTTTTGCACATACATGTATCCACTTGAAAGAAGAGGAATGAAAGTCAGCCGTGGTAAGACGGGGTACGTGTGTGAATGAGAGAGAGGCCAGTGGAACAGTGAGACTACAAGGAGCAGAGGTCACAAAGGTGCAGGACTTCAAGTACTCGGGGTCCGTTGTCCAGGAAAATGGGGAGTGTGGTAAAGTGGTGAATAAGAGAGTCCAGGCAGGATGGAGTGGATGGAGAAAAGTTTCAGGAGTTATTTGCGACAAAAAAGTGTCAGCAAAGGTCAAAGGAAAAGTTTACAAGACAGTGGTGAGACCAGCTGTTGTATGGTCTGGAGACAGTGGCACTGACAAAAAGACAGGAGAAAGAACTGGAAGTGGCAGAAATGAAGATGTTGAGGTTCTCCTTAGGAGTGACGAGGATGAATAAGATTAGGAATGAGATCATCAGAGGTATTGCACAGGTTGAACAACTGGGAGATAAAGTTAGAGAGGCCAGACTGAGACGGTTTGGACATGTCCAGAGGATGGACCGTGGGTATACTGGTAGAGGGATGTTAGAAATGCAGCTGCTGGGAAAAAGACAAAGAGGAAGGCCAAATAGAAAATGTATGGATGCAGTTAAGAGAGGACATGTAGGTAGTTGGGGTGAGGACAGAGTGAAATGGAGGAGGATGACTGGCATGTGGCGACACCTGAAGAGGGAAATCCAAAAGAAGAAGAAATGGCCAAATGCACGGGTTGGACAAAAAAATAAAAAAGTGAAAAAGCAACCAAAGTCCAAAGAAAACTGATGTTCAGAAAGAATGAAAAAATACTGATCAAAATTATTTTAAATGATTGCAAGAAAGCCTGGGTCACTGTTAGCAATGAAATTTGAGTAGCTTGGCACCGTGCATCGTTCAGACACATCTGGATTCGGTTTTGCTTGTTGATCAAAAAAATTAAACTACTGCAGAAATACTGAAGCAATTCCCTCTAATTATATTACAGATGGATGATTAGTTGTATGACACAGAGCAGCGCTTACCATTGATCTTTGTTACAGGTGAGGTGTAATCTATCTGATCTACAGCTTTCAAGAATTGAGGAGAAAGGGCACCCTGCAAAATCAAATCAAAGATTCAGCTTTTCTTTCTCTCTCCCATGATGTTGATGCTGATTTACAACGTTACCTGGGGCGTGAGGTGTTTGAAGGTGACATATGGGGTTGCATTTGATAGCACAACTTTACTGCAGATCTCTGTGCCGTCCTTAAGTGCCACACCGTTAGCAGCGCCGTTCGAACCAACGAGGATCTGCTCTACATCCTGCCAAGAATACAGCAGAAACACTTGAAAATAAGCTTCAATGGGTTTAAACAAAGAAGCACAACTTTACCTTCTCTGTGAAAATATCTGCACCGTAGGATCGGGCAGCTTTAGCTAAAGCCTGAGATATGCCTCCCATGCCTCCCTCCACATAACCCCACGCGCCCTTCTCCTTCTCCAGCTCTCCCATCACATGGTGCAAAAGGACGTATCTTTAAAACAAGACAAAGGGATCAGGGTTTTTCAGAAGTCTGCATTTAGTTTTACACATACACAGATGTAATCGTGTCCGCCTGCCACATGGTGCTGTAAAACTCTCACCCACTGCCAGGATTACTGGGACTGGTCATGGCCCCAATCACACCATCAGTGGCCAGTGTTGCCTTCAGTGGCTCTGATTCAAACCACTGATTAAGAATCTTTAATACCAAACAAGAGTCAGTTATTGTGTGCCTACTAAACATCAACTAAAGCATTATTTATTACAAACCTTCATTATCGGCGCAGAAGTAATTTCATAAAAGTCTGGAATATTCCTCCCAAGTTTCAGACCTTTAAATTCAGAAACAGACCTCAGCACGCAGTCAATTAGTTTGTCGTAATAAACGATGACTTTAAGAACACACAACAGACACACAATAATGCACCAAATTTGACCAGAGGCATCAGAGTTGTAGCTGCATCCAGCCTCTTCCGCAGTGACCCGTCTGTAAGGCCAGGAATATCTACAGGTTGGGCGTCCAGGAGAGGGTGGATAGCGCATGCGAGCGTTTCAAGGTGCGCCACAAATTCTGGATAAGCCTGAGAACATGAATGGGTGAGGATGTGCATTAAAATAATGCAAAATATGAAAGACAAGTTAACATAATAGGACTATCCTTTACAACCTTTGCATCCTTCTGGGAGAACTTGACGATCTCATTTTGGGTCTTCATCCGATCTGGACCCAGGATAAGAGACCTTGGTGGAGCCCCATTAACACCGTCCTCCAGCATGGGGGTGAAAGAATGAGGGTTCCTCATGTAAACCTTCAGCCCATGTTTCTGAACGCAAACGAAATGCAGAAACAAAGCCAAAAAGAAAAAAGCTAACCTCGATCTCTTCAAGCCATGCAGACATTAATAGCTAAATACATTTTTTGTGAATGAATGGAATGAAACGTAAATACCTTAAGCTCAAGGTCTCTGTATATGTGCGGCCGCAACAAACTCAGCAAGTACGAGCACCTAGAGAAGAGAAAACCTAGATAGAAAAGTGTTATGTCTGTAACTAACGCAGTAACTAATTCACAATGCAACAAATAAGATATGATGCTCAGTTAAAGGAAAACCGTTTAAAGTTGTATTCTTTATATAACACTGGTTTAGTTATGAAGATGTATTTAGGAATTGTTTGTTGTCCAACTGTTTTCTACTCTGTAATCTATTGCACAAATCAAGTTCTTACATGCAAATTTGTTACAAACTGTTCCATAAGAAATTATAATTGGTTTGATTAATTTTTGGCCTTGATGTTTTTTTGTTTTGTGTTGGTTTTTTTTAATGCAGGTTAATCCTTTCTTGATCTGGTTAGACAAGTTTCCTGTCATACCAGGGACGATCTCCTCTGAGACAGCTGCTCCACCCAGCACGTGTCTGCGCTCCAACACCGCTGTCTTCAAC
The DNA here is from genome assembly GCF_014905685.2 of Nematolebias whitei. Lineage (NCBI taxonomy): Eukaryota > Metazoa > Chordata > Actinopteri > Cyprinodontiformes > Rivulidae > Nematolebias > Nematolebias whitei. The sequence continues at coordinate 56,911,570 of NC_056498.1, read as the reverse complement.
CCCCCCTTCTGAAGATAGGCAGCCTGCACACAGACAAGACCTCCTATAAAACCATAAAGCTGTGCAGATTGTGCAAAAAGTGCAACAATGCATGCAATCAGAAACTCACTGCCACCAGCCCATTGTGTCCTGCAATAAAATACAGAATCGCAGTTAACTCAATATATTGCTTTAGTGATTAAAATATTGTTTGCATGCTGAAAAGAACATATATATTTTTTTGGGGGGTGGGGGGTTGGGGGGGGGGTATTTTTCTGGGCATCTTACTTTTTAACAGCTAAGCACAAGAAGTTCAAAGTTGAACAATATTGGTTATGTCAAAATCTCAGTTTTACAGAGACAACTCGAGTCTCCTAAACTTAAAAGATTGTCTTTTTAAAATCATTATTATTTGTTACATAACAAGACAAGGAAAACGCACAGCTCATGAGTTATTTTAAAAACGTGCAGTAACACCTTCATTTGCTCAGATCTCACCTCCGCCGATGATGACCGCGTCATAATGAGATTTAAGGGATGTGTGATTGGATCTGAATCCAGTCCACACCAGAGACACCGTCCTGCGTCCTCGACTTAACCACTTGGCTGCAGCCATGGCAGTTACAACTTTTCCTTTGATCCCGCCTCTTTCTTCCCCCCACTCAGTAAAGTAGATCCAGCTCAGCCTCAGTAAAGTAGATCCAGCTCAG
>NC_056498.1:56907105-56910871 GCF_014905685.2 Nematolebias whitei | reverse complement strand
CTCAGTAAAGTAGATCCAGCTCAGTCTCAGTAAAGTAGATCCAGCTCAGCCTCAGTAAAGTAGATCCGGTGTCCTGGGCATCAATCAGTGCGCGCCTCAAATGTACTAATTGACACTTAGTATGTTATGCATTATATGTGTTGCTATAATGTCTTCCTATTCACATCATATGAGCCATAACTATTAAAAAAAAAAACACAAATGAGGCGAGTCCCATAAATCAAACCTTCCTTTTGACGGTGTGTTTAAAACTATAACATTTAACAAAGTTTTATCAAAAAAGGTTTTAGTTCTTATGTTTCTTTCATGTTACATATGCGTTTAATATCCTTTCTCAACTATATAATAAACTCTGTAAATACAGCACTGAAGTTATTTACTCGATTTCTGATTGAGATTAAACATGTTATTATAAAGTTAACCACAAGAGGGCAGAGTTTACATTACATTTCAGCTTGTTGACTTTGACCCAAAATACATTCTGTTGATGTATTTTATCATTATTTTTAATAGATGAGTTGAACAATGGGAAAATTATAACATTAACTGACCCATTTTTTATAAACAGTTGAAACCAAATATTTACATACACCAGATCAAAATATAACCTTCTATTTCTCATTATCTGACATTAAATCCGAACAAACCTTTTCTATTCTGGGTCAGTTAGGATTCCCAACGTTATTTCCATTTGCCAAAATTCCTGGGAAATGGGGTAAAGAATTGTTTAGAAAATTGTTTAATTACTTGTTTCAAAATCACATCTTTATGCACACAATTACTGTGCCGTTAAAATGATTGAAATTGCTTAGATGATGATGTAATAGTTTTAGAAGATTTTGACCCTTTAGTTATTTGGAGGCTCACCTTTGGATGCATTTTAGGGTCCGTTTTAAGCACAATGCTTTATTTGTTTGTGTGACATCATGGGAAAATGAAAAGAAATCAGCCAAGATATCGGAAAGATAATTGTCCACCTCTACAACTCTGGTTCATCCATGGGTTCAGTTTCTAGAGGCCTGAAGATCCCTCCGTTCATCGGTTCAAACAATTATACACAAGTATAACCACCATGGGAATGTCGTCATGCCGTACGGAGAGGATACAGGTTTCGTTGTCTCGATGATGTGCGTAAAACAAAAGCCAAAGACCTTCTGAAGATGAGAGCTGAAGCAGATAAGAGAGTATCATTATGTGAAACATCACCTGTTCATGGGCTGAAAGGCCACTCAGTGAGGAATAAGACATTACTTATAAGCAACATAAAAATAGATTACAATTTGCAAATGCACACGGGGATGAAGACTTTGATTTCTGAAGACATATTCTATGATCTAATAAAACTAAAATTAAACTATTTTTCCATACAGTTGGATTTGGTGGAATAAAAGGGAAGCTTGCACCATCCCAACTGTGAAGCATGGGGGTGGCAGTATCATTCTGTGGGGTTGTTTTGCTGCACGAGGAACTGGTGCACTTCACAAATACATGGCATCGTGAGGAATAAACCTTGTGTGAACATATGTTATATTTAAAACTAAAAGATGTATAAAATGTACCATTTCAAACCATTTCGAGGCAATTCGTTCACAGTTTGGGTTTAAGCACTAGTCATCTCCACGCTCAAGAGCCCATCTTTAAGAACTTTAAGATGAGCTCTTAACACAGAATGGTTTCCTAGTGCTGCTGTTAAAAACGCCATATAAGTCTAGTGATTCATTTACTGTGCATTAATGAGATAAGAGGCCATAAATCATGTTCCAAAGAGGAGAGCTGAAGAAGGGGCTCCTCTGCTGGGACCAAAGGAATGGAAGATGTTAATTGGTAGAAAAACAACCAAACACAGCAGAACATAAGCAGGTTATCTTCTTGTCTTGTCCATATAATGTGGATTTTTGACTCTGCTTTGCTTAGACAGTGTAAAATAATTCCTGAGGTTTGTATAGATTGTGCACTCTCTTGGTAGGGGGAGTGAAACAGGGGGTGTGATGGGGATCTAGAGTTTCCTGCGAGACATAGAAGGCCTCTCCCCTGGCGTATTAGAGCAGCATTAGTTTCAGGGATGAGAAATGATCCCGATGTGGTGTCTGCTTGGTTTTCCTTAAAGGAGTGTCTGCGGCAACAGCCAATCAACCCTAACCAGATCAGAAGATCGAGGCAGGAGATTTTGTTCTTGTAAGCAGAAATTAACACTTCATTCCCCTTTGTCAGCAGAAATTTAAGACTGCAGCCCTTGAAGGCTCTCCCAGGCAATGAAGAACAAAAATTCAATTATAGTGGAACAGCTCCGCACCAAAACACAATTAGCTCTTTTCTGCGAAAAAAAAATACAATAAAATTTCAACAGGCAGAGACTTACTGGTTAAGATGGCATCTATGAATTTGTTAAAATTAAAACGTTGTCTCAGTTCGTTAAGTATGTTGCGCAGAAGGCTCAGTTTATGATTAGTGTGAGCAAAAAATAAAAGAAAATTAATTGTTTTCTTGATCTCTTTCACAGAGTCACTGATCACATTTTTGCAAGGATTGTAAAGAGCTATATCTTCCATGGTGTAAATCCCAGATTTTAGAAAGTCCAACAAATCCCGTACAGGATTAAAATCAGATGAAAATGGTTTCCAGGAAATTACATGTGTAAATGGAGGCCTTTGTTGCCTTACCAGTGGGTGGCTGTGGCTAAGTGGCTAGAGCCGATGTCCTCCAATGCGAGAGTTGGGGGTTCAATTCCACCAACAGTCACATGCCCAAGTGTCCCTAAGACACTGAACCCCTCATTGCCTCCGATATGTGTCCCATCGGTGTATGAATATGATAAGAACTGATTCATCTTTGTAGAGATCTAGTAGAGTGCTGTATGAATGGGTAAATGAGGGCACAGATTGTAGTAAAGTGTTTTGAGTAGCTTGATAAGATAGAAAAGTGCTACATAAGTACAGTCCATTTACCATCATTAACTGTCCCATGTAATCACTCTTACTACGACCAGTCTGTGAGGAACAGCAAGAAGATATTCTCAAGGTTTGATTGATATGATATGGATATGATCCAGTGACGTGTCCTCAAAGAAGAGTCCTTGACTCAGATCCACTCCTTCCTTGTCTGAGTGGACGTTTCTATGACAAGCTCAGATATGGAGAGGAGGGATGAGCGCTGGGCTGGAGGATTTTTTATAAAATTAACTTTTCCATTCTAGGTAGTCAGAGCAGGTCAGCGTTTCAGGCATATGAGGACACTGATTAGAGTGTGATCTTGTAAGTGCATTAATGTTCTGTGAATGCTGGACTGCTCTCTGAAGCTGCATAAATAAATCTGATGAACTAAACCTTGGTCTGTTTAAAAATCTCCTTTTTTCCACAACACTCACTTCAACGATTACAGTAGTGGTGAATTTGTCAGGATTCCATGTCATGTATTCATTTTGTTTTCTGTCAATTAAGTATTTGCTTTGGGCCATTTTACAAGTAGCATAACTCGCTTGTGATTATGAGCCACATAACAACATCTGTGTTCCATGGTCATCCATCAGTTAAGGTTTTCTGTGTTATCCTCACGATCCAATGTAAAAAAATATATATATGTATTTTAAACACTGGAACAAGTTAGTTAAAAAACATCCCAGCATGGAATAACACACAACAATAAACTGGCTCAAAATTAGTAAATGTCTTCTACTAATAGTGCCTCATTCACACAATATGCCTTGAGATACATACAAACATACATATATGCATACACACACACATATATATATATATATATATATATA
>NC_056498.1:56905044-56907005 GCF_014905685.2 Nematolebias whitei | reverse complement strand
ATATATATATATATATATATATATATATATATATATATATATATACATATTTATAAAAGTTTCCTGTTTACTTTATCTTTTCTTAATTTCTGCTACTGGACTTAACAAAACAAAGACGACTAAGGAGACTAACTAAGATAAAAGCAAATTAGGATGTGGGGAGACAAGATGAGTGGCCAGAATAGATAAGATAAAATAAAACTTTATTTGTCACATGCACTGCATACATACAGGAGCATAATAGACAGTGGCATGTATTAGTGTATCTGCAACCAAAGATCAGTGCATGCGTAGGAACACACATGGAATTAAAGGAAAATAACACACACACACTCAAACATGATGTGAAATATACAAACGCGGAAATTCAGACGAAGACAATATAGACTGAGCGGTCAAGGCCCATCTTGTTTATCAAAAGTGACGAGACATCAAATCACCGTCAAAGACTCAGACGACAACATAATCAGGAACGTGAGCATCTTCACAGCGTTTCATTTTATTTTCCAGTTTTTTTCTGTTAGTTGGATCACTGAACTGTCTCCTGTCTTGACAAAAAGTATCAACCGTGTTAAACATTTGACTCATTTCTTATTAGAAAATAAACACACATTCATTTCAGCCCATTTCAAACCGCTTCATAACGACAACGACAGGTATGGTCTCTGCATGAAGAGTTTGTGCTCTTGTTTTATCCGTATACGTGATAAGATATTCTGTGTGTGTACGCCTCGGAAAACAACTTGTCCAAACAATGGCAGGATTCAATCATAACAGAATGACCTTTTACACAGAACAATTGCTGGTAAGATGAGTGTAGGTAAAAAAAAAAAAAAAAAGCAATGGTCCCTTTATGATACACAAAATTCAAAATAGGACTGGGCGATATGACCAGAAATGACAATGTGACATCGTGGAGCTTAAACTTGATATTTCAGCATTTTTAAAATCCTCTTTTAATCACGATATTATTGTTTAGTTCAACACTAATGCAGTGGTGAACTGTGGCTCACAAACATTGATCCTCTGACCCTCGGACACTCATGGGGTAAAAACAAACAAACAAGTCTAAAAAAAGTTAACTCAGGTCCTCTGGACGTTCAAAAAACAAACAAAACAAACAAACAAAAAAAAGTCCAGAGGACCTGACTTAACGTTTTTTTTTTTTTTTTAGATTTTTCTACCTGGATTATTGAGCATGCATCAGGACAACCAAACAACATTTCAACTGTCCTCTCACGTTCAGACTTTAAACCAGTCCAGCACCAGAACAAAATTAGGCCCAGTCTAACAGCAGGAAAGCTGAACACTCAATGTTCAATGACCAAATTTATAACAGCAACCAATGTCACAATTATTATAGATACTTTCTGACAAAGAGCTTTTTAAAATGTCTGAGCTCCAAATACTTCCTAACATCTTGTCAAACAGATGCTTTCACAGCAATAAATCTCTAAATGAACATGGTGCACACACACTGCTACATAAGTATAAAGTTCTCTGGTTTTTCTATCAACTTTTCTTCTTATTATTATTTTTAACTGGTATTATGACGACTTCCTTTCAAGAAAGTGTTTCCCCTTCCTCCCAAACTCCGTTATAAAATTATCCAACTAATTTTTTGATGACTCACTAAGATGTTGTACCATTATACAACATATTTAATCTATCTTGGTGCTGATAACTCACATTTTAGATGTGCTTGATCTAATTTAATTCTAGTAAATGGAATATTTAGTAAATAATTTTCACCTCCCTCTTCCTTCAATAACTCTTTATCTATGATGGTACTCTCTCTTCCTCCTTTTTCTTATATCTATCTATCTATCTATCTATCTATCTATCTATCTATCTATCTATCTATCTATCTATCTATCTATCTATCTATCTATCTATCTATCTATCTATCTATCTATCTATCTATCTATCTATCTATCTATCTATCTATCTATCTATCTATC
>NC_056498.1:56902793-56904944 GCF_014905685.2 Nematolebias whitei | reverse complement strand
TCTCATTAAGCCTCAGGGACTCATTTACAAGAGAGACCTGTTTTTGACAAAGTGTGATGACAACGGTAGACAACAAAGACAAGAGTAGACAATCATTAAAGAAGCATATAAATTGCGAAGAATAAATGAAAGAAAATGGTGTTAAAAAACAAAACAAAAACAGCTACATTGTAAAGCGATGTAGAAAACTAAAAGCAGGAACATGTCTGCACTGGTTTTTGCCACGAACTTAGCAGACGTTTGAAGCCACTTAGAGAGGTCAAGGTCGAGAGCTTCAGATCTTTTTGCAAGATATTCCAGGAAACAAAAGCAGAGTAGAAGAAGGCCCTTTTTCCTAGTTCAGTCCTCACTGAGGGAACACTGCAGGTAATAATGTCCTGAGAGCACACGCTGTAGCTGCACTCACGCAGTAGGAGGAGATATGTGAAGGCAACAGACCAAGAAGTTATTTAAAAGTGAAAATGTACCAGTGAGAGAGTCTGCATTAAGTTAATGATGACCATTTAACCAGTGAATACAGGGTGCAGTGGTGGGTACGGTAGTTAAAGTCAGTTAAGAATCTTAGCGCACTGTGATAGACAGCATCCAACATCTGCAGGGTGCTTGTAGGAGCGTTCATGTAAATAATGTCACCATAATCAATAGAGGAAGGCATTTCCTAGCATTCAGAGTTAGACAGGATCTGTTTCTGAAAAATAAACCTATTGTAACTTTCCTTGCCAAGTTTTCCACATTGAGTTTAAAAGAGACATGCAAATCGACAAAGATACCCAAATATTTGTAGGAATCGACAAACTCAATAGGCGTCAGAGATCTGATGGCAGAGGATCCTACACACAAACTCTGAAAGATTTTGAAAATGTTTATTGAGTAAATAAACAGCTTCTGGTGTCTCAGGTCCAGGGGCAGGAACTGTATCTAAAATGATACAGAGGGGAAAGGTTAGTGTTTGGCATAATAACAAGTAGTTATCTGAATACAGACGGTCTGGTGAAACACTAAACTTTCTTGTTGTAACGGGGCGCTCCAGCAGAGATACAGAGCTGCAGAGACCAAGGGAAGTCCAGAGGCGTAGTCGAGGATGAGCAGGGTTCATACATGGGATCCGAAGAGGAGACAGTACCGATACGGAGAGGCAAAGGCGAAATCCAAAAACGGGCGTAGGTCGTCAACAAGGTCAGAAAGCTGAGGCACAAAAGGGACAGGCAAAAAGCGTGGTCGAGGGAAACATGCGTGGATCAAGATTAAAGAGCTGTGAACAAGGAGATTAAGCTGGATAACTGTGGCTGGAAGCAAGCAGCAGAGGAAAAAACCCAGGAGAGCAGAGAAGAAAAAGTCAAACAGTGAACAGAGTGATGAGTAAAAGGAAAAAAAGAGTGTAAACTGTGATAATAGGGACACCATTTGAAGATAAAATAGAAGGAAAAACTGCTGGGACTGACTTCCTGTTTGAAAACAACATCCCTTTGGTTTTGTCGACATTTAGGACAAGTTTGAGATGGAACAAATCTGACTGGATGATGTCAAAGGCAGATTGCAAAAGCTGGAAAACCTTAGCAACTGTTTTAGCTCGACAATAAACAACTGCATTGTCAGCATAGAAATGTAAGGATGTATTAGGGATGATCTGACCTACATTACCTACGTAGATTGTGAAGAGGGTGGGTCCTAAGACTGAGCCTTGTGGTACACCATTGTTAACCATTAAATAACTGGAAGAAGTACCATTATGTTGAACACATTGCCTCCGATCTGAAAGATAGTTAGAGAAACAACCAATGGTATGATCTGAGAATCCAATTTCTGAGAGCTTATGACATAAGATGTCATGATCCACAGTGTCAAAAGCTTTAGACAGGTCTAAGTAAAGTGCAGCACAATAATCCTTTGCATCTATTGCTTCAACAACATCATTAAAAACCTTCAGTGACACAGTCATTGTGCTGTGTTGTCTCCTGAAACCAGATTGATGGAGAGGTAAGATGTAAAAAAATATTTTTTGATTTGAGAGTTTATCAGTTTTTCCAGAACCTTAGCTACAATGCAGAGTTAAGAGATTGGTCGATATTTGTTCAGTTAGGTGGGGTCACCTCCCTTCAGCAACGGTAGAACAATGGCTGTTTATTTATATATATATATATATATATATAT
>NC_056498.1:56896346-56902693 GCF_014905685.2 Nematolebias whitei | reverse complement strand
TGTGACATCAGTTTGTCAAGTCAAGCTTATTACATAATCTAATTTATTCTCACAATAAACACTTAATGTGAGAATAAATAATGTGATAGTCAGAAGTTGAAGTCTCAATGGTTAGTGAAATATTCATTTTGTTACACCGACGTGCGATTACTGAAATAAAAAACATAGAGGCAGGGCAGTTGACTCAGAACCTGAAAGTCCCAGGTTCAACTCCCAGCCATTCCCATATGTTGTGGTGTCTGAGCAAGACACCTAATCCCTAATTGCTCCCCGGGTGCTTACATAACTGCTCACTGCTCCACCTGGGTGAATCCCAGGCGCGATGGGTTAAATCCAGAGAAACAATTTCGCCATTGGATGGGAACATACAAGGAAGACAACACATAGCACTTCATCATAACTTTTTTTTTTAATTGTGAAGAAATAAATTGTGTTTAATATTAAACAAAGAGAAAAAGTATAAATGCAGTGGGAATGCTGAGTGCTGCATGGCTTTGCTGTAATTTGCTAATTTTAAAAAACTCAGCTGAAGCAGCTGAAATGCTAAATGCCTTTACATAAGGATAAAATCTAAAAATCATTCAAAAACATGTTTAAAGTATCAAATGACTTGAAGTGAAAAGTAACAAAATTCTAGACAAAATCTCAAGATTTAGATTAGGTTACTAAATGTAGCAAAAGGTTTGTATTAACTAAGAGATGCAAGAAATAAAACTAATAGCTAAAAGCCCAAACAAAAGTTATGAAAAAGTAGCATAAGGCTGTAAAAGCACAAAGCAACAAAAAGCTTGCTAAAACACTAAAAGCTAATAGTAGCATGATTGGTGCCAACAAAAGGCCTGCTCAAAACTAATAGGAGAAAACAATAACTAAAAGCTAAACGAAGCAAAGCAGTAGCTATAAGCTAAAAGTAGCAGAACAGCAGCTAAAAGCTAAACATAAGATGACAAAAACAACAATTAAAAAATTTTTTTTTTTAAATTGAGCTGATAAATGAGTCTGAAGCTGAAGTTTTGGTTTGTATTTTACTCAGACATGAATCCAGAAGATGGGGATTATCATCTTTTCTGTTGTTGCTTTAACGTCTCTGTGAAGAACTGGAACGTAGCTTCAGCTCCTGTCATCACTTACGAGTTGGAGGAGGATTTTTCCCACTGCTGCCAAGAATACAAGATGATCACTGACACAATCAAATGTAGCTATTCACACAACCATTCGCCTGCAGGGGAAAGAAAACAACAGACGAGAAAAGAAACATTTGAATGAAGGTTTAAGATGCAGAAAAATGTTTAGGGGGCTTTGACACGCATGCTCGTTTGAAATGAGACCCTTCACACTTCTCATGCAATAAAAGAATATCACGCAGGACTTGCTGTGAATACGAATCCTTGATGGAGTTTAGTGTCCACACTGCTAATGAGCCAGGATAGAGAAAAAGAGAGAAAATTATATTTTAAACAAGCTGACAAAACTGTAATGACTGAAAATGAGGAGGCTTTCTGCAAAACTAAACACAGAAATGTTTTTGTCGCCTAAGGAGGGATCTTCAATTGAAACCCCCTCCGTGCAATGATCAAAGCACAAGCCAACTTAAACGTGCACACACCAACACTTCCACCCCTGGGCTTCAGGGACTGAATTGTTGCAGATGATTGCAGGTGTCCAGCACTTTCTCCTCTCAGAGCTCAGATGTTGTGACAAATTCCTTTTAAAAGGTAAGCGGGGTCAGAAACGTTGCCTTGCCTCCTTCAGTTTACTTGCAACATGCTTGCACACACACGCGCACACACACATGCACACCCAAAAACCTGAAGATGTCTGTCAGTGGACGTGGAAGCAGCGTGGCCTGGATTCCTTGCATGTGCACGTGTGCTACACAGGTGCAGTCAGGGACACGGAGGAAGAACTGGGCCTCCTGCCCTTTGAACTTGGTCTTGAAAAGCAAGCTGCTGCCGCTTCCTGTCAAGTAACGGCCATGCCTCGGAGCTCCGAGACGACGCAAACTGGTTCAGAAATGAAGCGTTCATTAGCTGAGCACAAAAGAATCCAACCTGATGGCTCACACTGATGTCTGAAATGACTTGACAGAGAACAGTAACCGTTCACACACGGCTTTTATTTACTTATAGCATACAGTTATTTCTCCCCGTCTCTGTGTGTGCATGTGTCTCCGTCTGTTAGCAAAATATTTTAGAAACCATTTGCTAGACTTTATCGACACCTTCAGAAAGTAATCACTGAATGTACATCTACAACCGGTTAGCTTTTGGAATCAATCGCAGTCAAGATGATCTCCAAAGCCAACTGAATATTATAAACACAAAAATGGACACAGCTCAGTCATTTTTACAGAAATTAAGCTGAAAGTTGGTGTGATAGTCTTTCATGATGCATACTCTGAGAACTATGCCCTGTGAAACGCATGTACTTAAAACTTCTGTATTAACTGCCATCAACAGCAATGCTTGTCTGTTAGCAAAATATTTTATTCGCCACTGGATTAATGTTAATGGAATTCTCAGAAAATAATCGCTGAATGTACATCTACAACTGGTTAGCTTTTGAAATCAGCCCTTTTAAAGATGGCTGCCACAGCTAATGAACCTTAGCAAACACGCAAACGACCATAACTCAGTCCGTTCTACAACGTTTAAGCTAAAACTAAGTGGGTTACAGCAAATAATGCACAATAAATTGAGAGGAACGCATTTAACAAAATATTAGGCTGTAAAGTTGTTAACAAAGTGTGATCAGAGCAGATGTAAGCTGATCTTTGTTAAACCGTAACATTTAAGGCGTTATGCAATATTTCAATATACGCTTGACTGGTGTTTATGTATACATTTATTTTGAACATAATTTTTCTGCAGTTTTGTAGCAATATTTATAGATTCAGTTCAGTTTATTTATACAGTATATAGCGCCGAGTCACAACAGAAGTTGTCTCCGAGCGCTGTACAGAAACATTCACATACATAAAAAGCCAATTAGAAAAAGTTCTCTATCTAAGGAAGCCAGCAGATTTGAATCTTCACGTTGTCACAGTCGCCCATCCTGAGCAAGCACAAAGGCAACAGTGGAAAGGAAAAACTCCTTTTTACCTGGAACAAACCTCCAGCAGAACCAGGCTCAGGACGAGCGGCCATCTGCTTTGACCGGTTGGGTTGGAGAGGACAGGAAGGAGAAATAAACACAGAATGACGGGTCCAGGTGTAGTTTCTATAGGAGGAAAGACAACAAACAAATGTTAAGATAGAAATAATTACAAATACAAACAGGCAGATTAGAGCAAGTAAAGACAGCAGCAAAGTGAGAAAATGTAGTCAGTTTGGCCTCCATCACAGCATAACTAAGGAATAGCGCAGGAAACCAAACCAACCCTAACTATAGGATTTAGCAAAAAGGAAAGACTTAAGCCTAATCTTAAAAGTAGAATGTGTCATCCTCACAGACAGAAAGTGGAAGTTTGCTCCACAAGAGAGGAGCCTGATAACAGAAAGATCTTCCACACATTCTGATTTTGGGAACTCTAGGAACCACAAGTAAACCTGCAGCACGAAGTGCTCTGTTAGGAACATATGGAACAATAAGATCAGTAATATAAGAAGGATCTAGGTTGTTGAGAGCTTTGTAGGTTAGACGTAAGATTTTGAATTCAATTCTGGATTTGACAAGGAGTCATTGGAGAGAAACTAAAACTGTAGAGATATATGATCTCTCCTATAGTATATTTAATAGATTATTGCAAAATGGTTTAAATTTATTTTAAAGACTTTTTCCCAGCAGATTATTTTTGAAAGTTGTATTGTATCATGTCAGAAAAAAAAAATGTATCAGGACTTGTGTCCAGACCTCAAATCACTGGTTCTGGTTCAAGGTCAGGGCATAATTTCAGTTCAGTCTATCAGCAGCCATGGGAAATGTTGAGTGTGGAATTAATGATGTGTTGAAAAGGGTTTAAAATACTAGACAAAACAAAACAACCTTTAATCTGCAGAGCACGAAACTTGGACACAACTTTATTTGTACTGGTGATAACTGGTAAAATAAATAAATAAAAACACTTTTTGGATTGTGTCTGTTTTCCACAGCAATGTTGAGTCAATGGTGGAAGTGGAAGGAAGTTTGAGAGTTAGGGACTGAGGAGTTTCTTTATCAGCACACTGATAGGAAACGTCTCTGTGTGTCAGAGACGCTCAGTGTTCTCCGTGTCCTCTGCTTATCAACACTAATTAAAACACTCGGATTCCCTCGGCCCGCTCTGGAGGAGCTGTGTGTCTGAGTATGCGTGTGGGAGACATGAGAATGAAGAGGAGTCAAGGAAGGAAGTGTTGCAACTCGAAAAACTGCTCGTCCGTCTGTGAACCGACGAGCTCAGACACATTTATCCTCTACAACCGGGAGACATGCAAAGAAAGACGCATTGAACCTCAGGCAAATGGAAAAGAGGAAACCTTCCATGATATGAAGTGTCATTTAAAGCTTAAGAAGTTTGTAAACCACATATTCATACACTCACACAGTGTTTGCCTGCTCCCTGAAAATGTATTTATTTATTACATAAAATTAGCAACAATTGGGAACAATAATGTTTTGCCAAAAGATGCTTTGACACTTGCTGATTCTGAAAGTCAAACTATTAATACAGAATAGTCTTTTATTTATTTTATAAATATATACTCAACACAATTTCATGGATTTTTCATTATAAATGTGTTAGAAATTATTTTACCAGCAGTTAAAAGGTCATTGTTTCAATGCCTCATGATTTTTTTTTTTTTAATTCAGCATATCTCTTAAACAACTCAACTCTCCATGCAGTCATGATAAAATAAATAATTATTATGCTTGAAGTTCGAAGAGGAATTAAAATCTCTTCAAAAATAGATGTAAATTAAATTATTTTGTAGTTAAATCTATTTTTGCAAACTGTTAAGAAATAAAAAAATGATCAAAACACAATGAACGTGGGACTTTCAATGAGTTTAAATCAGTTATTTATTTAGAAAATACGTCTTTCAGACTTTTGCACTTGGGATCTGTATTCTTTTTACTAGAACAAGCCAACGAGTGATGCACTCGTGATATGTTTCATGCTAAAGCTGACACAGATTGATCAATAAAGATTTAAAATCCACTTGTGTGTGTTTTTTATACTGTTTCAAACCTTATGATGCTTTCAGGACGTGGTGCTGTACAGAAACTCAGGCAGCATGAACAGATATTTGAATAAATTGTGAAATAACAGCAGAGTCATTATTTCAGCCTGAACCAGATCCTGCACACTGAAGCTAATGGATTTTGAGTAACGACCATGGAGGACTTGAAACAAATCAGAACTTTTTCTCAGTACTGTGAAGTGACCCTGCTCCTCGTTGTAGCTGCTTTCCAACATGAACACCGTATAAAATGCTATGAGCTCCAGAGTTTCTACACAGCTTTTGTTCTCATGTGAACATCCACAGCTGGAGATTGTCTGCTGGAAATCCTCTTCCAATTTGAAAATTAAGGCTGCGTACTTGTCCAGATGCTGATAGCACGGCTAATTGAACACATCTAATACCAGCACATGTCAAGATTTACTGCAGTGTTCACACGACTCCTGGGATTATCTGCTGTTTTACCTAATAGATACAGGTTGACACATTCAGCTATGAACATGAGAGTCTCAAATCCAGAGTGTATTTCTGGCTTAAATTGTATTAAAGAAAGGATTAAATTGTAAGATTACCTAAAAAAAATGGAGTAAAATATGATTCTAAGTTTTAATAAATTACATTTGACGCATCAAAGTTCAGGCAGCACGGTGGCGCAACTGGTAGAGCTGCTGCCTCACAGCGAGCAGGTCCCTGGTTCAAACCCCGGTCCAGGGGCCTTTCTGGGTGGAGTTTGCATGTTCTCTCCGTGCATGCGTGGGTTTTCTCCGGGTACTCCGGTTTCCTCCCACAGACCAAAAACATGCATGTTAGGCTGATTGGTAACTCTAAATTGTCCCTAGGTGTGAGTGAGAGAGTGAATGGTTGTTTGTCTCGTTTGTCTCTATGTGGCCCTGTGATGGACTTGCGACCCGTCCAGGGTGTACCCCGCCCCTCGCACAGTGATTGCTGGACATGGGCACCAGCGACCCCCGTGACCCAAAATGGAATAAGCGGGTAAAGAAAATGGATGGATGGATGGATGGATGGATGGATGGATGGATGGATGGATGGATGGATGGATGGATGGATGGATGGATGGATGGCATCAAAGTTCATGCTCAATCATCCAAATCCAATAATGCTCCGTCAGGTCATCTGGACAGTTTCTTTTTTGTGGAAAGACGTTTCGCCCTCTATCCGGAGGGCTTC
>NC_056498.1:56893505-56896246 GCF_014905685.2 Nematolebias whitei | reverse complement strand
ATATATATATATATATATATATATATATATATATATATATATACACACACTCACCCACCCAGCACACACACTTTTTGCCTCGCTCCCCTCAGGAAGGAGGTTAAGGTTGTTTTCACACCTGATAGTCCGGTAGACTTGGTTCGGTTGGGGACCAATATTCATAACATTTTGTTTACATTTGAGCTGGTGGTGAGCAGAGTTCGTCTTTTTGTTCCGTGACAGAGTTCGATGGCATGTTCACATCTCCCCAAACGAACCGGACTTCCTAGGCAAATGTGCTAGAGTTCGGAACAACATGGCTGGTGTGAATGCACCCTAAGGAGCATTAAGTGTAGAACCACTAGACTGAAGGTGGGTTCAGAAACCTCCGGATTCAAAGAGGGGGGCCACTGGTGTCGTGTAAATGAACAGCAGAACCGCAGAGAGAAAGGTGCGGATTCACTCAAAATTTGCGCCGTGTAAACGGCCCCTTAAACAATGAATGAGCTCCGTGTCAACACGGATTTTTTCCTAGAATCAAGATCCGACAAAATCTACGGTTCCCCCGCCGTGTCCGTGTAAACGGGGCCTGAGGAACAGTTTATATCCTGAGGCTATTAGACTCATGAATCTCTAACCAGGATAATCACCGTGAAAAAAGAATCACATCATGTTGCTGCTGATCTGTTTCATGTTGCTGCTGATCATTCGTACTCATCTGCTCACACAGACTTATGTTTGTGCTGTTGTTCAACATAATGTTATTATGCTAATAGTGCTTAGTGTGTTCTTTAGTTGATGTTTTTCTTAGTTCATATCTTAGATCTTATTACTGTTTTTCTTTTACATTTTATTGTTGGATGTAACTGGGACCCTGTGTTCACTGACTCTGATAAACCAGAGAAAAGAGAGAAAACAAAGGAAAGAGCCAATGTTCATCACCAAACACTTTAGACACAAGACCGATTTAAACAATTCTGAGTGAAGCCTGCAGAAACAAGTAGCTTCCTGTTGTCTTTCAGTTTTTGCAGATTTCTCAGCTGAGATAAACGCCTGCAGGGTGGGGCTGCTGCTCTGGTCTGCAGCACAGGAATGGCAGTCCTCACCTTAATCCTCGCTTGGCTGTGCTTCCAAGATACACATCTATTGACAGAGAATGCTCACATGGCACTTGAGCAGCAATTACACACTCATTTCCTACACACCTATTGTACTAGGAATCATGTTTACAAGGGCCTTGTTGATTTTAACACAGCATCTTTACTTACAGGCTGCTGAAACCACGACTGGATGGATTTGAAACTCACACGACAGAAACCATGAGTGTTGTTCCCTTCACAAAAAAACCAAACACTTCCAGTTGGATTTTTTAAAAATTTTTTGTCATAGAAAACAACTAAATGTTTTACTTTGGAGGAAACTTGGGCAACAATGTTAATGTGTTGGCCCTCAGCAGACACAGGGCAGGTCTCAGGAAAGAGAGGGGTCATGGTTAATACCTCTGTTTAAAAACACAACTGCATCCCTCTGACCTGCTCGCTGTCTCTTTCTCTTTTTATACACACACACACAATCACGCACACACATGTCTGCACACACATCCCAAATAATCCCACCCAGAAGCCTCTTCAGATTGGTCCCAGAAACTATTAGCAGATAGCATCAGTGCATGCAGGAATGTAAACATTTACAGTATAAGCTAAAAGACATAGATTCCCCCTGGGGGGGGGGGGGGGGGGGGCGGGTATACATCCATCACACAGCAAACCACAGCAACATTCAGAAGCTCCCCTGGTTTTAAAAGGAATTTGATGTTGCACCTTTCTGCACAATTTAAAAGGATTCCATGTAATCAGCCCATATTGTTCTGTTTGACATGATGAAGCCTCTGTTGCTGTGAAATGTTTCCCTGTAAGAGTTTA
Organism: Nematolebias whitei; assembly: GCF_014905685.2. Lineage (NCBI taxonomy): Eukaryota > Metazoa > Chordata > Actinopteri > Cyprinodontiformes > Rivulidae > Nematolebias > Nematolebias whitei. Next base: position 56,894,345 of record NC_056498.1, on the reverse strand, counting down.
ACGAGGATTTCAACCAGCAGAGTAGAAGGCTTTAATGAAAACTGATTCGCAGCTGCCAACTAATTTTGTTTTTGCACACAACAGCTGTGATAATGCCACATAATCCTATAATAAAAAAAAATTAAAAAAAAGTAATGATCCCAGCTCTGTGTTTGGATGAGCAGATTGAATTATGGACAAGATTAGAAAAGACAAAGAGACGAGTCCTTCCAAAACTTATAAAAATTTGCGTCAATTCCAAGAATACAATGTCTTTAATGCACATACAGTTTTGAATACATAACGAGTATAAATGGTCCTCAGTGTCATTCTACTGTTAATAACGTTTTCCTTTGGCTTTAGCAACGTTTACGTAATAAATCAATTTTAGTTTCGAGATAAAATACTTACACAAGCAAAAATAACTAATTTTACTGTATGTAATTTGGAAAACTTGCACATTAAACTTTTATTTTTTTAAGCTTTTCCATAAAAGATCACATTTTTATAAAATGTCTATTACTCTATTTTACTTTCATGAAGGTTACTCGTAGAAAATGTAAGGAGAACGTCATTCATTTGTGCATGTGCTGTATTTCATAAAGGGCACTAAACTAAACTAAACTAAACTAAACTAAAATCCATGTTTGTACCAAGATCTTAGCCATTTTCTTCCGCTGTTATAGTTTTGTATAACCCACCACAAAAGAAAAACAAGTGTCCTTTTGGATGAAATTGAAAGGACAGACTTGCCTCAAATGTTTCAGTGCATACCATCGAACAATATCCTATAAATCAAAGTTCATGCTCTAACATTGTTGGCGTAAATCGACTCACTCTATCCGCCCCAAAGTTCGTTGT
>NC_056498.1:56888783-56893405 GCF_014905685.2 Nematolebias whitei | reverse complement strand
CCTTCTACCAATATACCCACAGTCCCTCCTCTTGACATGTCCAAACCTTCTCAGTCTGGCCTCCCTAACGTTATCTCCCAGGTGTTCAATCTGGGCTGTACCTCTGATGATCTCATTCCTAAACTTATCCAGCCTCGTCACTCCTAAGGAGAACCTTAGCATCTTCATTTCTGCCACTTCCAGTTCTTTCTCCTGTCTTTTTGTCAATGCCACTGTCTCCAGACCATACAATATAGCTGGTCTCACCACTGTCTTGTAAACTCTTCCTTTGACCTTTGCTGACACATTTTTGTCACAAATCACTCCTGAAACTTTTCTCCATCCACTCCATCCTGCCTGGACTCTCTTTTTCACTTTTTTACCACACTCCCCATTTTCCTGGACAGTGGACCCCAAGTACTTGAAGTCCTGCACCTTTGTGACCTCTGCTCCTTGTAGCCTCACTGTTCCACCGGCCTCCCTCTCATTCACACACATACTCTGTCTTACTACGACTGACTTTCATTCCTCTTCTTTCAAGTGCATACCTCCACCTTTCCAAGTTCTCTTCCACCTGTTCCCTGTTCTCACCACAGATCACAATGTCATCTGCAAACATCATCGTCCATGGGGATTCTTGCCTGACCTCATCTGTTAGTCGGTCCATCACCAGAGCAAACAAGAAGGGGCTCAGAGCCGATCCTTGATGCAATCCCACCTCCACCTTGAAGCTATCTGTCACTTTTACAGCACATTTCACCACTGTCCTGCTGTCCTCATACATGTCCTGTACCAGTCTAACATACTTTTCTGCCACTCCAGATTTCCTCGTGCAATACCACACCTCCTCTCTTGGCACTCTGTCATATGCTTTTTCTAATTCCACAAAGACACAATGGAGTTCTTTCTGACTCTCTCTGTACTTCTCCATCAGCATTCTCAAAGCAAAGATGGTATCTGTGGTGCTCTTTCTTGGCATGAAACCATACTGCTTCTCACAGATAGTCACCTCTCGTCTAAGTCTTGCTTCCACAACTCTCTCCCCGATCTTCATCGTGTGGCTCATCAACTTAATTCCCCTGTAGTTGCTACAACTCTGTACATCACCCTTGTTCTTAAAAATGGGCACCAACACACTTCTTCTCCATTCCCCAGGCATTTTCTCACCCTCATATATGCCATTGAGTCAGTCAGAGTCAGAGTCAGAGATTCTTTATTGTCATTCGCACCTCATGTGGTACATGTGGTGGAGCGAAATTATGTACACAAGGTCCCAGTTACATCCAACAATAAAATGTAAAAGAAAACAATGATAACATCCAAGATGTTAACTAAGAAAAACATCAACTAAATATACAATAAGCACTATTAGCATAAAAACATTACGTTGAACAGCAGCATGAACATGAACATGAGTTTGTGTAAGCAGATGAGCACGCATGAACACATCAACATTGAAACAGATCAGCAGCAACATGATGTGATTTTTCACAGTGATTATTCTGGTTAGAGATTCATGAGTCTAACAGCTTCAGGGTAGAAGCTGTTCCTCAGTCTAGTGGTTCTACACTTAATGCTTCTCAACCTCCTTCCTGAGAGGAGCGGGGCAAAAAGTGTGTGTGCTGGGTGAGTGGGGTCCTTCATTATGCAGGTGGCCCTCTTCCTGCATCTGGAGGTGTAAATGTCGGTGATGGTGGGGAGACTGACTCCAACAATCTTCTGTGCAGCCTCCATGCCACACGTTGATGCTGGAGCACAGGATGCTCTCCACTGCACACCTGTAGAAGGAGGTGAGGACTGAGCTTCTCAGACCAGCTCGTCTCAGCCGTCTGAGGAAGTAGAATCTCTGTTGAGCTTTCTTGATCAGGCTGGTAGTGTTGTTGCTCCAGCTGAGGTTGTCATTCATGTGTACACCCAAGTACTTGTAGCTGGAGATCACTTCCACCGCAGATCCTCTTATGTTCAGGGGGGTGTAGGTGATTTTGTTCCTTCTGAAGTCCACAATCATCTCCTTTGTCTTCTTCACATTGATGTGCAGGTTATTCTCTTTGCACCAGCTCTCCAGGTGTTCCACCTCTTGCCTGTAGCTGGACTCATCATTGTTTGTGATGCATCCCACCACCGCTGTACCATCTGCAAACTTTACAATGTGACAGCCTGGATGAGTAACTGCACAATCATACGTGAGCAGAGTAAACAGGAGGGGGCTTAAGACACATCCTTGAGGAGAGCCAGTGCTGAGGATTATGGTGGAGGAGTGGTTGTGGATCCTCACTAACTGTGGTCTGTTTTTTTAGAAGTCTAGTACCCAGTTGCAAATGGAGGGGCTCAGTTCTAGTGTGAGTAGTTTGTCCATCAGGGTTTGGGGGATCATGGTGTTGAAGGCAGATGTGAAGTCCACAAAGAGCATACGGACGTAAGAGTTTTTCTGCTCCAGGTGGTTGAGCGCAGTGTGGACCACAAAGGAGATGGCATCCTCTGTTGATTGGTTCTCATGGTATGCATACTGATGAGGGTCCTCGTTGATGTTGATGGTTGTTTTGATGTGGGTCATGACCAGTTTTTTTAAGCATTTAGCAACTACCAGGGTGAGGGCCACTGGCCGATAGTCATTCAGACCAATTACTGTAGAACTTTTTGGGACTGGGATGATGGTGGCAGTCTTCAGGCAGGTGGGAACTGTCTCCAGGGTAAGTGAAGTGTTAAAGATGTCTGCCAGCACCTCACAGAGCTGATCGGCACATTCTTTCAACACTTTTCTGGGGATGCTGTCTGGGCTGGTTGCCTTGTGTGGATTAATCCTCCTGAAAGTACTCCTTACTTCGGCTGAGGTCAAGCTGAGATGCTCTTCATCCGGTGATGAGGTGAGTCTGGTGCTGGGTGGTATGTTCGGGTCTTCAAAGCATTCATAGAACTTGTTGAGGGCATCAGGCAGAGATGGGTCTTTGGAGCATTGTTCGCTCCATCCTTTATAATCTGTTACGCACTTAATGCCCCTCCACATGCTTTAAGGGTCTTGTGAGATGAATTGACACTCGATCCTCTGTGCATATGTGGCCTTGGCCCTCTTAATACCAGCAACCAGCTCTTTCCTTCTCCTTCTCTGCTCCTCTGAATTTCCAGACCTGAAGGCAGTGTTCCTGGCTGTCAGCAGGGTGTGCACCTCTGCATTCAGCCAAGGTTTTCTGTTTGGGTAGCTTTTAACATATCTGATAGCGGAGACAGTGTCAGTGCATGTACTACTGTAACCCAGAACTGAGGATGCGTATTGGTCCAGATCAAGCGATCCTTCATTTTCAGCAACTTCTCTAAAAACCTGCCAGTCTGTTCGATCAAAACAATCTCTCAGTATGGGGCCACTGTCCTGGATCCAACATTGAATATTTGAGTCAAAAACCTCACTGCCATCTCTCGAAGACATTTCCAAATCTCCACTGGTATGCCATCAGGTCCTACTGCCTTCCCCTTCTTCATTATTTTCAGAGCTTTCTGGATTTCACCCTCACTAATCTTTCCCACTTCCTGGTCCACAGTTTTAATAACCTCTACTCTTCTTTCTCTTTCATTCTCTTCATTCATTAGCTCCTCAAAGTACTCCTTCCATCTTCCCGTCACACTCTCCTCACTTGTTAGAACATTATCATTCCTATCTTTAATAAGCCTAACCTGCTGCACATCCTTTCCAGCCTGATCCCTCCATCTTGCCAATCGGTACAAGTCCTTCTCACCCTCTTTAGTGTCCAGTCTCCCATACAACTCATCGTACGCCCTCTGCTTTGCCTTAGCTACTTCCCTCTTCGCTCTACATCCCATCTCCTGATATTCCTGTCTCTTCTCTTCAGTCCTCTCACTATCATATTTCTTCTCGGCTAATCTCTTTCTTTGAACAAATGATCAAAACTGGGTTTGTGATCCAATATTTGACAATTAAAAGAAACAAAATAGCTTTTTATTAGTTCATTTGTGTTTTCTCGTAACTATTTGATGAGCAGCTATTCATTTTTATCTGCTTTGGGAACTCTGTGTTTAGCTTCAAATATTTTTGTAAATTCAATTTGTTTCTTTTATTCCATTACCAACTAAAGGTCACCTTGTCTCACACATCACATCTGTCAAGTTTTAGGTTTACAGAGTGAGCATGTGAATTTGATCCTTTAAAGTTCATTTGTTTACTTAAAAATCAATCAATAAATTTGTGTTGAACTGATTTATCACATGAGTTAGATTCACATAAAATGCATAATTACAAATAGACTGAATACCAGTTTTTTTACCCCTGGACCATATGAATTCTAATTCCTGAAATACAGTTATGTTAGTAGTAATTCCTGAAAAACAGTTATGTTGGAAGTAATTCCTGAAAAACTGTTATGTTAGTACTAGTAGTAATTCCTGAAATACAGTTATGGAAGTAGTAATTCCTGAAAAACTGTTATGTTAGTATTAATTCCTGAAAAACATTTATGTTAGTAGTAATTCCTGAAAAACAGTTATGTTAGTAGTAATTCCTGAAATACAGTCATGTTAGTAGTAATTCCTGAAATACAGTTATGATAGTAGTAATTCCTGAAATACAGTTATGTTAGTAGTACTAGTACTACTACTATTACTACTATTACCACTACCAACACCACCACCACTAC
>NC_056498.1:56884029-56888683 GCF_014905685.2 Nematolebias whitei | reverse complement strand
TAATTATTCAACTCATGACTGGGAAGTAACCCCAAACCACACCACACAGTCCTTTTTTGACGTAACCTTCGGTCCAGTACGCGCGTGTAAAACTTACGAACAATCCGGTTTCTCTCGTTGAGTTGGGAGGTGTTGCGAAGGTCGACACGAGGATGGAGGTGTGCAAAGCGTGTCAGCCCCAGTCGTGTGTGCGTGCTCATCAAGGGGAGGGCGATGCTGTTTGAGCGAGCCTCCGGACCTGGAGGCCTCGCTTTGGCGTTGGGATACAGGGCATCGGGAGTCTGAGGGGAGCTTTCCATTCGGGTGGCAGTTAACGCGTTCTGGTAGTGATTCCTGGTGATCTGGAGCGCAAAGAAAATGCAAACGTTAAAGTCAGTGTTACATGCATGGCTTCCTAACTATCCAACCCTTCTGCGCTCATGGAAACGTGGTCCGCATTTGGACAACGGGAAGAAGAGGTGAAGGGAGAGGCCACATCCATCATGGGAAGCAAATATATTCATGCTTGAAATGGAGCTCAATTATGCCTCATGATTAAAGGAAAGCAGGCATGTGGAGGAGAGAATGAGAGACAGGATGTCTGTTTTCAGTCAAAATCAGGGAACTGGACATATCAAAGGCAAATGTTACAGCACAGGAAAAGAGCACATTTTCTGATATGGCACGAGATTAAAAGTGGAGTTTCTTGCGTGCGATAGCAATTAGAAATTTGTTCTGTTTTATAAAGACAGGAAGCTTGTATACATATAGAGAGAGAGTTGAACTCAGTTCATTATAATTATGTTTTTTCATGTGTTTCTGTGTTTCGTTGAGACATTTTTGTTTGTAACCTTGATAATCTGCAGGTCCGAGAGTTGTCGAACTGAGTAGTCCGGTAAATAGGCCCCTCCTGTTGTGAGCTGACCCACGCTGCCTCCACTCAACAATAAATCAGACTGGTTCAGGCTGCTCCCTCGAGAGCTGTACCTGTGAGCTGAGCAGAACACAAGACAGAGTTAAATCCAAATAATTAATGGTAAAATTTAAGATAAAAGAAAATTAAATCGTATAATAAAGGGGATCAGTCTCGTCTACTACCACACCAAATTTTAGCTTAATATCTGTCAAAGTGACTGAGTTGTAGCCATTTTTATGTTTTTGAATATCAGTTGGTGGTGGAAGCCATCTTGACTTTAAAAGTTAATCAGCTGCAGATATATGTCTAATGATTACAAGTTTCATTAAAATTAATTATGTGGTAAATGACATGTTTTACTAACAGACACAAACAGGCAAACACATTATCTTCTCCTTTCATTGGAGGACAATAATTTTGTTTATTGCTCTGTATTTTGATACTCACCTGATGATAATCAGGAAATAACCTTAACCATTTGATTTGATTTCAACTCCAACATGCATGTAAGGCTTTTTGTGCACAAATGTGTGCCTTCTTAATCATAATGCCATGCATTAGGCATATGTTGACTCTTCTCAAACAGTAAAGGAATCTCATAAAACACCAATCGAGGGACAAAAATATACCATATTTTTTGGACTATAAGGCGCAATGTCAATGAATGGGTCTGTTTTTATACATAAGGCTCACTGTCAATTTTTGAGAAAATTAAAGGATTTCAAGTGTGCCTTATAGTCCAAAAAATACAGTAAATCACACATCAGTAATGTGTGTTGAAGGTAAATATGAGATTACCTATGTGCATTTGGTGTAATGTCCATCCATCCATCCATTTTCTTTACCCGTTTATTCCATTTTGGGTCACGGGGGTCGCTGGTGCCCATGTCCAGCAATCACTGTGCGAGGGGCGGGGTACACCCTGGACGGGTCGCAAGTCCATCACAGGGCCACATAGAGACAAACGAGACAAACAACCATTCACTCTCTCACTCACACCTAGGGACAATTTAGAGTTACCAATCAGCCTAACATGCATGTTTTTGGATTGTGGGAGGAAACCGGAGTGCCCGGAGAAAACCCACGCATGCACGGAGAGAACATGCAAACTCCACCCAGAAAGGCCCCTGGATCGGGGTTTGAACCAAGGACCTGCTCGCTGAGAGGCAGCAGCTCTACCAGTTGCGCCACCGTGCTGCCCATTTGGTGTAATGTGAATAACATTATTTTAAATTTGAGTATTTACATGAAAAGCTCCATAAAACCTTCTACATTTTGGGAAAAAATAAATTTTAATAAGGACCTGCTTCTGCTACTGAATATAAAACGGAGCAATGTGCTCTATGTAACAGCAGAAAATGCTCTTCAATCAGCAACCACGCATCTCCGGTGAGCACATTTATAAAAGGAGGCAGGAGCTCACATTTTCTTCCACTCACATGAGCCCTGCCCGGTTCAATGCAACATATTCTTTTTGTAAAATCCACTGCAGAGATATTACTCGGTCACAAGAAAAGAAAAAAGAAAAGAAAATTAAACACTGTAAAAGCTGCTGTTTTGTAAAGGTAAAAAAAAAAAGCTATATCCTAAGTTAGATGCTTTAATATTAGAGCTTTGAGATTGAACATTTAAAATGTTTGATCACAAGAAATGAGACAGAGTGGAAGGTTTCCTGCTTGCTCTGCAGTCTTAACTGGATTTCATATAATCCTGCACAGGTCATGTCCTTCCACTGGGAAATTCTCTAAAATCGCTTCTTTTAATTACTTTCTTGCCGCTGCAGCTCCTGTGGGCTGACAGACGCAGGGTGGCCTTTAGACAGAGAAAACAAACTGCTTGTGCAGCCATTTTCTGCATGCAGTGACTTACCAGTAGTCAGAGGTGGGATGAGTGATGGCATGCCATAGTAGGAAAATGCTCCATTTTCAAACCGGAGAGCCTCCTTTCCTATTTCTACCTCCACCCGTCCCTGCAACACGCACACAGTTTGTAAAGTGGAACGTGTTTTGTTCAAGCACAGAAGTCGACTGTGACTCACGTTTATCATTTCAAAATCCTCATGGGTTTAGCATTACCTGCAGAATCAGGATGAAATAGTCAACTGGCTTGTTTCTTTGATAGAGGTAGTGCTGAGGATCAAGTTTGCACTTGGGGTTGAATTTGAGCTCCTGCACAACACAGGGGTGTTTGATGAGACGCAGCAGGATCTTGTCTGACAGGTGACACGGCCTGAAAGGCTCCACTTCTGCAAAACCGATTCAAATCAGCACTTAGCAGGACAAAAGGAAAAGCAAAGTCGCACATCTGGTGTCTCACACCCCGTGTGTGGGCCGACTGCATACCTGTAGCCAGGAAGCGGTGAGTGGCGAGCAACAATTGGGGCGAGACTTTCACCTTCAGCTCATTTTCGGCTACTTTGAAAATAGAGAAATCCTGCTGCTTCCTTTCATGGTTGGACACTCGCCTTTTGGTCCGATTGTCAGCTGTGAACCCACAAACAAAGTTAAACACTGCATACAATGCAGATGGGAAAATAATTGTTATTTTATGTATTTATTTTTTTGCACTGATTAAGCGTACATTACAAAACTATAACTTTTAAGATGATGCAGCTAAATGCTAAAATTCTAACATAACGGTGTAATAAGCTATAATGGGGGGGGGGCTATTTTTTTATAGATGTATAAGCTTTGTAAGAAGTGCAAAGGTAATCAACATCAAAACAAATGTTAAAGTTGCAATCGATGGTTCAGTTTAGTCACCATGGTAACCACATGCCTCTATCTGTCACTCTCTGAATGCCAAGTTAATGGAAATATGGCCAAAATTAAAAAAACAAAAAAAAAAAAAGCAGACATCACTGTGCAAAAGTTAAAAGTCAGACCTGACAGCTTCTTGATCCATGAGTGGCAGGACACTATAATTTATTCAACCTTTATTTATACAGGTTAATCCCATTGAGTTCCAGGGACTCATTTAAAAGAGAGACCTGAATAATGGACAAACATGTGACTTTTTGCATTACTATTAGTTTATATACCGTATTTTTCAGACTATAAGGTGCACCAGATTAAAAGGTGCATTAAGCAAAACTATATTTTGACAGCTTTTTGTGCACCATGTATCACATAAAATCGGTTCGAGGTCAGTACGTAAGTACAACCAGCATTAATACATAAGGCGCACCAGATTATAAGGCTCACTGTTGATTTTGGAGAAAATTAAAGGATTTTAAGTGTGCCTTATAGTCTGAAAAATACAGTATATAATTTGTATTTTGACCAGTTAAAAAGGCAGATTACTTCAAGTTTTGATGAGAAATGTTCAAGCTAAAATATAGCTGAGTTTTGTTGAAGCCTGGGGTGTGCACTCTCTGTATTCTGGGGGTGATATGAGAGAAAACTACAAATCCTATAGCAGTGAGAACCAAAGGAAGACAAAACAAACATTTTGCTGTATAATTTGTGTCTGCAACAAACAAGTTGTGGGTGTAAGCCGAGTTTGTCCTCAAAGGTTTTGAAATTTTTAGATGGTTGAAAAAGTGAGTGACATCAACTGTTGGTTAACACTAAGAAGAAAAATCTCCAGAAATTAGTATTAAACTTTCTGCGACCACTTTAAACTTTGAGTGATGTTTCTGCTGTGAAGGATGCCTGAGCTGTAGAGCTCCAAAGAAGGCTTGGTTATCTTATCTGTTTGGTCAAAATCCCACTGATCACCATTGTTTGTTTCTGTGGTGTTTTATATATATATATATAT
>NC_056498.1:56880380-56883929 GCF_014905685.2 Nematolebias whitei | reverse complement strand
ATCCATCCATCCATCCATCCATCCATCCATCCATCCATCCATCCATCCATCCATCCATCCATCCATTAACTCTTCTTGCTTCTTTCTTTTTGGGTCATGGGGGTCACTGGTGCCCATGTCCAGCAATCATTGTGCAAAAGGCAGGGGACACCCTGGACAGGTCTTCAGTCCATCACAGAGACACATAGAGACAAGTGAGACAAACAACCATTCACTCTCTCACTCACACGTAGAGACAATTTAGAGTTATCAGCCTAACATGCACGCATTTGGTCTGTGGGAGGAAACTGAAAACTCACCCATCTTGAATTGAGATGACTCCACAAGTTAATCAGTTGTATGGCCAATGAATAATTCATGTTTAATTAAAAATCCATCCAGTTATTCATAAAATATCTTGCTAACAAACAGGCACGTTAACACACGAAGAAATGTGCGCACGCACACACAGAGGCAAAAAACTTGATGTCTGCTTTTACTTTTTTGCAGCCGGCAATAATAATAATAATTTTAAAAAGTTTATTGAGTTTAAATCTCATTCATGTATCTTCCTCGTGTCACTTTCCACTGAGTTCTATAAATTGAAGTTTGCCAGGCGGTGCTCAACGTGTCTCTTCTTGTTTGCGTCTGTCTCTCCATATCTCTGTGAGGCTAAAAGCTCTAGAGTTGCGTGTGTATTGTCATTTCTGCAGAAAACTCAGAGAGCCAATCTGTTATGAGATGCACGTTGTTCTGCAAAAGAGAAGATTTCAGAAAACAAAATGTAGTTTGGGTCATATGAGTGAGTGAAATGATTATTTCCTCGTGCCTCTGCTGCTTCAGAATGGTATGAGCCGTCAACATCTACAGCGTGTGGAGAGGCAACTTCTGGACTCGTGGACTGAGAGTTCCCCCAAAACATAAAGCAAGACAATCAACTTGTCTTATAATAACTTAAAGACTAACATGCATAGTGCACGCCACCTTAAATGCGAGAGCATTAGACTGAGACCATCTTATAAGAAATAGAGTTGTAGCCATTTTAGTCAAACCTTGAAAACAGCGTCATCGTCTCATTCTAAAATTTTAAATATGAATTGGTAATGAGTCTTAGGGACTCCGTCGAGTTTTAGCTCCATATCTGTAAAAGTGAGGGAATTATAGACATTTTTGTGTTGACTAATCAGTGGTCATCTTTAACTGGATTAATTCCACAGGTTAATCAATTGTAGATGTGCATCCAGTGAATACTTTCTGAAAGTTTTGTGAAACTCAAGCCAGTGGTTCATGGGATATTTTGCTAACACACATTGTTGATCCCATGCACATAATGTTTCAAGGTAAGATTTGTGCAATGAGTAGCACTTAAAGCTCGTGTTGTGACTGGCTCTCCACTACAACCACACTCAATTTGAGCACAATATCAGAAAGCTTGTCTGATTTACAGCCGTTTGTGTGTTTTCTAAGGACACTTGGCTTTGGCGGCCATCTTGAACTGGGTTGACCACAAAAGTTAATCAGCTGTAGAGGTATATTAACTGATTACTTCCCGCTTGTTTAAACATTTGCATGTAGTTCATGAGATGTTCTGATGTTTGCTTTCCACTTGTGGGTCATCTAACAGGGCGTGATGGCTTCCAGCAACTTGATTTAGAAAACAAACGACTAAAGGCATGAAGTTGAAAGGTCCTTGAAGTTATTTGAGAAAAACAACATGGACAAAATATCTGCCTCATATGTGGCTTCCCTTTTCCCTTTAATTTCACGGTCATCAGTGAGTGTGGCAAAGGACCAAACTGTTGTGTGTCTCGCTTCTTCTGCGTCCCGGAAGGCGAGTCTTATCAGCAGAACATGTGATGGTGTCAGTAGCCAGGACCCAGACTGGGCTATTGTGCCCCTGCCTGGGCCCGAGTGACGGATGACAGCGCCTTCTCCCTGGAGGAAATGAGGAGGCCAAAGGCAAGCATGCAGGACCAGATTTGAATTTGAACAAAATCTTGTTCTCACCCACTTATCAGCTGTAAAAGTGTCCAGTGCTCCACCCTGGTGAGCGTTTGTGCTCCCTCACACTGGGAAAGAGTGAACCTAAACCCTGCTCCGTGTATCGCGGAGACCCTGAGAGGAGGAAGTCAGGTCAGGCCTGTCTGGGTCCCCTGCCCTTTGCCCTCCCTGGGGTCTCATAAATTAGGCCGCCTTGCCCCAGCAGGTGTGTGTTTGTATATATGAACACTAACAGGGGGATGTAAGGGCTGTAATATCTGTGATCTACGATGTTGGGAATTTATTTTGGGAGGAAACATGCAACCTAAATAACCTTATCCTCCCTGCTGCTGTCGCTCGGGTCGTGTAGATAACGGCACGGCTGAGAAGCCGGTGAGTAAAATGTGTGGGACTTTGACAGGTTCTGTCTCACATGCAGCTCTTAGTTTGAGAAACTATCTATTGGTTTCAGCATCTATTAACATTCGTGTAAAGTTTTTTTTTAGTGATGCTTTAAATGAATTCACGTTCAGCTGCCAAACCCCACAAATACATTAAATAAAAAAATGCAGCTAAAACCTAAAGCTCTTAATTGTTCTTTAGTTTAAAATGTATTTACTACAAACAACTGCAAACTAATTTATTAATTATGATTTTAAAAACTTTAATGCCTTTAAAAGTATAAACAAATCTTTATTTTAGTGCAAATAAACACAGCAGGTAAAACAAGTGAAGGAAGTATTTAAAAAAAATATTGGAAAGTCCTGAATCATTGTCTGACTGCTGAGTCATGCTCATACTGTTTCCAGTTTTTGGACCTTATAACCATTTCAGCTTGCTTTTAGCTTTTTCAGCCATTAAGCTAAAGTGTTCAGCTCGTATAGGATTTTTGCAGTTTGTAGCGCTTTCAGCTTTTGAATTACTTACTTTTTATTTATGTATTTTTCTCATAGAAATGCATTGAGCACGCTTCAAATCATTGAAAAAGTTTTATGCACTTTGAAATTTCCTAAAACTTGTTTACATTTTTTAACGTTTTGTTACTGTCGTGCTCATTTAGCTCTAGTTTTTGTTTTGATCATGTTGACTTTTTGGCATTTGTGTAGCTAATTTGAGCATCTTCTTTTAAAAGTGAGTGGCAAATAATTAACAGTCATTGACATTACTCCAACGTTTTAACAGCAAACAATCGTTCTATAAATAGATATAAAAACAGTTTTTGAATTAATCATCTCGAGTTCACAGATGCATCCAGGTTGAATTGTAAAAGAAAACTAACACGTGTTTATCATAAGGAGTGGGCAGATATTAACCCAACTGAAAAACTTTCAAGAAACAGCCAAACAAATCCACCCAAGAACTTGTCAAAATATTAAATGTTGAGATTCTGCATCTTACAAGTTTATAAAAAAAAAATGCAGCTGCATAAATGAGTCAAAGCTAAAGGCAATCCAAGAAACTATTGCAGTGTGTGACTTTTAATCTTTGCTCCACTGAATTTAAGTTGGAACACATTTTATTCGCTCCATCATACATACATACATACATACATACATATATATATATATACATACATACATACATATATAT
>NC_056498.1:56872947-56880280 GCF_014905685.2 Nematolebias whitei | reverse complement strand
AGATAGATAGATAGATAGATAGATAGATAGATAGATAGATAGATAGATAGATAGATAGATAGATAGATAGATAGATAGATAGATAGATAGATAGATAGATAGATAGATAGATAGATAGATAGATAGATAGATAGATAGATAGATAGATAGATAGATAGATAGATAGATATGCATGTGCATGTATGCATGTATGTATATTGTATATATATATATATATATAGTGTATTGTATATTGTGAGTTGTGCTTGAAAACAAAGATCCTGCACTAATAGAACCTGTTTCACTTTGTCATAGAACCTGTTTCACTTTGTCATAGTATTTGTTTATTTGTTTTTTGTTAGTTTTTTGTTTTCTTTTGTCTTGGAAAACTCATGAGTGTGGCATTGCAGACGGGCACAGTAAAAGAAAAACAGTCTTATCTGGTCACGGCACGGAGCGAACTCAACTATTCACCTGCACAATGTGAATAATCAGAAGTATTATAAAGTGGCATTCCTCACAGACACACTGCATCACTGAGGCTTTTTATGTTGCAAGCCTCAAACGGAAACTGTGAAAGAAAATAATTATTATTCTTTGGGCTGACGAGGTAACTTGGTGCTGCACGGTCGAAACCAGATTCCCATTCAGAAACCATTTAAGCGCAGTGCCAACCACTTAACGATAAGATGAAGTGGTGTTTTGATGTGAGAGATAGATGAGGTTTGGACCGGGGCCAGAGAGCGGAGCAGTGATTAACCCAGCCAAAGCAGCCCGGGGTGGGAAAGTGGAAGCTGGGGAGGCTTTTTTACATCAAACATCTTTGGTGTCACGGCCTCTTTATTCTTGTAATATTGTATTTGCAAGGCTCATAGAGGCAAGACACTGCTTTACGTTCAGCTTGAAATCCTTTTGCACACTTTGGTGTCATGTTGTGCCATCAATAAATATAATGCACACATTCAGGAAGGCCCATATCTTTATATTTCTAGCTACTACAATTTTTTTTTTTTTTTGTATTAATATGTTTTACTGAAAGGTGGGCTATGATGTCTGTGCTTGTCTGTGGGCTAATGTTCATTGTCTGTCTGTTAGTAAAATAACCCACTAAACAACTGGACATTTGAACGAAACGAACTGATTCAAATTGACCGCCACAGCTGTTTGACCTCAGCAAACATACAAATAACTATAACTCAGCCACTTTTTATTTTTTAGTTTTTACAAATAATTAGCCAAAATAGTCACAGTTAGTTAGCTCCAACCCATTGGAGGCATAAAAAAAACTTCATTAAAGTTTGAGACAGTCCACATAATCTGGCATAATGTCATCTTTAAGATTTAAACTTAAATCTTAAAGGTCAGGCATGAAAGGCAGGGAGTGAAATGATTTTTTTAAAAATGCAATGCTTTCAATTTGTTATTTGTTGCTATTCAAGTGTAACAAGAACACGGCATACAGTCAGTTAAGCACCAACACATCTGAAAGTTGTTTTTTCTGCATCACTTATGGTCATTGTGTGTATTCTTTTCAGCTGAGGGTGTTGTCTTTCCAGTAGAGGATGATTAATGTGCGCTGTCATGGTGTAACATCTCCAAGCTCCATTGACCCTCTCTGACTCATGTATCTCACACTAAAGAGCAGAACTAGGAGCTTTTGTTCATAAAATAAGCAGAAATTTATACGAAACAACAATCAACGTTCTCCTTCTAGATTTTAAATGACAGGGGACACAAAATGTACAACTTGAAGAAATGAGGCAACGCACTCGATTTGTTAAAGAACGTGTTTGTATAATAGTGTAAGTTTCATCATGTATAAATGTGCCTCATAAAGAAAATGAAGGTGTACTTAAGATGTCAGAGTTTTTTGCTCCAACTTCTCGTCATGGAGATAAGCTGCTGCCTCTCGGTGGGTTTGTATAAGTTCGGGATTCCTTTCTGCTCTGGTTTGCATGAGGAACGTTAGCAAAGAAACAAAACCACAAAATCATCCTGTAAACTCGCGAGGCATTAAGTCAAAGAAATCCACTCGTACTAAGACATTTATAAATTATTTTATGGCGTTTGATGCAGAATATCTTTAAAAAAAAAAAAGTGATGTCATGGTGAAATTGTAGCAGAATAAATGTTAAAGTAACTCCCTGCATGACTGATAATATAGTTTATATATAAAGTGATCTTGGCTTACTTTTCACAGTTATTCTAGTTTTATTTTTTTAACTTTTTGCTAATTTGAAAGTGTTAAAAAAACAAACAAATTGAATCAAAAAATGCAGTAACTCAGTTCCAGCTTTTGCAGTTTTTAGTTAGAGACTAAAAAATCATCTCCAAAAATACACCAGGCTCTAAAAAAGGAGATAAAACCCTGGGGGAGAGGGGCGGGGGGGGGGGGGGGGGGGGGGGAGAGACATGTGATGTGTGACGGGACAGAAAAGATCATTTTTTATATCTAAATCTTGACCCTCACCCCTCAATGTAAACTATGTGGTGATTTGTGAGTATTTTATCTTTTTCCCTTTTTTTTTTTTTTTTACAATAATTCTGCAAGGCAACACTAAAATATAACTCTGTAGTGAACTTTCTCTGCTCTCCGAAATATGTCCAAGTACTCTTCCCACAGTTTAAATCAGATCCCAGCTGTTCCCCTCGTCTGACTGTAGATGATTTATGCGTAACCTTGTGAAAAAAAAATATACAGTATAACCCAATCTAGAAATTTCTGAGCTTTTGCTGAATGCAGAGGATTCAAGAACAAAGAAATGAAATGTTACACTTACTTTTGGTTGCAGTAAGTCAGCTGATAACACTGAACGTTTTTAATATTATTTAACATTTGTTTGAGGTTTTGTTTTCAGTAAATAGTTCATGGATGGCAAGGGATTCATAGGATTTCAGAATCTCTCAAAGGGAGCACAGAAAACTCAACATGTGTTTAAAAATGAAGCTCAATGTAGAAAAAGAAAAGAAGCTCGTGACAATCTTCATTCAGTAAAAGGAATACAAATAAAGTTGTTAGGTTGGTTTTACAAGTAGCATTTGATTAAAGGTGCTCATTGCAAAGT
Organism: Nematolebias whitei; assembly: GCF_014905685.2. Taxonomy (NCBI): domain Eukaryota; kingdom Metazoa; phylum Chordata; class Actinopteri; order Cyprinodontiformes; family Rivulidae; genus Nematolebias; species Nematolebias whitei. The sequence goes on along the minus strand of NC_056498.1, from coordinate 56,877,236 downwards.
CAACAAAAAAAGGTTAAATCATAACTCGTTGTATATGCAAAGTCATTAAATATGGACAAAAAAAGAGAGTAAAGAAACCATAAACTTGTTCCTCACAATAGTTGTTTAATATGGTCTTCAGTTAAAACATTTTAAACAAAATTTGTTGACTAAAGGAGAAGTTTTGTGTTTGATTGACAACTTTTGTCTTTATGGCTCCAATTTAGCCCAGTTTGAGCTCATCCATCCATTATCTTTACCCGCTTCTTCCATTTTGGGTCACCTGGGTTGCCGGGTGCCCATGTCCAGCAATCACTGTGCGAGGGGCGGGGGACACCCTGGACAGGTCGCAAGTCCATCACAGGGACACATAGAGACAAACGAGACAAACAACCATTCACTCTCTCACTCACACCTAGGGACAATTTAGAGTTACCAGTCAACCTAACATGCATGTTTGTGGTCTGTCTGTGGGAGGAAACCGGAGTACGCGGAGAGAACATGCAAACTTCACCCAGAAAGGCCCCCGGACCTGGGATTTGAACCAGGAACCTGCAATTTTAGAATTGCATGCTATATTGAGCGTATATCTTGGAAAACTATAGTAAACTCTTTCAAACTGCATCATTAATAATATGTTTTAGGACAGCTGTTCACTGTTGGGTTCATTATTTACAATCAGTATTGCTTTAATGCAACAACGTTATAAATTAACTTAAACCTTCAGATTAAAGATCAAATAAATATGTTGTTCATAAAGCATCCACATTTTATTTCAGTGGTCTGAGATGCACATTTCACCGTCTGGACAGAAAACGTTCATTACTGAGGAGAAATAAAGTTTGATCAGAACATTCCTCTGCTGCAGCTCTGATAGTAGCACATGAAGGGGTGGTAATGATAGTCCCGGTTCAGAGGTCCAGTTATGGGGAGGTGGACCACTCCGTGATGCTTTGACTCGTTCCTCACCAGCACCTTTACAGCCACAGTGTTTGGTGAGCTCAGCGCAGCCACACCGGCCGTCATCTCCCGCCGTTTGGTTTTATATCTCCGGTTCTGGAACCAGATCTTCACCTGGGTCTCTGTGAGCTTCAGGACTCCTGCCAGGTCGGTCCGTTCAGGACCAGAGAGGTACCTCTGGGCACTGAAGCGACGCTCCAGCTCCTGGACCTGCGCGTGAGAGAAGGCCGCTCTGGAGCGCTTCTTCGCAGCCGGCCTGCCCTGATGCGCCTCCGGTGAGCAGCTTAAAGGCTGGTCATCTTTCCCTGCATCCCTCTGGCGCGTGTCCATCCCTGTATGATCCTCAGGGTCTGTAAACACAAAATGGGATGAGAGCATGTTTTCCAAAAGTAAACACGAGTGGTTAGCATAAATTAGAAAGCTGCGGATGCACAAATCTGTCGCCCTTAATAAGACAAGACTTGAAATTAAACAGGTTTAGAGAGAACGCATTATATTTTAACTGAACAGGGGCAAAAATAAATAAAATACATACATAAATAAGCTTGGATTAAGAAGTTTTGTTTAGAATTAATCATTTTATCCACGTGCGTCTTGTTTTTCTTAAAATAAAGTGCCTTCTTAATCGTTTTTAATTATGCTTGTCTTGTTTCATTTTCTTATTCAATAAAATAATTATTTCCAGAAAATCTCCCACCTTCTCTGAGCTCACCCCTTACTCGTCCCTCATCTTGGCAGGTATAAGATCCTGAGAACGCGCGCGGATCAAGTTGAAATGTTTTGGGAAGGATGCTGTTCTCCCAGCCGGTGCGTAAATGGCGCCTCGGTGCGCAGAGCTCCTCTGCAGAGGTGGTCATGGTGCCGGGACTCCCCCGCACATCACGTCTGGCAAGGATGTCTTTGATGGAGAAAGGCGAGGATCTTATTGTCATGGTTGACAAAAACAGTAAAGATGTTTCCTCACGCTTCCATCGGATTTTTTGCGTGGCTTCAAGATAACCCGCGCCTGGAAACAAAACGATTCCCTTCGATTTTTTTTTTTCCTCTCCAATTTCTGTGATTCTGATTTAATTGCGGTGAAGTGGACTTTTAATGAGCTGCCAACTCGAGGATCTGTCAAGACTTTGACAAAACTCTCAGTTAAGACTTGATAGGCTCTTTTGTCTGCCTGGTCCCTCCTCTGCACCGCCCAGCCACACACCGGTCTCTGCTCCGCGCAAATACCACAAAGGACAAATCACATTTTATTTCTTCGTTGGTAAAACAAAACATAAAAGACCTTTACATATGAAAAACGTGGAGTTTAATTACACCTTACAGAGCAAAATACGCCACTCTCTCTGGTCACTAAGCATCTAAATATTCAGTGCGTAATTTTGGCTGATTTGCGTAAAAACGCAGTTTATGCGTAAAATATAACTATTTCTGCAGCTTATATGCATATTAAGTGAATCCAACTTTTGCATTGATTCATTATCTAATCTCAGCTGGAAGAAAAACACATTATATGTTCGTGTATAGTTATTAATAGATTTTTATTTTTTATTTTACTCCACATTTGCAGGTTTGAATTTTATTCCAATGTTTAATAATAAAACTCCCCCCCCCCCCCCCCCCATCATCATGTGGCGAACTTTCATCTCGGGCAAGTGAGTACAGCGCCGCCATGTGGCCGAGGGTAAGTGAGTAAATGAGTGCGTAACACACACCCCCCCCCCCCAACCCAAACCGACACGCATTACACAATCAGCGAGTCTAGTCTTCCTTTAAGGAGATGTGATGACAGATGATCTGCCTCCTCCACGTCTCTTTGTTTTCTTCCTCTGACTAACCAGAGAAATGTCTCTTTCTGCAGCTCGGGGTGACAAAGCAGGTCTGGAGGGAGAAAAATGAGCTTCTAATGAGTTCAAATACTTTTCCCTGCCATCTTTAAAATGAGACTTTTCATTCTGTGTGTAAATTTAGCGCGTCTTGCAGCGACAAAATGTGCCAATCTGTCATTTCAATTAATCAATCAATTATTAATCATTTTTTTTATGATCACGTGTAAAATAATTCAAACTTGAACTCAACCTGCATGCTTCGAGTAAATGATAAAGTTTTAGACTATCGCCCGCCGCATGAAGGCAAAAGCAGACGACTAATTTTATTGAAATTCTTCCTGTTAATCTGATTCAGGACTACAACTATACTACAGACTGATGAAGTCATCCGGATGGAAGACGAAACGTTTCTCCCTTAAAGAAACTGATCCAGATAAAAAAGATTGAACCTTCTTTTTTAACAACTAGATATTGTTTAGTGTGGTAGTAGTTGAGACTGACACGTAACATGTGTTCTGAGCGCTGTTGCTCAAAATTGTTTGCCATTTACATGTTTTGTAGTCAATGCTGTTTGTCTGTTAGCATAATTTCTCGTGAACTACCGATCAGATTTTGATGAAGAATTCAGAAAGTAATCACTGGATGTACATCTACAACTGATTTACTTTTAGAGTCAATCCAGTTCAAAGTGGCTGACGCAGTTAATCGATTTTAGTCAACACGAAAATGACTATAGCTCCGTCAGTTTTACATATATTGAATTATAATTTGGTGTGGTAGTATCTGAGAGTTATTCATAGCAAATACTTGCAGAATTGCGCAAAATTGCGCAGAACGTTAATTACAAGTAATGGCTGTCACTTCTCAGAAGATGTTTTAATTCATAACGCTGCCATTTAAAAGCTGCATTTTCTCAAACAATCCAAGCCCTTTTAAAGTTCATTATTAAAGAGTAAACTTACTTATATTTGTACTATTTCAAATCTAATTTAAAATAACCTGCTCATAAGTTTTCTCAGCTCGCCTTAAAGGGGAATCAGAACAACATTTTGGCAAACCAGTTGCCACGGGAGAGTTTTGTGTTGTGGGAAACTCCGCGGCTGACAGTTGCAGCGATGCGCCCGCGCCGAACTGCTCTGTGGAAGTTGAAGCTGCGCGATAGCGATCGCGCGCGCCTGTCAGGGCAGCAGCGGTGGGCCGGTCCGGTCCGCCGCGTCCTGCAGGCATCGCCGTCCTGTCGCCAGCTCTATTTACACTAGTGGCTCTGCAGCACTTAAAGCTGACACCAGGTATGTCCTACCGGCAGCGCGGGAGCCACAGGAAGTGGCCGTCGAGGCTATCAGAGGAGACAAACACTCTGTTTACTTTGCCATTCATCTCCATTAATAGCGTCTGAGACCTGCCATGCCTCGCCAGGAGATTTACTTAAATCCATCTCCAGTGTGTGTGTGTGTGTGTGTGTGCGTGTGCGTGTGCGTGCGTGTGTGTGTGTGTGTGTGTGTGTGTGTGTGTGTGTGTGTGTGTGTG
>NC_056498.1:56867098-56872937 GCF_014905685.2 Nematolebias whitei | reverse complement strand
GTGTGTGTGTGTGTGTGTGTGTGTGTGTGTGTGTGTGTGTGTGTGTGTGCGCGCGCGCGCAGGTGGGGAGGCCTTGGCTGTGCGTAAAAATGTAGAAAACAATATTTAGAGTTGTACAAATTGTTTTAAAGCATACATTTTTATTTTTATTGCTATAGATTTGTGTCCCTCTCAGTAATATTTATCGCTGGGTGCTCTCTCTGGTGGTTTCCAGGCTGTGTGTGGGTCCTGGATGTGCTGCTTTCTGTCTGCTTTGTGTCCATCTCTGAATCCTGCAAGCGCACATTTAGCTCGCCTTTAAATTCTCTCTGCTTCTGGTTCTTGTCTCAGACTCAAGCAGGCTTTCTCACAGGGGGGGATATATCAACATGCTTTTAGGCTTGAGAAACTATTCGAGATGATGAGAAATGTTGGAATATATCCCTGTCAGTTGCTTCCTGTATTCTTGTAAAAAAACGCTTTTTTTAATCCTGTTTCCAATAATTATTGTACAAATAGCAACACTCACCCAGACACGTGTAAAACTTTCAAAAAAGTACAATATCTTACAATCACTTGTGTCATTTTGTTTGTTATGTTGTTTAACTTCATCATCAAAGATTATTTTCATCGTTGCTTGACTCGATGCTGAATTGAGGCTATAAACTGATTTAGTAAACCTATAATACAAGATTCACTCAAAATAAAAACTTACAGTATAAACAAAATTTGAACTATTTCTAAAAATAAAAATAAAAAACTTTGAAAAATAATACTATTATATCCGTTCACATTTCTGCGCACCTTGTTGTATTTTGTGGCTTAATATAATCTGGCAACAATGTTCTATAAAATGATTATTAATAATAATGGCTTATTTCTAATAACACTTAAATAAGCAAATGCTAGCTTTCATGCCTAAAAATGCATGCTTATTTCAGAGATGTTCATACATATTCCTTTTGTTTTGTGGCACTTTACATCCGTTTTGCGCCATTACGCACAACTAACCAGAAACAATAAAATCCAACACATTTTCAAAGAGTTTCAAACATAAATGCACACGTGTGTTTTATTTAGTTCAATGGGCGGATCAAGGTTACTTCATAGACCTTTTAATGTTCCTGTCAACTATTCAGTGTCTTTCATATTGGAGGCTGGAGTTCATGTCCATCCATCCATTTGGTGCGCCTCTGCAGTCTCAGCTACCAGGCCCGGATCCCCTGCAGGGTTCCTTGGCAGGGGGCGACCACCGGTCCTTGGGGAGCCTGGCTTTGCGTCTGGGCACCGAGGTTCCCCAGATTCATGTTCATGAAAGCGTTAGCGGGCGTGCTGCTGGGAGGCAGCGCGGGTAAACTCGAGTAGGAACAGGAGTAGGTGTTGGAATACACCGAGTTGTTGTAGCTGTAGGCCGGGTAGCCGCTGTAGCTGTACGCGCTGGGAGCTCCAACTGTGTACGGAGGGTTATAGTTCTGAGATCCAGTCAGACAGGGCCTTCCGTCTCGCACCAGAACCGGCACAGCCACCCTCCTCGGCGGAGGTGGCGGGTGGTGGTGATGGTGGTGATGATGGTGGTGACCTGCAATCTCCAGAGTCTTGTCCTGCCGCTGCCTCTTGCATTTGTACCTCCTGTTCTGGAACCAGATCTTGACCTGTGTGGAGGTGAGTTTCAGAGAGCTGGCCAGGTGTTCTCTCTCCGGGGCGGACAGGTAGCGCTGCTGCTTGAACCGACGCTCCAGCTCGAACACCTGCGACTGGGAGAAGAGGACGCGCGGCTTCCTGCGGGTCCTCTGCTGCTTGGCGGCGGCTTTCTCCGAGTCTGGATCGTCACAGTCTCCTCCCAACGCGCCGCAGCTCTCTGCTGGCACAAAAACCAAATAATCTCACTTCTGATTTAGTTAATATTACTCCTTAAAATATCTTGTTGAAACTATAAATATATATATAATTATTTCCCTGTTTTTGGTCTAGTTTCTATTGATATTTGTGCGCAAGACTAATGTGCGTAAAGTGCCAAAACTGGACAGAAAACGGCTTTTTAAAAATAAAATAAAATAGATCAACTAATATGTACATATTTAGTTATATATTTATTATTTGTTTACATTTATGAAAAACAACAACAGAAAAATTGGCATTAAATAAAGAAAAACGCACATTTTAAAACAAGTATTAACCAAATTAAACGTATGTCTTGAAATTTGCCATTTTAATATTGATAATTTGTAAATTAGCTAATTTAGAGGAGAAGTCCTTCACAGGAGTTCATGTGGGTGCAAATATCCACATCAGTCCAGATGTAAACATTTTAATGCTGAAGCATAAAAACAGATTGTAACAGCTCATTATGAAGAAAAGTTTAATTCTAAGGAGTGTCACATGCAAGTAGGATATATAACTTCAAATATTTACAATAGTACAATAAATAATTTATTTGCTCAGCATTTGATGGTTGTTTTATTGTTCTCACATGAACAAATGCTGCCCTGGTTACATGTAATCATTTGCTTCACATGTCACATTTATTATTCTGGTATTTAAACTGTATCAATGTCCTGATTTACACTCTGTAATGCATCTCTTCTGTCTAAACACATTAAAAATTAAAGTGTTCCTCACTGCTGTCAGGCTCCTCCGGCTCGGCCTCCAGCCGCAGGTCTGCAGGGTGGCTCTGCGTCGTGTTCCCGAACCCCTCCAGAGGTAATCCGGCCTCCGTCAGCCGGTCCTGGACGCTCAGGACGCTGAGGAACGACATCCTCTCCTCGCTCTCTGACAGACAGGAGCTGATGGGGCTGGGACTGTCTCTGCCTGCCAGCATGCAGGAGGGCGGTGAGTGGGAGCTGAAGGCTCCGGGCTGCGACAGCGCACCGGACATATCGAAGCAGGAGATCAGCTGGAGCTGGTGCTGCTGAGATTGCTGCTGTAGCTCCAGCTTCAGAATATCCTTCACGGAAAAAGGCGTGGTGGAAGAAGCGACCCGACTGGGAAACATTATCACCAAATGACGCAATATGGTCACCAGAAGCAGAAGCGAAGAGTTTTGTCTCCGAACGGCGCGTAAAAGAACCCAAAAGCCCGTGCGTAAAGGTGGAAAGGGCTCGCGCTCTGCTTGTTTTTCACGCAGATGGAGGAGGGTTGGCTGGCGTTCAGCTGTGACATGCCTCTCCCCGGGCGCAGCGTCGTGTCTGGAGGGTTGGGAGAGGGAAAGAGAGGTCGATCCTGTTTGGTTGGCTGAATTCAGCTATCTGGAGAAAGAGCTGGCTCAGCCAACATGCCGTCCTCTCCCTTTCAGTGACGTCCTTCAGTGGGGGGAGGGACTCACAGAGCATGTCTTTCTTTCTGGGTTTACCTGTGCTTTTGGAAGACTTTTCTAATTTATGAAAAAATTATTGACGCCATCGACTCCTCTGGAAGTAGGTAAGAAAGATTTAATAGCACGCTCTTTGTTTACTTGAAGAATCTTGAACGACTGTTCAAGTTGATCAAAGCAAACATTGTTATGTGCGGAATTGACCTTAATTTAATGTCACATTTAAATAAATGTGTGACTTTACCCGGGCTTTCTATTTTCTGGCTGGTCCAATAATCATCACAGCTCTTCCCCTCATCACTGAGGTGGTTTTAAGATAAGCCATATCTTTGTTTCCTGTCTCTCCAAATCCACGGATAAGAGAATCCCCCCCGGACTCTGAGAGGTCCCCAGGCGCGTTGTTGTTGGTTCGTGTTTCTATTATTAACTAACCCCATTAACTGTTTTTTTATTATTATTATTATTGTTTGACCTCTGTGATGATTTATTTACCGTAAAGTCAATCGGAATAAAATACAAATATAATAATAACATAATTTGTTGCAATAAAATAACATTCTAAAATTCTTCTTCAAGTGTTGTCAGCAAGTTGGCAATAAGGAAACTTACAATTCCTCACTAATTTATATGTATTTTATGAATAAATCTGACTTGACTTTTAATATTATTATTATGCATTATTTTTATATTCCAGAACGGGGAAGCTTTTAAAATAGTTTTATTTTATTTTTATCCAATTTGTTGTTGTTGTTGTTTAGAAGCAGTTCACATGTTGTTGTTCACTTGTTCACAGCTCCTGATTTTTCCTATAAACGTTTCATAAATAATCAAAAGCGTCACTAAACATCGCTTAAGAAGAAATGTTCATAAATTAATAAATAGAACAGACATTTGAAGTTTATTTGTTTGTATTTTCACGAGGAGTCAGATTGTGAAGCCAATTAATCTAAAACAGAATAAAGCTTGAACTTACTGCTCCACTTTCTGTGTAGGGCCTGTGTGTTGTTGATTAATATCTCTCAAAAAAAACAGAACATTTATTTTACTTTAATCATTTAAACATGTTGAGCTGCTAATAATTACATCGGGCTTTATAAATTTGAGAGTTGCTAATTTTAAAATAATACATGTCGTGTTGACCATTTTATGTAACCCAATACTGAGAAAGAACCGCTTTGTTTTATTTAAACAAACTAGCACAATAATAATAATAACAATAATAATAATAATAATAATAATAATAATAATGATAATAATAATAAAAGAAGAGTGGTGATTTTCTTTCACTTTCCTGCCCTTCCTGGTGAAACAGGACACCTCTCGACTATCTGTCCAAGTGCAGCAGGCGCCAGCGTCTGAAGGCCTTTTGCTCTTAAACCGCGTGGAAAGAAAAGGAGAGAATGTGCCCATAATCTCATCCGCTCCCATCAGCAGGACCTTGTTTACATTAGTGAACCATCTTCTCTTCTTCCTGAAAAAAAAAAACGCATTTAAAAGGCCTGGAGAGCTGCAGGAGAGGTCTTATTTTTAGTCCAATTATGCGCTTTTACGCACGGCAGAGCCATATGGTTAGTTTTATCTGAACTCGCATGATGTGACCCAACAAAACCCGCACACTTCCATATTTTGTAAACCACCACGAGCAATAATTTTGTACAGATTTGGAGGTGATTTTCCAGAAATTTGTTGTTAAAACAACTTATAACATTCACCAAAAGGCTCCAAATTTGGTCACCTAATGATTTAATACATATAAAAGCGAAAGCACAGCAGCAGTTACAATTATTAATTAAGTTATTTTTAATTTTTTGTTCAAATTCAATTTTAAAGAGTTTACAAGTAATTATCTTGGAGGGATCCTGTGTCAAACCGCGCGTGGTCAGTGCGTCACGGTTCACAGCCCCCCATCTGCCTAATGGCTCACTTAGCTTTCAGCCCCAAAGGCGCACGTGCACGCGCGCATCCTCTCGAGCGCTAAACTGACCACCACCACCATCATCATCGTCCTCATCTTCGGGCTGTCCTTGCGTGCCACTCAGCCCGAAAGCGTCCACGCAGAGGCGCGTGTTTATGCGGAGCGGAAGGGCCTGTTTCCTGCCGTAACAAAACGCAGAGACTCTTTTAAAAAGTGTCAAGGAGCTCCGCGGAGCTGAGCGCGACCCCCCTCCCTAAATTTATCATGCTCATTTCAAAACCACGGATAAGCATGCACCCCCACCAAGGTCAGGGCGCGCGCAGACGCTCTGCACTGCAGCTTTTTTGTTTTGTTTTGTTTTTTTTACCATTAAAAAGAGTGAAAGGTCTGGCAGGGGATACCACCCGCTGCCTTTCACATCAGAGCTGGACGATGCTCAGCTACTACCACACCACATTTTATAACCGTTTTAGTGTTTATTAAGCTCAATTTTATCTGGCGACCATTTTTTGGAGATTACTTTCAGTGATTACTCTCTGAAATATCAGGCATGGAGACAGAGTTAACTTCAGTTAATGAGACATTTTGAACATCCATCCATCCATCCATCCATCCATCCATCCATCCATCCATCC
>NC_056498.1:56846370-56862098 GCF_014905685.2 Nematolebias whitei | reverse complement strand
CTATGGTTTGAAATAATTGTCATAAGACAAAATTATTTTCCCTAACATCATTTATATTTATCTTCTTTTTGAAGTTCCTTTCCGCAACAAATTAGAATATAGTATTTAAAACTGTTAGGGAAAATAATTTTGTCTTATGACAATTATTTCAAACCATAGATTAAATTAATTGTTATATTTTAAACCAGTGGTTCTCAAATTATTTTGGTTCAGGGACTCCTTAAAACGAAGAAAAGGTTTCAGGTCCTCCTCATAACCCTCATGTTTATTAAATAATTTTCTCCAAATTGTTTCTTTAATGCAGTGGAAATGTTTGTGTAACATAAATACTTGAGACCTGTTCTTTAATGGTGTTAATACAATTTTTGTACTTTTAAACATGGAGTTTTTTTTTTTAAATCCAAGACACACTTTATTAACAAAATTTTTAATTTCAACTTCCAAAAATTACAGTTTTGAGAAAACGAACAGCATCAAAAAACACTTTAAAACTTTACCTATTGACATAATGAACATAATAAATGTATTGCCACTTCTTCAAATTATTACAGAAAACTCTTAACATAAAACTGAACAGAATTATAACAGTAGTAGTCACATCAAGTAGCTTAATCTGTAAATCGATCAATGCTGGAACGTAAATAGTGGGAGGGGGGGTCAGATCTGGGGGTCCTCCCCCAGAAAATGTTCAATAAAGTAGATGTGATTTCCTGCATTTTGATGTATTTTAACAGGTTATTAAACATCTACGTGTTTGTAAAAATTAAAAATTAAAATGGTGGACCCCCGAGCACCAGCTCACAGACCCCCAGGGGTCCGGGGACCCTAGTTTGAGAACCACTGTTTTAAACAACACCACGTTGTTGTTTTTTAACATATAAAGTCCCTGCTAGCTCCTAATCTCTGACTTTTAGGTGTGTGATCAAGATGATCAACCTATTATCACACAAATAAAAATTACAGTAATTTTGAGCTTTTTTTTTTTTTTTTGGTTGTTTTTTTTTGGGGGGGGGGTTTGATAAAATTTTTAAAAAGAAGTCAGGGTTGAAATTCAAGCACGAGACGTCTACTTCCTGTCTTTGTGTCGTAGCAGGCACATTTGTGAGAAGCTGGAGCTGAAGTCAGCCAAAAGACAACATCAATCAGTTGGAGAAGCACAATGTGGGCCTTGTGTTTGAGGTCCCACCCTGCTCCATGGCCCGAAGGCCACATCAAAGCACGGACTGACAAGTCTGTTAGGGAACTATTGTTGACATTTTTTCTGAACTAAGTAACTTTTTTATCATTTGAACTTATCTCGTTTTTCCTTCCATTCTTGTTTATACTTCGGCTGCTGCTGCAGCTGTGTTAATCATTTCAGCTGGGTTTTTTTAACCTCCTTAAATGTGAACATTTGAATAAACTTTAGCATTTTTTTTGAAGGAGTGTATATTGATGATGCCAGACAAAAATAATGCCATGCTGAGAAAATATGAAGTTCTGGTGGTTTTGGTCAAATCTTGCAAATAACTCTCTGCACAGTCTCGTGCAACATTATGAGATGTTATGTGTTTTGAACAACTCTCCGCTTCAAATTTTTAGCTTGATAACTGAAACACTGACTGAGTTACAGACATTTTAGTTGTGTGTTAAGTCAATTAGCTGTGGCAGCCACAATGAACTGGGTGATCTTCAGAATTTAATCACTTCTAGAAACACATCCATTCAATACTGTCTGCAAGTTTCATTTAATTTTGTTCAATGATTCATGAGAAATTTTGCTAACAGACAAACAGGATGGGCAACAACAGTTAAAGTCGATGTTTATGTGTAAAAAAAAATAAACCATTCAAAAATGATTTTGTGCTATGACCTCAACAGACGCACAACCTCACTCCCTGGATTGCAAGTCGTGCACGCACAGATGACAGATGCTTTTTACTTCGCCAGCAATTAGACAGCACCGGGAGGTCCTGCGCTCACTGTGTTGTTGCTGTGTCTGCTCTCTTGTTAGAGAATTGATGACACCGTCTTCAGAAAACAAACAAGGCGGGAAGCTAAAAAGGTGGTCACTCAACGCAGCTCCGTGACCCAGAAACGTGGGGGCCACGGCGGCATGTGCATCTGCAAACCCCCCGCCTCCTTGGAATGTGCAGCAGTGTGTGTGCACGCGCTACTGTTTGTGTTTCACTGATACCACAGCTGGAATGTGGCTGTCTTGTGGCGTGCCCGTGTGTGTTTTGTTGTCAGGCTGCAGCAACAAGAACTGTCTGCATTATTGTTTTGCGTCACTCAGCTTGATGCCGAGATAAATCACTTGCATGAAGAAGCCTCCCCCCACACCCTCCCTCCTCCCTGTGGGCACTGTCCTGCCAGGGGAGACTCCTGTCACTCCCTGCTCTGACTCACACTTCACATCAGAGCCCGACCCGTGGGCCCGAGGCCTCCTCGGTACACACACAACACAAATCCTGCTCTGGGGCCCCAAGCCTTGTTCTGGGAGCTCAAATCCCATAATTGCAGAGCTGACAGTGATAGCTAACATACGAGACACCCTCACCTGGTCGCAAAGAATGAAAACACCTACTGTCAGCCAGGAGGAGAGTGGGGGTGGGATCGGTACAGGGGAAAGTGAGCCACATGGAGCACAAAAAACAAAACAAAATGGAAAATAGTAAGAACTGTGTTGAACTAGTCTTAAGATTATTTGCACATATTTTGTACGGACTTTGCGAGAGGTTTAAGAGGCTTTAAAAGGTTTTATTCAAGTCTGAGAAATCTTATTCATGTTTGGCACAACAGCCATCGTCACTGAAGGAGGTGAAAATGGTTTTCATTGTATGTTCTGTATCAGGTTGTGACAATGTGAACAAATGCCTTTTTACAGTTGTTTGGTGACCACTTCTTGGATCAACAAGGTTTAATAAAACACATTAACTTTTATGTTTATAGTTGAAGTCATATCCATGCAATGGCTGGCTCAAGTTGCCGCCTTAAATTTTTGAAGGCAAAAATGACTTCATATAAGAATTTTGTCTGCAAATAGCATTTTTCTTTTTGTGCATGGCCAAAGATAGCACTTTTTTTTTTTCGGCAGATCATTTTTGATTTGTAGTATATTTCAAAGTTCTGCACATTGTGTACATTTCTTGCTAAGTTTAGCAGTTTATTTTAGTGTGGTGGAAATATAACATTTATGCTATTTACTGGATAACATTTTACGAGTCAACTCAGCGACCTAACTGCCAACAAAGTCAATGTCTCGGTAGAGAAAAGGAGGCTGGACTGACTTCCATTAATCAACTACTTAAACTCCTGCAGACAGCTGTGTGGAGAGAACAGGAGAGCCATGTTTGTTTACACCAGACCTCAAACTTGCATGTTTACACAGAATTACATCCAGTCACTCAAACGGCATGAGGGCAAGTAGTTAAAAGCAAACTGACATATATGATGAATACCTGTCCTCCTCTTCTGAAACATTTTGCACTGAATCATTTGACACGACTTTTGACCCTTATTTCTAATAAAACTGAAGCCTGTGCACAGCCAAATCAAAAATTTGCCTGGGATGTGCTGGAACATGTCAAGGTTGTAGCCCCCTCTTGTGGCGATATCTATTATTACAATTAACAGTGAGAATTACTGCCATTGGTTAAAATAGTTGTCAATCAAATAATTGACGCGTTCATTGGTCAGCATCAAGACGAGGCGGATCAATTTGGTGGATTCCTATTGGTTAAGACTTTCACGCCCATTTCACATCTTCCAAATCCAAATCAAGGTGAAAGTCCACGCAAACCGCTCAGGTGCACATTTACTGCGGCCACAGCCCTCATTTAAAGAAGCCATGTCGGTGTTTTGTGAAGTCCCTCAAGCAGCCCCTATAGCTGTCTTTAAGCTGATGCAGGACTTCAACAACGACCCATTTCCTAAAAAGGTGAACCTGGAAGTTGGAGGTAAGTTTTCCCATGGCAACGGTATCCAAGGGCAACAGGCTCCTGCTACTGACGCATTAATTAAAGAAGCCACGTTTTCGTGCGGCAAAGTCGTTTTTTTGTGTATTTTCATGATGGAGCACGTGCTATATATTGATAGTCGTTGAGATGTGAAGGCGGGCGATGATGTTTTTGCCCCTTTTCTGCACGTGTCTGTTATCCCAGTATCTCAGGATCCACTAGACAGGTTTTAATAAAACTTGCAGAAAGTAATCAATAGATGGACAGCTTCAACTGATTAACTTTTGGAGGCAACACGATTGAAGATGAATGACGAAGGCACCGACTTAGAAATCACACAAAATGGTGATAAGTCAGTCAATTCTAGAGATATTGACCTAAAATTTGAAGTGTTAGTAGCTAAAATTCATCCCTAACTCATATTAAGAGCACTGATATGTTGTGCAATAGCTTTCTTCAAAAAGGTTACACTAACTAATAGGAGCCTACCCTGTTTGTTAGCAAAATATCTCATAAACCACTGGACAGGATTAATTGAAACTTTCAGCAGGGTATCACTGGGTGTACTTCTACAAATGTTTGACATTAGGAGTCAATCCTCATTAAGATGGGCACCACAACTGACTGATATTAGCCAGAAATGGCTATAACTCTGTCATTTTTTCAGATATTGTGCTAAATATTGAAGTGTTCTGAACTCATACTGTAAGTGTGACATCTTAAGAAATTCCATGAGATTGTGAATATCAGTATTTTCACGTTTTGACCAAATTAACATCATCACATCTCAACATAAAATATTTTTTAGTCCCAAACTGGTATGAAACGCCGAGGACAATATGCAACCCTTTAATGACTCATAGATCTTTAATAATGTTATAAATTAATATAACACTGGGGTTTTTTTTAAGTTGTCAAAATCATGAGAATACATTCACAAGAAAAGCCTTTTAGTCCCACTTTCTTGCTGCTGTTCTACCAGAAGATCTCTGTCTTTGTGGGCTTGTTGGGAGTCATTTGGATTATTTATCTGTCATTACATGAGAACAATCTACTTGCACGAGTTAATCTGTCTAGTTTAGACCTGTGCCCCTCTTAAAGCGAGTAAATGAATCACTTCAGTCTTCTGCAGGTGTTCGTTAGTCTTACTGCCAGAGACAATTCCTTCATAATAAAAGTGTCATCTGAGGAATGTGGCGCTCTGATGTGGTAGGAAAAAGGCCAACTGAGATCCACGATTAGTCGTGAGGTCATTTAATCCCCATCCCTCTGCTAGACTCTGAATGCCACAGATGGTCAAATGCCACAGTGCAGCTGGTAAATGTAGGCCACGCTGCGTTCTGCTGTCACATACACTGAGTCAATGCCTAAACTTCAAGTCTACAAAGAGAAATGCTGCAAATGAGAGGGGTGGACTTTTTAATATTTCTTTTGTATTCAATTAAATGTTTTTACGGTTTTGAGTAGGAAAAAGGACAATAACTCGGTGTGATGCAGCTGGTATGATAAGAAATAATGGGTTCGAAATAAACCTGATTTTCTCTATTCTAAGGAAAACAAAGTTATTGTATGATCAAGTCATTATCAAGTGTTCAGCTGGCAAATACACAAAAAAGTACACATGTAATGTGTACTTTTGTTGTGTTGGAAAATATATTTACAGGGTTCTGCTGGATGCACTAATTAATGTATCTGAAAAGTTAACAAAGACTTAAAAAGAGTCTGTATATGATCCGTCCTATATTTTTTAATGCTTATATGTTTTGCTGAGCCACGCTGTCTAGATCAGGGGTCTGCAAGCTGCAGCCCTGGAGCCACACGAGGCTCTTCAGCCTTTTGGCTCTTTTGACCAAAATGACATAATGCTCAGTAATGCTTAGGATCTATTTATTGCAAATTAACATTGGGAATATGTACTTTAGGAATTTGTCTGATTTTTTTAAATAAATAATTTATATTTCTACTCTTTCTAGGCATCAACCAATATGAGGTTGTAGAAATATACATGTGTTGTGTAAAGTGTCCTGTAATTAAAGCCAGACGTAGTAAATAAAGGGTATGGACTTTAATTTGAAGGAAAAAAAAAAGGAGTCAAAATAAAATCGCTAACAAACAAGTTTAATTTTATGAAAATTTTAAGGTATTTTGTTACAGCCTGGTCATTTATTTAAATTAAAATGTGTTACATATTCCACTTTCAAAACTATGGACTCAAATGGGTCTGCATTGTGTAGTTTTTCTATGTAATTTTGTCATCAAACATAAAACACTGCCTCCAACAGAATGAAACATAAGTGTAATATAAATAAATATGGATAAAGTTTGCAATTCATCATTAAAAAAATAATAATGGCAAAATACATTTTTGAGTCTTTAAAACTTTATTTACGGGAAAGGAAATAAAATTGCACTTTTGAAATGTAAAGGTTGATGTAAAGCAATGAAATGATGCACATTCACTGAATGCATGCTGTTTTCATTTCACCAAAAAGAATCTGCAAAGATGAAACCACTACAGAGCTTCTGGTTTTCAGCTCATATTCTTTTCCATCTTTTCAGGCTTGTGTCACATCAAGGCTTTATTTCTATTATAGTCATCGTTTTTTTTTTTGTTTTTTTTTTTGTTATAATAACTTTGTTTCTTGCAGCCTACAGGACAGATGAAGGCAAACCTTGGGTTTTGCCAGTGGTGAAAAAGGTGGAGAAAACCATTGTGCACGATGACCGGCTAAACCACGAGTACCTGCCCATCCTGGGCCTGCCCGACTTCAGATCCTCGGCCTCCAAGATCGCGTTTGGAGACGACAGTCCTGCCATCCAAGAGGACAGGGTTTGTGTCATAAACGAACACAAACTGCTTCTCAGTCCTGCATCTGTTCTCATTTAACATCACGGTCATTTCACTTTTTGTTTCACTCAGGTTGGGGATGTCCAGTGTCTCGGTGGTACCGGTGCCTAGAAGATAGGCGCAGAATTTCTTAGGCGATTCTACAATGGGACAAACAACACAAAAACACCCATCTATGTTTCTACACCTACATGGGGTACTCACAGATTGCACAGGCTAGAAATAAATCTGCATCCTGAAGACGAGCCGCTCATTTGAGAACTTTGAAATAAAGATCTTTAGACTCTATGAAGACTTTAGACTCAGGATATTAAAGGGTTGTACTAGGAATGTCCTGTCACCCATTATCAGCGACCTTTTTTAATCAATGAGAAACATCAATAAGTCAGTCGTTTACAGGAAGCTTAAGCAGTCAAATTACGGCTGTCTCAGTTTTTGCTTTCCGTCTGCTTAAGAAAATCACAACGCCCTGTTCAGTAACGCTGGTTTTGAGGACGTTCGTCCGTACAAGTATTGGGATGCTGAGAAGAGAGGTCTCAATTTGTCCGGTTTTCTTGGAGCCCTAGAGGTAAAGACTTGGATTGAGACTCCATTTAACTCACTATTTTCCATCAAAGTTTATCTCGTCCTTCTGTTAATCCTTGCAGAGTTGTCCGGAGCGCTCGGTCTTCGTCCTACAAGCTTGCGCCCATAATCCAACTGGAACTGACCCCGCACAGGAGCAATGGAAGCAAGTTGCTGAGGTCTTGAAGGTATTATACTTTAAATACACACCCATACAAAACAATGTCGAAAGGTGCACCACCAAGATATTTTATTTTTGCCTCGTTTCTCGCGTTGTTTTCTAGAGGAGGAAGCTATTTGCGTTTTTTTTACTCAGCCTATCAGGGCTTCGCTTCTGGCAACCTCGACAAAGACGCCTGGGCTGTCCGCTACTTTGTCTCCATGGGCTTTGAAGTGTTTTGTGCTCAGTCGTTCTCCAAGAACTTCGGCCTGTACAGTGAGTGAGCCCCCTCGTTGCACTAACACACACACACACAAACCACAAACTACTGCGGTTTGATATTCCAAGGGATAGTTAGTTCTAAAGTTCTCATTTTAATGGATATTTTTTATGTCTTATTTACAAAATTGAGACAAACACAAATTATAGATTATCCACAAGCAGAGTTTATCTGAGCATTTATTCACGTTTTAACATTTATCACTTTGTATCAATGAATATTGTATATTGTAGCTTTGATATCGCTTTATTTGACGTGTGTTTGTTTCACCAGATGAGCGTGTGGGCAACCTGACGATTGTCGCTCGTGATGCTGACAAACTTAAGAGGGTCCTCTCCCAGATGGAGAAGATAGTCGTAACCACCTGGGCCAACCCGCCTTCTCAGGGAGCTCGCATCGTTGCCATCACGCTGAACTCACCAGAGCTTTTTTCTGAATGGTCAGCACCAGTTCTCGTCACGGGATGATTTCTGCATGCTGCTTGTGTGTCACATATCTAATACGGAGTTGTTTTTATTTTAGGAAGGATAACGTAAAGACCATGGCTTTTACTCATGAGAGCTCAGCTGAAAGCCAAGCTTCAAACACTGGGTACACCCGGGACCTGGGGCCACATCACCAACCAGATTGGCATGTTCAGCTTCACGGTGCTCAACGGTAAGTTTAAGGAACCGACAGAAAACAAATGCTTTATTCATCAAATCAAATGGAATAAAATGGCCCAAGTGCTAAAATAAAACACACAATCACTGCATCTTTATAGACTGGTAACATGTCAGGCAAAAATGAATCAAATTATAAATCTGCTTTATTTCCTGCAGCCAAACAAGTGGAATATCTGATAAAAGAGAAACACATCTATTTACTGGCCAGTGGTCGCATCAACATGTGCGGTTTGACCAGCAAAAACATAGACTATGTGGCCGAGTCCATCCATGAGGCCATTACCAAGGTGCAGTAGAAGAATGAAGAGCCCGTCCTGCTGCTGAGGCACCACCATGTTTGTTTACCGCAGGTTTTATTGACCAGTTATTTCCACTCCTGCACAGACAGCTTACCTGCACTGGTGACTTTGGCTTTGGATGTTAAACAAGACGAAACGCTGCATGAAGATGATTTAAATTGTTTTTTTTTTTTCATAAAGGATGTTCAAGTTTGATGATTTATTCGGTTTTGTCACACAATGTGCTCTTTAAAGTTGTTTTTATTCTCATAAGTGTGTATCTCAATAAGCTTGACCAGGACCAAACATGTGATTTAACTTAAACAACAATAATAGCTGGTTTTAGTATTTACTTACCATGTTTTTTGGATTACTTGTCATCGTTATTGTTGTATAAAATGTAAACATTTATTCTCAGGAAGGTAATTTTTTAACATAAACTGAGTATTAAGTTTGAATCTGGAGTGATATTTCCCCCAGTTTTGACTCCTGATGTGTGACAGCTGCAAAGAAATCGGTGCTTCTATGATTATCTCTGTATTTCCAATTTAGCCAGGTTCCCTCTGGCTTACGTTGACTGTTCATACTGGTACACAGTTATCTAAGACTGTGTTAAAGGGACACTAATGATCAACCAGCTTGTTACTGTGTCTCTGAGCAGCAGTAAAACAGACCGTTAAACCATTTTATTGAAGCTGAAAAGACAAGATGAACGAGTAAAGAACTATAAATCTAAAGCTTGCATTGTTCCCTAATATGTTTGATTTTATCAAGCATGGAACTGTCTTTACAATTTATTTTTCAAATGATGCTCATTATACTAGAAAATATAAACATGTGGGGAAAAAAACATGGCAAGAATAACAGGTCAGTCAGTTTATTAATATATTATTTCTGTAGATTATTTTTTCACATTTTTGTATAACATAGCAAAACCTTTGTTCATCCAAAACAAATGTATTCTGACAAATATAAAGCAGCTGCAAATTCTTTAAAAGCTTTTCTGCTCAGAGGAACTGACTCACAACGTTGTGTATCTGAGTCAGCTGTCAGCTCCAGACACTTCCGCTTGTGAGTCCTCCGTCTGTGGCGGGGCCAGTTTTAAAAAGCTCAGAGCTGCAGTATTGTTTGTACCGAGCAGGACGAATTAAATCAGCGCGTGTCCCCAAACGCCACCTGTGCATGATTGTTTACAGGACGGGGGAGCAGTGGTTTGACGGCAGTGCGTCATATTGCTTTAGTCGGTCAAGTCTTTGCGCTTCTGTAGGTTTTCTGCTCAAGATGGAGGTAAGTATCAAATTATAAACTTCCACACATGTTATTAAGAGTCAAGTCATTATTTCATTATTGCATTATTCCCTTATAAGTTTTCAAAACAGCCTTTTGTGAACGTTTCAGCCACATTCTCCTGTTTTTCACTCTTACCTGAAAGCATCTATTGATCATAAACCTTTAGTTTATTCATTCATTCGTTATAAAATGCACTGTTGCCTAAAATTTCTATTCATAAAGCCCCTGCCGCTACCTTCATGGGAACAATGAAATCCAGATTGTTCTAATCTTACATTCTTTAAACTTCCTTGTAAGCATGCACGAGGAGAAACGGTTTTCTAGTGAGGACACTTTTACAATTAAATGGGCATAAATAAACATGCAAGTAGCATTTTAGAGATTCTGCATTCCCAGATTGACAATATCAAGTATGCAGATGATGTAATTCACAGATAGGATATGATTCTACTGACATGATAATAAATATGAGGATATTCTAGTAATAGCAGTAACTGTTCAGCTACTGTACATGTGCGGAGAGAAGGTCTTAATGAGAAACCTACAAAACAGGATGCTCATGAGACAAGAATGCAGATCAGTTTAGCATTTTGTGAACGCATGTGCTAGTTTTATGATAAATCCAAATATTTTTACGCATTTAAATGACTTGCATCCTTATTCTCATTCTATATGATAATCCTTGCTCTTTTAAATAACCTGATAAGAAGTTATATTGTCCTTTCCCATACAATAAGTAGTTATTCTAGCTGAGAAGTAATTACATTATGGCTTTTTTTAAACTATATTTGTAGATCTCTGTAAAAATTGTGCTCCTGTTCGGTGGCTTTTGTCATGCTGGCGGTTTTGGCAACATCAGGACAGCTCCCTGTGCAAACAACATTTTCAGTATGTGGGAACTACCTTATTTTAAATAAAATAAACTCTGTATTGCCTGTTTGATCAAGTAGAAACCAAAGCTGGCTCAGATAGGATCTTTGGGGATTCCACTGAGACGTTACATGAACACAGAAAGAAAAATAATTTACCTTAGATGACGTGAGCGAAGTTTGCACTTTGATTTGAATGTGAACAAAACCAACCCGGTGTCCGTTCAATCCAGAGAAAGGCGAGGTATATCCGCATTTGTGTTGCTGAGTCAAGTTGTGGGGAAGGGGGAGCAGGCAGAAAATGGGGGGTAAATGTGTTTCAGTGAGGTCCTGAGTATTATCAATGGCTACAGCAGATAGGATGCCTCCTGTGAGAGTTGAGTCAGAGCTTAAAATAAGAAATTTTGGGTGAGTTTACCCAGAAAACGATAAATAAGGAAATGCCTGTTTCACCCCTCCTCCTCAATGTCACTAACTTGTCGCTGATGGTTGCTCTGAACCCTCCTCCAAACTCTTTTCTCCGTCTCGAGACTTTTTCCTCCTCTTGTTACCTAGAAACAGAGGAGATCATGCTGGAATTAAGATGCTTGCTTATGTTCTATAAACTTGGACTATGCATTTAAAATACATTTACCAATAACTGGTGCAGATTCAACTGTTGACACAAGCAAATAAACGGAAATGATTCACGTTTCTGTTCTGACAAGGACAGCTGTGGAGCAGCTCTGCAGGAAACAGTAAGCTGCTCAAAGGGGACGCGACACGTCACCTGTTGCTAAGATACACTCGGGACTGTTGCTGCGGCTGACAAAAAAGTTCAGGCACGTCTGACGGTGTGTGTGGGTGAGAGCTGTGTTGGTGGGGCTCATGACAAAGCGCTCACTCACTCAGTTTACGCAGGATCTTCATGCCGACGTTCTCCTCGGAGCTGGACAGAGACAGTGAGCTGATGACGGGAGAGGTGGACGGCTCTGTGGGCACATCTGTAAGAAACAGGAGAAGATGCAGGAACGATAACGCCAATATAACTGTGCCATTAGTTTAAGGATTTGAGGGTCTATGATGAACTCATACAAGGTTCCACCTTAGATTAAATGTATTAAATCCGATGTCAAAGTTCATGCACAATAATCCAGAAAAATCCAACAAAGTTCAGTCAGGTCATCTGGATGGTTTCTTTTTTTTTTTGTTGTTGAGACGTTTCGTCCTACATCCAAAGGACTTAGTCAGTCTGAGGAGCCGCAATAAACTCAGTCCCACAAGCAGCACACTCCCATAGTGGACAAACCAGTTTGCTGGTGATAAGATGGTTTCAGGGGCCCGCCCTCTCCCTCGTCGACTCCTCTGAGGCAGCCATAGTAGAGGTGTCATTTCTAACTCGGGCCCGAAGCCCAGCCCGAATTCGAGCCGGGCAGGGACATAATAATGTGCTGGATGAGCGGGCCTGGTTGGTGTTGGGCTTTTGATTGCATCAGCGGACGCACGTGGCTGACGATCCAATTTTATGGCAACGTGGCTTACCATACAATTTGGATCACCAGCCACACGCGACCATTTGACCACGTGCTGGCCGACGACCCAGTTTGATGATTGGGTTTGGAAACAGGTGAGATCCTAAAATATCATTGCAGAAATGTCAGAGCAGGGTCCGTGTGAATAATGCAGAATGCAGACAGAAGCAGGGATTTAATGCGCTTTGACAGCCATGAAAGGACAAACACCCCCTCAGCTCCCATCCATCTTCTGCCCCCTTTTACTCAGCTGCAGCGACCACCGACGGTTAATTTTATTTTATTTTATTCTTCTTTCGGCTGCTCCTTGTGTCAGGGGTTGCCACAGCGAACTAAGTCGCACGAAGACTTGGCAGTTATTCTTACGCCAGATGCCCTTCCTGACGCAACCACAGACCACCGAGCTACCACAGCCTCTGTGTGGAGCAGAGAGCTGCTATCTAGGACACCCGGAGGAGCAGATGGTGGGGGTCTGCTCAAGGGCCCAGAGTTGGACGAATGAGGATGGGGGCAGGTGTGGGTGCTTCACCTACCCCACCCACATTTTTGATGTTGTCGATACCACGGCTTGAACTGGCAATCTTCCAATCACAGACCCACCTTCTCTAACCTCTGCACCACCACTCCCACACCGACCGTTAATAATTATAATAACTATAATAATCTGTTGACTCTGGATAATAAACAAGAATTCTTATATCTTCCTTTCTTTGAAATACGTTTTTAACTCATATCAAACTGATTTGCTTACAAAAGCAACAAAAGCTTAATTAAAAATGTCGGGGGGGGGGGGGGGGGGGGGGGGGGTGTTGAGTTCAGACCTGTAATTACAGTTAATTCGTCGTGTCGGGTTAGCTAATAATGGCTACAGGCTGGGGTCAGGTCGGATTTTTTAGGCCCGAATGCAACTCTAAGCCATAGCCACACTCCATTATGAGAGTGTGCTGCTTGTGGGACCGAGTTTGTTGTGGCTCCTCGGACTGATGAAGTCCTTTGGATGAAAGACGAAACATCTCAACAAAAATAAAGAAACTGTCCAGATGACCTGACTGAACTTTGCTAGACTTTTTACCTGGTTTAGTGAGCATGAACTTTGATGTTTTGAACCACTTTGGCTATGGCTGCCTCAGAGGAGTCGACGGGGAGAGGACGGACCAAAAAACCATCTTATCACCAGCAAGCTGGTTTGTCCACTATGGGAGTGTGCTGCTTGTGGGACTGAGTTTGTTGTAGCTCCTCAGACTGATGAAGTTCTTTGGATGAAGGACAAAACATCTCAACAAACAAGTAAATCCTCCAGATGACCTGACTGAACTTTGTTGGATTAAATCTGACACATAAATTTAAACAGCTCAGTGGTAATTAAAGCAACAACAAAAAAAGGCAACACATCAAATTTCTCTTCATTCTCCGAGGTTGTTTTAAATTGGCTGCTTAAAAATACAAGCATGCATCCAAACCTTTGAGTATGATGGACTGAATAAGACTTATGGTGTAATAAAATGAATATTAAATTGAATCCATAAATGAAGGCCACATGGAACTTACCGTTGTTGGCAGAACTTTCAGGCCGGTCCTCGTGAATGTAGGGGATCTCATCCATGCGGAGGAACACGGTGTCATTTGGACTCCTTTGCCCATCAGATTTACTGCCTGTCAGAAGATTAGACCGTTAAACTAAATGTCAGTGAAGCAGCTGCATGTTTGCAACTCTGCCTATAGAGGGAGGTAGGCAACTTGCTATCATCAGGATTAGAGATTAAATAAAAAAGGTTTGGGTTTAAAAAATGAATGTATCTCTAAAGATGAGCCACTACAAGTGAAACAAATTTCATCTGTGAAAATATGATATTGAGCGACAAAACCTTATTGTATAAACGGCTTTTGTTCAGGCATCAAGGAGAACCATCTGTCCTGAGATTTTTTCATGACACAAACAGAAACATGGCAGCGCTGAGTTACACACAGTGCCGTACAGATGGTAAGTGAGGAATCTTTTAATCCTGACATCAGCATGGCTGGTTTATAAAATACCGTAATTTTTGGACAATAAGGCGTACTTAAAATCCTTCAATTGTCTCAAAAAACAACAGTGAACCTTAAATTCCAGTGCAACTTATAAATTAATTGCCGTTGTGCTTACTGACCTCGAACTGATTTTATGAAGTACAAGTGAGCAATGTTGAGAGTTATTGTGAATGAGTTGAATAAAGTTTGACTCATCTGACTGTTTTGTTTCGAATAATGTGCCTTATAATCCGGTGCGCCTTATAGTACGAAAAATACAGTATATGGTAAGATAATATTTTTTTTATTATGTCGTACAAACAGAACTGAGTCAGTGATTCTTCATTGTCATTCGCACCACATGTGGTACATATAAATAAATGATCAAAACTGGGTTTCTTCTTCTTCTTTCGGCTTTTCCCTCTTCAGGGGTCACCACAGTGAGTCATCCTAGCAGTCATCCTAGCAGTCATCCTAGCAGTCAGTATGGGTTTAGAGCAAAAAACTCTACATCAACGGCTCTCATGGAAATAATGGAACAAATAACTACTGCTGTCGATCAAAAACAGTATTGTGTTAGTATTTTTGTTGATTTAAAAAAAGCATTCAATAATATTGACCACACTATTCTCCTTGAAAAATTAAATAAATATGGTATAAGAGGACCAGCATTACACTGGGTATCTAGCTATTTGAAAGATAGGAAACAGTTTGTACAAATAAATGGTGGAAGATCTGACCTCTGCAATATCACTTGTGGAGTTCCTCAAGGCTCTGTACTTGGGCCAAAGTTATTTATTTTATATGTGAATGACTTAGTGAATGTATCAGGACTCCTCAAATGTGTCCTTTTCGCAGATGACAACACATTTTTTTGTTTGGGTAAAGATGTAAAACGGATGTTGGAATTGATGAAGACAGAATTTGATAAAATACAAACTTGGTTTAAAATTAATAAATTATCATTAAATTTAGATAAAACTAAATACATGATATTTAATAACAAAAAGAGAACTGTTGACGATCCATTTAAAATTGAGGGTGTTGAGATTTGCAGAGTTAATGAGATGAAATTTTTGGGTGTAATCATTGATGAACAGCTAACATGGAAAAATCACATAAATTCTGTAAGAACAAAAATATCTAAATCTATTGCAGTACTATACAAAATCAGGGAATTATTAAATGATAAAGCTCTGTACATGTTGTAAAACACAATCATTGTTCCACATTTAATCTATTGCATTGATGTTTAGGGGAAAGCGTGTAAAACATTTACAAAACCTATTTTTATTTTACAGAAAAGAGCTGTAAGAAT
>NC_056498.1:56811834-56836370 GCF_014905685.2 Nematolebias whitei | reverse complement strand
TATATACGTTTTTCAGAGTTTTGTCCACACTGTTTGAAGCACCATCACCAAAAGTCAGACCACCATATTCCCTATCAAGCTGCACATTTCAGTGTATAATTTGCATGATTTTCTTTCAGAGCTGTAAATAAATTAAATAGCTGCACCCATGACATTATTTCATTTACAGAATAATAAAAATAATTCATTTTAATGCTTCATAAACGCACAGATTCAGTTGCCCTTTAAAGAATTTTGCTACTACGGTGGAATTTTTTTCTTTTCGGTTTGTAACGCTACACATTTGCACCCGTATAAAGCATGTAGCACATTTCTAACATTTTGTGTTTGTTACATGGAGCAAACATTTAAATGTGACGTCAACAGTTAAATGGGTTCCCACTATGAGAGCACAGGACAGATAAGATAAAACAATGGAGTGAGTTTTGCACTTGAACAGCCGAGAGCTTTTCTAATTAAAAATGAGCGGATTATGGCTATTATCTGTGAGCTGGGGTCATACATATATATATATGTGCATTATTTAATGGGGAAGGAGCTGCAGGGTAAGGATGGTGAAATCAATAATTTGATTAGAGAATTAAAGGGTTGATGATGGCACAGAGAGAAATTAGAGGGATACTCAAAACATCCTAATATACAATTTGGAAATACATGTTGCTAATTTCAACATATCTCAAAAAAATAGTGGTTCACAAAGATGAAAAGCAATATATTTGATATAAGAACTGAAAATGTAAAAAAGATAAACGTGATGCTTAAAGCTAAGGATTGTGCCCATACGTACTGTAGAGGTCTGTCTCATCGACAATCTCAGACTTGATGATCTCTTCAATGACGTCCTCCAGGGTGACGATGCCCATCATTTCATAGAAGGGGTCTCCGTCACCTTCACTGTTCACTCTCTGCACCACAGCCAGGTGAGACTTACCTGCATTTGTTAGAAAGAGCAAACAGTATTCAACATGTGTAGCCAAACAAACAAACTGCGATGCAAGGGATTCAGAGGCTGCTCTGCTTGTTAAATATAGCTCTGTGTTGTCAAGAAGAAAGTTGCGCTAAGAGATCATGAACATGTGGAAGGATCAAGCCCAGTGGAGTTTTAAATTACTTCACTGTCAGGATTGCCTTTGTGTGATTTCTCAGACGAGTCAGAAGTAGACACTGAGATTAATCTGGAGACATTTTGGCAGCTCCAGAGGCTCGACCGGCCTTACGTAAACCCTGAGATTACGCAATCGGTTTGAGGATGCCCGCATCTGCTGAATTAACTGGCCATGTTGCTGCCACCTCTGGAAACGCATGCACGCTTTACACGTCCGTGAGCAAACCTCCCACTCACTGCTCAGCACGACGAGCCTGCCAGATACGGTGACGCAGAACACCGACGGCATCTCTGCACCGAGTATAAAGCAAATGTGACAAGAAGTCAATGTTCCTACAAACCTTGAATGTCACAAAACCAAAACGGGGAAAACAGAATAGTAGCACCACAGAGAGCACAGCTATTTCTGTCCGTTTTGTCTCTACTCAAACACAGGACTTCACTTTAATATGTTTCTCTTAGCATTTAATCGCTTTAATCTTTTGCAGCAAATAAGTCTGTTTGGTGACCAACACGTTACCTAACCAAACTTATGCTGTCAGTTCAGCAGCTCTAACTACAGGAGCCAAGCTGATTATTTTTTTTTTTTTTTGGGGGGGGGGGGGGATCATTGCCAGAGGATCAAATGAAACAAATGCTTTAATCCAGTGGAACATCAAGAAGAAGAAAAAATCTGACTGACTGACAGGCAGCCGTCTCCACACATCCAACTGTGTCTGTGTGAGATTGGCTGAGACAGAATTTCAGCTCAGCTTCTTTCAGGTGAATGAAGGAGGATTTGCCCTTAGCTGCTGATGCACCCAGGCGCCGCATTACATCACTCGTGTTACATAATAATCTTGCAGAGCGAAACACACTCACACACTGCAGACACACATGCCCGCGGTGAAACTGGGTCCTGCGTGGATGCTCGTTTTATTGCAAGCGATTCTGCTCCAGCGGTTTCCCAGACTCCTGCAGACTATATTTAAACCCATGTGTTCTGACTCTGCATGAGTGGTCTATTTATGAGCGTCTGTGTTTTCTGCAGACAAAATGAAGCGCCTTACACTTTACATCTTTCTCACCAACTATGTCATGCTCGTTTTACAGACGGAAATGATCGGTCATGCGCAAATTCTGAGAAAATTAAGACAAATCTGATTCTGATTTGTTACAAATGAATGTTACTAAATGAACTGAGCTAGGCATCTTTCTCTAAACTGTTGCAGAAGTAACAAAATACAGTCATGTTTTACTTTATTTTTGTTGCAAATTTATAGACCATAAAGATAAATAGTTTCATCAACACTAACTTGTTTAATTTTTACTAGGGATGCACGATATTATCGGCATGGTATCGGTATCTTCCGATATTAGCAACAAAGTTAAATATCGGACATTGGTCATTCCATCAAAATAACTCACCGATACAAAAGATGCTATATATATATATATATATATATATATATATATATATATATATATATATATATAAAGGTATAGATATAGATATATAGATATAGATATATACAGTATATATAAAAGACACTGATTTGTATGACAGCCCAGTGACAAGGATGCCTGCAGTGCCTGCACAACATAATGACATCATGCGTGCCATTGAGTTTTGTGAAAATTTACAAATTTGCACTGTTCGAGTGTTGTCATTGTGTTAGACAGAATAAACATCATAAATAAATTTGACATTAAACATAATCCAAGTTGAAGTGTTCATTTTCAGCCCCTTTTGAGGCATCTGCATTTGGTAGCAGGCCAAATTGACAAAGACCGTGCAGAATAATGTAGTATTTTAATTCCACAGTAGAGAATGTAGTCTCTATAAGTAGATCTATGAAAAAAATCGGTATTGTATCGGTTATTTGCCAAATAAGTTTTAACATATCAGCATATCGGATATTGGCAAAAATCCAATATTGTGCATCCCTAATTTTTTTAATTCTTGCCATTTTCATTGTTGTCTAACGTTTAAGGTTCAAGGTTCTTTATTGTCATTCACAACACATGTGGTGCATGAGGTGGGATGAAATTGTATATTCAAGGTCCCAGTTAAACCCCAAAAATAGCAAAAATATAAAGCATAAAAAAGAAACAGCATACAATGATCTAAGATATCCATCCATTTTCTTTACCCGCTTATTCCATTTTGGGTCACGGGGGTCGCTGGTGCCCATGTCCAGCAATCACTGTGCGAGGGGCGGGGGACACCCTGGACGGGTCGCAAGTCCATCACAGGGCCACATAGAGACAAACGAGACAAACAACCATTCACTCTCTCACTCACACCTAAGGACAATTTAGAGTTACCAATCAGCCTAACATGCATGTTTTTGGACTGTGGGAGGAAACCGGAGTACCCGGAGAAAACCCACGCATGCACGGAGAGAACATGCAAACTCCACCCAGAAAGGCCCCTGGACCGGGGTTTGAACCAGGGACCTGCTCGCTGAGAGGCAGCAGCTCTACCAGTTGCGCCACCGTGCTGCCGATCTAAGATATATGTATGTAAAATAATAATAATGTAATCTAATACAGTGTAGTAAACAGCAGCCTGAACATGAGTCGGTTATGAGCAGATGGGTATGAATACAGCAGATTAAGGCAAAAAAAAATCAGCAGCATGGATAATCAGCAGCACAGATAAAGTCACAAATAGCCAATTACAGTGATTTTTCTGGTTAGGGATTTATGACTAACAGCTTCAGGGTATAAGCTGTTCCCAGTGGTTCTACACTTAATGCCCCTCAACCTCCTGACTGAGGGGAAAATGGGGTAAAAGTGTGTATGCTGGGTGAATGTGGTCCTTCATGATGCAGGTTTACCTGAAATGCCAATTTTTCCATGTGTTGCATCACGAGAAAAGAACAGAACCTACTTTTTAGGTGAGTGAGGTTAAAAATATATATTTATACGCTATGGGGTTTATTTTCCAGTATTTAGAACATTCTTTGTTATGTTCTTGTTTTTTTGTGTGTAATTATTTGGCATGTTCAAGTCTGCTGTTCACACTCAGTAAAAACTCACTATTTCTAATGTATGTACTCGGTCTCTTCAGTTTATTGCCAGGTCGTGGTGTCACTGTTTTCTTCAATGGCTCGCTCTCCTGATGTGGTTTGTATTTTGTTATTTTGCTGCCTCAACAGCTGTTAGTTTTACTTTGCATTGCTCTTTAGATTTCCTAACAAAGGGGCCGAGATGGTGTAGAGGTAGGGCAGTTGACTTGGGCCAGAAAGTTGTAGGTTCTATTCCCTGCCGTACCCACATGTCGTGATGTCCTTGAGCAAAACACCCAATCCCTAACTGCTCCCACGGCACTTACAGCTGCTCTCTGCTCCACCTGCGTGTAACTCACGTGTGATGGGTTAAATGCAGAGAATAATTTTGTCATTGTATGATGACAACACATAGCACTTATTTCAAAAATCAACGTTGCTGTAGTTGTTTTTAACGTCAATATAAAACTAAAGGTGTGTGACACTGACAGCTTTTAAAACGTCAAATGGCAGAGATTATGAAGTGGTTTGGCAGAATCTGATCCACTGCATGCACAAATAAAAGGAAATTATTTTAAATGATTGCACCGATTTCAACAAATACTGTTGTTTGAAGAGAAACTAAAATTTTAGCCAATATCAAACGGACATATTCAGCTAAATTAGCAGGGCTTAATCTATGTCAGAGCAATAAATCCTTGGTTATTATAGTATATAAAACAGCTGCAGTCAATAAGGAATAGACCCCGCTGGACTTTTGAAGGTCTATCTCCCACAGAATCTCCAGCAGATCATGTTAGTTGAGATGAAGTGCCTCCATGGATTTCTTTTGACCCACATTCATCATGTTTTCCTGGTCTTGTAGCTGCTTTTAGCTTTTGTTGCAGCTTTTGTCTGATGCTAAAGTGGATTTCAAAAGAGATGGGTAATGTGATCTACCCAACCAAAAAGAAAATATTCTTTATCACCCTAACAAATCTGCTGCTTGTGCGTTTTTAGGGCAATCTTTCTAAACGATGAAAAGGTTCCCCCAATATGACATCCATGGTTCTCTCAGACAATCATCAAATCCAGTTTGAAGTCACAGGAGCAGCAACGTTTTAAAAAAAAGTGATGTTTTGTTCCACAAACTATTTCGCTTTTATATGTTTGCGTTAGCTTGGGTGGGATCGTTCTTGAATTATGTGTGTTACGACTGTATGTTAAGATCCTATTTGAAATTCTTGCACAACAGTCGACTAATGCGGTTTTCATTTCTGTCTTTTATCTGATGACATTTCCACCGTGTGCTCGAACATCTCGCCCCTCTCAGCGAGGCTTCCAGCCGAGCTTCCTGATCAGCAGGAGCTGTTAATCCGTAAGAGCGAGCATGAGGGACAGGCAAAGGCTGCAGATGAATTTTTTATGGTTTCGCTTCACACTTGGTGACGACCTACAACTTCAAAGTCACAGTTGGTGGACAATTAAGTTAGCTCCAACAGTGAAGGGGAGAATCCTGACCTCACCTTTGGACCCGGAGTCTGAATACCACACAGACATCTGACTCGATAGAACGCAGGGGTCCAACTTCAAGCTGTGGCTCATTTCAGACCAAAATCGTCCTTCAGAATGATGAATTAGTTGCGGCAGTAAACTTTCTGGCAATCCTAATTCAGGTTTTATGCATCTGTATGAATTGAACTAATTAATTTGTCATGTAAGCCCAATACAAGCTGGACACCACAAACATTGAGCGTATGCGATCCTGACAGTGGAGCAGTGTAAACTGCTTTCTGCAAAGCATTGATTTCAAATCTTGTTAAGTGTTTTTATTAAGATTGAACCGAGCTCCCCAAGGGAGGCAACACACATTTGCTTGACAATGAACAGAAGTCATCTCTGTGTAAGACTGTAAGTGATGCTCAAATAAACGTGTGCCAAAGAGAAAGTTACCCCTTGTTCCCATTTTGGCGACATTACGATCTTGTTCAATTTCTTTGGACCTAATACAGAAAAGCAGGACTAAATGATTTTCCGTGCTTCCATGGGAAAATTGCTTCAGCATCTCATCACTTTAACGCTTAAGATAACTCCATTCTTGGTCGTCTCTAACCTCTGGCTGAACCAAACACACTGTGTGACACAGTATCCTGTTTCACATGTGGTGCTGTGGATCAAAGGGCTTCACTGACAGACCCACTTTAAACCATGAGCTGATCCAGACAGGGACTTCTGCACAGACAAGGATGCTTTCTTCAAAGGACTTTTAACACATGGAGGTGGCAAAAAAAAGTTGCCTACTCACTAATAATATGCACAAGTATAGAAGATGTCATCAGAACTCACCTCTCTTAAACTCCTCCAGCATCACATCCAGTTTGGTGTCGCTGAAGACGCAGTGCATGGGATGCTTGTAAAACTGAGTGATGGTTTTCAGCGGAGTGCAGTCGTCAGGATCCACGAAGGCCAGATCTTTGACGAACAGGATGTCCACGATGCTGGACCTGTCGTTCTCGTAGACCGGGATGCGCGTGAATCCGCTCTGCATTATGTCCGACATGGTGCAGAAGTCCAGCAGGGCGTCCGAGGAGAGCATGTAGCAGTCTGACAGCGGGGTGAGCACGTCCTCCACCGTCTTGGTCCTCAGCTCCAGGGCTCCCTGGATGATGTTGAGCTCCTCCTTGACCAGGTCGTGGTAAGGGTCTGTGACACGCAGCATGGCCATCAGCTTCTCCCTGGTGTAAAAGTTGCTGATTTCTTGGTGCAGCATGATGTCCAGAATCTTGGAGACGGGGTAGGCGATGGGGAGAAACACCAGCATCAGCAGGCGGGTGGCGCAGAGGGTCTTGGAGGCGATGGCGAGGTTGTGCCTGGACGCCACGGAATGAGGTAAGATCTCTCCAAAAAAGAATATCCCCAAAGTGCACGAGGCAGTCGAGAGGGCAGTCATTCCTAAAATCTGGCACATCCACACCACAAAGCAGGTGTTGGTGAGCACGTTGCCCAGCACCACCGTGCACAGGATGTAGTTTCCGTGTTTACGCACGGACTCGATTTTCCGCGCGTATTGCTGCTCCTTCTCCGTGCCACTGTTCTGCAGGGCCCGCAGCTCCACGGGGTCCAGAGCCAGCATGCTGATGTTCAGACCGCTGCAGAGAGCTGACAGCCCCAGCAGGAGCACAGACACACCCGCCTGCAGCCACACATCAGCCTCTGGAGGTCTCTCAACCACAGCCAGCCAGAAGTCTTTGGTGCTGAAGTGTTCCCATTTGACGCCGTCAAACGCGCACATGGAGTAGTATTTGATCACCTCATCTCTGCGCAGGTCTTTGGCGAGCAGCTCGACCAGAACTGAGTTGTGACTCGAGGCTGATTTAAAAGAGCCCAGCAGCTCGATGTCAGAGCTTCGGGAGCTCTCCTCCTCACACGGGTTCCTCTCCGCGTCTCTCTCACCGGGCTCCTCTATGAAGGCGATCCACGGGGCGCCAGGTGCGGCGCTAAGGTTCGGGCTGTTGGGATGTTCTGAAACTGGAGACGCGGAGTAGTAAACCCTCAGCATGAAGCGCGTCCCCTCGGTGGCTCTCAGGACGCCATCCTGCACGGACAGGTCTCCGTTCTGGGTGTCTTCTGGTCGGACACCGAGCAGCGCGGATGCGGGGAACGGCAGGGTGGAGAGGAGGAGGAGGAGGAGGAGGTGGAGGGAGAGCTGGCGCGGATGCGGGATGCAGCAGGGAGCATCCGCAGCCATCATGCTGAACGAACTGGGATGTGGGGGAGAAGTGGGTCACGTGGTGCGCGGATGGATGGAGCAGTTGGTTTGTTACAGAGAGAGAGGGAAACTCTGATAAAGAGGGGAGGCAGGGGGCAACTGAAATATAAATGACGAACTCTGACGTAGGTCCGACTTGCTTTCTGCCACTTTCTAAAAATAGAAGGCAGGAGATGCCCGCATGAATGATTAATATGATTCAGCACTTGGCTCGCAGTAAAAAAAAAATACCAGTCTGAGAGGAAAAAAAACCCACACAAACAAATAACTGTCTACTATCCAGTAAGAACTAAGCTTGTTTAAAAATAAAATAGTAATGTGTGTTTAGCCAACTCTTAATTTCTTATTTTGTCTTCCTTCCTGAGAGGCCAGGCTCGTTGCCTTCTACTGTGAACCACTAGATGGCAGTATTGTCCCTTTTTTTAGATTTACCTCGGTGTGAAAGGCAGGCAGGAAGTTTGGCTTTTAAAGACTATTAAACGGGGTAAAAAAAAATAAATATATATATATATATATATTATAACTATCATCTGTATCGAGAGTAGTTATTTTTCATGGTAAATTAAAATGTATTTTAAGTCCCCACATATTGAATGAACAATCAAATACAGTTTATATGAACTGAATTTCATTAACACTAAGAGCTAAAACAGAACCCACTGAGGGGTTTTGGTCAACCAATCAAACCGAAACGATAAATTATTATTATTATTATTATTATTAAAGCTGAGTTTGAATTGGAGGAGAGACACCACTCTCCTGCTGCTGCGCTTACAGAACATGACACTTCCTGTATTCACATCAGGTGTTTACACACAACTCGAATCCCGCTTCTAGTTTGCATCAAATACAATATAAATGAACAGATTTGCTAATAATAATAATAAGAAGAAGAAGAAAAACTTTAACACCAAACAAATTGAACATGAGCTGCTCATGAAGCTCTTTCATTGTTGCCTTTTGCATCAGTTCCGGTTATTGACCATTAAGTTTATTTATATTTTTTCAACGTTTCAAAAACGCATTTTTTTATTCCTTTGCGTTTGGCACAACCTGAAACGTGCTTTTGTTTCTTCTCTGTTTTATTCTTTTTCTTTCTTTTATGCTTTCTTGATTTGAAATGTTACAGCAGTTGTTTGAATGTGCTTTATAAATAAAGTGTTAGTCACGTGATTCCAGATGTTTTATAAGGGTCATATGTAATCTGTACCGAAAACATTCAAAACTACGATGTTTGCATTACAAGGATAAAAAAAATACACCTGGTTCCTGATTAAATACAAAACTTTAGAACAATATTAAGAAAAATCTATTTACCTGAGGAAAATAAACGTTTCTATTTTGAGAAGAAACTGTGAAATACATGTAATAAAATTAAGTTGTGCAGAATTTAGAAGTTCAACTTGAAAATGAAGTGAAAGTTCATTAAAACTCATGGTTTGTTTTACATTTTAAAGGATTAACAACAACAATCAAACAGTTTCTTCTGTTTGAACAAAGCTCCGTGACATTTTATTCAACAGTAAACAAAAGTGTATGATCTAGTATTTATTTATGGAGATTGATATTTAATCTGATATATTCCACAGTAATCTTGATGTTTCCTCAGGCTCGAGTTTCTTAAAAGTCTCCCTAAAGATTTTACAGCCAACCTCTTGAACTCTTATTTATGAGCAAACAAATAAAACAGAAATAAACTTATCAGAAAATAATTAAAAAAAATAAGTTAGCTTGATATTTATTCATATTTGGTCCATTTTGACACGAAGACTCAAGTTCTGTTTTCTGTCGGTCTGCAAGAAAACTTGCGCATGCATTCCAAAATACTCATCTTCAGTGTTGGATTGTTTTGTGCTTAGAAATATAATCTTGGCTTTTACATAAAAAATAAAATAAACACTTTCCTTTCTCTTCCAACCTGCTGTTTCCCTCTGTGAGGCAGCAGTGACCTTCAACCACCACCTCTCCTCACACCGACCCTCTCCGGATCAGAGTTTTGCGCAACGCGCTTTGGAGACGCGCTGCACTTTCTTTGCATGCGTGCAAAGCCACAGTGTAAAGAAAAAAAGAAAAAAAAACAACTATATAATAAACTTATTTATAGTTCCATCTGTAGAGCTTTGGGTCTAAAATTAGTTCTGGGTGTTGTAAGAAAAAAAAAGTCCATCTACAAATAAATCTCCAAATGGGAATTGAAGAAGAAGAAGAATATGATGAAGACATTAGAAGGTTAGAAATATTTTTATTCTTTCTTTTTATCACAGCTTGCAGATTCCGTATTTTTCTTTTCATTTTATTGTAAAGAAAATGTGCACAACCAAAAACATTTTCTAACTAATCTGATCTCAAGCTGAGCTGAGTTTTATTGACTCTTGCAGCCTCATTCATTTCAATTGAGTTTTTTTTTTTTAACTGAGCAAAATTAACGTGATAAATTCTAGATCAATATTCTCACCAAATAACATCATTAATATGTTTTTATATATCTTTGATGAACACCATGTTAACAAAATGACAGAATGCATAAAGACATGCAGGTCAGAAAATAATAACTTAATCACGCTGAGCAGACAAATTGATAATTTCACTTCATCGTTCCAGTTTTTAGGTTGAATATTTAATAATGTAAATATATAAGGGACTAATAAATGCCTCCACCGCCTGTTGGACTCACTTGCTCAGGCCATCTGCAAAAACAGATTTAGATCCATGCCTCAGAGATCCTTAGAGGGGCGGTGCTGTCTCTTCTCCCAGTGTCTGGATTTCGCAGTCGGGAGGGCTGGATCCTGGATCCGGGCGTGCGCAGCTCTTAAAATGACTCAGGGGGGCGGGGGGTGGTGGTCACGGGGGGGTTGAGGGAGGAAACTAGACAGGAAGAGTGATCCAGATCGATGAGACTAAAGTAAAGAACCCCATCTGGACTTTTCCCCCCTTCTTTAAGCCTTTAATCCTCATTACGCACACGGATCTCTCCATTTCCCCCAAACCGAGAAGATGCCCAAATCCTCACCGTGCGTACCCCCCCGGCCCTCCCTGTGGCTGGCATCTCTGATTGTTTTGGTGGTGCAATCAGTGCTCTCTTCTTCCTACTCTTCCCCCTCTTCGTACCAGAGACCTGCAGCTGGTGGGAAGCGGCCGGGCTTCATGGGGAGGACGCTGGTCCTGCTGGATGTCAACACCCGCAGTTCGATCCGAGTCCTCAACGACAACTTCCTCTCGCTGCAGTTGGACCCCTCAATCATCAAGGACGGCTGGCTGGACTTCCTGAGGTACCAAACAGCTCTCCATCAACATTTATCTGCACGAGCGTCCACCTCCTGTAAATGTTGAGTGTTTTTAGTCATTACGCACGCAGCCACGTTGCCTGAACTGTCATGGGGTGATCCGGCACGTTTCTTCCTCTACAAGAGAACTCAGAGCTGCGCGCTTTTATTTAAGCAAAACATAAGAACTCATTTAACAGGGTGCAAATGCAGTCATTTAAAACTTATTCATGAACCCATTACAGCACATTCACAATGAGCCCAAAGGGGGAACCCCCCCCCCCTGTGCTCATTAGTATAAGTTCCCTCACATCTTTATAAATCCAGTTTTATCTCTTTAATTATCAAATAATTTGTTTTATTTTGACGTATTTGTTGTTTAATGGCAAAAAAAAAAAAAAAAGTTTAAACTAAAGGAATGGCATCGCAGTGTTTAAGCGAATTTCAGCTTTTATTTTGGTGACATTTCTGTTCAGTTCATTAAAACTCATTGTAAACAATTTAATCAATAATCAACAGAAACACTGACAAAACCAGTGGCTTGTTCTGAATTGTAGATCCTGAATTTCATGATGCCAGAAAATTATTGTTAATGGTCAGTGGAGCAAATTGACAAACAGATGCATTTTTATGTTATTTTAACGTTTTAATTTTTTTTTCTTTTTTTTAATATTATTTTTCCACATCAATACCAATTTTTTTGTCGTCACAGTGCGGATTTTAAATATTCTGTTGTGATTATTCATTTGGAAATAATCAACAAACTGCATGAACTGGACCTTTAATAACACGTCAGTTAAGCGAGTCAGAAAATGCTGCAGATTTGGAAATATTTCTCCTAATTAATCCCGTTAATAATCAATCACTATCACTTTTTTAAACTGTAAACTATTTACATTTAAATATGAATTGTCTGAAGCAGCAGGAAGTCTGTTTCAAGTTTAAGAAGAATAAAACTGTTTTTATCTTGTGTGTTAATTCACAGTTCAAAGCTGCGGTTAATACCTTTTTATTGAGAGAGGATCCATTTTTTTAATTCTATGTAAAAAAATAAAGAGAACATGACATGCGTTTTGTTAAAAAAAAAATCCCATGGTGGCTTTAAAACACAAAAGAAAAGTTCAACTTGGTTGAAAGAACAAAAAGTCTGAATAAGAAGTCAAACAGAGCAGCTTCCAGGTGAAAACCTGTGACGTAATATTTCAGAAAGTGTCCCTTTTCTCTTCCTGTCCTGTGTCCGCAGCTCCAAGCGGCTCGTGACCCTGGCGCGCGGCCTGTCGCCAGCCTTTCTGCGTTTCGGCGGAAAGCGAACCGACTTCCTGCAGTTCAACAACCAGAAGAACCTCGCCAAGTTCAGAGGCCCCGGGCCCGACTACTACCTGAAGAACTACGAGGACGGTGATGAGACATGACACTTCTTACCTTCTCTCATGCTTCAGGCCCGCAGCTCGCGCGCTAACTTTTTTAAAGGAAGTAGCGCGTGGCGTTTGTTCCGTCCATGTAGCTGCTCCTCTGCGTCAGTGAGCTGCCAAAGCAAAAATAATAATAAAAAAAAGGAGCAGCCTGTTTTGTCTACGCTGTGTAAATTTTTTGGTTAAATGAATAAATAAATCCGTATTTAGTTGAGGCGTAAAAGCGAAGGAAACCTTGTGCGTGATGCGTTCATGGTCCTTTCATGACTAAAAAAAAAACGAAAACGGTTTTTTAACAAGTTCTCTCGAGCCTCACATTGTTTAGTTTTTATTTAAATAAGCTGTCATTTCTAAATTGTGGGAAAAAATGCCTAATTTAATTTAACTTGCACAGTAAGACATATTGCAGAGGGTTCCCAATTGCTGGTCCCAAGGACCAACACTGGTCCGTGGATGTTTGGAACCGGCCCCACAAAAATGTAAACAGAACAAAACAGGTATTTTATTTTGAAAAAAACACCACTTCCATCCTCTCCTGTTTCTTGCACTTTACTCAGTCAAAATTCATTTTCATGCATTCACAAAACTACAAGCTAATAATAATTAAAAAAAGAGTAAAAAAACCAAACTTCACTGGTTGGTCTTGTATGAAACTGGTCCATGCTGCAAAAAAAGTTTGGGACCCCTGGAGCCCTTGTGCAGTAATTTACAAAATAGCTTATACAGGAAATACAGTTATTAGAGACACGATTTGCTGCAGTTTGATCACATATGTATAGTTTTATTTGATGACATTTTAATGACACAACAGTAACAGTTGAGAAAAAGGCAGAAGTAAAATATTGTTTCATTTACTACAACTTTCCAAAAAAAAAAAAAAACTATCAGTTTCTTCTGTGCTGTTTTGCAGACATCGTGCGCAGCGACATCGCCCTGGACAAGCAGAAAGGCTGCAAAGTGGCCCACCACCCTGACATAATGCTGGAGCTGCAGAGGGAGAAGGCGGCCACCACGCAGCTCGTCCTGCTGAAAGAGCAGCTCTCCAACATCTACAGCAACATTACAATAACAGGTAGGAGACCAAACACACAGGCTGACTTGGTGTGGTTCGGACATGTTCTCTGGACTCTGTGGCTCACGCACACTCGTGCACAAACCAGTGTAAACCATCAGCTTTTCAGAATGACAAATGTAATTTCAGGAGAAGGAATGCAGGGATGGATAGTGGGGTGCAGCCGTGGAGGCTTGTAAACAGTGTGCAGACATTTTTTCTCATTATAGTTAAAGCAACCACGTCTGCAGAAGGAGCGTTGGAGTCCTGGTTCTGGGTGGGCTGCATTTTGTACCTGTGATTGACTGGAATGGAAACAGAGAGTTGCAGAAGAGAAGAGGCGCATTTAAAAGATGACGGTTTTTGAAAACATGGGCGTGGCTGTGAATTGTCAGAGATGATTTGTTAATAGTATTTTTGTGGGCTTTTGTAATGCTAATTACAAATTAAACCTTACCTGGTTGGGGAGGGGTGAATACAACAATGGATCCTCTTCATAAATAATAAGTTAAAATTTTTAGTCGCCCTTTTCTTTTTTTAAATCTTGTTTTTCTTGTCATCTCAAAGAATTGTGAGTGGGGAGTTTTTTTTTTCTTATTGTTTTATTTGGGCAGTATTCTTATTCCAAAACAGAGTCCCACCCTGAAAGCAAGTCTAAAACCCAAAGAGCTTGTGGAAAAGTAATTTCGAACATGAACGTGAGAAACTCCGACGTAGAGAATACATTGATTTAGTTCTGGGGAGCCAAAAATCATTCTTACAACGGCTTCCAATTAAAAGTCTAGACGCAGCAACGTCGTCAGCCCTCATGCGCTTCGGGTCCTGGAACGTGTGAAACATTCGGCCAAGTGTCTTTTAAAGACGCTGATAAATTACAGAAAACAAACACTCCAGATCTACCTCAAGTGAATTCATCACTCATATTGGGAGAGCGGAGCATATCTGTATTTCTTATGTATTCATATGGTTCTGCTTTTCTGGGACAAAGTGACTTTC
The DNA here is from genome assembly GCF_014905685.2 of Nematolebias whitei. Lineage (NCBI taxonomy): Eukaryota > Metazoa > Chordata > Actinopteri > Cyprinodontiformes > Rivulidae > Nematolebias > Nematolebias whitei. Next base: position 56,821,802 of record NC_056498.1, on the reverse strand, counting down.
TGTGTGTGGGATAAAGAGATACGAGCAGCATAGATCAGCGGTATATTTTCAAGTATTCTCCAGTGCAGCAGTCCAAACATAGCGTTGCATTTATCAAAGTAGGCAAATACAGTAAGAATTTAGGCCTGAATGTGTGAGGGGTCAGTTCACAAGTTCAGTGCAGGAGTTATGTACTGTAAGTACTACGAATGTTTTAAACCCGCCTTCAGGAATTTATACAAATCATTTTTTAATCAAGCATGAAGATATGTATGATAATGCGGTGGCAAGTTGGCCGTCATTTAAACAAAATTAAAAAGTTGCACTGTGTAATAAAAGTAATGATAATGTAAACATTGTCACTTTTAAAGCTATCAGCTCTCATAACAAGTCACAACCAAATTTCTTTAAATATATAACTGCTAAAATAAAATGTAAGGCTGTTTTGATGAATGGTTTTTGAGCTTTGGAAATGTCATTTAAAACAGCTGAGCCATCAAAATAATGCTTTTTTTAATTTCTCATTTTATAAAATAAAGCGGGTTTATTAAAATGGAAAAGGCAAAAAAACAAAACATAGTTTCCTTTTTACCACCAATATCTCTACAGTGACTTTTGTATAATTGTTTATTTTTGCTTTGGCCTGAATAATTGCACATGTATTTGAACGACAAAACTGTATCTGTAAACCAAATGCAAACGTGTATTCAAAAACTTTATTTTATAGCAGCCAAATAAATGAAACTGTTTGCAGCCTTTATTATTATTTTTGTCCTAATCTTTAATAACTGAGAACTAAAGCCGGCGATCTAAAAGCCGTCCAGAATAATCAACCAAGCAACAAAAAATGATGTTGTATGACCATCATCCTACCTTTTAACAAGTATAGTGCATAACTAAGGCACATTTTTTTAAATTAAACATGCAAATGCTAATATTGCTGTATCTAATGTTACTATAATTACACAATGTTGTATTTTTTTTTCTTCTTTATACTGTCATACAAATATTCTCTAATTTGTTTTCCTTTCTATCCTGTTGACCTACTCAGACCAACTCTATGTCTATATATATATATATATATATATATATATATATATATATATATATATATCTATTTGCAAGTAAAAAAAAGTTAATTGAAAATTGATGCTGTGTAAAGTTAAAGTGATGCACAAAAAATGCTATTTTTACCACGTGGATGGATCAGTAGAAGATTTTGTTTCCCATATGTTGGGATATCTTGACCAGGTCGTTAATGAAAATGAGAATTTGAGGTCAAATAAAATAAATAAACTAAATATGTTGAATCTTTGCTCATTAAGATGTACACATTGCGCTAAAAGGTACAACACAGTTGATTTTGAAAAGGTGCCGTAACTGTTTTTAGACTGTTTGGTACCAAAGAGTGTGACAAAACCATGAAAAAAATAATTTACTAAAACGCAACTCACGGTGAAATAATCTTATGGCTAATTTGCCTTTTTTAATTTTTAATTAAAGTTTTTTTAAGCAAATACTTAAAACTACAGATTTAGGAAATGCCAGGATATTTTTGATTGATGCCTGCAATAGTGCAACTGTTTTTTTTAATTGTTTTTATTCTTATTATTTTGCTTGGTGCTGAGGATTCACATTATTCCATTAGAGAAAACTAAATAAATGATGACACTGAAGAAGGATTAAATGTGTGAACATGTTTGACTTTAGCTCTCAGTATTATTCTGAGTTGAACTGAAAGCATGCGGCACGAACTAGAATCTGTGGAAAGACTTGTCATCTTTTCAGTGGAGGGAAACGGGTACAGAGGCACTTGGGATGTGTTTAAACAATCTGGGAACAATTAGTCAAGATTTGGTGTACGTGAGTGTGTGTGTGTGTGTAAAGGCAGGTGGTTAAAAGACCTTTAACAGTCTCGCTTCATCCTTTTCTACTCACCACTGTCTGACCTTTGACCCGGGCTTGTTAGAGCCATCAGTAATGGGGCCACTATGAGTTAGCATGTGCACACACATTCTGCAGGGGAATTAAGTTGAGAAATGAGCCCGGCCTCAAACAAGGTCATGGTCAGCGTCATTTCATGTCTTTCTGCAGAAATATTCATGCAGGATCAGATCGTGATTTCTTTTCTTTTGTCTACCCCTTCACTTTTATTTTTCCTCCTGATCCACAAATAAACCCACCTCCCTGCCTTCCTCTCCTATGTCTGCTATTAGATTAGTTTGTGTGTGATTGTGGCCTGTTGTAAATGAGGTAACACTTCTGATCTCAAGAATATATCTTTTTATTTTGTTATTTTTGCTAACTAAGGACAGTGGAGCCTCTCATCACCCACTTTATTTGGTACAATTAGCTATTACTGGGTTCAACTCCTTTTTTGCCTACAGATCTGCCTTTTTTTCTTCACGGCATAGATTGAACAAGTTGTTGAAAACAGTCCTCAGATTTTGGTTCATATTGACATGATGGCATCATGCTTTAGCTGCACGTCCATGATGTGAATCTTCCATTTCACCACATCCTAAAGGTAATTGATTGTACTGCAACCTGATGACTGTGGAGGCCACAGGAGTCCAGCGACTTGAGACTAATCGTACCAGGAATTATGTTTCCATTCTCTTATTGCCAGTTTTGGTGACTCTGTGTAAACTGTATCCTCAGTTTCCTGTGTTTAGCTGACAGGAGTGGTGCCCGGTGTGGTCTTCTGCTGCTGTGGTCCATCTGCTTCAAGGTTGGTCATGCTGTGCATTCAGAGGTGGTATTCTGCTCACCTTTATTGTAACAAGCGGTTATTTGAGCCACTGTTGCCTTTCCATTATCTCCAGTCATTTGACCCATTCTCTGATTTCTGACATTAACAAGACAATTTTGTCCACACAACTACTGTTCACTGGATGTTTTCTCTTTTTTAGACCATTTTCTTTTATCTCTAGAGATTATTGTGTATAAAAATCCCAGTTTCCCAGCATCCCAGCAGTTTCTGAAATACTCAGCGGCGCAGGCCATCTGGCACCAATAACCACACCACATTCAATGTCACGTAAAGCTCCTTTCTTCCTCATTCTGATGCTCCAGCTGAACTTCAGCAAGTTGTCTTGTCTACGTCACGCTTAAATGCATGGAGTTGTGGTCATGTGATTGGCTTTGATTGAGTTAACAAGGAGCTCAACAGGTGTACCTAATAAACAAGTAAATGAATGCAGATAAAATGGAAAAGCAAAACTAAAAGGTAGAATGTTATTAGTAGTATTAGTTAGATGTCAGATGTTTCATTTGAGCAACAGTAATTTGCTAATTATTTAAAGATATGTATATTTTAAGTGATTTACCTGAGTTTTTCTGCCACTGATGTAAACTTTTCTGTTCAACCAGGTATTCAAAAAGTTTCTGAGCGCAACATCATTGAAATATGTGATGGATTTGGGAATAAAAGTGAGGGACACAGTGGTAAAACTGAGACATGTTTTCGCTTTAGAAAGTTTCTATAAGTAGCCAAACTGAGAGAAAATCAGATTATCAGTGGACAGAGCAGAAATACAAGGATTTTTATTGTCATTCACATCACATGTGGTACATGAGGTGGAACGAAACAATGTACATCGAGTCCCAGTTACATCCAACAAAAATACAAATTGCAAAGAAAAAACCTTAGTATTATCCGAGTCATGAACTAAGAATATGCTACATTCACTAAACTAAGAATACACTAAACACTAATGGTACAAAAAAAAACAATGCGCCAAGACAACAGCAGCACAAACATGAGTCCGTATGAGCAGATGAGGACTAATGAACACAACATGAAATAATCAGCATCATGGCTAGTCAGCAGCACATATCAACAACCAAGTGGCATTACAGCGACTTTCACAGTTTTTTTTTTTATTTTCACAGTAATTTTCACAGTGATTTTTCCTGTTTAGAGATGCATGAGTCTAACAGCCTCAGGGTAGAAGCTGTTCCTTAGCCTGATGGTTCTTCACTTAATGCCCCTCAGCCTTCTGCCTGAGGGGAGCAGGACAAAAAGTGTGTGCTGGACAAGTGGGGTCCTTCATGATGCAATCCCAGATACGGAAACAAACTGTTGAAGATACATTAATCCTAAAATGTCATGACACAAAGGGTGAAAGACTGTTTAAATTGAGCAAGACTGGTGTATTATTTCAGTGCATTATTAGTTATATGACAAGATTTGGCATCCCAAGAGTCTAGAAATATGAGCTCTTTAACAACTTTTACCAAAATCTCACTCAGCTGGTTTATTTTACAGGCTTCACAAAATCCGTCCGTCCGAATGAGAGGTGGGTCACAATCTGGACAGGTCTTCAGTCCATCACTGGGACAAATGGAGACAAATGAGACAACCATTCACACTCTCGCCTAGGGACAATTTAGAATTTGCGTCTCAAAATTTACCAACAATCAGCATCCATTATCTGCACTTATCGGCCCCCTGTCACCTAAAAATGACAATGTATATACTTTGGCTGCATGGTGGCTCAGTTGGTTGAGCTGTTGCCTTTCAGTGAGAAGACTGCCGGATCGATTCCTGGCCCTGGGCCTTTCTGGGTGGAGTTTGCATGTTTTCTCTGTGCATGCGAGAGTTTTCTCCCAAGTACTCCATTTTCCTCTAATAGACCAAAAACATGCATGTTAGGCTGATTGGTAACTCTGGAGAGTCCCTAGTGAGAGTTTGAATTTTTTTTTTTTTTTTTTTTTGTTGTCTTGTTTGTCTCTGTGTCTCTGTAATGGACTGGAGACGTGTAGTGACCTCCACTTCTCATATAGTAACTACTGGATATGGGCACAAGTGACCCCCCGTGACCCAGAAAGGAAGAAGCAGGTAATGGATAATGGATGAATGGATGGATGGATTGATGTATACTTACGAAGTAGGACATGGGTAAGACACCAGCAAAGGGTTTGCAACTCTACATTTATTTGGTTTGTAATGCAAATAAAAATGTTTTGTTTAAGGTCAGGAGTTTGAAAAATGCAAGGCAGCCTGAGCGTATTATATTATTACAGCCAAAGGCAGCATATAGGTATGAAAGTTGGGTACATTATGTATGTAAGGTATCCAAATTTTACATTTTTTCCACTTTTTTGAAAATTTTAAACCAAAAAGACTGAAATGAGAGAAAATGTTATTGTCAGAATTCTTTAAAAAGGGTTAATCTGTACCGCTATGCTGTTTGATGCTACTCAAAGCAACATAGTGGGAGAATTAGTAGTTAACATAATCATTTACATGATTTATTTACATTTGCATAATTTATTTGAATGTAAACTTGTGTTTTAAAACTTTAGACGGATTGGGCCTTTTTTGTGGTCCAGTGAGTATAGTGTCACCAGGTGATAGTTTAGTAAATTGCTTTTGATGTTTAATCGGTGACCTAGTCACCCTTCTAGATTATGCTTTTGAAAGCTTTAAATGAATATTAAATCAAATGTTGAGTTAGATTTATGGTCAAGAAGTTGGTCTGAAGCCTGATGTGATGTTTCAGCTTCCTTGCGTTCGTTATTCTCTAGTCTGATGTCACTCCTGCAGTATCACATGGCAGGAATGTTTACAGTGTTCAGTGGTTAGCGTAAAGTAAACCATGATGTGGAGAAGATCATACGTGAGCTTTCTGTCTTTAAACCAATAAAAAGGGGTACTATTCATTTTAAGAATCTAGAGGTATAAGAAAAGTGACAAAAGATACGCACAAAACAGTGAAACATTTCTATCCGACTCCTAGAAATCTTTTTATACTTTTATTTAAAGGAGTTAATGCTTGGTGCAATCTTGTCTCCGGGTTTTCTGGGGGTCTTTCAAGATGTTTCTTAGGACTCTGGATGCTTTTTTAAAATAATTTTCTGTCCATCATGATAACATATTGTGCAGTCCACTTAAAAAAAGGGAAGGACAATAGAAGTGTCAGACCATGTCAGAAGTGTCAAATAAAAAATAAAAATAAAAACTATCAACAGCAGATGAACAGAGCCTGAACGTTTTAAGAAATATGAAAACAGCTCAGCGTACATCTGATACCCAACCCAAGAGATGAGCGACTAAAATATAATATGTGTCAAACTCTATTTTTCTGATTAAGTTAATGGAATCTTTCAGATTCCATTAAATAAATAGTCTTTGTGACAATTTGTTAATGACAATGTGCCAAAGATTCAGTTTTAATTTGTTTTGTTTTTCCTGAGTTGTCATTGGTTTTCATCCATCAGATTTAGGAGCCTTTAGATCAGAGTTAAGTTACTAAACACAACCTGAGTATGACGCACCCGATGTCTAAAGAAAAACTTAGACAGCCCTTCAGAAAGTCTGAAAAACTATCAAACAAGGTCTCTTCAAGAGAATACAAGAAAGTCTGACTCCTTCGAATCAAAACAGAAATAAATGAGGAATAACTTAAGACTTTTACACATTAATATTATATTTTACAAGGCCTGAAATGGGAATAAAATGGCAAGAAATACTGACATGTCATATAAAGTAGGATTATGTTTAGTGGGTTAGTTACCTAATCTGTTAGGCATCATTAGAATCCTCTAATAATCCCACCTAGATCACCATGGTTTTCTCATGCTTAAAGGATTATTATGTTTGGCTGTTTTTCATGTACAGTAGTCGCTCGTTTATTGCGAGGGGAAGCCCTTCGATAAGTGAAAAACCACAACACAAATAGTAAGTAGTAGTTTATTTTAGTATTTATATTATAGGACGGTGTGATGTGTATGGTGAAAAATATATGTACACCTGACACCGCCCTATAAGTCACATCAGTCCAAATATGTCTAATAAAGTGGAAAAATCCATAAATATGTCGCTTCGCCGTATACGTTGCAACTATTATGCATCACCGTTGACAACCCGGAAATGTGGGCCAGTGTTGTGCCAAAAATCGATGGGCTGCCAAATGGCGACTGTGGGAGAGTGTACAGGAGGACTTTTAACAAGAATTTCACAAGATAAACACCTAAAAACTTTTATCCGTTTGCTCGAAATTATAGTAAATGTGTGCCTCAATCTTAACTTTTCCGTAATAAATTCACTTTGATGGTCAAATCAGCTGCATTTCAGAACCAGATTTGCAGAAGTGGGCACGCGCAGTGGGATGAGCCTCTGCATTTCTTGGAAATTTAACAAGATATACACCTAAAAACAATTATTTGTTTGCTCGAAATTATAGTAAAAGTGTGTCTCAGTCTACCATTCTCTTAATAAATGCACCTCAACTGTCAAATCAACTGCATTTTCAAAAGCCGATACGCATGTGCAGAGGGCGACTCGGTCCGTTTCTTGGAAATTTAACAAGATAACCACCTAAAAACAATTATTTTTTAGCTCGACTTTATAGTAAAGGTGTCTCAGTTGAACTTTTACTTAATGAATGCACTTTGATGGTCAAATCAGCTGCGTTTTGCTGGGGTGGCGCAGCGAAATTAAGCTGATTTGGTGGCTCCAGGCAGGCTAAGGTGGCAGAGAATGTCAAGCCGATTGTGTCATTAATAGCCTCTTTAACCTATTACATGATACAACAGCATGCCTTACTACTTGAGTGCCATCTAGTGGCTGAAAATGGTAGTGTTCAATTTTTTTTAAGTCAGAATGAATGAAAACTGTCTTATCGTCCAAAAATTGGTTTATGAATATGGGGAAAAAAATCCATAAATATGTCGTTTTGGCTTATAAGTCACAGGGCATTCAAATTATGAAAAAAAAACTGTGACATATAGGCTGAAAAATACCATATATACTGGTATATATATTAAGGTGTTTTTAAAACCCTTCCCACATTCTTGCAATATTCTAAACAATATTTCTAAACTCTAAACGCTCTAAAAGAGCACAGAATATCATGATTTCAGCTTTCTGCCTCCGGCTGCGCTCTGCCAGTGCTCTCGGCCACACCCACTTCTCCGCTTCTCCGGGATATGACACGCTGCAGTAGGAAGCCTCTCCTACAGCCCACACCTGCATTATTTATCAGGTGCTAAATTATTTTAAATAATTTATTTTAAATAAAAATTCCATGCCGATCGTGCGACTCACCCATCAATCAGCCAATGTGTGTCATGTCCAAGCTTACTTGGAAAAACCGCGATAGAGCGAGTCCGCGACAAACGAACCGCGACGTAGCGAAGGACTACTGTACATCTTGTTTCCTTCATTTGCAACACTGACAGATTCTGATGTCATACTTGGATTTTAATTGCAAATCTTTGAAATAATGCATAACAAAATATGCTGGGAACACCCAAGGTTTGCAGCCAGGTATTTCAGTAAATAAGCACGTTGTTGATTAGATAATCATTTTTCTACTCCGTTCGTCCCGTCTTGTCGAATGAGTTGCAGATTTGTGCACACATTTGAACCTCAAACACACCTCATCCATATGCAAACATCAATACTTTACAGCTGCTTTGGCTTGATTGTCGCATTAGAGTTTCAGTGTGAAGAATTATGCTCTGCCAGAAATACAGAAATGGAAAATACCGAGAGGAGTTTCTTTTCCTGATGCAAAGCACAATGACGAACTTGAGAGGACATACCGGAAGACAGAAGAACAAAAATCTGGAGACTAACATTAGAAGCAAGCGCAAAGCAGGGATTTTCTCTAAACATCTGTGAAGGGCTTGGAAATGTTTTCATCAGAGCAAACTGGCACAGCTGTCCACGGGGTGCTTCTAGTTAAAACTTTGTGTTTGGACTCGCTTGGAAAATAAAAACATATTTATTTCAGCAGCAGGGAACATGTGCCATCTTTCTCATTAGTTCTGCTATAGGATTCCTCCCACTCTGTTGTAAAGATTGAAGTACTTTTTGCCTGCCTTTTCTCCGTGTTCAGATTCGATGCACACAACGTGCGATAAATTCAGTTCATGAGCTTGAAGCTGCATTAGATAGGACGCCGTGTGTTTCCAGGTTGTTGCTTAATACAGATTTATGTGCATGTTTTCTGCCAAGTTTCACACCACGGTGCTGCCGGTTGCTATGTCGGCAGGAAAATGAATATAATCTGCTGCGATTTGTTGACATTCACAGAGCTGTAAATGGTTTTGAGCGCCCATTGTGGACTTTTGACAGGCTGCGGTAACATATAGGACATTAAACGTTGTCTGTACTCTTTTAGCACGTTGCAGATTGCTTTATTTTTCTATTTGGAGAGGAGGAGCTGGGACTGTTTTGTTGCTCTGCCAGAAGCGAGTCAGAAGTGCAGCGCTGTTATACAGAAACATGAATTTTTGGAACATAATCAAATAAATAGAGGGATCTAAAGCAGCGGTTCCAGACAATGAGCTGTTAAACAGTCTTGCACGCACAGTTAGGTGAAACAAAATATATTTTCTTTCTAAGTATGTAAATTATGCACAGCTGTCCAAAATGTGTTCAGGTACCAAAATGAAAAAGTAACACACACACACACACACACACACACACAAAAGCTGTTCAAAGAAAAACTATTGTGTGGATAATCTTTTGTCTTCAGTTTGTATGTAAGAAACTCAACTGACAAACATTTTCAAAACATTTACAAGCTGACATTTTAATGCAAAGCTCCAAATTAGCTTTAAGCCATAATTTGAATTCAATTCAATTTAATTCAGGTCATCCATTCAGTATCTGTACCCTGTTCTTTTTTGGGTCACGGGAGTCACTGGTGCCCATGTCCAGTTGTCATTGTGCGAGAAGCAGGGGACACCCTGGACGGGTCGCAAGTTCATCACAGGGACACAAAGAGACAAACGAGACAAACAACCATTCACTCGCTCACTCACACTTGGGGACAATTTAGAGTTACCAATCAGCCTAACATGCATGTTTTTAGTCAGTGGGAGGAAACTGGAGTACCCAGAGAAAATCCATGCAAGTACGGAGAGAACATGCAAACTCCACCCAGAAAGGCCCCGGACCACAATTTAAACCAGGACAACCTGCTCGCTGAGAGGCAGCAGCTCTACCAACTGCGCCACCGTGCTGCCCATAA
>NC_056498.1:56757101-56811434 GCF_014905685.2 Nematolebias whitei | reverse complement strand
GAAAAACTCCCTCATGAGGAAGAAACCTTTAGCAGAACCAGGTTCAGGACAGGTGGCCATCTGCTTCGACCGGCTGGTTTTGGTAGGAACAGATACACAATGGCAGGTCAAGAATCACATGTTAAGATAAAAATAATATCAAATGAAAACTATTCAATTTTAACAATTCATTTAAGGAAATGAGTCAGTTTGTCCTCCACTAGCCTATAGCACCATTACAAGCCAAGATTTTTAACATTAGAGCTGAAGTCCAGATTAATGCCATCCAAGGAGGGCGAAAGACTGAAAAATTTATTCCCAAGATGTTCAGGTCCAAAAACTAAAACCTCAGTCTTGTCTGAGTTTTAAAGCAGAAAATTAAGAGTGGCAAATTCAGAATGGCTTTTGATTTTTAATTCTTCATTGAGTATAACTAACAATACACTTTACTGACCGGCATGATGCTGCTGGCAGAGACAACCTGAAATCTTTGGTTATGATGGTTCTGTGGAACATCAGAGCTAATGGCTGTCTGAGAAGATGCTGCAGTCTTTCTGTACGGAGAGAACAATCTTGATATATAGCTACTAACCGTCTGACTCCCACATATTCAGCTGAGTCAGCAGATCTCCCACCAGGAAATTTCCTATTTGAATTTTGTTGGATTTTGAGTTTTGGACTATTGATGGCTCAAATTTTTGTTAATCAAATTGCTGGCAAAAGAAGAAAAAGTGTTTCAAACAACACAAGCCGTTAAATTGAACAGTAGTTTGCTTCTTGGGACAGTTAACCATCTCTGCTCATATAGGTTTTATGAGACTTTAGATATTTGTACATGAGGGTAAAGTCAGCACAGTTTTCTATTTGACAGCCCTTAACTTGAACATTTGTGCTTTAGTTTGTTCCATATGGCCACTGTGCCATTACATTATTTTTTTGGTTGCCTTTAAAGCCGTGTTTGTTTTAGGTGTAGTATCTGTAATGGCAACCACGCTTTGGATAACTTGCGTGATTAGATTACTTGCGTTCGTGTACACAGCGACAAAGTTTGGCTCCAGAATTAGGCCCCTGTGGCACAACTCTAAAGTTTCACACATGGAGGCCTTTTTGCAGTCCAACACAAAGTAGTATCTTCAGACAAAGGAGCTCTGTTAGAGCATAACTACATATAAGATTACGTGGTCCTCTGTTTCACGTTTGTTTGGCAGAATTTCTAACAAGCTATACATTTTTTTTTCTGTTCTTGTCAGTTTACGATTATTACCAGTGACGTAATCTCAATGTGACAAACGCTTGATTGTGATACGGCCGGCTTTTTTCCTCCTTCACTCCTTCCACATGGCTAATCTAGAAGTGTCTATTTTTCCATGTTCAAGAAATACCTAGTGTTTAAACCATGGGTGGACATGACTTGTAATATACCATGTGTTCACAATATGCCCGAGACAAGTGCCAGCAACCTGCAAACGAATGTCATTTTAATAGCCTGATGCATGGGAAATGTTTGAAAGCAGTTCGTCCTCTTTTAAGATTGTTTGGCATGACATCCAACCTCCACATTTTCCCCGAGAACTGTAGAAAACATACGTTTTGTGTCAGATTTCAAATCATGGCACTGTGTTCTTGACTGCTTTGAGGAAGTTTGTACCAATGGGATCTGTAGCTGGAATGAACCTCTAAAAAAAGTCTGTGCTTATATACACACTGTTCAAGTCCAGATGAAGTTGTTATTCTGAGGGAAAACATGCCTCCTTCATTACCAAAAAGACAAATTTTATTTCCCTAATTTGGCTCTCAAGTTGCCATTCATTATTTATGGTCTCACAACACGTGTCTTTTTTTACATCTCTGCCCGTGTATTTATTTTGTGTAAAGTTTGCTCTGGAAGTAGGGCTCGTAGGAGGCTATAGGAAGCTGTAACCACTGTTTAGAGAAGTGATTTGACCTGGTGTTTAAGAATGTTACACAAATGTTTCTTCTCTCAACAACTTGCACTGGAATTTAACACGCTCATTAGTATCACAAAGATGTTTGGTGCATTTTTGCATGTGTGTAAGAGTGTATGTGTGTTTCCTTTTCCTAGCAAGAGAACAGATTAAGAACTGATACGTCATCATCAAAAAGAACCAAAGGTGCTCTGCAAATGTTTAGCAAGGACAATAACATTTGATTTTATGCTGTATTTCAAAGAAGTAGAGTAGTTCCTCGTTTTTCTTGGGAGATCCGTACCCTGAAGACCCGCGATAAGTGAAAAACCGCGAAGTAGAAATAATAGTACAAGTAGTAAATAGTAGTTTATTTTATTGTATGTATGTATATATATGTATGTGTGTGTGTGTGTGTGTGTGTGTGTTTTAAACTCTTCCCACACTCTTGTAATATTCTAAACGATGTTTCTAAACTCCAAACACTGTAAAAGAGCACAGCATGTCATGATTTCAGCTCCCTGCCTCCTCTGCTCTTTGCCACCTGCAAACGCTCTTGGCCACGCCCACTTCTCCACTCTGCACGCTGATCAACTGATCAGCTGCAGCAGAAAGTTTATCTTGCAGTAAGGGCTGCACAAAGCTGTAGGAAGAAGCTTTTTCTGCAGCTCTGGGCTGCACAAATATCCAGCAGGTGCTAAATAATTTAAAATAATTTATTTTAAATAAGAATTCCATGCTGATCGTGCGGCTCATCCATTTATCAGCCAATTGTGTGTCATGTCCAATCTTATTTTGAAAAACCACGATAGAGCTTGTCCGTGATAAACGAACCGCGAAGTAGCGGAAGACTACTGTATTGTCAGATTTTTTTGTCATTTGTCTAACATTATGAAACATTTAGTGAATTATTTTTTTTTTTCATTTTATTGTTTTTGCAGTTTTTTACGCAAGATTTACTGTTAACAATAGATCAAAAGTGACTAATTTGCAATAGAAAATTAGCTTTACAGTTGAGATGATGTTGCACATTGACTTTATAATTATACCTCCAAGTTTTAACATTATCAAAGTGTGTTCTTATATTATTTGTAGACGTGACTCGACATGAGTAAGCCTGTTTATGTGCAGTACTCACCACATTTTAGGGACTTAAATTATTTATCTCTGGTTTAAGATTGTCTATGTTGGAAATGCCAGCCTTTGTTTCAGCCCCAACACTGGGGACAATATTCTCAGTGCGTCAGAGTTCCTTTATATATTTCTGCCAATTTAAAAAATATGCTGCTTGCCTGCGAGTTTGGCATGTTTTCTTTTGGCCGCTTGCGTTTCCTATTTAATTCTGTTTTTTGGACTTGGAGCATATGGCTGGTTGGATTGTGTTGGATCTTGTCAGAGGCCATCTATCACTCCACGGTGTCCCGCTGAGTTGCCGATCCACAGCACAGCTCTCCGCACTAAAAATGAGAAAACAAGAGCTTGGTTGAAACAAGTAGCATGGAATGGAAAGATTGAGAAATGAACTAACCACAGAAGGACAAAGGTAAAAAAGCAAGGAAATAATAAAATTTTAAACATTTGTGCTGATAAAATACAAAATAAAATGTGTGTTCTTTTTATTTTTTGTATTTTACTATACTGGCCAGAGCTAGCAGTCTATATCTATCCACTCAGCTAAAACTTTTTTATGTAAAAATGCCTCAAAGGTTAAGCAAACCGGTAAGTGCTCATGACTCAGGAGCTTCACAAGTGTTAGGCTCCCCAGCATCCTCAAAGCACAAATAACATCTGTGTTAGGAACGTATTTTTCTAACAAAAAAGGCATTTAACCCCCCCCCCCACACACACACACACACACACACACACACACACACAAAACCTACTCTTACATAATTTTCCAACTTTATCAGCGAAACAAACATTTTATCTTTTAAATCAGTTCTGTGGCAACAAATGTGCATTTCTCAACATTAATATAGATGCATGCGCTCTGTAGCACATCTGAAATGTGATTTAGTCAAGCTTCTCCACTAGCAGTGCTAAAACTGATTTCTATACAGAAATCAACATACAAAAAGAACACAATAACTAGGAAAACATGCTCATCCTTGTTAAAGGGCTGTGCGTGAAAGCTTTACCTGATCTAAAGGTGTTGCTGCTGGCTGTCCCTGACCTCTGACCCTCACATGAAACAGACTTGTCGGTACCTCAGAGGGATATGGGAAGAAGCTACTTCCAAATTACTCGAATGGAAGAAGGTGTCTGAGGGGCTTTGAAAGCAAAACATCATATTTCTTATCTACAAAGAGACATCTATTCAATTCAGTTTATTTATATAGCACCAAGTCACAACAGAAGTTATCTCAGGGCACTGACAAAAACATTCATATATAAAAAGTTAACGACATTATTTATCTGAAGAGCAGACTGCTTTGAATGTAACTTATTCTCATCAGAACTCATCTTGAGCAAGCATGAAGGCGACAGTGGAAAGGAAAAAACTCCCTCATGAGGAAGAAATCTTTAGCAGAACGAGGCTCACGACAAGCGGCCATCTGCTTCGACTGGTTGGGTTTGAGAGGAACAGATACACAATGGCAGGTCAAGAATCATATGTTAAGATAGAAATAATATCAAATGAAAACTATTCAATTTTAACAGTTCATTTTAAGAAATGTGGTCAGTTTGTCCTCCAGTAGTTTAAGTCTATAGCAGCATAACAAACCAACCCTAACTACATGATTTTATCAAAAAGAAAGTCTTAAGCCCAGTTAGGCTTGTTGCAATAAAAAATAAATCAATTAATTGCATGATCAATGAAAATTCTCAACCTCATTTTCATTTATTGGTTTTATCGTTTCTTAGTGTATCTCTTTCTACTAAAGACTCAACTCCAGTGCTTTTCACCGACCCCCCCCCCCCCCCTTTTTTTCTCTCTCTTTGCTTTAACATCCATTTTAACCATCCAAAATCACATTTTTAGATCGTTAAAAGCAGCTAAGCTGAGAAGCTAAGCTATAAGCTAAGCTAACAGGCCGACCTCAGGGGAAAAAACCTCTGTCTTGTCTAGCTCCAGAATTCATGGTTGAAACCTGTGCCTTCGTCTAAAAAGTTGTTTTTCTCTGCAAATAGAAATTGAGAACTTGTTTACTGATTTTTTTTTAATTAAAAGCTCTGTGTGACAAATGCTATGCTAAAGAGCTCAAACCACACCGAACGTCTACCATTTTGAGAACCAAAAAACGGGAAGGAAAAACAGCCCATTACACGTCAAGGGTCCTCCCTCCCCTTTTTTTTTAAA
Source organism: Nematolebias whitei (assembly GCF_014905685.2). Classification (NCBI taxonomy): domain Eukaryota; kingdom Metazoa; phylum Chordata; class Actinopteri; order Cyprinodontiformes; family Rivulidae; genus Nematolebias; species Nematolebias whitei. The sequence continues at coordinate 56,806,229 of NC_056498.1, read as the reverse complement.
GAGACACGCTACTCGCTCCCTCACTATCCATCCTTTGGTTCAAACAGTATTATACTGCCATCCAGTGGTCAAAAAATTATTACATGCAAAACATATTACCAACATTTATTCTTAAATTTGACAATAATTAGTAATTATTGTCTGCCTTACAGACAGAAACTGGAAGTTGGCTCCACAAGAGAGGAGCCTGATAACTGAAAGGTCTTCCTCCCATTCTGCTTGTGGAAACTCTAGGAACCGCAAGTAAGTCTGAGAGCAAAGTGCTCTGTTAGGAAAATATGAGACAATAAGATCTGTAATATAAGATGGGGCCAGGTTGTTGAGGGCTTTGTATGTTAGACGTCTGTGTCTTATCTTTAAAACATGGAAACAGATTTAATAGTTCTCCTCACACTTTGTAGTTATTGCAACAAAAGATGCATTGGACTACTCTTTGGACCAAAATTAGCAAGTTTATCTCATTTTTTTTTCTACTAGAAGTTCTGTTTTGCCTGTCCTTGTCAAAGAAAAAAATATTTTTTGACATGCAACAGTAAAGCGCTGCTCCATGCACAACTGTATTGAAGCATGTCCTTAATTGTTGAGGGGAAAAACGCAAGTATGTGGTTATTCTAAGCATTTTAGCAATCATCTAATGTGTCTGAGACCAGCAGTCTAGGCAAAGGCATTTTGTCTGGAATCTGTAACCCCACAGGTATCCTGCTACCTTCCAAAACAATGATTCACTGCAGACTTGGTCAAATAAACAGCCAAATAACAAACAACTCCAGTGTCTAAACAACAAAATCCAGAGTTCCAGGAAACTGCAACAGTCTTCCAAAGAGACTGAGCGTATAGCACATTTGTCTCTTTTAAAAGTTTTTTCTGTTGTGAAATATACAGAACTCTGACTGAGCAGATGAATAACATCTTTCGACTCGGTGTGGATTTTTGTTTTCAGAAAAAAACAAAGGCGAAATGAGCTGTGCGCTGTAGTCGGAGTTTTAAATTTTTAACGCAGAGACCCGCTTTTCTGCTCAGCTGGGACTGATGTTTGTAAAGGTTAAAAAAAAAAAACGTGTTAGAGACGTGTTAGACGGGCACATATGGAAGGGTGATAATCCACTTTTACTGAGATCAACAACAGATAGCGGTTTGGCTACAATTTAAGATTACTCACCTCCAACAAGTTTATTGTCTCATTAGAGGAGTAAAGATATTTGGATGTTAGACGTGTGATCATTATAGTTTCCTGCTCAGGTTTAATAGTCCGCTTTTGTTTCTGTTTTTTGTTTGTTGGTGCAAGTACCCAGTAATTGGTACCTTTAGTTTTTATTTGGGGCTTTTATTTGACATAGAGAAGATGTTATTTTATGGCCTTTCTTCTTTTGGGCAGCCATGCCATTTTAATTTTGTCTTAAATGTAATATGGAATTGATGATGTGCCGTAAAGAACGAGATGAACTACTGTAGTTTGACGTGTTTTTTTGGCCTCAAACTACAACAGTGTTCTACAGCAACTTGTGTTTGTCTGAAATTTATGGGAATCTATCATTACTAGAAGACACACATTACGGCCATCTTCATCCGGACCATGTGAGGTCGATGAAACATCAGAAATCAAATGTAAACGATTCTGCTTGTAAAGCTGAAAGAAATTTGCATTTTCCGTGCTTTAACTTTGAATGCTAGGGGGTGTTTATTGCATTATCTGCTGTGTGAAGTGCAACATAAGGAGTTGCTTCGCTGGTGAGTTTATGAGAGATTTTAACACACAGTAAAAACAAAGACAAACAGAATGTAGAGTAAAAATATGGACTTCTACGCATTTGTTTATTGAGTTCGGTAGCAAAATGGTGAACTATGTGGACAACAGAACAAAGTTTTTAAGGATTGTACATTTAATCAGCACTATCAGACTAAACACAGAAATACAGAGTGTTCATTTACTGTATATCAAATGCATCAATGTACAAATTGTAAATAAATAAATGAAACTAGGCCTTTTTTAATCAAGATTTAAATTTCCAGGAATGCAACGGTCTGGACTAGTTTTGTAATATTGCACAAAACTGCAAAAATCATACCAGGTCTCTCTTGTAAATGAGTCCCCGAGGCTCAATGGGATTAACCTGTATAAATAACGGTTGGATGAAAATTAGGTTGTTTTGCATTGGGGAGGTATTCAAAGATTGTTTGGAAGACTCAACTGTGTTAACGTACCATCCATCCATCCATCCATTATCTTTACCTGCTTCTTCCTTATTGGGTCGCGGGGGTCACTGGTGTCCATGGTCTCCAGTCCATCACAGGGCCACATAGAGACAAACGAGACAAACAACCATTCACTCTCTCACTCACACCTAGGGACAATTTAGAGTTGCCAATCAGCCTAACATGCATGTTTTTGGTCTTTAAGAGGAAACCAGAGTAGTGTTAATGTACCTTCGGGAAAAAAAGACAAGAACATAACTTTCCACACATCAGAAGGCAGCAAACGGCGGCACTGATCCTCCCTCCCTGACAGTCACTGAAGTGAAGCGAACCTTTACTTCCAGCTCAGGCGAACAACACAACTTCAGTGTACTTGTTCAAACCCAGCAAATCAAAGATTTCTGGGAGTGGTGAAAAATAAGATCCAGAAGTAATCATTTTATGTTGTTAATATGCTATTTTTGTTTGAAAGACTGCAAAACATGCAGATTTTTTCCACAAATGATTTCATCAATCTTCATTAGTTACAAAAACAATAGAAACATTAATTTTTAGTATGACTGATTCAGAATTGTATTATGAAAATCATACTTATAGCTAATTGTAAATTGCTTAATTGACAGAACTGACGAGCTCCATTTCCTCAACCTACAGAGACCAAAACGGTTCTGGATAAAACTGGATGACAGTAATGTTATTGAGAGATGTGCTTTAATGACGCTTCTTTGAAAACTGTCACTGGCAATCCTGGCAGACACGATTAAAACAAATGAAATATCACCTCCTCAGGTTTGCCTATCCCTTATTTTATTTGATATGCACAAAGTAAGGGAGGTTGAGGAGCAACAAATCGACTTGAATTATAAATAGGGATGCACAATATTATCGGCATGCTATTGGTATCGGCCGATATTGGTGTTAAAGTTAAATATCGGCCATTCCATCAAAATAACTCAATGATATAAAAGATGCTGTTTTTGTATGAAAACCCAGTGACAAGGACGTCTGCAGCGCCAGCACAACGTGATGACGTTATGGGCGCCTACCTGATCTGATCACGGCGGAAAGGAAGAAGTCAAAATGTCTGCGGTTTGGAAGTTTATTTTTGTTGAGGATATCGGATTCTGAAGCTTTTTGGAGGATGTTGAGCCTTGCTACATCATCCCCAGTCCAAGATATTTTTCTGACGTAGCCTTACTTGAGTTACAAGCTGTCATTTCCGACATCATTGAGAAGCGAATATCCGATAACACTTGGGTGAGTTTTACCACAAACATTTGGACGTCGTGTTAAGCCTCCAGAATACTGCCGCGTACGTACGTGTGATCGGACGTACGCGTGTACTGTACGCAGAGGGTTCAGTCATTGAACTCCAGCGTACACCTTGAGCAGCTGCAGAGCAGCTTCACAGACGAGGCGTTTACCTTCGGGACAAATTGAGGTCGCCGATTGGTCATTTGCTGACACGCCTACTGGATTGATTGACAGGTCGGAAAAAAGAAAAAAAAGCGAGCACTGGCAGCCTCAGCCACAGCGGTGTTCTGTGTTTATATGTTGTTAATAAAAAGATCTAAAAAATAAATTGAAAAAACAGGGAGCGCTGGCTCTACAGCCCACACATCAGACCAGCCCACCAGGAAATCTCCAAATCCTCCCGCAGCCACGCTGGACCTGAGTTTAATTCGCTCGTGACAAATTCCTTCATGTCTCACCATTTCAGTCATGGCATCAACGGAGGAGGAAGAGATCACTTGCCTCTTGGCAAAAAAAAAACAAAAACAAAAGAAAAGGCCAGATCAGAGAGGAAAAAGGGGAATTTAATACATTGGTGTTGCATACAAAACAGTCCATCGCTGGGCAATAAATGCGTATGTGGTCGTAAAAATTTGAGCTTTGCATGGACATGCCCTGGGGGGTACGCACGTACCTCTGTGTACGTACGTGCGTACCTCTGCGTATGGATGTACGCGGCACTATACTGGGGGTTTTAGCCCCGTTAGCATGATTTGGCTTATGGCACAACGGATAGACAAAAACTTTGATCTTAAAAAGACTGTCCTTCATGCACAAGAGCGCAGAGGATCCCACGCTGCAGCTAAGAGCCCAGAACAAGCCTCCACAAGTGAGACCGCATCGCAGGTGACTAATGCTAATAAATAATATTTAACGCTTTTCATTTAATATAAGTTAAAGTGCTACACATATGACTGTTCCTGAGTATATGTCACCAGCTCTTACAGCAGCAAGGAAAGTATATAAAAAATATATATCGGTTATCGGTCAAATAAATTTTAACATATCGGCATATCAGATATCAGCCAAAAATCCAATTTCATTCATCCTTAATTATAAATATACCTTCAATGATTTTTATTTCCTTTTCAAAACTGTCTTTCTTTCAAGAATTGCTGAATTTACATAAAAACTTTTAAGACGCAGTATGACTGGAAGGCTGGTCAAAGCCACCAAAAATATTAATTCAACCTTTATTTATAAAGGTTAGTCTCGTTGAGTCAGGAGGATTCGTGGGACATAAAATATGGGAATATGGGACATAAAAGAGAACCACAAGTCCTAAAAGGCTAAATTTCATGCAACTAAGCAGTTTGTTTATTATACCTTTTTCTTGGTTTTTCTTTTTGAAGAACTTTGGTTTGTAGGATATCACCATGTTATTGAAGGGATTTTATGAATCTATAAGTGTGTAATGAAATTTGCCTTGGTCTGAGAAGGGAAACACGAAAGAGAAAAGTGGAATTGAATTTTCAGTGGTGTTTTGCTCAGACCTGGATTCCCTTAGGGAGCTTAGAAGACTGCTCGCAGTGGCCGAGGCCAGAAGAGTGAAATCTTTCTCTGAACCTTTGCTGTGAATGGCAGGAGCCAACACCTCTAACCAGAAGCAGATGTTTGGCTGACTCTGGAATGACCTGGTCTTTTCCCTGGCAGAGGAGAAAACCTGCGTTTTGAGCCATCATGCCCTGCTCATTTAGCCTAGTCCTGCAAACTTGGTCTATCCAGTCTGACTTCAACAATCTTCTGTGAAGGTCCACAAAGACAGAGGAACAGATCTAAGTCAAGCATCACAGCATCATCAACAACTCAATTCAGGGATTTCTGCACTTGAAATCTCCTGTGATGTTGCACAGCTGTCATCCACTTCTTTTAAATAGATTCATTGCGACACCTTTTATCTTAAATAATAATTTATCATTTAGTATTATAGAACTGCCACACAATTTTTTAACCAAAACTTAGACTGAATTTAAGTTTGCAGTGTTTGCGCTTTGTACATTACTGACCTAGGCAGGATGCTTTTCGGACTGGGAGTGAGGGAAATGTAGTAGTGGAGCGTACATTACTAATGCCAGTGGTTGTTGTTGTGTGTGTGTGTGTGTGTGTGTGTGTGGGGGGGGGGGGGGGTAGTATTGGTATTTTGGCAGGGTGGGGCACCCTCCTTGGATATTGGTAAGGAAAGCACTGGGTTTGTCATGGCAAAGGAGGCTCATTGTTTAGAGTGTTTTAATTTTTCAAAACTTTAAAATGATCAACTAAATTATGGTGGGATGCCTCCTGATGCCTCTCTTTAGAGGTTTTCCAGGCACGTCCCACTAGTAGGAGGCCCCGGGGAAGACCCAGTATTCGCTGGTGGGATCGTGCATCTTCTCTGACCTGGGAACATCTCGGGGTGCCCCAGAACGAGCTGAAAAGTGTCGCTGGTGAGAGGGATGTCTGAGTTTCTCTCCTGGACTTGTTGCCTTCGCGACCCAATTACGGATAAACGGTAGAAAATGGATGGAAGTTAGATTCACAAGGTTCTACGTACTTGTTTTGACTCTTGCCACAACTTCTGCAGACTCTTGTGCTCTGTTGAACTTGTGACCTGCTATATCAATCTCCACAAAAGATAAATTCTTCAATTCTTAAGTCCAACTTTGTTTCAGAAAATCCACCACACAGGCTTCTTCAGAGTGATTCAGAACTTGATGTATGTTTCGGTCCACATCTGTTCTGAAGCCCGTGGAGAAGCTGTGAATTAAATTAGGCAGATATTTTGCTTACTTAAAACACTTTAGCTTCTTAGCTTCAGAGTCTTTGAATTAAATCATGTCATGTGTCCTCTCAGGAAACTCTACCCAAACTTCTTTGATCAGAGGATTCATCTGAATGTTTTCCATCAGTCCACTTTAGCAGGAATAGACTGAAAATATTGTTCAGACCAACTGTGAATCAAATTTTATTAACTGTATTTCTTTCCCCACAAGCCCAAAAGCCAATGTAATTTTTTTTTCTTGGTGTATTTTTTCATCATTGTTTTGTTTTTCACTACAAGTGATTATTATTATTATTTTTTGTATTAGAAAATTAACCTGCAAATTCTTATTATTCAGTTTATACCTGTAGTGTATGGCATGTGTCTTTGTGAAATTTTGTAATTGTGTCTAATATCAGTCATCCAGGTGTTTTTCTTTGAAATACTTTGTTGATGATCCCTGAGCATAAGTGATTTTACTGTCATAAGCTGCTTCACGTAGAAACAAATAATTAATACTCATCATTTGTTCCTACATACAGTATTACCTGATTGTTTCTACCCTTATCAGAGTTGTTAGACATCGAATGCTTCTAGCTGAAATATATTTGTCTCAATTTATCATTTAGATAATTCTCCTTGCACCAGCTTTTTTCATTACAAATAAATACATTTTCAAGTATGTCTTGATATTTTCATCACAACATATCACAAGCCTTCAAAAATCTCACCCCTCATTAGCTCACAGAACTCCTCCACATCAGTACGCACACCTGAACTCTCAGGTCCTTCTCCACCAAGCCACCTGCTTGTCTGACCACTAAAGGCGCAAAAGCACAGTCGCTCGGTTCCCCCTTCTGGAACTGTCTCCCCATGGACATCAAAATCTCTCCCATCATGTCCATTTTCAAATCTCGCTTCAAAACTGTTTCTTTGAAGTGCATACTCTCTCTAACCTCCTTGCTGTATTTATTTTATATTTATTTAACTATGCACGATATTGGATTTTTGACCGATATCCGATATGCCGATATATTAAAACGTATTTAGCCAATAACCGTTACCAATACTGATATATTTATTTTTCCTAGACATACTTACAGAGACTATATAGCTTTCTTTGATTTAGAATTAAAATACTACATTATTCTGCACGGTCTTTGTCAATTTGGCTTGCTACCAAATGCAGATGCCAAAAAGGGGTCTGAAAATGTAACACTTCAACTTGGATTATGTTTAATGTCAAAATTATTTGTGACATTTACTCTAACACAATGACAACACACTCAAACTGCTAATTTGTAAATTAAATTAAAATATATATACACATATATGAACAACACCTTTTATATTGGTGAGTTTGCCTGGTTAAATAAAGGTTAATAAATAAATAATTTTGATGGAATGGCCGACGTCTGATCTTTTACTTTATTGCTAATATCGGCCGATACCAGGCCGATAATATCATGCATCCCTATATGTAATCCTGATGTTTGTGTTTTACTTTATTTTACTCTGTAGTTTTACTATAAGGTGTCCATGAAAGGCATCTTCAAATAAAATTTATATTTTATTATTATTATGACGCCAAACAATTTTCAACATAATACAACACTGTATTGCCAATAGTTTACGATAGACTGGTCTAAAATTACCATCAGGTACAGAATAACACATCTAAATGGAGAGAAGGGTTGAAATGAGTATAAATGCATTCTATATAAAAGCTCTATAACCTAAATATCCTTTTTGTTTTTGGTGATGGTGATGTCACTATGTAGGATACTTGAGCTTGTAGTAAACCACATAGTACTCTAAGCTTTACATCAGCATCATTTTGCTCGTATTTATAATTAACTATATATTTTGATTATAAAAAAGTCACAAATAGGACCGCTCATTCACAGTTGCATCTTTGTCAGCTGGCTAGCTGAACAGACTGACATGTGTGCTGCCATATAAAGTTAAATTAGCTGCCCTAAATTTGCAGCTTACTTAAGGCACTGACCATTACGCTACAGTAATGCAAACTGCAGTGCCACTATTTCCCCTCTCTGCCTGCGGCGAGGAAGGGGGGTGGGAGACACAAAGATTGCTCCCACACAGAGAAACGGGGATTTGTTCAGAAAGTTGCCAGACGTTTTGCTGTGTACTTTGCAGGAGAAAATGGTAATATTGTCAGTAAAGCCACACAAAAGATTAGTGGGTAACAATGTAATCCACCATGCCTTCTTCCTGTGTACGATCATTTATTGATTTGGTGTGCACATATTGGAAAAAACGAGACGTTAAATAGACTGTACTTGTGTAGCGCCTTTCTATATTATCAAGATAAAGTGCTTTACACTACAATCTGTGCCCCATTCATGCAGAACTCTACTAGATCTCTACAAAGCTTATCTGAATCTGTGGAGACTAATCAGTGCTTTATCACATTCATACACCGATGGGACACACATTGGAAGCAATGAGGGGTTCAGTATATTGCCCAGGGACTCTTCGGCATGTGACTGCTGATGGAATAGAACCCCCAACTCTCCCATTGGAGGACAGCTGCTCTAACCACTCGGTCACAGCCAAGTTAAGTTGTTACACATGCACGTCTGTGTGGGCTATATTGAGTTTGTACACTGCGTGCAGCCCAGCAGTAAAATAAGATTAGACTGTTTTGTACTGTAATAAATGACAAATATTTGGTTTTAAACTGCCAGTTTCGATCTTTAAATCGTGTTTACAGCCCTCAGTTGTGATCACACACAAACAGCTCTTGAACAGCTTCGTCTGGAGGCTCGGAGGGTTTCCAACATTTTTCACAGCACAAAGTGGTTGACAGGTCTTTGTTGTCCTTTAGAGCAGGAATAGAGAGTGCGTGTTTTGCTGAAGGTCATCATCACTTCAGTGATGAGCAGCCATCATCTGCTTCATGTAGTTTCTCTTTAGATCGTCAGTGTGTAACGTTACAAAGTAGGGATGGCCATTTCAAGCAAAATGACTCTTGTAATTTGTTAGTCAATGCTTGATTATTCATTGTGTCTAGGTTGGTTGAGGGATTCATGTAGTGTAAAAGGAGAACAAAAAATACAATACTGTTGTGAAATATACAAATGTTGACTTGAAACAAAGTGCAGCTTGATCATAAGCATTTTCACTCAGAGATGGTGTCTAAGTGCATTTTAAGTTCCTAGGACATATATGGTAAATGGTAAATGGTAAATGGGCTGTATTATATAATGGGGTGCGAATCTCTGTGTCTGGTGATCCGATTCCGATTTTTGGTGTCACGATACAATTTCAAATCTTCTTTTTTTTTTTTTTTTTTCAATTCGGAAACTATTTTTGATTCAGAAACGATTTTTCTATTGAAATGGTCATAAATTTAGTTTCAGTTATGTAACTGACAAGCTGAAAAGATTAAACAACAATGTAAACAAATCGAACATTTATTTAAAAATCATTTTAGGTTCCTTACTGTATCAATTTTTTTTAATTCATTTTATATTTATACCAAAAATAGGAAAAAATGTAGGAGTGCATAAAATTCTGTAACTTAAATTACCAGTATTAGGTTAGCTTAGTTGCCTGAATTTTTCTAAAAGAATTAAATAAATAAAAATCTAGGCACAAATAATTCATCCATCCATCATCTTTATCCACTTCTTCCTTTTCGAGTCACGGGTGTCACTGGTGCCCATATCAGCCATCACTGTGTGAGAGGCGGGGGACAACAGATCTCCAGTCCATCACAGACAAATAATTCAAAATATATAAATACAAAAGTAAACAGACTTCAGTCTACCATAGTATATTAACCTTTAACTCAAAATAAAATACAGACTTCAGTTATTTTTAACCATACTGCTCTAACATTTGTTATATTTTCAAAACTTAACCTAATATGAAATATACAGACTTCACAGTCTTAACCATATTGATTCATATTTAGTAAATCTTTAACAAAATTTCAAAACCTGTGCAAGTTTGCACAACATCTCTTCTGAACTGTAATTTATAAACCATAAATTGTATCATTTCGAACTGGCTCCAGGTGATGTGTCTCATCTGTCTTCTTCAACCTGTTAAAAAAACAAATTACATTAAGTTTGTTTTATAACTTGTCTATAAGTTTTAATATAATATGAGAAATAATAGTGACCTTTGAGCTGCAGATGCATCAGAGCTTCTCCCATTTGTTGTTTCATGGTGAAGTTGTGGTGCTGCTTTATCAAAAAAAAAAAAAAAAAAGCTATGTGAAGGAATAACGTACATTGAATCCATCGTATTAAAAATAAACCTGAACCCCTCACCTTCCACTGAGCTGTCTGATTGTAAATCCTTTGTGATACAGCAGGAGATGGAGAGGGAAATCTTCGCAGCCTTTGGGAGAAGCCTGGAAGTTTGTTGCAGAGTTAATGGTTGGCTACTTTGCTTTCATCTTCCGTGAATTTTGTCTTATAGCCAAAATACTGTACCGCAATTTTATTTTACACTTCTTGTAAACAACTGTGCTCTTGTGAAGCTCTGTCTTTCCCCGGAACATTGTAGGATCTGAAATGATTTTTAAAGACTATGCAACGGGTTGACTCACGCTGTCTCCCTCCTCCATGCTAGCAGGCTCCATTCAGATAAAGGGAGCTGGCTATCTAGCTTGCTGTACGGTGGCCTACACGGCTCAATTCTACGGCGGCCGAACGGGGAGTAGGAGCGGAAAAAATATTAAACTTAAATGCATTTTAAAATCGATTTTTGGACCTTTAGAAACGATTCAGAATAGCCAGGACTAAGAATCTAGATTCATAGAAAAAACTATTTTTTTCTGCACCCCTATTATATAACACCTTTCTATCTTATCAAGACACTCAAAGTGCTTTACACTACAATCTGTGCCCTCATTTACCCATTCATACAGCACTCTACTAGATATCTACGAAGCTAATTGAACAAATCATTCTAAAGAGACTAATCAGAGCTTTATCACATTCATACACTGATGGGACACACATTGGAGGCAATGAGGGGTTCAGTGTCTTACCCATGGACACTTCGACATGTGACTGCTGGTGGATTCGAACCCCCAACTCTTGCATTGGAGGACGACTGCTCTAACCACTCAGCCACAACCGCCCATACACAAATGTCTTTTAGCGCTAAGTGGTAATTTCTCAGATTCATGGGTACAAAGTGGCAATTATTTATCACCTGGATGCAAAGCTGTAATGGTTTTGCATCCAGCTGGAACCAAATGACAACCACAAGGAGTAAAGTGACACCTGTGGTATGAAGTTTGGGTACGATTTGGCAGAGACAAGTTGACCCGCTCCCTTATTTTGCACCTTAAGTGACCCTGTAGGAATTTTTTTTGTTCCTGGCCTAAGCTCACCAGTGGGTGTGTAATTATTTACAAGTTTTATTGCAGATTATTTAAAAAAACTGCATCAATTCTTAAATTATTCCATCATTCAATTAATCATATTTAATCAGGTCCATTTTCGGTCATTATGCGGCTATTGCAAAACAAGCGTTTGACATTGAGCATCAAGTACAGGAGAGTACGGTAATTTTGCAAAATTTCCCACCACACCAGATCATAAATGTTTGGTTTGATCTTTAAATCTGCTGAAATGCATCGTTTCGATTTTGTAACTGTTTAATCTGGCTCTGCATGCTCAGCTGAAGACAGACCCTGAGTTTAACTGAAGCAGAAGTAATGTGTGTGGATATAGTTTGAGAGCGGAGGATGATTGCTGTGATTACGGTGATTACGCCTGCAGTGAAAGGGAGTCTGGAATACTGTGTTTGCATTGCTGCCCTGCTTGGGATCTGCCTCATTCATCATATAGCCTGGGATCAAAGATCTGCAAATGTATCAGATGTCCTTCATACTAAAACGAATGTTTTGCTTGCCCTTGATTTGCAAGTCTTGTAATTTTTGAACAAGATGAATTTGAAGGTGCTGAAAGAGCCATTTGTTTCAAACCTGAGCAATCACTAATCTGTGCCGTGTTTGTAGTTTTAGCAGGTGTTGTAGTGTGAAGAGCTGCAGATATTGTTTTAAGTGCAAACTCTTTGATGGTTCGGGGCTTGTACAGCCTGAGGTTAGCCTCCGTCCTTTTTCACCCCATCTTCTGAGCGGCGTCCTGTCTCTTAGCAATTACAGGGCATTCACTTTACAATTACAACATAAGAAGAGGTGTGTGACGAGATGGATGACCAGATAAGAGGTAAAGCTTTACAACATGGCTCTTTGGATGTGACGATGTTACTAATCTCTGGTAGTAAAAATGTCAAGTGTGGCACTCATGCGCCACTCTTTAACTCCTAAGCCAGAAAAGCTGTTTTTATTTTTGTTTTCCAACAGTATTTGGATTATTTTGAGTGTTAAAATACAAGCTTTTCAAATTCCAGGTTTATATAGATTAAAACCAATCTGATAAATTTTGCAGAAAGTTCTTTTTAGTATTTTTAAGCTTTCTGTTTACCCAGCTTTAACCTTAAAAAAGCTGCTTACATTATTTAGTGTTATTTTTATTTTGTATTTAGATTTACAGTAGTCCCTCGTTTATCGCGGGGGATCTGTACCCTTAAGACCCGTAATAAGTGAAAAACCGCAAAGTAGGAATTGTAATACAAGTAGTAAGTAGTAGTTTATTTTATTATTTAAAAATGTATAGAAAAGCATTTAAAACTCTTCCCACACTCTTGCAATATTCTAAACAATGTTTCTAAACTCTAAACACTCTAAAAGAGCACAGCATGTCATGATTTCAGCTCCCTGCCGCCTCTGCTCTTTGCCACCTGCAAGCGCCCTTGGCCACACCCACTTCTCCGCTATGTACGCTGATCAGCTGCTCAGCTGCAGCAGGACGTTTATCCTGCAGCAGTAAGGGCTGTACAACGGTGCAGGAGGAAGCTTTTTCTGCAGCTCTGGGCTGTACAAATGTGCAGCAGGTGCTAAATAATTCAAAATAATTTATTATAAATAAAAATTTCATGCCAATCATGTGGCTCATCCATCAATCAGCCAATTGTGTGTCATGTCCAATCTTATTTTGAAAAACCGCTATAGAGAGAGTCGGCGATAAACGAACCGCGAAGTAGCGAGGGACTACTGTACAAAAATGAGCACCTCTTTCAAGAATCGTATAGACTTTTGCATTTCCTGCAGATTCTTATGAAATCTGACTGAAATAATAACATAACGACATGACATCTGATTATGCACGTTATCATTGCATTTCTTTGTTGCACGTAGTCGAAAGTGGAGCACACCACACACTGCATACATTAAGTATCCACTATTGTATTATTGAAGCCACGCCAGCAGCTGAGTTCTGTTCACATATTTGACCAATAAATGAGCTTCTGGTTCTGATTCTGACTAGTGCCAGGTCCTGAGTTTAGTAAATCCCATAAACGAAGTGAACCATAACACTATCTAATCGGTTCTTTTGCTCCACAGTTATTGAGGAAAATATTGAACCTATTTTACAAAGATCGCACATCTTGTTTATGTTGCAACTCTAAAGTGTAACTTTCTATTTAATAATTGGAATTAAATTTAGTTTAAAGCCAGACAGTCGTGAGCAACTTGTTCTAACAAAATGACATTATACCCACTTGGGAGATATCTATGCTATTATAGCCAACAAGATGTGAACAATGAATAGATAGTAGGAGAAGGACTTTAAATTTTTATTTTATTTTCACTGCTTTTTAGCAAGCGTTTCTTCACCGTTTGTTTCGGACAGTCGTTAAAGCTGTGTGTTTTTTCTGCACCCATAGCAACTCAGTAGTCTCAAACATTTTTCGTGGATTGTTGATCTAGACACCCCAATGGTCATTGAGCACTTTTTCTGCGTTTTTTTATTTTTATTTATTTTTTATTAATACTATGATATTCAGGCAAAACCAAGATTGTGACCCCTTTTTAAATTAATGAGGGGGTTGATTTTTCTTGTTTTGCAATGTGAAAGATGATTCTTTGAATGAGTGCGAATAAACAAGCGGTACACCGATGTACACTGTCGCTAAGGATAGTGAATGTTTTTAGTTTTTGAGATTATTGTTTTTTCTAGAATGGAACTAAACAGGGAATGCATGTAAACTTTAATAATTTTGGTGAACAATATTAAAGTGGGTAGGAGTTACATTGTGTATATGAGAAGTAGGGTTTATTTTTTATTTATTTAATTTTTCTTGTCTTAGGCAGTGTAAAGTGACAGATCCTTGTGAGTGGAGGGGGCGTTTTTCTTCACCACCGGACATAATGACGATGCCAGGGGACCACCAAAGATTAATCTTCGGCTACCCCACTGGTCACCCCAATCATATTTAGAAAGTAAACTTTAATACAGTATAAAAACTAGAAAGCATACTTTCCTCAAATGATTGTGATTTTTGGTGTGTGTGTGTGTGTATGTATGCATGCGTGTGTGTGTCTGTGTATATGTATATTGTGTATATATGGTGGTGGCCATGTTGGATTTTGATGTGGTAACCCATTTTTTGATAGTGATCTTTCTTACGTCTATGCAGCCACACACTAAAATGGAAGTCGGTACCTCACTTGTTCAAATTATCATTTCTCTGTTTCTCCTTCCGGTCTTTTCAAACCCCAGCCAGCCAAAGCAGACTCCTCCTCAGTCTGGTTATGCTGGACATTTCTTCCTGTTAAAAGGGAGTTTTTCCTTTCCACTGTTACCTTTGTGGTTGCTTAGGACGGTAGACTGCGATGAAGTGAAGATTCAAGGCAATCTGCTGGCTTCCTTAGATAAATAATGCCTAAATGGAATTAATACCTCACTTATTTTTCAAGTTATCATACTCACAACGTGCATGGACTGGATGGACGGACAGACAGACAGATGAACGGACAATTCCCCCCTCTGGAATAAAAAATAAAATAAATAAATAAATATAAAAATAAATATGACTCTGTGACTGGGGACAACAAAAGCAGGAACTGTTATTATGGGTGAAACACTGGGAACTAAGAAATTATTTAGCCTAAAAAATTTGGCTCTTCAGTTGGAGTCAAATGTTATGAAAATGTCAATAAATCCGTTATTTGTAAAAATGTTGTATTCAAGGTTTTGTCCTAAATTTCTTCTACCTTTGGTGTTAGGCAGCTTCACATAGCCCCACAAAAATTGATGTTTCTCCCCTGGGAGAAGAATACCTCTGTACACCTTGTCTCTTTACAAGCCAAACACATTGAGGTCATTAGTATCTAAAAAGCGTACTTTTTCCATTAGGGAGTGATAGACAGCGACCATTGCCAAACAGATGTGAAAACCACTCACACCCCATACACATTTCCCTCACACCCTCTTCAACAAATGGTTTGAGTTACAGGGCCCAAAACTAGCGAAAGGCAGTTGATGTTATTTTGTCCACTTCTCTGTCTTTGATTTGTTGTCTTCGGCCCATTGCCTTGGCTAGAGCGCGCACACACAGCAGCACGGAGGGGTTGTACTTTACATCGAGCGCAGTGTATGTTAACATACCACTCATCTTACTCACCAGCCTTGTCGACTTGCCCTGCATCTCCTTACACAGGATTCACAGAAGGGGGCCACACGCAGGTCTAGTCACAGCAAATTTGCAGATTGATGGAATCCCTCTCACATTCTGGTTTACACACACACACACACACACACACACAAATACACACACATATATTGGTCCCCCTCTACTAACAGAATTGAAAACAGGTGCCCACCACATATCTTGCATTCTTCAACAATACAAAAGTGGTTTGACCTGAATGGTTTTGCTGGATTTGGAGCCACTCTGTATGACAGAAGAGTTCATGTGGAGATGTGTGTGCTTGTGTAAATACGTAGGCATTGGGTTCTGTGTAACACACTGGTAGAGCAGCACAGACTTGCATTTTATTGTAACCACATTTCTCTCTGTGCAACCCTAACATAAAGTGTCACGTTAACTTCAGGATGAGTCGCATATGCGCCATGCTAACCTAGCCAAACACCACATTTAGTAGCTCTTCGTAAAGCAACTAAGAGCATACTGTTCTGGTTTTGTTAGGTATAGATGAAGGATCAAACTGCACTGACAACGCTTCATAAACCTTTTTGTGACTATCTGCTGAAAGAACTGCAAATTGAAAACGTCAGGCTTGAGATGACCTTGCCTCAGTCTCAATGTCTTGCTCTGCAGCCGCCAAAGAATCTAGTTAGCAGTGGAAATGGTCCAATGAGAAACAGAAGGCAGAGATTTGCTGAATGAACCACTGGAGCTGTTAGAGAAAAGGGACTGAAACTGTAATGGAGGCGCTGATGATAAATGTGCTGCACTTGGATTTTCCTGGATATTTGTCACTTTACTTCTAAATCGTTTCTGACTGGTCTTCCCTGTTGTCAGTGTGTGGTGTGTGTTGAATACAAACATTGGATTACTTTTCATCCGTCTGGTAAAACCTCAAATACTGTCATCAGCAATTGTCCCCGGTTCTGCAAGAGCTATTTGATTAATATAAATAAATTATAGCCTTTTCCAACATGCTTTTCTCACTGAACGGACTGTAAATGGTAAATGGACTGTACTTATACAGCACTTTTCTATCTTATCAAGACACTCAAAAGTGCTTTACACAACAATCTGTGCTCTCATTTACCCATTCACACAGCACTCTACTATACATTTACAAAGCTAATTTAACAAATCATTCTAAAGAGATTAATCAGTGCTTTATCACACTTATACACTGATGGGACACATTGGAGGCAATGAGAGCTTCAGTGTCTTGCCCAGGGACACTTTGGCATGTGACTGCTGGTGGATTCGAACCCCCAACTCTTGCATTGGAGGATGACTGCTCTAACCACTCAGCCACAGCTGCCCTGAGCTTACAGTGCAGATTCCTTGACACAGTTCATGGCAGTGCTCTCTCAAAATGTAATATTAATCACATTTTTTTTGCTTCATAATTAATGTTTTTATTTAATAAAGTAAGGCTTTATTTTCCCAGTCTGCATTTTCAGTAAAACTTCTGAAATCACGATGAGTGAATTATTTAGGAGCTCTGGAAGCCTGAACGCACCTTGTGTAATTTTTAAACATGGAAAACAATTTGTGTCCACAAACAGGAAAAAAGACACAATTATTTTCTCTAAACAGTCTTCTCTTTAGTCTGCAGATGTCTTTCGGCAATTCTGTTGTGATTGGGGTTTTAAACCAATTCAGAACTCAGTTCAAATCTTTTGGTGTCCATAGATGTGTGTGCTTGCTTGGAGGCTCCAGTTTGACTTTGATGAGACTAAACCACCAACAGGACGTTTTCCATGGCTGTCTCGTCACAATTCATGATATTATATGTTCACTCAAGTCAGAAACGACAAAACAAGGGTTGCTATGCTTTTCTCTTCTAAGGTATACTGTAAATGATGAGAAAGAAGGATGGATTTAGAGTAGAAAATTCTGCTTTTCCTTTTGGGTTGCTGTAGGGATGCACAATATTATCAACATGGTATTGGTATCGGCCGATATTAGCGATAAAGTTAAATAACGGACATTGGCCATTCCATCAAAATAACTCATCGATATGAAAGGCTTCTCTTTTAAGTTATTTTTTAATTCAAGAAACTGTCAATTATATCTATTAATGCACTACTTCTTATGCGCTTTTCAATTGTGAACAGGTTAGATTTGTGAAAATTTACGAATTTGCACCGTTTGAGTGTTGTCATTTTGTTAGAGACTAAATGTCATGAATAAGTTTGACATTAAACATAAACCAAGTTGAAGTGTTACATCATTTTCAGACCCCTTTTTGACATCTGCATTTGGTAGCAGGCCAATATGACAAAGACCATGCAGAATAATGTAGTATTTTAATTCCACAGCAGAGAAAGCTGTGTAGTCTGTGTAAGTAGGTCAAGGAAAAAATATCAGTATCGGTTATCGGCCAAATACGTTTTAACATTTTGGATATCTGCCAAAAATCCTATATCGTGCACCCCTAGGTTTCTGTGGTTGGCTATTTGTATACACATGCACGTGCCACAAATCACATTTGAAATAATATCTTTAAACTTTTAAAATATAACTTGTGGCAACTTCAAGATTATATTATGTTCCTAAGCTGGTTGAGTGAGAAACCGGCACATTCGTGTGTTGATTAGCACTGTCCCCTCACAGCAATAGCATCCCCAGTTTGAATCTTGGCTGTGCATGCCTTTCTCTATGGATTGTACCTGTTATCTCTAGAATAAAGTGAGTGTAGCTAATGACAGAATAAATACATTTATGATTAGGTTAACTGCCAGCCACAGTCCTCGTAATAAAACCTGTCTGAGGTTTTTATTGATCAGTATTTGTTTGTGCTTCTTTTTCAGCTGATTTTTAAGTAATGTAGGTTTTAAGCTAAATGCTTACAAGTCAATCAAACTCTTGGTAACAAATGATGCTATTCATATATTCATGGGTACAATTTAGCCTATATGTGCAAGGTGGCACTATATCAGCGACCGAACACCTGTCTGAAATTATCTAATTGAAGGCTTATTAACAGAGAGACACGGGTGGTTTTGCTTGACATGTAAAATGTGTATCTGTTTCACGTGGGTGGCAACCAGCAAACACTGTTTGTGTGAGCATATACAGAATCGGTGGACGTGGACGTATGTGTGCCTCTGTTTGAGGGAATCTGCAGAGCTTTAGAAATGAGGCATAGCGCTGACTGATGCTGCGGCCTTTTTGCTTCACAGAACTGACTTTTCTATCAGATAGACAGCTTGACAATATCCAGACCCCACTCTTTCCGCTACACACAAACACACAAAGGCACGGCAACGGATGCGTGCGCGCACACATTCATATGCGCATGTACGCACACAGCTTTGTTGGTTTCCTCTGCTTGTTTTTGGCTGTACTGTTTGTAAGATGAAAGGAGAGCTTGAGTTAGTACAGTAATGTCTGACCTCTTAGACAGGCCTTCACTCTGCTGTGTGTGATTAAGACATTTTCAGACTAAATTTAAACAAGATTGCAAAAAATATATTTTTCTTACCAAGTGAAAAGAACATCAAAGGTTATATTTTAAAGCATTTTTAAGTGTCTGGCACGAGCACCATTTGAAGGAAAAGTAATTTCATGTTGGCTTGACAGAATATCTACATTCATGTTTGTTTAAGAAATGGAGATCAATTGAATTGCTCCCATTTGAGAGAAGTGTTATAAGTAAACAGTAAGTTCTTTCTTTTCATCATAAAACTATTATTTTTTTATGTTCTCTAAGTAATTAGTGTGCAGTCTTTATTTTTCTTTTTTATCTACAAATATTATACCGTTTTTAACTTAAGAAAACTATCTCATTCATTTCAATAGTATGAACATTTTCGTGATCGCCGCACAAAGCAGATATTACATTTTTTGTATTTTTCCATTGTCTAAAAAGATTGGTCACTGCTATAATTGCAATAGAGGGGAGAAATCCATTCAGTTTTGAAGCTGTAGTCAAATAGGGATGCGCAATATTAGATTTTTGGCCGATAGCCGATATGTTAAAACTTATTTGGTCGATAAACGATACCAATACATGGAATTGTCCCAAATGTCTTGGTATGCTGAAGCAGTCAGAGTTCCTTTCACTGGAACTAAGGAGACAAGCCCAGCTCCTGAAAAACACCACACCTTAGTCCCCACTCCACCAAACTTTACACTTGGCACAATGCAGTCAGACAAGTACTGTTCTCCTGGCATCCACCAAACCCAGACTCGTCCATCAGATTGCCAGACTGAGAAGCACAATTTGTCACTCCAGAGAACACGCCTCCACTGCTCTAGAGTCCAGTGGTGGCGTGCTTTACACCACTGCATCCAATGCTTTGCATTGCACTTGGTGAAGTATGGCTTGGATGCAGCTGCTCGACCATGGAAACCCATTCCATGAAGCTCTCTGTGCACTGTTCTTGAGCTAATCTGAAGGCCACATGAAGTTTGGAGGTCTGTAGTGATTGACACTGCAGAAAGTTGGTGACCTCTTCGCACTATGCGCTTAAGCATCCGCATCCGCTGACCTCTCTCCGTCAGTTTACGTGGCCTACCACTTCGTGGTTGAGTTGCTGTCATTCCCAAATACTTGCATTTTTTATAATACAGCTGACAGTTGACTGTGGAATATTTAGGAGCGAGGACATTTCATGACTGGATTTGTTGCATAGATGGCATCCTATCAGTTCCACGCTGGAATTCACTGATCTCCTGAGAGTGACCCATTCTTTCACAAATGTTTGTAAAAACAGTCTTCATGCCTAGGTGCTTCGTTTTATACACCTGTGGCCATGGAAGTGATTGGAACACCTGGTGCTGATCATTTGGATGAGTGAGCAAATACATTTGGCAAGGTAGTGTAGTTTTTTCCTAGACCTACTTACAGAAACTACATAGCTTTCTCTGCTGTGGAATTAAAATACTACATGATTCTGCATAGTCTTTGTCAATTTGGTCTGCTACCAATTGCAGATGCCAAAAAGGAGGCTGAAAATGATATAGCACTTCAACTTGGATTATGTTTAATGTCAAATTTTTTCACAACATTTACACAATGACAACACGAACAGTGCAAATATGTAAATTTTCGCAAATCTAAACTCAACAGCGCACGTGACGTCATAACGTGCTGTGGTTGCAGGCATCCTTGTCATTGGGTTGTCACAAAACCATCGCCTTTATATTTAATTTCTATTGTGGTTCTGTTCCTTTGTTCTTTATTGATTTGGAGACTTGTTCTTATAGCGGTTTGTCAGATGAATTAAAGATAAACTACTTTCTGGAGTTTCTTAAAACTTGCGGAGGGATGTAGAAATAACACATTTAACTTGGAATGAGCATTTATCAAATTAACAATTAACTATCACTTGATTTTTTTTTTTTAAATTGCAAATTGTTTTGTTTGTGACATTGTGCCATAAAATTATACAGGCCTGAAAATGTTGATGTTACAAACTTATAAAGCTGGATGAAGCCACAGTATGTGACCTAACTGACATTAGTGCATGGATTTTTCCTTCACTGCACCCTGTGTACATGGAGAAAACCATCTTTAGTAGTTGGATGCATCCTACAATGCCTTAACAATGCATGTGCAGCCTTCTTGATGTATTTTGCAACAGTGCTGGTTGGCTTCAGCTCAGATCTCAGGTGAGGAAAGGCCTGGAATCACTCATCCTGACAGCCACATCTGGCGCTACTTTCTCTGTCCTGTTGCCCTCAGCTCTGCTCCTGCAAACAGACACCACTCTGATTTAACCACAGAGGGAAGGAGTTACGATAATAGCGGTTATGATAATAACATTATTGTTGGTTATTAATGAGATGGAGAACAGACAGTTTCTTCTAGAGAAGAATGCTTGTGAACAGTGGTTTGTGCACCACTGTTCCTGCTGGCTATTGTTACTGTTGGCATTTTTTTTTTTCTTCTTCGTTGGATTTTGTCCTACTGATAGCTGATTAATGCCAGGTGCAACAAACATACATTGGTCTCTTGTTTTACTTTGTATGGTTTACATAACCAGTGCTCAATAGGAAGTAAAATCTTGCAGTAAATGCTGAAAAACGGAGCTCACAAATGATCTTTATTACTGTAATTGTTTAGAATTCAAATGTTGTTGTTTTTTTTCTATTTTAAGATCATCATTTGTTAGTTTTTGTTTGAGTACCCGAGTACTGAAGACCATATGCTCTAGAAATTTTACATTGATCCAGAAAAATAACCTCAAATGCACCTGAGCCTTTTCTGTTTTTGTTTTTAATCTGTATTTAAAGAATTTGCTATTTGGCATGCTCAGTTTATGACTTTTATTTTTTTTTAAACAGGAACTAAATTAATCCAGTCTTCATGTGGTTCCTGTTGAACCTAGGAAGTGAGGGTCGCAGTTCGGGGTAATATTTACTTTAATGGAATGACTCCAAACAGATTACATTTCAAAACAAAAGCCGCAGGTATCCAAGAGAAGCTTGCAGTCACACCTTGAAATATAAACACATACTTTTGGCCCTCTCGCATATGTCAACGTCTGTGGTGGGCCTTTATCGTTTCCTGTATGGGGTGTGGGAAGCGTGGGGGGATCCTTTCTGATGGAGACAGCAGACATTAAAATGAGCGAGCAGTCAGCTGCAGAGCCTAACCGTCCAGAGTTGGATGCTTTGCGGGGCACAGCACCGCAGGTGTCCATGATGGGAAAATCAGCCCCTCTGGAGTCTGACAGCATGGTGCTGCAAGCAGAAACTCTGCTGCCGTTTGCAAAAGGACTCGCATATACATGCAAAAACTTCCGTACTTTGTGAAGAACTGATTTTTTGATGAAGCTGAAGTACAGCTTACAGTTTGCAAAGATAGCTCAGGACAGAAAATCTCTGTCCCAAGTAGGGATGCACGATATTATCGGCATGGTATTGGTATCGGCCGATATTAGCGATAAAGTTAAATATCGGACATTCCATCAAAAAGAACTCACCGATATAAAAAGCTTCTGTTTTATGTTATATTTTAATTTAAGAAACTGTGAAGAATATCTATTAATGCACTACTACTTATGCACTTTTCACTTGTCGCTTGTGGATAGGTTGAGTTTAGATTTGTGAAAATTTACAAATTTTCATTGTTCGAGTGTTGTTATTGTCTTAGAGAGAGTAAATGTCATGAATAAATTTGACATTAAACATAATCCAAGTTGAAGTGTTGCATCATTTTCAGCCCTATTTATGGCATCTGCATTTGGTAGCAGGCCAAATTGCCAAAGACCATGCAGAATAATGTATTATTTTAACTCCACAACAGAGAAAGCAATGTAGTCTCAGTAAGTAGGTCTAGGAAAAAAAATATCAGTATTGGTATCGGTTATTGGCCAAACAAGTTTTAACATATCGGATATCAGCCAAAAATCCAATATCGTGGATCCCTAGCCCCAAGCATTGTTTAGAGTTACCATTCTGTTTCAGAACCGAGTATGTGCATAATTTTATAAAACATTTGAGGTTTAGAAGCAAAGAACTACGACAGAGCTTTAGGGGCCATGCTAAGAAAAAAAATTAAAGCCATAATATTATGAGAATAAAGTCGAATAAAGTCTTAATATTACAAGAATAAAGTCATACGAGACATTTTTTTTTGCATCTCTCGTGTTTTTTTTTTTCTCAAATTGAATCCACAACGCAACCTGTCAATCAATCCAGTAGGCATGTCAGCAAATGACCAATCCGAAGCTAAATGAGTCGTAATATTATCCGAACTGTGACACAATAAAGCAGGGTTTACTGCATTTTAACTGTGGTAAAGTGAAGAATGTTGAGCATCTTGTTAAGTTATACTTTGGTATTGGTTTTACAAATAAGGTGATACTTAATCTGTTAGCACATCAGCATCAGATTATTATCAGTATCAGGACTTTGAACCTGCTTACAGTAAGGTGGTACGCTCTGATGGGCTGCAGCGCAGCTCTGCAGGTAAGAGCATTTAGCTTTGGATTGGTCATTTGCTGACACACTTACTGGATTGATAGACAGGTCGCATCGTGGCTCCGACTCGTGGGGAAAAAAAAAACACGAGAGCTAAAAAAAAAAATGTCTCGTACGACATTATTCTCGTAATACTAGGACTTTATTCTCGTAATTTTATGGCTTTTAATGTATTTATTTTTAGAGTGGCTCTAAAGCTCCGTCGTAAAGAACTGACCATCCTCAACACTCCAGATAAAATTAGGCTAGCCAATTGTTTTTAGTCCTATAAGAACTCACACACTTGCTTCTTTAGGTGCAAATGTATTTATTTATTTTTTTTTCCCAAAGAGGATTTTATGATAAATTGATATTTGAGCAATTCAGGTATAGTGGAATGGATTCACCCTCACCAGCTTGGTCTCGGTTTGCTTTTTTGAAGCTTCTGTCAACGTCACAAAGTGCTGTTGACTCAGTCGAGAGGCTGCTGAATGATGACGAGGGCTGCTACAACAGCAGCATGGCCGTCATGCTGAGAAGGAAACATGAGACGGAACAGGATGGAGTTAGCTGGTCAGCTTAACCGTCAACTTCAAATGCAGCTTCATTTATCTGCTAAAGTGAACATTAAACAAAGTACTATACTTACTTCATTCATTTGATTGCTTTACTTCTGCTCGAATAAAATTATAGTATAAGAAACATCTCATTGTTCAGCATTGTTTTCATACTAGTCACATAAATGTGGGAGAAATCACCCATTTATTTTCTTTTATTTTAAATACCTGGTCTGGTCAACTTTTAAGAATTTTTTTTTTGCTTTCTAAATTCTCATTGTTTCTAAAATTTTAAGTCAAAATGAATATCAGTAATTTTTTTGGATATTAAAAATAAAACTAATACCTGACTGACTAAAAAACAACAAAAAATAACTTGTCTTTTTGGGGTTTTTTTCTGCAGGTTTATGAGTATAAATTTAGAGTCGTACTTGTAACGATGTGTTCAAAATAAGTTCAACAATACAACATAATGTTTTCTCCAAGATGAATGCATTTAGTTGTCAAAATTTAATTTAATTTAAAATCATTTAGAAACAGAATTTTTTTTCTGGCCAAATAGAAATCTGCATATTTCATTCTCTGACTACAAATACTGTAATTACTTTGATTGTTATTATGCAAACAAATTTTTAGTATCACTGTAAATACATTTACATAAAACTTTATTTAAAGTATTTTATGGGAAGAATCAGCACTTTTTAGCTCTATCGTTTTTAAAAACAGTAAAAAAAGACATTTTTAAAACAGTCTTTTTAAAGCTTTTCTGATTTGATTTATTTTCTTTTAACAGTGACAGGCCCAGCATCACCTTCCCAAAAGCGCACAGACAGTGACGCAAAATTAAAATGATTTATTGACCGAGTGAGTGATGATCCAGATTTTTTCATATATTACAGTGTACTTCTACTTTGCCCTTGACAGTTATACTTTTAAGATAAAAATGTAAAAAAAAAAAAAGAATTTAATAATACGCTTGGGAATAGTAGTAGCATTTTTTTTCCATCTGCCATTCACCCCCCTCCCCCCCAAAATAAATACATTTAAAAAACATTTTGCTATTATTTACACAGCTGTAGTTTTATAAAAAAGGGACCATAAATTTGGCTGTGTAGTCGATACGTCAATACAAGAATAATTGTTTCCATGAGACTCACGTGGTTTCTATCATGCTCATGTGCTCATATGATTCCAAAAGAATCAAAGTTACAACTACTTTGTGGGATTTCTCCCAGCCAGGTCTTTAGACAAACTGTACAACTTTGCCGACTGCGCTGGTCTCCACCTGATCCTGGGTCTCAACGCGCTGCACAGGAACCCTGATAACTCCTGGAACACCTCCTCCACCCTGAGCCTCCTGAAGTACGGAGCTGGCAAGAAGTACAACATCTCCTGGGAGCTGGGCAACGGTCAGTCCAGCATCATACCACATGCTGCCCTGTCAATAGTTATTTATTAGGCTACACTTTGTAGGGAAACAGTTTGTTTTTTTAATGTGCTCTTTCTCTCAGACTGAACTTCGGGTATGTTTTACCAACTCTGACATACAGCTTTCATATATGTTGGATTAAGGCTTTGTCAGTTGCTTCTGCCTCTTGATGTAATCCCAGACTGACCTTACTGATGTTAAAATCTGGGCTCTCTGGGAGTCAAACCATCTGTTGCCGACTATTTGGTCTTCTGGTTGCTGAGAATAGTTCCAGGAGTTCAGGTTTTATGTTTGGGGTCCCTGTCATGAAGCAGAATGAATGAGGGTCAAAAGCCTCCTGATGGTATGGTGAGCTAGATAAAAATCTGAAGACCTAAAGTTGTGCTATCAACCTATAAATAAGGAGAAAAAGAGTCAGCCATGACATATGTTTGGAAACTATGTTAAGATAAACCCATATTTAAATGGTACTCTAACTGAAGGACAATTAAATTAGAGAAATTGCATTTCCTGCAAAAATGCAGTGTGAATGCGTATGGCTGCGTAACGAAGTTGCTGAAAAACAGCTGAAATTAGCTAAAAATATGCTGAATTTTATCTGAAAATGAAGAACAAGCCTAAATTAGCAGAAGAAAGCAGAAAAAAACTCATATTTGCTGATTTCGGTTTAGATGAGCAGAAATAATGAGCACAAATATTCTGAAATTGGCTAAAAAAAAATAAAGGAAATTTGCAAAAAGTAGCTGAAAAGGCATCAAAAAGCTTAAATTACCAGAAGGAAGTGGAACGAGCTTAAGTTAGCTAAAAAATGTAGAATTAGCTGAAAAAGCTAAAAAATAGCATAAATGGGGCTAAATATTAGCTGAAATAAGTTAAACTAGCAGACATAAGCTGAAAGGAACATAACAAGCTGAAATTAGTAGAAAAAAGTTAATTAAACTGAAATGAGCAGAATTTACCACAAAAAAAACTTGAATTTATCTGAAAGCAGCTGAAACTAGCTAAAAATGCTAAAAAGGTAACTGAAAAGATAGAAGAAGCTTAAATTAGCAGAAGCAGAAAGAACACATGTTTGCCCAGTAAGGATTAAAGAAGCAGAATTGAGCACAAAAAAGTGAAAATATCTGAAAAATGCTGAAATTATCATCATCACAGAGCAGTATTAAAGTTTCTTCTCTAAAATCAAATGACCGCATTGTCCTAACTGAACTGCTGAGACACTAAACTATGACCATGATTATTTTAGTTTAAATGTTAACATTATGGTTCATTCAGACACGTATTTTGAAGCCTGCCAGCATTTTGCAAATCCATTGATCTGGACATTTAGAGACTTTTAGTTAGTGCATAAACTTCGGCGAAAGCAGCAAGAAATTCTAAAGCAGTGCAGATGCAGAGTAAATCTAAAGAGGTTGGATGAATGATAAAGAACGCCCTTCTGAACGATTAAGCAGCGGTAGGTCTGCAAAAGTTTAGTTTCTCCTTTAAGTGCTCTTTTTTTTTTATTGAATCTTCAAGGTCACGCTGTGTGCTTGAACCATTCCCCTGACACCGAGTTCATCTGTCTGTATTACTGTCCAGTTATCCCCTTTTATACTATCTGTTGGTTACTTTCTAATATAGCAAGTTTTGACTACAATAACCATATTTATTGCCCACTCCTCACTTTTGCTGTTCTAATCTTTGCCTTTCTCTTTGTCTTGCATCCCCTCATACCAGAGCCAAACGCCTACCGCGGCATGGCGGGTCGTTCAGTGAACAGCACCCAGTTGGCTCAGGACTACACCAAACTGAGAAGCCTCCTGCAGTCTGTGCGCTACTACCACAGAGCTCACCTCTTTGGCCCCAATGCAGGACGGCCCCGGAAGAATGCGATCCTGCTGCTGGATGGGTGAGTACAACAACGAAACGGAACAATTCCACTCCTTGTTCGGTTATCCTATGGAAGAAAAGAGAAAGGTGGGACATAGTGGAAAGTTTGCTGCAGCAGTTGGAGACTTTATAGAGATTTCCTCGTTTTATTTCGCACACGTACACACACACGGAGCAGTGGAGCTCAGTGTTTATGACTTTCCACTCTGTGGGGTTTAGTGTCTTAGCTCCATTTTTACCATGTCAGCCTAAATAAAGTAAATAAAGTGTCAGCTGATGGATGACGTGGCGGCGCAATATCCCACCTGCTGGTTTCAGCCAGAAGCTGCATCAGCTTCGCTTTAACTCTCGTTGCTTATTTAAAAGCAACTGCAGCCTGAGACACGAGGTCATAAAGCCACTTATCACACGTTCAAAGAAACAAAGCAAGCACAAGTCACACATGGGATGTGTTAATCTGGTTTACATTTTATATCAAATTCTTGATCATCCGCTTAACAACCAGACTTTCAGTTTGGTCAGATTAAAATCTGTAACTGTCTAGAAGAGTCAGTTTTAAACTTTGTAATTAGAAGATTCTGCAGAGACAAACACTGACCTCACATCACATTATGGCCATACATCATTTCAGTTGTTTTTATGCACTGAAAACTGCCTTCAGTTACATTCAAAAAGAATAAAATAGAAGACAAATAATAAGCAACACAGTCAAAAAAAGATGTCTGCAATTGTAATTAGCTTGAAAAAAAATATGTTTTAAAGTCTTTCAGAATACATTTTAATATTACTTTTAGACTGTAATTAGACTCATTTAAGAGAAAAATTAAAACGATCAGTTCATCAAAAGACAGTTCAAAAACAAATTTGTCCCATTTGCAACTTTATGAGCATTAAGTGTTTCTGAATTCTGTGAAGGTAATTAAACAGATATAGATGGAGAAAAAAAAAAGATTTTAAACACTGTACTGTCTTATACACTGTGTTTATATTTTACAAAACACTATCACCAAGTAATATGTAAATATAAAAAATTATATATGTTGTTTTCTTATTTTATTTAAGAAAAAACGGGTCATGTCATGAATAAATCTGAAAAATTGAGAACAACTCTGAGATTCAATTTCCAGAACAAAAGTTGGAATCACAGAGAAATTAATGAAGTTACTAAAATTGAAAAACTTGGTCGGTGTTGAACATAAACGTGAAGTTTTAAGTCTAAAATCGGGATTTGTTGCATTTGTCTAACAACTTCACTGAGCATCAAAGCTGGACTTGAAATATTTTGTGTCCATCTCAGTGTGATTTGTAAGAAGACGTTTGTTTCCAAGCCAACAAGCATTTAGTAAGAGCACCATTAAGGTTGATAAACAAAAGGTGAAGCTTCATAGCTTAAAGGTGTGAGGTAGAGATGACAGTGCGACCAGCCAGCTGATTTAAAATCTGGGATTTTTGTCCCATTTGACATGAAGCTCTCCATGTCAACCCTGCTAAGAAAAACCCCACTCCTCCTGATTCTTCAGTGCCAGCTTCATAAAAGGCTCAGGTTCTTGCAGGACAGTGGCATCTTGACTGACGGTTCATTTACAACGTATTGTTTGTGTGGCTTTTTCAGCTAAACACACACAGTTTGGATACAGTCTCTTTAAGGCACTAAAACACATTACACACAGGTGCTGGTCATAAAATTAGAATATCATGAAAAAGTTGATTTATTTCAGTAATTCCATAAAAGTGAAACTTGTATATTATATTCATTCATTACACACAGACTGATATATTGCAAATGTTTATTTATTTTAATGTTGATTATTATAACTGACAACTAATGAAAACTCCAAATTCAGTATCTCAGAAAATTAGAATATTGTGAAAAGGTTCAATATTGAAGACACTTGGTGCCACGGTCCAGTTTATTAACTCAAAACACATGCAAAGGCCTTTAAACTGTCTCTCAGTCTAGTTCTGTAGGCTACACGATCATGGGGAAGACTGCTGACTTGACGGTTGTCCAAAATACGACCGTTGACACCTTGCACAAGGAGGACAAGATAAAAAAGGTCATTGCTAAAGAGGCTGGCTGTTCATAGAGCTCTGTTTCCAAGCACATTAATTGAGAGGCGAAGGGAAGGAAATGATGTGGTAGGAAAAAAGTGTACAAGCAATAGGGATAACTGCACCCTGGAGAGGATTGTGAAACAAAACCCATTCCAAAATGTGGGGAGGATGCACAAAGAGTGGACTGCAGCTGGAGTCAGTGCTTCAAGAACCACCATGCTCAGACGTATGCAAGACGAGGGTTTCAACTGTCACATTCTTTGTGTCAAGCCACTCTTGAACAAGAGACTGTGTCAGAAGCATCTCGCCTGGGACTGCTGCTGAGTGGTCCAAAGTTATGTTCTCTGATGAAAGTAAATTGTGCATTTCATTTGGAAATCAAGGTCCCAGAGTCTGGAGGAAGAGACGAGAGGCACAGAATCCATGTTGCTTGAGATCCAGTGTCAAGTTTCCACAGTCAATGATGGTTTGGGGTGCATTTCATCTGCTGGTGTTGATCCACTGTGTTTTTCTGACGTCCAAGGTCAACACAGCCGTCTACCAGGAAGTTTTAGAGCACTTCATGCTTTCTGCTGCTGACCAACTTTATGGAGATACAAATTTCATTTTCCAACAGGACTTGGCACCTGCACACAGAGCCAAAGCTACCAGTATCTGTTTGAAGGACCATGATATCCCTGTTCTTAACTGACCAGCAAACTTGCCTGACCTTAATCCCATAGAAAATCTTGTCAAGAGGAAGATGTGATACACCAGCCCCAACAATTCAGAAGAGCTGAAGGCCACTATCAGAGCAACCTGGGCTCTCATAACACCTGAGCACTAGTGTCAGACTGATCGACTCCGTGCCACGCCACATTGCTGCAGTAATCCAGGCAAAAGGAGCCCCAACTAAGTATTGAGTGCTGTACATGCTCATACTTTTCATGTTCATACTTTTCAGTTGGCTAGCATTTCTAAAAAATCATCTTTTTTTATTGGTTTTAAGTAATATTCTAATTTTCTGAGATACTGAATTTGGGGTTTTCATTAGTTGTCAGTTATAATCATCAACATTAAAAGAAAAAAACATTTGAAATATTTCAGTCTGTGTGTAATGAATGAATATAATATAAAAGTGTCACTTTTTGAATGGAATTAGAGTCAGAGTTTCTTTATTGTCATTCGCACCTCGTGGTACATGTGGTGGAGCGAAAATATGTACACAGGATCCCATTTACATCCAACAATAAAATGTAAAAGAAAAACAATGATAACATCTAAGATATGAACTAAGAAAAGCATCAACTAAAAATACAATAAGCACTAATAGCATAAAAACATTATGTCGAACAACATTACTGAAATAAATAAACTTTTTCATGATATTCTAATTTTAGGTCCAGCACGTGTATATGTTTATTTATAGAGCAGTGCTGCTTTGATTTAAGTGATTTGACTTGCTTTTTTTTTTTTAAATGTTGTTTTTATTTTAGAGATTATAAATTTAACTGAATTTACCCTTGTACCAAAAGCAGCTGGTCCATATTCTACAAGTCTATGACAAGCAATAAAGATCATCTCATAAACCAAATATATTTAGAAGTAATAGAGATGTTAAAAGCAGTACTCTTTTCAAACAAAATAATAAAGTCAGCTAGTTTACCTAAATTACTGAGCTTTCTTAGACACAGCCATGTGCAATACATCCTGTGTTTTTTAGATTTCCATAAAGAGTAGTTTAAAAAATATCAGACTAATAGCTTTATATGGGTCTGCATTTGCAATTTATTTGAGTTCTTCATAAGAATGTAACCACTAGTGGCTGTACCATCAATAAAAGTATGTTTGCACTGTACTGTTCAGATAGATTAATGAGCAGCAGTTTAATGGGTTGGGGCTGATGGAAAAGATACATAATGAGTGGGTGAAAAGTGGAGAGCTGGAGTTTCTGTGGGTCACCAGTCTCGTATTTAACAAGCGACAATTCTTGTATGTTTGACACAGTTACGATGGGGGTGGCTTTTGTGTTTGACAACTGTAGCACTTTGCTGCACTAAGACAAGAATTTTTTTTTAAAAATTGATGCTGAATGGTCCAAATATCAGAGCTTCAAGACTAAACAATGCATCGCAGTGAAGGTTATTTTCTGTGTGTGTGGCATCATATTTAAAGATGCATTTTGAAGCATGTCTAATATGCAGTTTGCTCCAAATATGGAACGATTTGGGTCAGGTAGAACACACATACACGGATGAGAGAGAAGAAGAAAAAAAAAAAAGCCAATGTTTTTGGAGCTTTATTCATGTCAGGATGAGTTTTTCTTAAAAGATGTTGGCACAGTTCTCAACATTTCTTTTCTTTCTTTCTTTTTTTAAAAGTAAAACATCTTCTTTCGGCTTTTCCCTCAACAAGTCATCCTCTTCCATCTCTGTCTTCTGCATCCTTTGTCCTCCAACTACCTCCATGTCCTCTCTAACTTCATCCATATATCTCCTCTTTGTCTTTTTCCTGGCTGCTGCATTTCTAACATCCTTTGACCAATATACCCACTGTCCATCCTCTGGACATGCCCAAACCGTCTCAGACTCTCTAACTTTATCTCCCAGTTGTTCAACCTGTGCTGTGCCTCTGAGGATCTCATTCCTAATCTTATCCATCCTTGTCAAAAAAGGCCAAATAAAAGCAACCTTCAAAAAAAAAAGGCTTGAAAATCATTTGTGGATGATCAACATTGCTCTCTTAGATTAGGATGCTTTTTTTTTTTTTTTTAGAAGAAAGTTGTATTTAATCGCGATAAACATGTTTTGTTTCAGAGAGAAGGGGATTTTCTTTACACTAACAGATTTTATGATCCAACTAAAACAAACTTGAGTGTTATGTATCAACATCTACAACTGGAACATGGGGTTCAGATTTTTATGCTGAATGAAAGATACAATTTTAGGTAAATAAACTATTTCCATTTCTTTCTGATTTTTTATTTTTTTTTTAGGTTCATGAAGAACGCTGGCTCTGTTGTTGATGCTGTTACGTGGCAACAGTAGGTATTTTACCCTTTTTTTCCTAATTTTATTAACTTGCTTGTGTAAAAACCCTGAACTCGTTTTTTTTTTTAGGTGTGAACGATGTTCTTGACTAAATCAGTCCCAATGAATAGTTTCTTTGCTCTTATCGCCGCGCAGCGTCTTAAGTAGCCAGTATAAACTATCACCAGTGCTGCTGAGAAAACCTGATGCAAAACGTAAAGAACTGTGTTTATTTTGCAAATGGAAAAACAGGAAAAGAAGCCCGAGTGTGTCTTAAATGAGTACCACCTGCCATTTGTCTGTTGCACATACTTTAGGAATGCATGCAGATCTATCAGAGTTTTGATCTTTCCCCCTAACGTCTATCTGTATCTATTTATGCACATGTGTAAAAAGAAGACAAACTCGCTGCAAGCTCTCGGACAAACCAAGTGTGACTGTGAGCGGTCATTAGGGTGAAGGTCAGGTCTAATTGGGAGAAATTGGAAGAAACGGAAGGTGGAAGGGCTGTCAGTAAGACTTGGAAAAACACCACCCACACTGTTAAAATCAAACCATATGCTCTGGCTCATTCCCTCTGTCAATTAGCCCGTTTTACACTCAAGGTCCAGATTCCAGTCTAACCAGGCTGCGTGACAGAAACTCTGACCTCTTTAAAAGAATCCAACCCAACAAAAGTGGAGCACGCTCATTAACATGTCTACAGCTCAGGTCTTACTTCACTGCAGCTGTCTGAAGTTGGTTTTAATCACATGTAGTAGGCAAGAACCGCAGCCCGTATGATGTGCAGTGTTAGGGAATGGCATGGATTTGTTCATCCAAGTCTGTCAGAGATGGACGGTGGGAGTTCTAGTTAATTCTGTCTGTAAAATGGGATATTTGCATGTCTGTAGAACACAAAACATTTGTGTAGTTTCCACTTTTTACGTTTGTTTATAACATTGTAGATGTAGCATCCTGTCTTGGGTAGTTTATTTTTTTTCAATCATCAGTAACACTTGTATAGAATATTTAGTCATGCTCAGGCAGCACGGTGGCTCAGTTGGTAGAGTTGTTGCCTATCAGCGAAAAGGGCGCCGGTTCAAATCCTAGCTGGGGACCTTTCTGGGTGGAGTTTGTCTGTTCTCTCTGTGCATGCATTGGTTTTCTCCGGGTACTCCAGTTTCCTCCCACAGACCAAGAACATGCATATTGGGCTATTGGTAACTCTAAATTGTCCCTAGGTGTGAGTGAGAGAGTGAATGGTTGTTTGTCTCTTGTGTCCCTGTGATGGACTGGAGACATGTCCAGGGTGTACCCCACCTCTCGCTCAGTGATAGCTGGACATGGGCACCAGTGACCCCCGCGACCTGAAAAGGTAAAAGCGAGTAAAAAGATAATGGATGGAAAGATGGTCATTCTCATTTATTTTTTGTTTTGTTTTTTCTTTTGTATTGTTTGTAATGTACTTCTCTGCATTTAGTCCCCTTTCAATTCATAAAACACCTTTTTCCAAACTTGTCTGAATGGTTAGATTATTTTCTTTTAGAACACTAAAACCCTAAATTATATTCACCCTAATTTGATAGCCCAAAGGTTGAAGGTTTCAGTTTTAAAACTGTAAATAAGCTCATGGTATTAATCAGCAAATACAAAGAAGATATTAAAAATGAAATGTCTAGCCATTCACTGAATGAATGCCTATCACTCACTGTCTTTTGTTTTAACCTAAGAAGGTCTTATGCTGAGAAGAGACAGAATTATAGCCGTTTGGTCAAACCTTGTAAATTAAGTTGTATACAAGCTCATGTGAGATCTCTCAACACGTTCTATCTCACAGGGTATGTGTTGAGAATGGCAAAGCCAATTTTACTTCAATATCTGTACCGTAAAAACCAGTTATAGCCCTTATTTGTGTTTTCATTGGCCAGCTGGCTGTGGCAGCCATATTGAATTGGGTTGACTCCAAAAATTTGTCAGATGTAGGTAAATCTAATGATTACCTTCTTAGGGTTTCATTTAAATATTTCCTGTGGTTTACCATGTATTTTGCTTACTTAACAAACACACCATACAGACACAAGCAGAAACATTATCACCCTTTTCGCCTTCAGCAGTGAGCAATAATCAAGGCTTAGGGGCCATGATCTTTGTCTTTAGTCGTCACAGCGGCAAAAAATAGATGCTATAGATCCTCTATATCTCACTCATGCCACATTGTTGCCACAGCAACAGACCTTTAATAGTCAGGTTTTGAATGAGCTGCTTGTATCAAATCAACAAGAACTTTATCAATTTAAAAAAATAACCTTCTAAGTTTAGACTTTTTGTATATTAAATCATTTAAGTGCTAATTTAAATGGTTTACTCTTAGTGCTGATTCCTTGACATCTCCTCCCGAGCTACCATGAGGTTGACATTTGTGGTTTCAGACAAACGTATACTTCAATCAAACATTTAACTACACCCAGGCCCTTGAACTGTAAATACAGTCGGCTGCCTTACCTACAGGGGTTGCCTCATGTTGAGAGATTTCAAACGGTTGAAAGTGTGGGAATAGATGGCTATAGCTGTGAACATTTGAGCAAGAAAAAAGAACGAGACAAATTTACCTATTTACGCAAGGGTTGCTGTTTAGATGCCCCTGAGCAAGGCACATAATGCGAGTCTAATTGTTCCAGCTGTGGGGATTAGTGGTATTGCTTCAAACATCTACGTTTGAACCAATCTCCCACTGGTAAACGATCCCATTATAAAAGCGGAGCTCAAATCGCCATTGCTTTGAAAATTCAGCATTTGTTTAGCTTATTATTGGAACCAAAAGCTTTTTTTCTTTCTTTCTCAGAACTTGATGACTTTATCTGTATAAACTCTACAACTACACATTTATGCTTGTTACAAACAAGATGAAACATTATTGCTGCATCATTCCTAATCAGAAGAACCAGAAGTCATAGATCTGTGTGTGTTTTTACTTTTACCTGATGTGTTTTGAAGAATATGTGAAAATCTCTTAAGATAAAAGGACTTGGAGAGGAATTTCTGACTTTCCTGGGGGAGACTGCACATCCTTTTGTAAAATGTTGACCAGTTGACCTGATATTAAGCTGCTGAACCACATCAAGTAACACATCCTCTCTTGTTTGCCTGTTTACGGCATAAAAGTTTTTAAACGAGCGGTATCTATATTCAGTTTTACCAAATCAAAGAGGCAGAAAAAATAAAAATCTGTCTCATGGAAGGTTCCTTTATGATCATTATCTAACACCACATCAGAGTAAACTGAGCTGTTTTCTACTTAAACAGTTCTGTTGGACTTTAAATCAACTACACTACTTCCATTCTTACTGGTTTTATTATATTTCCCTTTTTGGCTCTGGTGCTCATCCTCCTCTGTTTCCATCTGTGTCTGTCTGATTTTATCGCATCTGTTCCCGCACCATGTTCCTGTTTAAGGGGAGTGCTAGATAGTTTTGTTAGTGAGCTGTCTTTGATGTGGTGCTGGCACTCAGAAGGAGCTGTGTAAAACAAGCTGACCGAGTGGATCTTTGTCTGAGAACATTCAGACACAGCGTTGTTCTCCTTTTGCGTTTTATTGGATTCTGGTCAGTCTAATGGTAGAATTATCTTTCCAAGTGTTGGCTGAACAAAGAAAAGCTCTTCGGTTTGGTTTATGAACATAGGTTTAAATTATGCATTATGATTCCCTCAGTCCACATCACAATAGGCCTGTCACAATAACAAATTTTGCTGGGCGATTAATTGTCTCAGAAATTATTGCGATAAACGATAATATTGTTTGAAATTTGACAATAATTAGTAATTGTTGTCAAATTTAAGGAGAAACTTTGGTTAATTTTTGTGTGTGGTACCTTTTTTGACCAATCGATGTCAATATAAGATGGTTTGAACTGAAGGATGGATAGTGAGCAAGCGAGCAGCATGACTCTTTAAGAAAAATAGAAGGGAGGCCCCTTGACGTGACATAGGCTGTCTCTCGTTCCTGTTTTTCGGTTCTGAAAAGGGCGGACGCTCTGTGTGGTTTGAGTTCTTTAGCATAGCATTTGTCACACAAAGCTTTTAATAAAACATCAGTAAACAAGTTCTTAGCTTCTTTATGCAGAGAAAAACTTTTTAAACGAAGGCACGGGTTTTAACTGTGAATTTTGGAGCTTCAACAAGACGGAGGTTTTTTCCCCGAGGTCGGCCTATTAGCTTAGCTCGTAGCTTAGCTTCTCAGCTTAGCTGCTTTTAACGATCCAAAAACGCAATTTTGGACGGTTAAAATGGATTTTAAAGAGAAAACAGAAAGGGGAGGGGTCAGTGAAGGGCACCGGAGTTGAGCTTTTTGTCGTCCAGTGTCTTCAGTAGAAAGAGAGAGACACGAAGAAACGATAAAGCAGATAAATGAAAACGAGGTCGAAATTTTTCATTTATCATGCGATTAATTGATTTGTTTATTACGACAGGCCTACATCACAATAATCAGAAAAAATATATTTTTGTTTCTTGTAGTCTGCCAAAGAGGGAAAAATATCACTGTAAAGCCACTTTGATTTGTGATATGTGCTGCTGATTATCCATGCTGTTGATCTCATGCTGCTGATTATTTCATGCTGCTCTATTCATTCGTACTCATCTACCCACACAGACTCATGTTTGTGCTGCTCCTGTTTGGCGTATTGTTTTGCACTATTAATGTTTAGCATATTCTTAGTTTATATCTTAGATCATATGTGTGTCAAACTCAAGGCCCGGGGGCCAAATGTGGCCCTTGTTGACATTTTATCTGGCTCTCAAGATGATATGTGAAATGTAAAATACTTCTATCTCTTGAATTTTTTTCATTAATCCTTGTTTATTATGTCAAAAGCACAACAGTGAACATAAAATGAGACCAATCAAACTTGTTGAGGAACTGTGACCAAGAAAAGATGTTGGATATCTGATTTGAGTTGATGTAATTTCTGAAATTGGCCCTTAGTTAGAAAAAGTTTTTAATTTTGGCCCCTTTTTGTAAGTGAGTTTGACACACCTGTTTTAGATCCTTATTTACGGTTTCTTTTTACTACTTTATATTTTTGCTGTTGTTGGATGTAACTGGGACCCTGTGTACACAATTTTGTTCCACCTCATGTACCACATATGATGGGAATGACAATAGAACCCACTTGAACTTGAAAGAGGTCATCTTGTTTTTACAAAATGCAGCCAAAATTCATAGTCGTTTTTATTTTTATAAATTGCCAGATGAACGAATCAAAAAAAAAAAATTTGGCTCTTCTTTGTGGTAGTGGAATTTCTTTCCTCAGGATCTGGACTGAAGAATTATTGTGAACTAGCTGGGAAGATGAAAGGATAGCCAAATAACTTGTATGACTTAATCCCTGCGTTGTTTACACTGTGAGGCCAGGAGCTTGGGGCCTTTCCAATGCTATGAGGAGAATTTCAATGAGGTTAAGATCAGATTGCGACACTTCTTTACTCTTCATAAACTAAATCCAGTTCTGTTTTCATCACATTAGTTGATCTCTTGTCATTTTTCCAGATTTTTCCAAAACAGGCACTGTAGTGGTACGCATGAGTTTTATTTTTCATTCCAAAATGCAGATGTTGGTTCAGTATTATGATCTGGTTGTACACTTGTTTTGTTATTCTCAATAAAAATTAATTCAAAAAAATTGTTTTTTTATTTTTTCTTCTCTTTTTAAGACGTAGTTGTGGAAGAAAATAAGCTCAAAATATGTCTTACTCCATTAAAATTATATGATCTTGTATCCTACAATCAATATTTTACAAAAAGCACACTTTTTGAGTCAATTTACCTCATGGGCCTAGAACTTTTTCAGACTAAAGAATTTAAATGAACACAGTAGTGACAAGGTTAGAACATTTTTTTTTTTTGGGGGGGGGGGGGGGGGGGGGCATTTGGGTTTATGTGCAGCAAATAGTTTGTAATTCAGAGCCAAAACATTTACAGGTGAGTCTGTTTAACTTATTTGCATGCAATATTTGTACTTTTATCCAGGCAATTGCATTTAAAACACATATGTTATTTGAGATTTGCTACAATAGTCCCTCGCTACTTCGCAGTTCATTTATTGCGGACTCGCTCTATCGCGGTTTTTCAAAGTAAGATTGAATGTGACACACATTTGGCTGACTGATGGATGAGCCGCACGATCGGCATGGAAATTTTAGTTAAAATACATTATTTTTAATTATTAAGCACCCCCTGCACCTGTGTGCAGCCCACACTGCAGGATAAGCTTCCTCTTGCAGCTGATCTCCATGCAGAGCGGAGACGTGGGCGTGGCCAAGAGCGCTTGCAGAGAACTGAAATCATGACATTCTGTGCTCTTTTACAGCATTTAGAGTTTAGAAACATTATATATATATATATATATATATATATATATATATATATAGTAGTGGTATAACGGTACACGTGGGTGTATTGAACCATTTCAGTACAACATGTTCGGTTCGGTCCACGTGCGTACCGTTTCGGTTATTTTTTCACTCATAAAATTTTACAGTGCCTTGCGAAAGTATTCGGCCCCCTTAAACTTTTCAACCTTTTGCCACATTTCAGGCTTCAAACATAAAGATATAAAAATTTTATTTTTTGTGAAGAATCAACAACAAGTGGGACACAATCGTGAAGTGGAATGAAATTTATTGGCTGTGTCAAACTTTTTTAACAAATAAACTGAAAAGTGGGGCGTGAAATATTATTCGGCCCCTTTACTTTCAGTGCAGCAAACTCACTCCAGAAGTTCAGTGAGGATCTATGAATGATCCAATGTTGTCCCAAATGACTGATGATGATAAATACAATCCACCTGTGTGTAATCAAGTCTCCGTATAAATGCACCTGCTCTGTGATAGTCTCAGGGTTCTGTTCAAAGCGCAGAGAGCATCATGAAGACCAAGGAATATACCAGGCAGGTCCGAGATACTGTTGTGGAGAAGTTTAAAGCCGGTTTTGGATACAAAAAGATTTCCCAAGCTTTAAACATCCCAAGGAGCACTGTGCAAGCAATCATATTGAAATGGAAGGAGTATCAGACCACTGCAAATCTACCAAGACCCGGCCGTCCCTCTAAACCTTCATCTCGAACAAGGAGAAGACTGATTAGAGATGCAGCCAAGAGGCCCATGATCACTCTGGATGAACTGCAGAGATCTACAGCTGAGGTGGGAGAGTCTGTCCATAGGACAACAATCAGTCGTACACTGCACAAATCTAGCCTTTATGGAAGTGTGGCAAGAAGAAAGCCATTTCTCAAAGATATCCATAAAAAGTGTCATTTAAAGTTTGTCACAAGCACCTGGGAGACACACCAAACATGTGGAAGAAGGTGCTCTGGTCACATGAAACCAAAATCGAACCGTTTGGCCACAATGCAAAACGATATGTTTGGCGTAAAAGCAACACAGCTCATCACCCTGAACACACCATCCCCACTGTCAAACATGGTGGTGGCAGCATCATGGTTTGGGCCTGCTTTTCATCAGCAGCGACAGGGAAGATGGTCAGAATTGATGGGAAGATGGATGGGACCAAATACAGAACCATTCTGGAAGAAAACCCGTTTGAGTCTGCAAGAGACCTGAGACTGGGACGGAGATTTATCTTCCAACAAGACAATGATCCAAAACATAAAGCCAAATCTACAATGGAATGGTTCACAAATAAACGTATCCAGGTGTTGGAATGGCCAAGTCAAAGTCCAGACCAAACGCTCTCCATCCAACCTCACTGAGCTCGAGCTGTTTTGCAAGAAAGAAAGGGCAAGAATTTCAGTGTCTCCATGTGAAAAACTGATAGAGACATACCCCAAGAGACTTGCAGCTGGAACTGCAGCAAAAGGCGGCGCAACAAAGTATTAACGCAAGGGGGCCGAATAATATTGCACGCCCCACTTTCCAGTTTTTTATTTGTTAAAGTTTGACACATCCAATAAATTTCATTCCACTTCACGATTGTGTCCCACTTGTTGATGATTCTTCACAAAAAATAAAAATGTTATGTCTTTATGTTTGAAGCCTGAAATGTGGCAAAAGGTTGAAAAGTTCAAGGGGGCCAAATACTTTCGCAAGGCACTGTATTAACGAGAAATTATGTGCCGCCGAACTAAAGTTCCTAAGCGTGTTTCAGCATGGCACTGTTTATTGTTGCATAATCTTGCAGCATTAGCAGCCTAGCATCTTGTTGCAGTCTCCTGTGTGGGAGCATAATGTCTTTCTTGTTAAAAGACAAGTGAACAAATCCAAAGCTGTGTGTCGACGTTGTTTCACGAAGATTGGATCTGCAGCAGGCAACACGTCTAACTTGTTAACGCACTTGAAACGACATCATCCGAATGTGAACGTCTCTTCTACACAATCGCAGCTTGGTTTGTGCAAAGACCGATGGCAGCAGCATTTAAACAACCTTTATCAGATAAATCAGATCGGTCCAAAGCAATAACACAAGCTGTTGAAGTTTTTAAAGCTCTGAATCTACGTCTGAATTCTGTTGTGACGCGCCAGCTTTAAAGTTATTGAGCCCCACTGTCTACGACATGCCATCACGTCAACACTTAAGCCAAAAAGTTTGTCAGCACTTTATGAAAAAGCTTAAAGATGATATTGTCAACAAGCCCTGGAGCCCAGATTAGAGTCCTGTCCTGATGATGATGAGCGAGAGATTCAACCACCTCATAACAGAAATGATGGCCGTTCAAGAAGAAGTAATATTATTTTATTATTATCTGATTATTAACTTTTTTAAAATTATTATAATCTTATTCTCAATGCTATTGTTTACCTCTTTGTGTTGTTGCAGTCTTAGGATGTCATTGAGTTCCTCTTCAGGAAAATCATTCACCTGATCACCTCCAGCTGAGAAGTCTGTGATGACTGAACTCTTTGAAATTTTCCAGGGACAGGTGGGATACTTCCCAAGTCCCTTTTGGAGCAGGTCCAAGAAGAGGTTGTGAGTAATGAGGCCAAATACATCCACACGGCAAAATTAGCAAAGCTCTATTCCTGCTACTGTTGCTAGTGAGCGGTTTTCTCCACCGCTGGAGATATTCACTGCAACTAGATCTGTGCTTTTGGCAGAAAATGTGGACAAGTTGGTCTTTTTGGCCAAAAACTTCAAAACTTGATTAGTTACATTGTAAACAGTCTATTGCTCTGGTTCTGACTGTTATTGTATTTATTAATATTTTTATTATTGTTAGTATAGTTTATTTATTGTAAAGAGTGCCGTTTATTTAAAATATCATCCAAATGGGTCGCTTTTATTTATTTTTATACAAACGTATTGTTTACTTGGCATATTTTCAAAATAAACATTTTGTAAGTCTTCGTTTTGGCCTTTTTTGTACCGAAAATTAACCGAACCGAACCCCCCCTTGAAACTTAACCGAACCGAAATGTGATTTTTAGCGTACCGTTACATCCCTAACACAAATATATATATATGCTAAAATAAAATACTACTTACTACTTGTACCACTATTCCTACTTCAAGATTTTTCACTTATCGCAGGTCTTCAGGGTATGGATCCCCCACGATAAACAAGGGACTACTGTATTTTTATTTATTTTTTTGTTAATGAGACGTTATTTTGTATTTGTACTTTTTTGTTGTTGCTAATTAGATGTTTTTTTTAGATTTGTACTATTTTTCATATTATATGTATTAAAAAAATGTTAAAATTGTGATGAGAGTTCTATGATGGCGTTAAAGTCAAAGCAGTCTGCTCCTCAGATAAATAGTGCTAAATTATTATTTTCATATATAAATGTTTCTGTTGACTTATTTTTACATATGAATGTTTCTGTTCGGTGCCCTGAGATGACGTCTGTTGTGACTTGGCGCTATATAAACAAACTGAATTGAATTGGACCAGCACCTTCCTCATTTCAACATTCATCTTAAACGAGATCATTTCAAACTGAAGAAGTTTAACTTGCACTGAACAAAACGGAGCAATGCAGAGACACGTGAACCGTTACTCAGGTCCTGGCTGTGTTTGAGCAAATAAAAACTATAAAATAGCTCAAGTTGAAGGCACTTAGTGTTCTCTTTTGTTTATGCATCTTCTCTATCTCAGTGGTTGATAAAGTACAACTCTCCACAGGTGTTTTAGCCTCTTAGCGCTAACAAGAAACATACAGGTCCAGTTGTGTGTCTTGTGTTGTTGCTGATGAATGTCATGCGCACACTGTATGCACGTACACATAACCAGTGATTGTCGGCTAGCTGTGGCACAACCCAGTATTTCTGTGGCACTGCGAGTGCAAACAAAAAGATAATTATTGTCAACCTCAGAGAGCTCTGAGCACCTTTAGTTATCCTTTGTTGTGCAAATAGGATGTTAATGCAGCTTTATTGTACCTGAAGCATGAACCACAGAGTTGTCGTCGCTCTCTCGTTTTTCATCTTTTAAAACTCTTGCAGCTGATGTTGGTTTTAGTCAGCCCACGGGGTGATCTTTTACAAATCTCTGGCTTTAGCAATCAACAAAATCTTGTCTCCTTGTGTTATCTGAACATCATCTCTCATTATCATTTTTTTTTTTCCTTCTCTTCGAGTCTTTTATCGCTCCTGCACAGAAAACTGTTGCAGATGGATTCCTGGATTGTTCATCCTCGGTATAAAGTGTTGCACTTAGAGTTTGTCTCTTTTGCAATCCA
The DNA here is from genome assembly GCF_014905685.2 of Nematolebias whitei. Classification (NCBI taxonomy): domain Eukaryota; kingdom Metazoa; phylum Chordata; class Actinopteri; order Cyprinodontiformes; family Rivulidae; genus Nematolebias; species Nematolebias whitei. The sequence continues at coordinate 56,762,957 of NC_056498.1, read as the reverse complement.
CGCTTTTGACATATAATTGGACTGTAAAAACTCTTAAGACAAAAATGAATGTCAGTTTCTGTTTAGAAAAGTAAATTGAGTTGACATACTGTTTAAAACATCTCTAGATCTGTGAGCTTTACACTTTATGGACTGGGCTTTAAAATGCAATATATAATGAAGTGCAACAGTTGTGGTATGAATTCTGTGCTGTCGCTGCATTTGTGAAGTTGTGCACAGTTTAAATGTTTTACACTTATTTTGTGTATTTAATTATCAAATATTAGACCATGTCTTTACTAACGAGGGGACAAGAGATAGCATAATTATCTGCTTGCTATTAAAACAAATGTGCTACGTTTTGTTTACATTTATTGCAAAGGGTTTTCTGGGATTAATTTGATGAATAAATGTTTCACCATAAAGCTACGCAACTTTTATGTGTGGCACAATGTAAGATAACGTTATAATGTAGATTTTTAATATAGTTTTAACCATTTAACTTTGAATATGAAACCTATTGCTGCAGGCTGGTTTACATTAATAAAGCATGGTCACTTGATTACTTGAAGCAGATGCATTACCAATATGAGCTCGGTCATTAAAATATGTTTCTTGCTCATTTTGTAATAAATGTGCAGTGTTTCTCTCACAATGTTTCTTCTGCATTTCTGTTTCAGTTATTACATGGATGGGAGAGTAAACAGAGCAGAGGATTTCCTAAAAACTCGTCTTATGGACACATTGACCGAACAGATAAATAAAGTTTCCAAGGTACTTCAGTTTATTTGAATCCTAATTATTTTCTCTGTGTGTAGAACAGTAGTTTGTATCCTATGCAAATCACAGTACTGCATTATTATTATTATTTTTCTTTAATAAATGGGCTGTATTTTAAATTGGTGAGCTGGATATTTCAAATTAAATTGAATTTTAGATTCATTGGGAGAATAAGGGGGTAAATGGTTTTGTTAATCATGAAAATAATTTTACTTTCTATTGCAAAGTTAAGGATTATCCAGCTATAAAATTGTCTTTGTGGTCAAGAAGCCGCATTTGCTAACCAAAAGAGTGACACCCCAGAGCGAAGGGATTAAATCTTCCAAGCTGCAGAGACTTGATAATTTGTATAAACCAAACAGCATCAAAGAGCCTCGGGGGGGAAGGAGCAACGATTTTCAACAGCAGCACTCAGAGTAGTCAAATGTTTCAAGAGGTGGATCTAACCAGGATTACAGCTCAGGTCAATGGAGTACACCGACAAACTTTGGCTTATAAAAGACAGGTATTTAGTCAAAATATGCATGTCAGGGGTACTAAAGAAAGTGGGCGTTTAGAATTTGAGATTGAATTAAGCAAAATATGAAAAACTAGTTTTTTTGCATTTTTATCGGAATACTGTCCTATTTTTTTACATTTACTTTATTGTTCAATAATAGTTACAGTAATGTACATGAAAGCAATAAACACAGCATTTGTTTGATTTAACTGAACCTGTAATTCATCGTTTTAGTTTAATGTTGGGAAAAAGAGATAATTTAAAATGTTCTAATATTGTAGTTTAAACGATTTTTCTTTTGTTTTGGGATTTTTTTAATCCGTATTTGTATTTTTAGGTCTTAACGGGGCTTGTCAATGTTTTATACTTGTTTTTCCTTATTGATTTTTTTTTTTATATATTTGCATTCAATTGGTACAGTTTGGTTTTAGTTTTGTCAGTGATTGTTTTTTTCCGGCCTGATTTATTTTAGCTGTCAATAAAAGTAAGCTTGCTTTGCTAAGTTTAACAAGTTGGGACACAAAAATTAGGGATGGACGATATTGTATTTTTGGCCGATATGCTGATATGTTAAAACGTATTTGCCCGATAACTGATACCGATATTTATTTTCCTAGGCCTACTTACAGAGACTACATGGCTTTCTCTGCTGGAGAATTAAAATACTACATTATTCTGCATGGTCTTTGTCAATTTGACCTGCTACCAAATGCAGATGCCAAAAAGGGGGCTGAAAATGATGTAACACTTCAAGTTGGATTATGATTAATGTCAAATTTATTCATTACTAGCACAATGCACTCAAACAGTGCAAACTTGTACATTTTCACAAATCTAAACTCAACCTGTTCACAAGTGAAAAGTAAAAAGTGCGTAAGTAGTGCATTAATAGATATACTCGACAGGTTTTTTTTTTATATTAAAACGGCGCCTTTTTTATCAGTGAGTTATGTTGATGGAATGTCCAATATTTAACTTTATCGCTAATACCAGCCGATACCAATACCATACCGATAATATCGTGCATCCCTAACAAAAATACATAATTTGAATGCAAATAAATACTTTAGAGACTGTCTAAATTTCAATTCTATTGTAAAATGCATAAAAACGTGTAAAAATCAGTTTTTTTGCACATGGACACGATTTTATCAAGACAACAAAGCAAGCACACTGCTTTATTAATCCAGCAAAAAAGAATATAGATTTATTTGTACATTTTTTTCATTTTATTATCACTCTTCTCACAGTTTTTTGTGAATCTAGTTTTTAATATCTGTTTTGTATATATCTACACTTATTCTGTATGGATCCTCGTGCTTTTCTCCATGTCAGATGGAAAATTACCAGATTTTACCGTCGTTGCTGCACAGGGAGTTGTACACTTGAAGCCAACTCTCGCATTCATTTTGCACTTTGATTTTTTACATTACAAGTTGCTCGGTGTTTTGTTCTCAGCTCTAATTAATCTCCAGTAAGCTGTAGGATCATTGATATCATCCGGTGTCGGATACGATTTTTACACCTCAAATTTGAGGTCCTGCTGTGATTCAAATGGCCTGAGTGTAAAAACTGTAACAAGCCTGCCATAACGGATTTTTAAATGTGTTTAGTTCACATACCCTGTATCTGCATCCCTCGTTGCAGGTTGTGAGCACACACACTCCGGGCAAGAAGGTGTGGCTTGGTGGTTTGGGCCCAGCATGGACAGGAGGCATCAATAACCTCTCTGACACATACGCTGCCAGCTTTCTGTAAGTACTGTCCTCCAAAAATAAAACAAACTGCTGCAGAAAACGGCTGATGTTTACTGTTACAGGTATCATCTGAGTTTCTAATATTTGCCATATTTACATATATTTCAGGTGGATGAACACACTGGGTGTGGCAGCTGTGCAAGGCATCGATGTGGTTTTGCGTCACTCGTTGTTTGACTACGGATACACACACCTCGTGGACCAGCAGTTTAACCCTTTACCTGTGAGTTTCAACAAGAATTAGTTTGAATCGACGCCATCAGGGCCTACATGAAAAATGAGAACCTGATTTGACCGGTCATATAGGCCCTGGATCTTTCTAAACAATATCCAGTGCCTTCATGGCACTTTTTGCTCTTTCCCGTGGGAGCTATTAGCTGAGATGAAAGGCGTTTAGTGGTGATGAGTGGTTAGACGCGGGGGAGAAATGCCATGTAACCTTAGCCCTTTATCAGTAGCCCAGGACAGTGTCACTGCTCCCTTCTACCTCCATCCTAACTGTGGGCTTCTCTGTGTGGGACTGGTGACCGGTGAGAGATCTGCAACCTGAGATCCTGACACACAGGCGAGTTCGTGAAACAGCCTGCAAGTCTGTGTGAAATGAAACTGCCTGATGCCAAGTTTCTCTGTAGTTTGACCGTACAGAAATCGAAATGCAAAGCTCAATCCATAACACTATTTTATATTTTTTATCATTTAAGGTGGACAGCAAATTTAAACATTTGTGTAATGTGGGCTGTTTAAGTCATCTTTGTGTTTATCTTTTTTTTTTTTTTTAATTAAACTTGTTAAACTGTTTCAATTAAAACTTTTTTATATAAGTATTCCTGAGCATAACTTTATACAGCTGAAGCAAGTAGGAGAAGCAACAGGTCAAATAAATGTAAAAATGGTTTACTTAGTCAAAGGTTTATGTTACTCTGAGTCAGAGCAGAAGTAAAAAAAAAAAAAAAAAGTAAATCATTGTTCACACAATAATTAATAAAGACAAAAGTTTGATTTGAAAATTTGAATGAGTTTAGCTATTTCTATTTTTATCCAAATTCTTAATTATGCGTGCGTAGGACTAATGTGCTTTTCTGCCTAACTAAACCAATCAAGATGGCTTCCTTTTTTTTCCCTCCTCATTTTTTTTTTTTCTCTGGGAATGTTGATCTCCTGCTAGGATCACAATGCTTTTAACATGGCTGGATGTCTTGAGAGCTGCACAAGCCTACCTGCTGAGAGAATTCACTGCAGGGCCAACCTGTCTTCTGCACGGGAAATTTATGGCCTGGCTCCTTCCCCTATAGGACGACTCCTGCATTAGTAGAATCCCCTGAAACCCCCCAGCCCACTAAATGACTCTACCACTTTGTCTTTTTCCACACTCTCCCAACCCTCTGTCTTTCTTGTGTTGTTTTTGTCCTCATGACATTCAGAAGAGGTTGGTGAACTCATCAAAAGTGATGACGATACATTTGTTATGTGAGAAGCAGATGTTTGCCTTTCCGTCATTAAAACATATTGATGTTGTTTTTCCCTCTGTGTGAAAAACAGAAATTAAGTAGTCGTTTCAGGTGCGAACAGCGGTGGGCTGCACTTAGGCCTGTCGCAATAAACGATAAATTAATTAATCGCATGATAAATGCAAATTATGTCCCTCATTTTCATTTATCGGCTTTATCGTTTCTTCGTTTCTCTTTCTACTGAAGACACTGGATGACAAAAGGTTCAACTCTGGTGCTCTTCACTGACCCCTCCCTTTCTCTTTTCGCTTTAAAATCCATTTTAACTGTCCAAAATCACATTTTTGGATCGTTAAAAGCAGCTAAGCTGAGAAACTAAGCTGAGAAGCTAAGCTAACAGGCCGACCTCGGGGGGGAAAAAACCTCCGTCTTGTCAAAGCTCCAAAATTCACAGTTGAAACCCGTGCCTTCGTGTAAAAACTTTTTCTATTCAAAAAGAAGCTGAGAACTTGTTTACTGATTTTTTTTTATTTTTTATTAAAGACTTTGTGTGACAAGTGCTATGCTAAAGAGCTCAAACCACACAGTGTCCGCCATTTTGAGAACCGAAGAGAGACAGCTCATGTCACGTCAATGGGCCTCCCTCCCATTTTTCTTAGAGATGCTGCTCGCTCCCTCACTATCCATCCTTCGGTTCAGTCTTATTCTGCCATCCAGTGATAGATAAAAGGTACTACACACATAACAAATTAACGAGCATTTCTTTTTAAATTAACAATAATTACTAATTATTGTCAAATTTCAAACAATATTATCGTTTATCGCAATAATGTCTGAGACAATTACCCAGCAAAATTTATCGTGACAAGCCTAGCTGCACTTTCATTTCAGCTTATTTTTCTTTATTTTTTGAGCATGTCACCTCAACATACGTGTATTGTTACTGTGAGGAAAATGGTTTTATATTCTGTTTTCTTTTTGTTTGTTTGTTTGTTTGTTTGTTTTGGGGGGGGGGGGGTTGGGGGGGGGGGGTTGGTCAGTTTTTCAAAACAAGATAGGACATGACACACAATTGGCTGATTGATGGATGAGCCGCACGATCCACATGGAATTTGTATTTAAAATAAATTATTTTAAATTATTTAGCACCTGCTGCACCTTTGTGCAGCCCTTACTGCTGCAGGGTAAACTTCCTGCTGCAGCTGATCAGCTGTAAAACGTGCTGAGCTGAGAAGTGGGCGTGGCCAAGAGCACTTGCAGGTGGGAAAGAGCAGAGGAGGCAGGGAGCTGAAATCATGACATTCTGTGCTCTTTTAGAGCATTTAGAGTTTAGAAACATTGTTTAAAATATTGCAAGAGTGTGGGAAGGGTTTAAAATGCCTTAATATATATA
>NC_056498.1:56736394-56756701 GCF_014905685.2 Nematolebias whitei | reverse complement strand
GCGGGTCTTCAGGGTACAGATCCCCCGCGATAAACAAGGGACTACTGTACTTCTTTTTTGCCCTAACAAAACAAAACAAAATTATTTTTGCTAACTTAAATGTTATTATGGGCAGCACGATGGCTCAGGTGGTAGAGCTGTCCTTCTCAGCGAGCTGGACGCCCTGGTTCAAATCCCAATCTGGGGACCTTTCTGGGTGGAGTTTGCATGTTCTCTCTGAGCATGCGTGGGTTTTCTCTGGGTACTCCGGTTTCCTCCCACAGACCAAAAACATGCATGTTAGGTGGATGTATGTATGTTAATATATTGTGTTAGATTCTGAGTGGCTGAGGTCCAATTATTTTCTGTCGTAAATTTTTTTTGTCCTGGACCTTTTATCTCTGCTTCACTTGTTTACTTTCAGTTTTTAAAAAAATGTTTATATTTTAAATAATGTCTATTTCTAGAGTTGGTGTTTCTCATTTTGTCTATCTTCGGGGGAAGAGTCTGTGATAGATGGTGGGAATAAAACAAAAAAAAAAGGGCAACGAGTCAGACTGCACATTTGGAACTGCAATGACAGTTTCTCAAAATGATTTAACGTCACGCCTATCTGTTTTTATTTTCTCAAATAATTTAATACAACTATAAATCAGAACCTGTCTATTGACATCCTGATGCATGCTCAGTCTATTGACATGTTCGTGTTTTTTGCACTTAGAAATGTTGCATTTATTAACAAGCGTGGACCTTCATAGTGTTTTAATCTCACGATCAGAGATCCAACCGTATATTCGTCCATCCATCCCTCTGGCTGTACCCAGCAGTATAGTGCTCTATACTGTGCTGTGCTTCTTCAATGCCTTGGCAGCAAATTAAGTTAAAGTCTGTGTGGAAAAAAAGAAGCTCTTAAATGTTGCCATATGCAGGATTGCATGGGAACTTCCTGAGAAGCACATGTTGTTCTGGGTCTCTTGAAGAGGTGTTGAGTCTGTGTAGTCTGTAGTGTGAGACATGGTACGGTCAACCACCTAACAATGATAACAGAAAACAGCAATTTCTGTTGTAGCATAATATTATGGGGAGAAAAATGTCATATTTAGGACTTATCAATTTTGAACAGGTCAGGGGTTGTTTTGTTCTGTGAAGATGTCAGAGTGTTATTCTGTCTTGACATTTTGGGCTACACTTTGTATTTTTATTTTTTTACAAAGACGAGCTTCGAGGTACATTTTTCACAGTCCGTTTTTAAATTTTTTTGTTTTTCTTTTTATCCCGGAGATGCATTACTTTTGTTGAACCCCTCAAATTCAAGTTTACAGTAACAATAAAATACTGTGAAGGTGCTTTTAACCGTTATAACGTAATACATGTGCATTATGTTTTTCAAACCCAGAGTATGTATTTTTTTTAATTCTCTAAAATATAATTGCATTTTTTTATTTGTAATATGTTATGATAAAAGACATGAGTTTTGAGTTTGCAATAAAAGTAGAGCGGTTATAGAAAGTTATGCTTATACATAATTTGAGTTTCAATAGAGGCTGAGAACAAATGCAGACATTCATGTTTTAGAAATCTTTTTTTAACTGTTCACTTTAGTCAATGTGCACATGCTTGTAATCCTGTTCTATATTTACATGTTTTCATTTTCCTTTAACATCCTGATGGGAAAACCCTCCATGCTATGAAAAAGATAAGCTAAGTATGTGTTTGTGTATGTGATGCTCCTGCAGGATTACTGGTTTTCTTTGGTCTTCAAGCGTCTGGTTGGTCCGAGAGTCTTAGCTGTCCGGGTGGCTGGACTGCAGAGGAAGCCACAACCAGGGCGAGTCATACGAGACAAGCTACGCATCTATGCTCATTGTACCAGCTACGACAAGTACGTTCCATCATTCATCTGTTTGGTATTTTCTTCTAAAAATAATCAAGTTCGGGACAATGTGCCAAAGCTTTGGGAATGCCCTTAAAGCTTTAGATACAAAGCAGACTTGCCGCTGTGTCTTCTTGCAAATACCTGAGGCTCATTGTCTGGTGGGAAAGAACAAAATCCCTCGTCGTCCCATTTGGTTTCCCATAAATAAGCAGTTCGTGGACACCCGCTCATTCACAGCTCAGAGCCTATAAAACTGAACGGGTATCACTTATCAGGTGTGTGAGTTTTGTCTCCCTGTCGTCAAAGAGCTGCTGAAAGGTGTGCGAGGCCCAAGACTGGCTGGAGGGGGATGTTTGAGGGGTGTGGGACAATAAGGTAGTCTGTGCCTGGAGGAGATGAAGAGTGCCACCATGGCCTGTTCAAGGTTATCATTTAACCCAGACCAGCGGCTGTCAGCACCGGGTTAGACTTACGGCCTTGCTTCAGACGGTGGCTCGTTTGCAGGTGGAGCATCTCTTGGAAAAACAGCAGAAGATATTAGACAAAGATTTCAATGGGTGCACTCATCTGGCAAATTTGGGAGTGAAGAGGCCACGCGCTGGAGCTCAACTTCTACTGGAATGACGAGACAGTGAAGCTCCTCAGATTCTAACTCAATACAGTTGCCAAAATCTCTATTACTTTTCTACACGACCCATTAGTGGGCAACATTTACAGTCTTGGTGGTTTGTGTGTAAATGGTAAATGGACTGTACTTACATAGCACATTTCCATCTTATCAAGAGACTCAAAGCGCTTTACACTGCAATCTGTGCCCTCATTTACCCATTCATACAGCACTCTACTAGATATCTACGAATAATAATCAGTGCTTTATCACATTCATACACCAATGGGACACACATCGAAGGCAACGAGTTCAGTGTCTTGCCCAAAGACACTTCGGCATGTGACTGCTGGTGGAATCTGTTGGATAAATTAATAATCCAGTCATCAACTCATTAATCAAATAAGCCACGCAAAGGATGCAAGTAGAACTTTTCAACACAGGTTTACTTCTTGCAAGGGGTGCAGCATAGAAAACAGGCTTACAACGATGTTATACAAAGCTCTTGTCCAAGGTCTGCCCCCGGACAAAGAGTTAGGAAAAGCTTGAATACTTGTTATCAGATAGAGGCAAGGTCAAGACGACCTCTGCTTCACAGCTCACAGTTCTTGAAGGCGTCAGAAGTGCTCAGTTATCAAACAAAAAGGTTTGTAAGCTCAGTCGTCCAGGTAGATAACAACAAAAAGGATAAGTGGTGTCATCTGGTTGGCAGGACATAGACTGAGGAAGTCCTCTGGATTGGGAACAAAATGTTTCTCACTTAAAAGAAACTGGTCCGGATGAAATGATTTAACCTTTATCAGTTATCAGACTCCTCTCTAAGTAGACAGACTCTTGACTTCACATACATAGTTCTATATTATTTTAACATTCTATATTAATTTAACATCAGTAAGTAATAACATCGGTGACCTTTACATCACTTCTCCCATCAGAATCGAACCCCCAACTCTCGCATTGGAGGACGACTGCTCTAACCACTTAGCCACAGCTGCTCAAATGTCTCCAGGCAGTTGATGATTTTTGCAGTTTAGATATTTGACTTTCACTACCCTTTCCACACACAAAAAAAATAAAAATGGCAGTGAAACCCTTTTAGTGGTTTGCAGTAGCTTTATATACATATATATATATATATATATATATTATTATTTTTTTTTTTTTTTGTCTTTCTGCTGATGCTCTAACATCAAACAGCATGAGGATACCTTTATGTTTCTGGTTTGGGGCTCTGAGAACCTCGTCATTTGAAAGGCCTGCGAGGTCATTATCGATTCCAGCATCTTAACCATGGATGGATTCAGAACCGTGTTCCAGATTTCTCAACAACAAAGCTTCAAGAGCTTAGCCCAGAGCCAGACACACTGCACTCCCAGCGACAGTGCATTATTACATGTCTCCTGGACATTATAGCGAATATTTGCTGTCTTGCAGGGTAATGGAATAAATGTCTCACTCTGCACCCAAAGAAAGGTAAACATTCAACCAAAAACAAGTCTGCTGTTAGGATATGAGATTTTTCAGGGGGGTCATATCTAGCGGACTATTTAGCCTTGACCCTGAACACCGCAGCTGACATGTGGTTTTCACTACAGCTGTGTTGTCTTTCTCCTCATGTCTGGGCCCGTATTAAATTTTATCATGTTTGTCTTATCTGTCCTACTTGGTTATTTACCTTTAGCTAATATTCCTATCAAGTTGTGTCCCCGGTGCTTTGCTCCGTGCAGAAGGATTTAAACACTGTTGAATGAGTAACTCAAGAATTGTTGCCCTTTTGGTTACCACCCTTCATTTGACCCTGCGCCACACAATGGCAGGTTCAAACTTTTAATACTGTATACATCAGAAATAAAATGTGTGTGCTAAACACAGATAAGATATAGAACCTCATAAAATTCAGCTTGCGGCTCAGTGGATTTCCTCTCTTTAAGCGTGCTTAAATTTATATTCTGGATGTTCTGAAGGCCTTTTGATCCAGACTAGATAAATGAGCTGTGGTTTTACATGTGATAAAACGATCAAAGACTTTTATGCTCTTTGTATTCATCTTTAATTATGAAGTTTTTTATTCATTGTGACGTTCTAATATACAATAAATCCCCTCCCATGAACAGATGTGGAGAGGGTTAATTTTAGCTCTTCACTGATAGTCCTTTGAATGTAAAAGTAATGATGTGATCTTTCTTTGTGGCATTAGTCATAACTACGTGAGGGGGTCCATAACGATCTACATCATCAACCTGCATCGGTCGAGGAAAAAAATCAAGTTGGCGGGGACGTTACGGAACAAGACGGTCCACCAGTACCTGCTGCAGCCCCACGGCAAGGATGGACTCAGAGCCAGGTTGAGTTTCTTTCACATTTATTCTAAAACCCCAAACACCAAATTACTAACCTCTAATGATGAGATTTTAGATCATAATCGTGAAAAGTAATTATTCGATGCAGTGGACTGAAACGAAATGAAGAAAAAACTGAAGAATTTCATAAAACGGGTTTAATGGTTGAACCTTTATAGGGTGTTAAACGCAGGCCCTTTTAGAGAGCTGCTTGGAATCGAGTTATTTTAATTTAAAGACCACAGCGAGCCATTTATGCTGAGCCGGCATGTTGCGTAAATGCTGCACCACAAAACATGCAAATAACACACTTCAGGCTCCTGCTTACTTAGTACCAAACCAATAAAGCGCTCTTCTGAAAACAAGTTTAATAAAACCAATGAAAGAATTGTTGAATTTTTTTAATTGTTTTTATGTCAATAACAATCTGTGAAGGTTGTTTTTTGTGTGGCTTTAAAAAAATAGCGGTTTTAACTAAGGATGCACGATATTATCGGCATGGTATCGGTATCGGCCGAAATTAGCGATAAAGTTAAATATCGGACATCGGCCATTCCATCAAAATAACTCACCGATATAAAAGACACTTTTTAATTTATATAAATATATATATATATATATATATATATATATATATATATATATATATATTAAGGCACTGTTTTTGTATGACAACCCAGTGACAAGGATGCCTGCAGCGCCAGCACAACGTTATTACGTCACACGTGCCGTTGAGTTTAGATTTGTGAAAATTTACAAATTTGCAGTGTTCAAGTGTCATTGTGTTAGAGAGAGTAAATGTCATGAATAAATTTGACATTAAACATAATCCAAGTTGAAGTGTTACATCATTTTCAGTTCCCTTTTAGGCCTCTGCATTTGGTAGCAGACCAAACTGACATAGACCATGCAAAAAGCTATGTAGTCTCTGTAAGTAGGTCTAGGAAAAGGGTATTGGTATTGGTATTGGTATTGGTATCGGTATCGGTTATCGGCCGAATAAGTTTTAACTTATTGGCGTATTGGATGTCAGCCAAAAATCCAATATCGTGCATCCCTAGTTTGAACACTTCACAATGTTCACTTTAGTCTCAGTCAGAGTATTCGTGGAGCAGTTTTGTTCCATCACACTGTGTTGACAAAAATTAACATATATTATAATGCATTTCTCATTTTGTATTCCTTTAATTTAACCCAGGGGGTGTCCAAACGTTTTCATAGGTGGGTCAGAACTGTCTTGAATCACACGTGTCAAACTCAAGGCCCTTGTTAACATCTTATCTGGCCCCCAAGATGATATTTTAAAATCAAAACATTTTATTGCTTCTCATTTTACTTAAAAAAAATCTGTGCGTACTTTATTTAGTTACGTTTTTTTTTTGTTTTTTTTTTGTGACAGTCAGCCAACGTTGAAGCCAAAATTTTCTATTGTCTTTTTCCGTAATCTGTTTTTGATGCGGTAAAAGCGACCGAGAACATCAAATGAGGCTGATGAAACTCTTGTTAAGGAACCTTCAACCAAGAGAAGATGTCCGGTATCAAACTGGAGTTATTGTACTGACAGAAAGTGACCTTTGGTTTGAAAGAAGTTTTTAATTTCCACCCGCTTTAGTTTGACACACCTGAAGGACTCGCCGGACAGGAAAATGTGAATTTAAGAAAATTAAAAAATATATAAAGTGTATTACCCCTCCCCCCCATTTTTAAACTCTCAACAACTTGAACAGTATTTTGGAGAAAGGCTAAAAGTTTAGTTTAAATTCCTGTAGATCCAGAACATTACGACCCTCATTGACTTTTTTTATTTTAAGAATTTAATTTATTAGATTTTTTGGGGTCTATTATTTGTTTTCTTGTGCTTGCAACGTTCATCTTCGTTAATTTTCAAAAATAAAAGCCTAAATTGAGTAACTGCTCTTTAAAAAAGGGGGTGGAGCTTCAATCACCCGTTTGGACCATGGACGGCCCTGAGGGTCATCGAAGTTGTGAAAAATCGTCCAGCTGGCAGTCGCTAAAACAGATTCATGGAAGGTTTGAAAAGACACTGATAAAGTTGATCAACTTGTTAATAACACTTTATATTTCTTCAAAAATGTCCAATTTCTCCCTGTCGATAATTAAATCACCTGAAATAATTTTCTTTGAAAACACTTGTTATATTTAGCCAAGTTTTATGAATTCTTATCCAAAATTCTACTTTTGGTAGGTCAGTGAAGGTTTGTTGTAGGATAAAGGGATTAATTACAGCTAAATATTTGTATTGTACTTAATTTTGCTCATTTTGAGACGATTATTTCAATATGTTTTGCTCTTAAACCTAAAATTTTAGAAAGTATCAGCATTAAATCTAAAGAAGGTCTACATCTGCATCAAACTCTGAAGCCTGTGGGTCAAAATTGTAACATTCTTTAATTGCAGTTGTGGGCCGCACGAAATCACTCCAGGGGCCGCAAATGGCCCTCGGGCCACACTTTGGACACCCCACTTTGTACATTTTCTTTTTAATGTTTTCATCCACAATGTTTTCAGCTTCATGTAGTGCAGTCACGTAACTCCCATTTGCCTAAAATGACCCTTAAAATTAAAGCTTTATAGTTATATTCTGGTAGCACCTGGCCTGTTAGTCCAACTTTGACTTGAGCCTGACATCCTGTAATAACACCCTAATGACTCACGACTTTGAGTGTGTGTGTGTGTCTGTTATACGTTACTTGCATAGAGCCTTAATAGAAGCATAGGCATAAACCCTCAATAACAGCGTAATGATGAAGGATGTTTTAGGTGTTAGAACAGGATTGCAAGGCAGTTAAAAGGCGAGCGGGCTAACGATGTCCCATTATCTGTCTTTAAGTGCTTCCCTTTACCACAGGCTGTGCATGAGACTTTAATGATTGATTCAACAGCACCAGATGTCTAAAAAGAACTTGTAGCGGGACTTTTAAAAATGTTTAGACTAATGCATAATGCATGTTCAGACTAATAACTTTAACCGGCAAAATGAAGTGCACTGCTGTAAACATGATTTAAAGCTTACGTGCTTCCAAAGTTTTGTTTTCCATTTCTAAAACATTTTCACAACTATTTTCAACTCAACCCATTAAACACATTGTTAAACATAAAGATTTGTTCCTTGGGTTTAAAACTGTTCTTACGTGACGTCAAGAGTTAAACTGAAACGGAGTGTAAATGTTAATAGTTTCGACAAAACCACTAATGTTGATTTTTCTGTGCAAAGACAATATTATATTTTTACAAAACTCAAACGCAATTATTTAATGGTTCACCTATTTGTAAAATACCATGTTTTTGCTCCTATTGTGAACAAATAGACGGTAAATGTCATTTATTGCCACGTGCATTTGTAGGTAAAACGGTTAACAAAAAATATAAAGTGATAAAAGCTATAAATTTAAACATACAGATAATTATCAGCCTCGCATGTTTCTTACCATAAATATCAGCAGTGTTTGTCAAAGCCCAACATTTCTATTGAATTTATTGAAAATCTTTTATTTTGATGCTGCTCACTTTAGACTAATTCCAAGAAAAGAAATGATTTTCGGCAGGTTTAAGTGACATTTCCACCAGGTTTAGTTTTGTTGTTTAATTACAAAGTTGTTGTAGCAGCGCCCTCAAGTGTACAACTGACAGAAATATGATTTTTAATGAAGTGTCTGATTTTTATCTTCCAAAACTGTGTGCCAAAAACCAGCAGCAGAACTCGGACAAACCAACTCATTTTGTGTTACGAACAACAATTTCTTGTTTTTAATTTGCAGTTTTCAGTTCAGCCTTTTGTTTAAGCTGGAATGCAGAGACTCAATCAATCATGGCTATTTTTTGTTGTTGTTGTTGTTGTTGTTGTTTTGGTTTATGTTTTCTTGCAACTAAATAGCACAAGTGTTATTACTGCAGACTGTGTGCAGAACAACAGCACTCTTTATACGTCTGCTCTTTGCTTTGCAGACATGTCGAGCTGAACGGGGAGAAGTTGCTCATTCAGGACAACGAGACGATCCCAGAGCTGAAGCCTAAAGTTCTGAGGGCTGGCCGGACGATAGCAATGCCTCCAATGACCATAGGCTTTTACGTCATCAAAAACATTAATGCGTACGCCTGCCGGAGATAACAGCAACCCTTCAAAGCACAGTACCGCCAGTCCTCTGGACTCAAAAAACAACAACAAAAATGGAGGATGTCGTCGACTGTGTGTACTCTTCATCCTTCCGACTCTTGGACACACCAGGACTTTCTGGGTAAATGACAGCCTGTTAGCATTTTTTGTAATATTTAAGCTACAGATAAACTGTTCTCCTGTTTTCTTCTTTGTTCTAACACTTTCCCATGATTCAAATGGGCGAGCTGCACTGCAAAATACTTTTTAAATTTTTGTATTTTACCATCAATCCCTCAAATCTACTAAACTTATGTGAACAGGATTTGTTTTGGGACTGTAACAACAGTTGTGTTTTGTATTTTACAAAATCAACAGAAAATATGTATTTGGTTTGATTAAGCTGTTTTTTTTGTTTTGTTTTTTTCTTTGCCTTTATATTTTTGAGGGGTTTTGTTTAAATATTTCACTTGTATTGAAATACTTTTGCGGTATATAATGAAAACTTTCCAGAAACTTCCCGTGAGAAAGTAAGCAGAGGAATTTTTAAAATATTCCAAACTAGAAATGTCCCATGGGAATTATAGGAATTTATAAAAAAAGTTACTTGAAAATTGTGGATAATTTAAATAAATATCATATATCAATATTTTTTTGTTGTAGTCAGATAATGTCCGAGATAATGAGACTGATCCAAGCTGAGAATTACAAAGTTAATGACATAAATAGCATCACTAATAACACCACAGCACCTTCTTGGATCAACCGTCGGAGAACAAACGGATTTTAAACTTTTCTATTGTTCTCTTGTTATTATTATTAATATTATTATTATCCTTTTTTTAAATCTTTAACACACTTATCTATAAAAACATTCATGTTCTATGGTGTTTTTTTATGTTTTTTTGTACTAATATTAATAAAACAAACAAAATTTAAATCAGTAAAATGCGTATTACAAATAAACTGGTATGTTTAAATTACACTACATATATAAAATGTCAAACTTTATTCCCACAAATAAAGCATTTTGATTTTATATCGACATAATTCTCAGTAAAATGCATTTTGTAACGTAACTCTTAACTAAACTTTTTACTTTTTCTTTCTGTCCTTACACGTCCAGGTTATAAAGTTGAACATGTTTTAGAGTATTGTTGCTCTCTACATGATGCAGCGATGAACTCTGGTTTGTTAAATCAAGATTAAACTAAAATATAGTTTTCCCCACTGTGTTTAAAATCACTGTATTTTAAATTCCAGGTTTATTCCCATAAATTCCTGTAAATTCTTATAACTTCCCGTTAATTCCCATGGAAACTTTCCAACTGGAAATTCTGCAACCCTTTTTTTTCTCAGATTACCATTAAAAAATACAAAAAATACCATCGCGTGTTCATGTTTGAACTACCGACATGTTGTGTGTCTGTGTTCGTGTGTAAAAGTTTAAAGCTACTGATGTGTCCGTTCAGTCCGCTGAAAGATGTTGTATCAAAGGGCTCATATTGAGAATGTGCGTTTGTATCCAAGTGCCTTTTTTTCTGTACTTTTGTATTTTTGTGCACGTTTCAGTTCACTGCAGAGGACTGCAGTCATGGTGATTGTCAGCTAAAGCTAATGAACGTTACAAACCTTCTGAGGCCACACAATTATTTTTCTTATTAGGTTAAATAAATGTAATATACCAGGTTTTTTTTTTTTATTTAGATATACTATAATGTACCTTTTAATTTGTGTTTTTTGGTCCAATCTTTATTTGCTGCTATGTTTTTTTTTTTTTTTGTATAGAATATATATGATATATTTTACATTTTTGTACAGATTTATTGAGCATATTCGATAATGTATATTTTTAGATAATGTACATACAAAGTATAGAGATTTAAGCTTGATATCTTGCAATCAGCGTACGACTAATTTATATGATAAAACACTTTACTTGCGCTTTATATTTTTTATATAAAATTCCAGATATGTTAGCCAATACAACCTAACCAACAAATTCAAAATATGTACCGGATTATATTCACTGAATGCAGATATTGTTGTGCAGAGAAACGATGCCGGTGGGTGTTATTGATTAGCATAAGGTGCAGCTTTATTTTAATTTTTAAGTAATTGCATTCAATTGTATTTTATAATGTTTTCACTCGACTGTTTAAATATATTTTTTAGAAATGTAGTGCTCTGAAGACAACAGTTCATTACCCCTGCATGATGGAAGGTTCAGTCCTGAACATGATAAATATTTGCATCTGAATGCATTTATACTTTATTTAGAGATGTTTATATTCGTTCAGAGTCTTATTTTAATATGTAAAGTGTGCCTACATTATTTTTTTTAAGTTTACACAGATAATAAACACTTATCAAGTTGTGTGTCATGTATGCTGATTTCAGTCTCCATCTTTCTTGATATACCAGCCTCCACAGAGAGATCTTCAGGGGCACATGGAGGAAGAAAAGAAACAAAAAGATGAAAGATGTGACTTATATTTGCACGGGAACACAAAGGGAAGCAGATAAATCCTCGTGCCATAAATACAAGCTGTCAGATTCTTGCAGCATCCCTTCTCAATAGTTTAATAACTTAGTGTTTTTGGTGCACTCGCTCATTCTTACATGAACATAGCATGCTACATTCTCCTGCCACAGATGTGGAAGCAGCTGGAGCAAGCCTTTGTAGTGGCGTCTTGTCCCTGCGTGAGGCATCTGCTGCTGATGGGAAACACTGAGCTCGAGCTCCAGATCTCAGCGTTGGCCCAGATGAGCTGAACCTGAGCCGCTCGTGGCTCAAGAGTCAGCTGATGCACGTGTACGCAGGTTTCGCTCGACGGGAAGGACGCTGAGGGTAAATCATCTCAGTAGGTTTGTCTCAAAAACTGCACTGATTTTTGTAGGAACATTTCATGAACATGATGCTAATCCGAAGCGTTCCCATTGAATTGTATTTTTGTTCCGAGTTCCATTCATGGGAAACGAGCTGCTTTTATGCGAGAGGCAGAAATGTTTTTGCCTGTCTTCAAATATGGGTTCACTTCAAATAGACCTAAACTTTGGACAGGCACGAGTCGAAGCAGACTGACACCTGGCCCATTCCGTGTATAATGTTATTCACTGTACTGTTGGTCAATTAGATAAAAGACGCTTTATTTTGGAGTCACGGTGACAAAAAGTAGACTTAATCAGAAAGAATATGATAAACTGCAACTAATTTCAGAATGTGTTCATATCTGCTGTTCAACAACTGGAAGTGAACTAAAGTCCCCTGCAAATATTGTGCAATCAAATTGAAAATCTCTGACCTGAAAGTGACGTGTTCATGCTAACTGGTGAGGCATCAATGACGATGAGATAAAACTTTGTTGTCTACCAATGTGTGGTAGAAATTCTCCTTTAACATGCTCTACGTTTATTCATTCATTCATTTGCAAGAAACAAAACAAATTCATCATTCTTTGTTGAAATCAGGTCTCTTGTAAATGAGTCCTCGGGGCTCGATGGGATTGAACAGTCTAAATAAAGGTTGAATGAAAAAAAATTCATCAAAAAGAAAAAAACAAACATTGAATGAAAAGCGTTCAGAAAGAAGAACATTCTTATCTGCCCCTTATTAAAAAAAAATATATAAAATAACTCCGGCTTGAACAATCCCCAAAGTGAAAACAAAAAACATCAGGCATATTTCACATGCTTTCCTAACAATTTTCACTTTATCTTTTTAAACATATAAATTGTTTTGGAAATTTTTATGACTATATCAAGGCGATTCCATAATCCTGTTCCCTGAATTACAACGCGCTCCTTCAGACTAGTTCTGAATGGAGGTTTTACTAACATTTCCATTCCCTTAAGGTTATAATGACTCTCTTTTTAAACTAATTTTAATTAAATATTTGGGGGTAATATTTTTTAATGAACTTGAACATGACTTGTAAAATAATATATTCAACCAAATCAAAAAAATTTAATATATTTGTTGGGTGACCATAGCACTTAATAATTCTTATAGCTCTTTTTTGTAAAATAAAAATAGGATTTGTAATTGTTTTGCTTTTCCCCAAACTTCAATGCAATAGATTAAATATGGAACAATCATTACATTATACAATATCTATAAAGCTTTGTCATTCAAAAACTCTTACTTTATTTTGCTATTTTTATTCTTAAGTAATTTACATGAGATTCCCATGTCATCTTCTCATCAATAACTACACCCAAAAAATGTTATTTCATTAACTATATGAATTTTAATACTGTCGATTTTAAGTGGGACTTCGATCATTTTATTTCTATTACTAAATATCGTGTAGTTTGTTTGTTCCAAATTTAATGATAACTTACGTTGGACCCAAGTTTGTATTTTTACAAATTCTGCCTGTATCTCTAACACCACTCATCATTCATACACAAGAACCAACAATAGAACATGATAAAGAAAAACCACATTATCATCATTAATTACCACCATTAAGGTGTGTTTATTTAGCTTTGTGTAAGAACATTGCTGCAGATGGTACAAATGATTTCTTATAAATATTCTTCCTGGCCAGTGGGACTCGGTAACTCCTGTTTGATGGAAGCAGATGTGTTGTGGATGCGAGGGGTCCTCGGTGATCAGGGTGGCTTTCTTGGTCACTGAGCGGCTGTAGATGTCTGACAGGGAGCACAGAGGTGACTCAGTTATCGCACTTGATTGTTTAATTATTCAGTGTAATTTGGCTTTCTGTTTTGCATTGATGAGGTTGAACCAGGATGAAATATTAAAAGTTAAAGCTGCACCTCGTGACAGCTAGTGTACGTCACTTCCTCTGACAGAACCTAATTGTGTTGTGATTTAGAAGGACTGCTCTGTGTCTGGATAGTTCTGCATGACAGTGTCTCTTTGAGCCCACCAAACACTGTTTATACTCAGAGATCCACTTTGAGTCGTGCACGGCCCCCCCTTTGCCCTGTTAGCAAACACTAAGGGATTTCACCATGTTTACTCTGTATATACAGGAGTCAGTTTAAATAAGACTTCCATGAATGCAAGATCCCCAGAAAACTGATGGACTAGATTAGATTCTGGCCCGGGAACTTAGGCGTCTTGGCATTTGGGACCGTTTTGACCCGAGCAAGGTTATTAAAACATAAATATTTATGCTGCTTTGCTCCAGTCGGAGGCCAAGCGAGCAGCCTGTGTGGAATATTATGATATATTGCAGATTTGTTGAAACTATCTAAACTTTCTCTGAGAACCAGCCTGGTGTTTGGAAAAAGATGGAACAAAAACCCTGCAAAGGGTTTTGAATAAGCTAAAATTAATTTAACGTAAGTTTGTCAGAGGTTTTAAAAATCAAAAGACATTGATTGTTCTGAGTTTACTCGCGAGACCAACAAATGGATGTTGATGAGCTCCATACTGCCTGTCTCAGGTTTATTTGTCTTCTGACGAATAGACATAACTCTTTGTTAAAATAAATAAATAAAGCTGTTTAATGCTTTCATTCTATAAAAATCGAGACAAGCACCTGGTTGAGCTTCTTACAACTAATTAAATTACTTACTAATATGTCACAGACATGCAAAAAAAAAATTCTAAAAAGGTATTTGATTAGGAAAGGTTCAGAAAGACAAACTAGACATTTCTTTGGACAAACGTGCTTAACCACAAAAAATCTGTTTCCCAACATTTCCAGTGGGTTTTAGAAAGAAGACGTCTCTGTTCCTGCTCTTTTAAGCTGTTTTTGCCTTCATAATCCAAAACAGCATTACTTATAAAGTGTTTCACTTTGTTTGGAAACTTTCGGCTGCTCCCTTCTTCGGAGGTCACCACAGCGAACAAACTCATGTAAAGTTTGGCAATTGTAGGACCAGCACTGAACATCTAGCTACAACCGTCTTAATTGTTTAGATACTAAATGTGTTTTTAAAATGACAATTTAAAAATTAGAATTTAATCTATGCTGACTGACAAGTTTAACAGACTGAATTGGCCCTGCTTTCAAAACAGCAGAAACCTCAATTTTTCTGCATGAAGTAACTTTTTAAAATTAAGTAAGCATGTAAAAATTGGGCAGTGCGGTGGATTAGTGGTTAGCACTGTGGTCTCACTGCAATAAGGTCCTGGGTTTGTTCCCCAGGTTAGACCTGGGGTCTTTTTGTGTGGAGTTGGCATGTTCTTGTGTTTTTGGTGGATTTCCTCCAGGTACTGTGGTTTCCACCCACAGTCCAAAAACATGCAGGTCAAGTAATCTTCAGGCCCAGACCTCCATTGCAAAAAAGATCTGTGAACTCAATGGGATTTGACTGGTTAAATAACGGTCATTAAATATAAAAAAATAAAATAATTAGTTGTCTGCAACATGTAATATTCCAGCAGTTCATTTTATGGCCACTAGATGGCGCTAGATCTTTATCATTATTTTTGTTTATTGTTTTAAATGTAATTCAAAAACTTTTTTTTACTTGGATTTTTGCTTACATTTGAATGTATATTATAATGAAAAAACATAGGGATGTTTTCTATTATTCGTTTATTTGACTTGAAATGGCCTAAGCGGGAACACAGTGGTGTGCACACCAGCCCCTTTCCCTGAGTGCTTCTGGTTTTATATGATGTCATCCACTGACTCCCATCAGCATCCAGCAAAACATGTTTGCACACATCACCATGACAATGTCAATAAAAAAAATGCTGAGAAACTTGGTGACATTTCAAATTTGAGCCCAGTACATATCCGTCTATACTTTTTATTCACAGACACTATTGTCTAAAAAAAGATTTCTCACACAACCATGCTATAAATCATCTGTGTAACAGAATCGCCTCTCTAGAAGAAATATTTGTCCTTTAGGATTTGTTAAAATGTTTTTCTCACATTATTTTTCTAATTAAAAATCTAGTTTTATTTTAAAGCAACTCATGTGGGCCAGATACAATAATACAATACAATGCAACTGTCTTCAAAGCAGGCATTAAAACCATAAAATCAACAGATACCGTTAAAGTAATGAACTACCAAAACCATAAAACAGCTAACAATAATAAAAATAAACCAATAATTTAAAACATTAAAACCAACATTTCAAGCTGAGTTAAAAGCCAAAGAGAAAACGTGTTTTCAAAGAAAATGTAAAAACAGGGAGGGAGTCAGCTTGTCTGACGTGTAAAGGCTCATTCCACAGTTTAGGAGCAGCGACTGAAAACACTCGGTCACCTCTCAGCCTCCTGTTAGACTTTGAGATGACCAACAGCAGCTGATCTGCTGACCTGAGAGAGCGAGAGTGAGGGAACGTACAGCTGGAGCAGGGATATGGCCCCTGAGCCACCAGTTGAATACCCTGGTTCAGCTTTAGTAAAACAATTCATTTGCATAATTATATGTTTTGCATTTACACACATTGGGCAAAAACAAGAAGAAATGCATAATTTCCACTTTAAAAAGTAAAATTTTAATGCTTTTATAAAAATATGGCTCTTGAGGGTTATTTTTTTCCTGATTGAGAATGTTCCTGACATTGTAAACCAAAAAAAGAGAAAAAGGTGGCAATCTTTGTTCAGCGACACGGTGGAGTCTGTTCTGTGTTTTTGTACACTTGAGGCTACATTTAAAACGATTTTTAAACCTGATGGAGCACAGCTGTAACACAGCTGGACAGCACAGCTCTCTGCAGAGAGTGGTGAAGGCTGCACAGAAGTCTGTTGGAGTCAGCCTCCCCACCATCAGACATCTACACCTCCAGAGGCAGGAAGAGGGCCACATGCATCATGAAGGACCCCACTCACCCAGCACACACACTTTTTGCCCCACTCGCCTCAGGCAGAAGGTTGAGGAGCAGTAGAACCACTAGACTCAGGAACAGCTTCTACCCTGAAGCTTGTAAATGAGTCCTCGAGGCTCAGTGGGATTTACCTGTCTAAATAAAGGTTGAATGAATGAATGTTAGACTCGTGAATCCCTAAACAGGAAAACCACTGTAATGCCACTTTACTTGGAGATTTGACACTTGATATGTGCTGCTGATTATCCATGCTGCTGATCTCTTGACTTTAAGTTGCTGGATTCATACCCATCTGCTCACAACAGACTCATGCTCAGGCTGCTGTTTAATACATCATATTATATTATATTATTATTGTTTAGCATGTGTCTTAGATCTTTGCATAATGTTTATTTTTTATAGTTTATTTTGGGTGTAACTGGGACCTTGAGTACACAATTTCGTTCCACCTCATGTACCACATGTGACGCGAATGACAATAAAGAACCTTGTAAACATGAAACATTTAATTGATTTTCTGAACATAATGGGGAGAATCCTGTGTACAGTATGAGCTATAACAAAACTTACCGTTTAGTGTGAACTCATATAAAAGTTTTTTTTTCCTAATGGGAAAACCATCCAACAAAAGGGCAATAATCTGTCTAATCCCATTGAAGCAACATTCCACAAATACCAGACTTTAAACACCCCCCCAATCATCCTGTCATGTGGCCCTTCATGCTGCAGCACGTGACCTGTGGCTCCCGGAAGAGAAAAAGCTTCGCTTCTCAGCCTTTTAGCTAAATCAAATGTAGCATCTGTTCGTATCAGTTTCATATCTGTAGGAGAAAAAGGCAGAGCGGATAGCCTTCTGTCTGTTTATCTCTATTCTCTTTTTCAGGCCTGCTTCCGGGTGCTCAGGTCACGTGACTCGGCGTTTTGTCGTTTGCGGAAGAAAGCAACGCGACGAATGACAGCGACCTGCGAACTCAACACACTGAGGAGAAACTCTCTCGTTTTGGGTCCAAACAGACGCTGAGCCGAGATGCTGGGAGTGTTCATCGACAAAACCCCAGAGTGAGTCCATGTTGCGTCAACTAAGAAGTTTCTGTTCTTTTAAAGCAATGGCGGGACCTTCATGAATGGAGGAAGTTGAGTGGAAGTTCGTTAATTAGTTTTTTTTTTTTGGTGGGGGGGTTAAAATAAAAACGATGAAACCGAAGAAATTAGGTGTGAAAACTGTTGCATCGTTGTGTTGGAGAATGACGCAGAAACTGTGGAAAAGACTGATCTTTGGTCTCTGAGGGCTCAGTTCTAGTCAATATTCTGCTAAACATCAACACGTGGGCTCGTTAAAAAAAGATTAAAGGCATTTGAAACCTAAACTCAAAACATTTTTTAATTTATGCCATATACATAATGCACAGAGACATTCAGACCAGTTATTATATAAAAGATCTTTATAAAGTTTTGCAGTGTTGGGGGGGGGGGGGGGATTAGTGTCCTAATTGATGTCTGAGCTTCACTAAACTCCTCCTTGCTGTTGTCCGTCTTTCACCTTTACACTTTTAATAATGACTTTCTTTCCAGAGTAAAGTGTGTGGGGGTGTTGGCGTGAAGCGGACAGCGGGGTGCAGCAGAGCAGGAGCACATCTGGGGTCCAGATGAAGTGTTTGCTGATAGCCAGCGAGAGCGCCGAGGTCCTTTTTCACTGGACTGACCTGGACTATCAGCAGAACATCCAGG
This sequence comes from Nematolebias whitei, assembly GCF_014905685.2. Taxonomy (NCBI): domain Eukaryota; kingdom Metazoa; phylum Chordata; class Actinopteri; order Cyprinodontiformes; family Rivulidae; genus Nematolebias; species Nematolebias whitei. The sequence goes on along the minus strand of NC_056498.1, from coordinate 56,738,291 downwards.
AGCGGTATGGAGCCGCGCAAGAAGAAGGGGAGGAGGTAAGAAGGAGGAAGATCAAATCCATCACATATTTGTACACGTTGCATAAAATAAGTATTTTTCACTCCTTTTAATGTCAACCTTTTTGTTTGTTTTAGCTCCCTGCCTTTGAAGACATCCTGAGCACTCTGTTTGCTCCGATCATCATCTCCTACAGCACCATGGAGGACAGCTACACCTCCTTCACCACAGCCGACAACCACATCTACGTGCTACACCAGGTATTATCCGCCATTCGGGATGAAAGCAACCTGTATCACGTCCTTTAGAACGTTTCGCCGTGATGCTTCGTTAGAATGTCAAATGTTCGTAACTTGAATCTCGAGTTCTAGAAGCTGTAAAAGGCACATGCAGTGGCTTAACGGCTTGAATGCAGGCCTTTCATTCAGCAGCCTGTCATGTGAGTCTTGTTAAGGAATCAAGCACAAGCACATGATGCGGTTACGTAGTCCTTTTAAGCCACGCAGAGCAGAATGGGGTTCAGGTCAGCGCTTCCTCAGAGCATTTTCTGTTATTTTCATGTGCATAAGACAAAACTATTCTCGCTTTAGTTAGCAAAAAAACAACAACTCATAAACCACTGGATGGATCTTAATGAAACTCTTCCGAAAGTAATCATTAAATGTACATTTTGAATTTTAGTCGGCCTCGTTCAAGATGGCTGTCTCAGCAAACACATAAGTGGCTATAGCTGTTACGTTTACAGCTATTGAGCTAAAATTTGGTGTACCGTATTCTTCGGACTATAAGGTGCACCTGGTTATAAGGAGCAATATCGATGAACGGGTCTGTTTTCATACATAAGGTGCACCGGATTATAAGGCACATTAAGTGAAACAAAACAGTCAGATAAGTCAAAGTTATTCAACTCGTTTGCAATAACCTCATAAAACTGGTTCGAGGTCGGTAAGCACAACCAGAATTAATACATAAGGCGCACTGTCGATTTTTGAGAAACTTAAAGGATTTGAAGTGTGCCTTATAGTCCGAAAAATACGGTAGTTGTAGGTGATAGTCGTTGTCAGTGCATTAACTGAGAGGTAGCACATCTAATGAAGTTGTGCTTTCATTCAACCTTTATTTATACAGGTTAATCCCATTGAGCCTCAGGGCCTCATTTACAAGAGAGAGCTGAGACTATCATTAATAAATTTCGACCAAAACAGTTTTTCTTCTCATCATAAGATGATCGGTGCTTAAACTTTGGCATGAAAGGAGGTGGGCGAGATGCATCCAGTCAAGCAATTCCAGGCTTTTAGTTGTATTTGCTTTTGCCTGCAGTTTGATGAGTGTCTCTACATCGCTTTGAATGGAGACGGTGAAGAGAAGGAGGATGATCTGAGGAGAAAACTGTACGTGGTGAAGAAGATGATCGATGTCATGTTTGGCATGGTCACCCTGAGCGGGACCCTCCTGAGAAAAGAGTAAGACACTCTGCGTTTTTACAGGATTTTAGAATGGAATGGAATTGAAGTGGACATCTGGGTGATGCATGAGCCACGTCGTTTGTCTTCAGGCTGCGTCCTCAGGACACAGAGCAAAGAACACGACTGTGGAAGTATCTGCAGAGTCTCATCGAGACCTACAGCCACCTCCGGGACAACGACCAGAGTTTCTTAGTTGAGGTTTGTCAGTTTCAACAAAATGATTCGGTGTGCGTGTGCGTGTGTGTGTGGAGATACATGGATGAATGTAGATAGATAGATATATAGATGGATGGATGGATAGATAGAGCTGTAGATGGATCGAGCTGTAGATAGATGGATGGATAGAGCTGTAGATATATAGAGCTATAGATAGATAGATAGATAGATAGATAGATAGATAGATAGATAGATAGATAGATAGATAGATAGATAGA
>NC_056498.1:56736040-56736384 GCF_014905685.2 Nematolebias whitei | reverse complement strand
AGATAGATAGATAGATAGATAGATAGATAGATAGATAGATAGATAGAGCTGTAGATAGATGGATGTATAGAGCTATAGATGTATAGAGCTGTAGATAGATGGATGGATAGAGCTATAGATGGATGGATAGATAGAGCTGTAGATGGATGGATGGATAGAGCTATAGATGGATGGATAGATAGAGCTGTAGATGGATGGATGGATAGAACTGTAGATAGATGGATGGATAGAGTTATAGATGGATGGATGGATAGATAGATAGAGCTGTAGATGGATGGATGGATAGAGCTATAGATGGATGGATGGATAGATAGAGCTGTAGATATATAGAGCTGTAGATAGAT
>NC_056498.1:56724892-56736030 GCF_014905685.2 Nematolebias whitei | reverse complement strand
GGATAGATAGAGCTGTAGATAGATGGATGGATAGAGCTGTAGATAGACAGACAGACCAGTTTCCCCTTTTTTGAGTAGTTTTCTCCAGTAACAAATAAATAAATGAAACAAAACATTTGATTTTACATGTGGTAGCTCGGTGGTCTGTGGTTGTGTCATGAACGGCATCCAGTGTAACAACAATTGCCAAGTCCGTGCAAGTTAGTTCTCTGTGGCGACCCCTGAAGAAGGGAGCAGCCGAAAGAAGAAAAAATAAAGCATGTTTTTAAACATGTTGATGTAGTGGTTTCTGCTCACCCGTCTTTTGACTCCGTCCCGTCCCATCTCTCAGGCAGTGGAGAGGCTGATTCATCCCACTCTGTGTGAGCAGTGCATCGAGTTCCTGGAGCGCCGCCTGGTGCAGCAGCTCAACAGCAGCGTGGAGAGGGCAGGAGAGGAGGTTCTGCACGCCTTCATCCTGGTCCACACTAAACTGCTTGCTTTCTACTCCAGGTACACATTTCCATTAACCTGCCTGTTTTACCCAGTCCCTGATCTGGCTTGTAGTTCCTGTTTTTATCTACAGTTCTGTGAGAGCGAGCTTTGTAAAGTGTTTAGCATGTCTCCTGACTGCAGCCGCAACGCAAGTATCCTCACCACCTCAGACCTCCTGGCGCTCATCGTCATGGCCCAGAATCTGTACCCCAGCTATGTGGACCTGGATGATCCAAGTCCTGAGGTAACAAGTTGCTCACAGCCGCTCAAACGAACAAACCACAAAATGTTGGGCGTCTTTTTTTCTGTCGTTTCCATGTTTTGTTTTATTTGTTGTGTTTTTTTTCTCAGTTTTGTTCTGTATGTTTGTGAAGGATGTTGAGAGCACATCTGGTTCTGGTCCTGAAAGTTTTTACACCCCGGAGCCCTCACCTTCCAGCAGAGACTCCAGCAGTTCAGGTGTGTTGTTGGGCAGAATCATAGTATTTGTGTTATATCAGTTGTTTCTGTCTGTGTGCAAGTTATTATTATTATCATTTGTTATTTTTATTGTTTGCACAAAATAGAAACAACACACATAAAGGAAAAGATTTAAAAAAAAAGTGCAGGGGAGGTCATAAAAACCCAAAATCGGCTTACAAGACCCCCCCCCCCCCCCACACACACACACTTCTAAAAAATTAAAGGAAAAAAATCATAAAAGCTTTATATATAAGCTTACATCTTACTTTAAACACACACAAATACACACCAAAGCAATAGACAATAGTTTATAATAAATTTAAATTGTCCAAAAATATTAAAATAATAGTAAAAAATTAAACGTATATGTTAAAAATATCTGTAAACTTTGTTTCAACTTTCTTTTGAATACAAATAATGTTGTACATGATTCATAGAGTTGTTTAAAACTGTTGCACAACACCTTGATGCATGAATGGATATTTAGCAGCAGTGGTTCTGCAGAAGGGGATATGTAAATCATCCCTCCTTCTTCTAGAGTATGAATGATAATAAGAATTAAACTCAAGGAAATTATGAAAATATTTAGGTAAAGATATATAACTTTATACATCACAATTCCTGTTTGATACTTATTCACATTGTAAATTGTAAGAATAAAAAAAAAAATGTAAACAGAGGTGTGGGCAGAGCTAAATGTGGCGAGTTAGCGACAATGCTTGCAAAAGATTTTTGAACTTTATGGATTGATTGTAAGTAAGAAGGATAGGCACTAGCCCAAATCAAATCAAAGTTTGTCTGTTAGCAAAATATTTCACAAACCACGGGTCAGATTTTAATGGAACTCTCGCAAATCTAACGAATCAAATAAAAATTGTTTTTTTGTTTTTTTACATGCAGGGTAGCAGGTAGTTTCATATTAAAATAAATACAATATTTTAAAGAAGCATAGTGTGTCTTAAAAAGTCAGCCGTCATATGAAGTTTGCATGGATGGACGAGCAGCACGCAAAGAATACATCATAATAATCGTTGCAACAGTTTGCTGAATGTGCATGTTTTGTTTTGTCGCCAGAGAAAGCTGGCAGAGGAGGAACTCCCGTGTTCGAGTTTGTGGACCCAGACATCCAGGTAAGAAAACGCTTCACGATGAAGCCGAGTCGGTTCTTAGAAGTGATGCTTCTCACATGGTGTCTTCAGATGGCCGAGGACAGCTTACACACACTGGAAGTCGGTCCACCCGACCCTTCAACCCCTCGCCGGGTTTTCCTTGATGTGTGCCTCAAAGATGGATTGTATCCCATGATGCCTCACTCCATGTACTGTCTCCCGCTGTGGCCTGGCATCACCCTGGTTCTGCTCACTAAGGTTTTTGGATGCATGTAACATCTGCATGCAGCTTTCTCTTAAAAGGAAGAGGAAGAAATGTGGCACAGTTTGCAGATATGTATGTATTAAGCTGATACGATTCCTGAGCATATATTTGCTCTTTTAATATTTATGCCAGATCCCCAACAGTGCAGTAGCCATGTCTGTGTATAAATACTTGGAGGACTTTAACAAGCTGGAGAAGCGTTTACAAGAAGGCCAAGGGAGTCCTGCTGCAGCCAGAAGCCCTCTGAACATGTATGACGTTCGCAGCAAACTGGACAAATTTATCAAAGCTTTAGGGCCTCACGAGTTTCAGGTTTGTAATATTATCTGCCAACACTTTTATTGCATGTAAAGCTTTTAAATAATGCTTTTTTTTAATGTCACGTTTTTTTAACCCCTCCTTATTGTGTGAACATGTGATTATTAAAAAAAAACAACCAAAAAAAAAACATTACCAGCTGTACTACAGTCATTAGTGTAAATTAATTTTTATTGTAAATTGGAACATATGGTTTTATTTCCAGTCTGCTGAATTAATCCATTATGATCCTTTAGTGCGGTACAGAAACCAATATTTAACACCTTAAATAACAACGGTTTGCATTTTCACGTTTTGAATTTTCTTTCTCTTCCCAGTTTGCACAGCTACAGAGCGTCTGGACAGAGTTTAAGAACAAAGCTTTTGCCAAAGGAAAATCTGGATTTAGCAGAGAGTAAGTCCTCTGCTGCCCCCTGCTGGCCAAAGCGCCTCATAACAATGCCATCTCAAGCCCCCTCTGAGGGATTTCATGTATGTTTTTGTTGCAGTCTTATTCCGTTGTGTAAGAAAATGAAGACCCAGCTGTGCAGCATATATCGACAATGTTTCCTCATGGACGTTCCTCAGCGCCTCTCCCTTGGTCTGCAGGAACGAGCCCAGGCTATGGTGCAGTGCGTACGAATACACCAACAGTTATTTTTAACTTATTTTAGTGTAGCTGCATCTGTAAAACTCTACAGCTACATCCCTTGTTTGTGATCGTCTTTTTCTTCCACTCTTTCGCTCTAAAACTCTGCAGAGAGAAACTGATGGACTGGAAGGACTTCCTGTTGGTGAAAAGCAAGAGGAACATCACAATAGTGTCATATTCTTTTTATTTAACCAAACGTGGTTTGCAATGTATCTTTAAAGTGCATAAAATTTGTAAGAAATTTGATAATCGTTTCGTATCCCTACAACTGTGTTTATTGATCTTGACCAAGCTCATCTCACGTACCTGGAGGATTTCCCAGGCCTCATCCATTTTATCTGCGTGGACCGATCGAGTGGCCAAATGATCGCTCCGTCACTCAGCATCACGGAGCGCACCACGTCTGAGCTGGGAAAGGGACCTGTGGCTCATCATATTAAAAACAAGGTCATTGTGCACTTTATTTTATTTTTTTTATTAGTTTTAGTCAAAGCTTTAATAACGGACTAAATGTGTCAGCGCTGAGCATCCACACTGTTGTTGTCCTGTTTATATCGTCTTCGGGACATTTTTTACACGATACTTACGGCTATTTTAACCATTCGTATATCAAACTGTTCTGCTTGTTTAGGGTATTACTACTATGACTTTTGGTTTTGATAAATTATGAACATTTTGAAATACTCTACTGGTTTTCCCTGACTATTTTTTTCCTCATTGAAAGTACGTGGAGCTCTTTGAAATCTGCTTCAGTATACTTAGCTTTTAGCTTTGTTTTTTTAACTTTAGCTTTTAGTTACTTTTTTGCGCATTTAAATTTTAGCTAGTTATCTTTTGTTTTGCATTTTTTAGCTTTTATTTTACCATTTCTTTCCTGTTTTAATTGATATTATTGCAGAAATTCAGCATAAATCATCACGTTACAAGCTATCGCTTTTGTTCGTGTATATGCTAAGTGTTGTGTTGTCCTTGCATACTGAAGGTGTGGGGCCTGGTCAGAACAACACGGCGCTATCTTCAGAAGGGTTATTCCACCGTCACTCTGCGTGACGGAGACTTCTACTTCTGTTACTTCCTCTGGTTTGAAAACGAAACTGTAAGTTACCATCACGTCACGTTACAGCACCTGATGTATTAAACGTTTAATGTTTACATCTGATCCATCAGGGGTACAAGTTAGACTCAGTGGACATACCTGTACTATCTGATGACTCCCCACCCATCGGGGTGCTTGCCTGTGATTACTACAAGTAACAAACGCACATAAACACAGATTTTTGTAAATTCATAAGGCTTAAACTTCAGTTTTAACTAAGTTGTATGTCCTGCAGGAGGTTACTTCGGTACTACAGCAAGAACTATAAAGATAAAGTTGAGACTGTAAAGTGCTACGAGCTCCTGACGGTCCATCTGGGGGTCATCCCCACTGAAATCATCCTCCAGCACTGCAGACAACTTGCAAGCAAACTGTGGGAGCCGTCACGCAACCCGCTGCTGTAAACCGGCCGTCACACTGAAGCGACAGACGTTCAGGAGCCCTCATACTCACTGTGCTCTGCAGCTGTGTTTAAACGGTTGGGTTTGTTGTGTATGAGGTTGAGTCTTCTGAAGTTTATTTATTGGAAGCACGTCTGTGATTTGCACGGCAAATTACCACTGTGCACTTTTTGTTTACAATGAATCAATGTGCCTTATGAAGAATAAGAAAATCACCTTTGTTTTGTAGATATTGTGTTGTTAAAACACTCGTGCTGTTCTTTCGTACAATAAATGATGCTGAATTTCCTCCCCTTTTTAAGTGCTTGTAGTGTTTATTGTATTTATGTTTTGATTTAAAATGGTTACCACGGCTGTTCGACTTTAGCAAATATAAAAACGGCTAAAGGTCAGTTGATCTTCACAAATATTAAGCTATAATTGGGTGTTGTAGCTAAAAGACTGAAGGAAATCTTTGGTTAAACCTTTGACATTAACTGTTTGATTCAGAGATTCTTTATTGTCACGTAATTATGTACACAGGGTCCCAGTTACATCCAATAATAAAGTGTAAAATAAAAAGATATGAACTAAGAAAAACATTAACTAAATATACACTAAGCACTAATGGCATAAAAACAATACGCCGAACAGCAGCATGAACATGAGTCTGTGTGAGCAGATGAGCACGAATGAACACAGCAGCATGAAATAGATCAGCAACATGATGTGATCTATAACGACGATTATTCTGGTTAGATATTTGAGTCTTAACAGCCTCAGGGTAGAAGCTGTTCCTCAGTCTAGTGATTCTGCACTTAATGCTCCTTAACCTCCTGCCTGAGGGGAACGGGGCAAAAAGTGTGTATGCTGGGTGAGTGGGGTCCTTCATGATGCAGGTGGCTCTTTTCCTACATCTGGAGGTGTGTCTGTGATGGCGAGGAGGCTGACTCCCAACAGTTTTCTGTGCAGCCTTCACCACTCTCTGAAAGCTTTTCTTTCTGCAGCTGTGCAGCCTCCATGCCACACGTTGAGTGAACTCTGTCTCTGTTCACAAAATAGCTTGAAAATCTGAAGGACATTTTATTAACTTTCAGGAAAAGGATTGCATGCACGTCTACAATCAATTAACTTTTTGAGTCAATATAATTCTGGGTGGTTCCCAAAGCTAAATGATAACAAGCACAAATATGACTGAATTTCAGTTAATTTTATAGATACAGTAGTCCCTCGTTTATTGAGGAGGATCCGTACCCTGAAGTCCGATAAGTGAAAAAACGTAAAGTAGGAATAGTAGTACAAGTAGTACTGTATTATTGGGATTAACCTGTCTAAATAAAGGTTGTATGAACTTGCAACTTTTAAGTAAGTAGTAGTTTATTTTAATGTTTGTGTGTGTATATATATATATATATATATATATACATATACACACACAAGGCGCTTTAAACCCTTTCCACATGCTTGCAATATTCTAAGCAATGTTTCTAAACTCTTAAGTGCTCTAAAAGAGCGCTTAGAAATTTTAAAAAATCCATGCCGATCGTACGGGTCATCTATCTTACTTTGAAAAATCGTGGTAGAGCGAGTCCGCGAAAAATGAACCGCGAAGTAGCGAGGGACTACTGTTCAGTATTATTGAACTAGAATTTGGTGTTACATTAGCATAATCAGTACATGCCCTGAGCTCGAATACGTCAAAACACTAAATTTTGGCTATAAGGTTGGCAATTTATTTTTATTTTATTTACAAAATAAGTACATTTGTTAATTTTTAACCCTGCTGCCAGTAACCAATATAAACGATGCAGTAGAAATTGCTGTATAGTGAACTTGGTCTTTTGTAAAGGAAAAACTAAAAAAAAAACTGGAGGCTCCACCCCCTCCTTCACTGCTGTGCATCTTCTGTCTTCAAATCTTGCAAATATGAGAAGAAACATACATCATTCATTTGACCAAGTTCTGATTTAACATTATTTTTGTGGAGTGTGAACATTTGTTTCCCTAGATTCACTTGTTTATTGTGGTTTGCAAACAAAATGAAAATTGCACTAAGTGAACCATGAAACGTAGCATTTATTTAATCACTGAGTATTTTGTCTGACCACTCTAATACATATTTTATTATTATACTTACATCAGCTGAAGATATGAGTTCACTGAAACTGAGTTACAAATCCTCGAGCTTTTACAGTCCTTTAACATTTACAGTCGGGAGAAGCCTGGAGACTGTGAGCATGTTAAAGGTCAGACCACGCTGAGGAGGCTTCTGTGCAGAGGACATTACAGAAGAAGCTCGCAGCAGGAACTGAGGAGTGCATAGAGAGTTCATTGTGTCATTCCTGGGCTCAAAGAGCTCCTGTGAGGTCGGTCACCGCTCCTGAAGACACCAGGTCCCTCAAGAAGAGTTTTTCAGCGCTGATGTCGTGCACCACCTGGATTTAACATGCATAAATAAATACTATAAAGCTCTGGAGCGTCCTTAACGCTGTTTGTTCATTAGTGTAAACCTACTTGAGCCTTCATGGAGTCCATGCGTATGGTCTCGTAATAGTGCAGCCTTGCTTCTGGGTGTTGCATGTCGTAACCAAACCCTGCCAGGCTCACTTGGTCACACAGCTGCAAAGCCATCACCACAGCACTGGCTCCTAATGTTGGCACCATCTATTTAAAAAGGGAAACATCCAGATTTAGTCAAAATTAGTTAACTCAAAGGCCAAAGTTATTCTTGTTGTTTTGTTATAAATCTATTGTTGCTCTTAGAACCGAGTATTGTGCTTGCTCATTGTAGTTTGGACTATTGGGATGTGACGGATTTAGTTTCCATTAAAATGCCGTATTACCTTAAAATATATATCATGTACAATGTAACCAGAATGTTAAATATGCATGGATGAACTTACATTTTTTTGCTTCAGAATATATTTCTGGAGGACTTGCTCCGTTTTGTGAATAATCTCTGGATGGAGGATCCTGAAGTTTTCTGGTTTCAGGGGAATATCCTCCACCACCTCCCTCCAGAACCACATTTTGGACCAGAAGCTCTTTAAAAAAACATATATGGGGAATGTAGCATAATGGTGTGATAGATGCATTGCTACATGAATTGTTGAGACATTCATGGCAAATCAAACACATCTCTGAGCTGTGATTCTTGATCTACCAGAGGCTGCTTGGTGATGACAGAAGTCAGCCAGTCCAAGTCCAGACTTTTAAAGACCACCAAAGCAACCATAGCAGTCTTTTTGTACTCATTAGGAGAGTGAGGGGCTCCCTCTGGATACATCAGGCGGATGGTTGTATGCGAACCAGCATCTCTCTCAAATCCGTGCACTGCAGCATTATTCAGCCTGGCAACAGACATGTTCGTTTTTACAAACGGTAGCTCTTCATAATTTAAAGCATTTCTGTCCCTAATAGATTTTACACCAAATCTAGTGCTTTTGAAATGTTTTTAACTAGAGGCAAGATAAAACAATAAGTTTTGTAAATCTTCCTGAACTGAGTCATATTTTTCATCTGCTTTGCAGAATGCCAGTGTCATTTCTGAAAGCTATGAGAACATGAGGTTATGAGTTTACACTGTTTTATAAGACCTGTTGAAAACAGTTTATAATAATCATAACTTTCTAGTATAATTTGCAATCTGCCTGCATAACATAAGAGCTGCTAATGATTTTTCATGTGCAAAAGCAAAAAATATAGACTTTTTGTGTCTGCAGAAAGTAACCCAAGCACACTCCTGCAGCCTCAGGTGCAGACTGGGACTATTTAAACACTTTTTCATTGCATTTAAATATCGGATGTTTGATCATTTCAGAAAACGCATGTATAAAAGTGTGAGACACAGAAGAGTTTGGAGGCTAAAACCATTAGAAATGTCAATGTGAACTTAACTGCAAGAATTTGTCAATGTATTGTAAAGCTGCAGTCTCAAGTAAGCCAAATGATAAAGCTGCTTGTCTAAGACAAATTTCCCCAAGGGGAGAATAAAAGTACATCATGTTGTATTGCATTGTACTGTATAATTTAGTTGGTTTTTATGTTTGGAGTTCACGTTTAAGGCTCGTTCATCAAATAGAATTTGATGCACTAGAACAGTTTACCTTGAAAGATCTGGATAAAATAAAAACATATAAACGTAAATTTACAAAGTATTGTCAGATGTGAAGGGAAAAAAAAGCCATGTTGTCACTAAATACACATATGGATTAGTGCAAGTTAAAATGATTAATTTAAAATATATTTCTGGGTTTGTTTGACCACCTACCTAATAATGACATCATACTGATCTATATGTGATCCAAGATGGCTCCCATGAAGAATACCTCCGTTTCCCACCACCACACATCTCCTGCAGCTGTTTGCGTTTGTCAGCGATGAAGGCAGCCCAGGTTGAGGCATCAAGGCAAGAGCCACGGACAGATGTTCTTCACTGCCCTGGAGCCCGAGCGGAGGCGTCAAATTCCACACCAGAGGTCGATCCTGCAGGAACACTGGGATGTCCAGGAGGCCTTCAAAATGGGACAAAGGCTTCATGTGGCTTGGAGACCACCGAGGCTCACAGGGATGTGCTAACAGAGCGGCTGACCGATTTAATAAGACCTGAAGAAAGTAAACACTTCAGTCAATACTCGTGAAAGAGAATCTACAAGGCTTTAATGTCAGGCGTCTTTACCAGATCTTTGGAGTGTAGGTAGTCATAGCTGACGTTTGCTGCTTTCTTCAATGGGATATGTGCAGGAATCAAAATAACCAAGTAGCATCCGATCAACAGGATCAGACTGATGCTCAAATTCTCCTTCCTGTGCAACAGAAAATAGAACAAAACATGTTATTTAACGTATTTGGAGACACTTCAATTCATATATTAAAAAGTTAATTTCATATATTAAAAAGTTCATTTCATATATTAAAAAGTTGGAGACAGAAGATCAGATTCTAAACTGCTCAAATGACTGTAAGAGCACTTGTTTGTTTTATGTTGGATTTTTGTTTATACTGTATACTCAACCAAATATGGCATACTTTTTTATTTTTTTTGGAATGTTATTGTAATAAAAATGCAAATAAAATAATTTTGGGAAAAAATTAAATGAAAGTAATAGGTTAATTTTAATTTGCTTCTTGCCTTTCTTTTTTAAATTTTATTTAGTAACACTTCTTTTTAAAAAAATTTGTGTACAGTTTGAGCCCAGGCTCACTACTATCCCATGAAAAACAGTTTTTAACATACATAATTAATATTTTGCAAGAAGACAATACATTTTTGTTTGCATTTAGCTCAGCCAAGTTGGTATAAAATTCTTACAACTCATTCCACATTTAGAATTGTGTGCCCTGAGGACATTTGGCAGTGTGATTAAAAAATCTGAAGCCCTATTTTAGGATTAACGGTTAGTGCCTGACCTTCAGTCTTGGGAAATGCTATGTGGAAATACCTGGTGAGGAAAAAATCCCTGGACTCAGTGTTTATAACGATTCTCTGTCTGTGACTGACAGGTGTTGGTGTTGTAGTCTCTGCAACCACAGGCAGCAGTGGACCTCCATCGTCTGGATCTTCTACACTCAAACGATTCAGTGTCACCATTGTTCCTCCACCTGAAACCCATACGCACCATTAAACAGGTTTGTTTATCTAAACCACTTTCATGCTAACAGAAGCATTAACTAAAATAGCTAATTTACAGAAAACATGAGATATGTATCAAGAAAATCATGGGATTTTAGAGTTGAGAGAATGTGTCATGTTACCTATTTTACAGTCAAATGAAAGCAAACAATAACCCACAACGTAAAGATGAACATCACTTTTAAAATGATTAAAAATGGTAACAAGCAGTGTTACTTACAGCCAGCCTGGATGAAACGTAAGCCGGAGTGAACAGTCTCTCTCCAGTGAAAAACAGGAAGTTGCCTGATTAAAATGGCTCTTGCTGCTTTCAGCCCTTCTGAACTCTGCCTCTTCTTTTAAAAACATTGGTTAACCATTAACATGTCAGTCACACACCAGGAATTCTGGGGAAAAAGTGTCATCTGATGTCCATCCAATGAAATTTGCATTTAAATGTCCAAAGGAAGAAAAGGGAAAGTGTCGGGAAACATTCTCTGCAATCAGATCAACAAATTCTGGAAAACATAGTTAAAGCCAAACCATAAACTAAAAAATATTTTTTGTATTTTGCACACTATTTTACTGTAACATGGGCAGCAAGACAATTGTAAAAAAAACATTGTTTACAGTATGTTGTTGAAAACCACAATGAACTGTATGTTTTCTAATGTAGTGTCCTCAATCAGTTTACAACAAAGTTTATCACAAAAACTGGCAGTTGGCCAAATGTGTGTGTATATACATATATATGTATATATATATATATATATATATATATATATATATATA
>NC_056498.1:56709295-56724492 GCF_014905685.2 Nematolebias whitei | reverse complement strand
ATGTTAAGCTAATGTGTACAACATGTTTAGCTAATGTATATAACATGTTAAGCTAACATGTATAATATATTGTCACAAGACCCAGTTTACAGAATATGTCATGTATTCCTAAAAGATATGGGAAAGACATGTTTTATAAAGCATGCTAACTATGCTACTATAAGAAAAAGTCTTTAAAAAACATTGTAGATTGATATCTGTCATGGGGAGCACGGTGGCACAACTGGTAGAGCTGCTGCCTCTCAGTGAACAGGTTCCTGGTTCAAATCCCAGTCCAGGAGTCTTTCTCAGTGAAGTTTGCATGTTTTCTCTGTGCATGGTGGGTATTCTCTGGATACTCCGGTTTCCTCCCACAAACCAAAAACATGCATGTTAGGCTGACTGGTCCCTAGGTGTGAGTGAGAGAGTGAATGGTTGTTTGTCTCGTTTGTCTCTATGTGCCTCTGTGATGGACCTGCGACCCGTCCAGGGTGTACCCTGCCCTTAGCACAGTGATTGCTGGACATGGGCACTGGCGACCCCCGTGACCCAAAATGGAAGAAGCAGGTAAAACATAATGGATGGATGGATATCTGTCATGAAGAACATTTATTTTCCAATTCTTTATGCGGCCCTTTGCTTGCTGCTTTAAATGCCTTGAAGTGGCCCTTTGGAAAAAAAAAAATGTTGCCCACCTCTGCCCTAAAAGAAGAGGTGGTAAAAGGACAAAAAGAACAAATTTATTTAATACAAAAGTTGACCAAAAGATCAGTAAATCATTTATTTTACGTTACATTATTACTGTAATTGCAGGACTGATACTGTGATTCACTGAACATGTAAGTTACTGTAAAAATCACAGCAATGCAATGAAAACATCCCAGAAACATTAAATTAGGATTTTTTTTTTTTAACCAGCAACAAGTTACAGAGATGTTTGGTAATACCAAGGGGTGGAAGTAACAAATTCCAAATACTCACATTACTGTAAATAAGTAGATTTTTGGGTACTTGTAATTTTCTGAGTATTTCTTTCAAGTGTGTAATTTTACTCATACTTAAGTGCATTTTAGACCATGTAATCCACTTTGCTACTTTTAAAATCAGAAGTCGCTACTGAGTACGGCCACAATTTGAATTAATATTCAAACCGTTCATCCGCGTCTTTGTAGCCAATAAGGCTCTCAGAGCGCGAATGCGCCAATTACCTATGACATAAGCAAAGAACAACTCTGTAGAGTAAAGAGTCATTTATGGACCGAAAATTTGGAGGAAAAGCCAAAATGGAGCCAGAGGACAACACTGTCAACACAGAAAACAACGAGGTAAAGGCTGAGGACGAGTGCCCGTGGTCGTACCTGGAATTTTTCATGTACATAAAAGGAGACAGTGTCCAGATGCAAACTTTGTTTGATCTCTAAGGTGATGGCAGCTTACAAGACTTAAGCATCTAATCTCAAAAAACATATTGATGTATACAAGGTTTGACAGCTACCTGTACGATATTGCTGTTTTATTGTTTGTATGTGTGGGTTATTAGTTTGGCTAAGTATGCAAAGAGCTTAGATATTGTCTCTGCCATCAGTTTGAGATGGAGTTACTGAGCGTCTGAGAAATGTGCTTTGACTGTATCTATTATATACAGTAAATCAAACTGAAGACCTTCTATTGACAACACAACAAAACATCAACTGGTTCAAAAGTAATTACTACTCTGAGTAGTTTTTGAGAAGAGTACTTTGTATTTTTACTTAAGTATTTTTATAACACCAGCACTTTTACTTGTAATTGAGTATAATTTAAGCAGTGTAACAGTACTTGTACTTAAGTACAAATTTTCAGTACTCTTTCCACCTCTGGTAATACCAAATAAAAGTTGGTAAATGACTACATTTACAACGCTGCATTGTGAGTTTTGAACTTTACGCATTTACCAATGATAAGAACAGTTAACAGTTTGTGTATTTAATTGAATCAGATACATGCGAGAACAACTGACAACTTTCCCACCTGAGGCAACCATAGAAACAGCCGTGGCGAGCCACAGTTTTTACACATCAGTTGTTTTTTTTAATCTGCACAACAGATACATAAAAGAAAGATTTGGCTCTTATTGTTTTTTTTTATTGTGAATATGATGAGTTCAAATAAGCAGCAGGCAGTGGCAGACAAACACAGAAAAAATGTTTATCTTTAAGATTCTGAAACTGTTTCAACCCTCAAGTGAAGAACACATTTTGTTGTCTTCAGAAAAAAAGAACTAATATCCACATGCTTGATTGTAAAGATGATGATGATGAGATTGGGAGAGATTATCTCCTCTCAGTTAAGCTGCAGCCTTCAGTAGCCTGAAGTCAGCATGTGCTGTTCACTTCGCCTGCAGAGAGGGAAGTCTGAGCTGCTAAAGCCCTGCAGTCATCGACATGACCTTACATTTAGAGATAAAGTGCACCCTATTTGTGCACATATGGTCATATGTTTCAGAGTAGGTTTGCACACATATCATCTTTGCATAGCATTATCCAGGTTGCCATTGCACCAGCAGTCCTCTTCACGTGACCAAAACAACAGGCAGCGGTGTCACTGAAGGAGCTCCTGCCGTCCTGTGATGTCAGGATAAATCTGAGCTATATGCTGAGCTGCAACATGGTGCGTTTCATATGTGCGCTTCTATAAATCTGGTCAGCCATAATAAAATACAACTTTTATGTGATTCAGTCTCAGCCAATGTAACACATTCCTAAAAATAATATATTTGCTGGTGAAAACACCAAAATGACCATGTGAATTTAATTCCCTACTTTTCATTTCCAGTTTAGTCTAAAATTTTAAACCAATGATAAATGCTCACACAAACAAAGTTATTTATGCCACTATGTTATTTTAATCTCAAAGCATGTGCTTAAAATGATGCTCGATGTCAGGTACTGTAAGTTACTTGCAAAAAAACTCAAAATGGGGGGGGGGGGGAATTAAGATTACCCCATACAACCAACTTAAAAGTTGCTAAAATAGAAGTTAGACAAATGTACAAAGCTTTTGACTGGCTTCTGCACTTTTAAAAGATTAGTCTGCAAAAAGTTAACGTTTTCTGTTCACACCAGTTAAACTGGGTGTTTTTCTGGACTTGATGTCAGGGAGCATAGAGGCTAAAGTCCAAAAGATCTATGTGCACTTCTAATGTGAAGCCACCCTGCTGTTGTTCTAAAGGTTACATGGAGGACCCAAACACACCTAAATGTCAGCAGTTTGCAAAAGGAAACCAAACGTTATTAACACTTAATGAAAATTACATGTACTGAACAACAAAAGTCCAAGAAAGCATCCAATCAAGTGGGAAATAAATACATTGAAATGCTGACCGAACAAGAATGTTATTAAACACATAAACAACTTTATTTCTGCCCTGTAATTTGACTAGATGATGATAAAACAAAGATTTCAGGAGCGGGGAATGGAAGTGCAGCCTGATAAACAGCAGGGCACATCAGCAAACCTGGTACGTGTCAAGTCCTCCAAGTTTTCACCTGGATCAAACTGAGAACACAAATCATGCCGGTAAACTGTCACAGTCTTATTTTAAGGAGGTTTTTTTATTTTAACACCTGAGTGGTTGGGTTTAATATCTCTACATGCATATTTTTTTGTGTTTCTTGCTT
Organism: Nematolebias whitei; assembly: GCF_014905685.2. Classification (NCBI taxonomy): domain Eukaryota; kingdom Metazoa; phylum Chordata; class Actinopteri; order Cyprinodontiformes; family Rivulidae; genus Nematolebias; species Nematolebias whitei. The sequence goes on along the minus strand of NC_056498.1, from coordinate 56,720,854 downwards.
TCTTCTCTTTACCTTGAAGACCTATGACTGTGTTGCCAGGTCTAAGAACAGCCACATCATCAAGTATGTGGATGATACCACGGTCATGGGTCTGATTAGCAACAATCAGGCATATCAGGAAGAGGGGGCACATCTTGTGAACTGGTGTGGGGAAATAACCTGGTTATGAATGTCAACAAAACAGCTCATTATTGACTTCAGGAAAACAAAAACACATCACACGCCGCTGCTCATACATAACATAGAGGTGGAGGTGGTGAAGAGCATCAGGTTCCTGGGATGTACCGTACTTGCAGCCATACACGTCGCACCGCCGTATAATTCGCATCAGTCCAAATATGTCTAATGAAGTGGAAATAAACATAAATACGTCGCTTCGCCATACAAGTTGCATCTATTATGCATCACCACTGACAACCCGGAAATGTGGACCGGTGTTGTGCCAAAAATCGTTTGGCTGCCAAATGGTGGCCATGGGAGTGTGCACAGGACTTTAACAAGAATTTAATAAGAATAACACTTAAAAACAATTATTTGTTTACTTGAAATTATAGTAAAGGTGTGTCTCAGTCTAACTTTTTCTCAATAAATGCACTTTAACGGTCAAATCATCTGCATTTCAAAAGCCGATTTGTGGAAGCGCGCAGATGGACGACTCGCTGTGCATTTCTTCAAAATTTAACAAGCGAACCACCTAAAAACAATTATTTGTTTAGTCGACATTATAGAAAAGGTGCGTATCAGTTGAAGTTTTCCTTAATAAATGTACTTTAATGGTCAAATCAGCTGCATTTCGCCTGGGCAGCGCGGCGAAATGTAGCTGATTTGCCGTTTGCTCCAGGAGTTCCGGAGTGAGACAAAGGTGGCTTGGTATGGCAAGCCAAGTGTCTCATTAATAGCCACTTTTACCAATTAATGAGACACTTGGCTTGCCATATGAGTCGAGGGCCCTCTAGTGGCTGAAAATGGTAGTGTTCATTAGATTCCATATTAGAATGAATGAAATTGTCAGATATCAGCCAAAAATTGGGTTATAAATACGAGGGGGAAAACCATGAATATGTCGCAGCACTGTATAAGTCGCAGGCATGCTAATATATATATGCTTTATATATATAAAAAAATAATGTATGTGACTTATACAGTGAAAAATACGGTACATATAACCAATCAGCTGTCTTGGTCAAGAATCATTGGTACCTAAAGTGAAGACAGCCCAGCAGCGTCTGCACTTCCTCCATAGGCTGAAGAGATCACACCTCCTGCCTCATGTCCTCACCACATTCTACAGAGGAATCATGGAGAGCATCATGACCAGCTGCATCTCTGTTTGGGAAGAAAGCTGCCTGAATGCAGACTGGAAGGATTTGAGGAGGGTGGTGAGAACCGCAGAAAAGAACATTCCCTCCATCCAGGACATTGGTCTCAGACACTGTCTGACCAGAACAACAGAATCAAAAGAGACAACTCACACCCTCGGTATGGGCTGTTTACTTTGTTGACCTCTGGCAGAAGGTACTGCAGCCTGAGGACCAGAACCACCAGGTTCTGCAACAGTTTCATCCCACACGCTATCAGACTGCTGAACTCGGGACACTAATGAAGTGACCACAAACACACACAGGCATCCTTAAACACCAAAGTCTATAAAATCCATGTAAATTATGTAATGAAATGAAATTGTGTTCAATTTTGCATGACAATAAAGTTTTTTTTTATTTATTTTGGTGATTTTGTAAATCCTAATCAAAAGGTTTCACTAAGTTTTACTCAATAAAATATTCCCAAGGTCAATTTCTGTCTTCATCACAAGGTTAACGTCCTATTTGTCTTTCCACTGTAGTGCCAGATACATCAGATTTGACTCCAAGCGTTATTGTATGAGCATGTACTGAGTGTTCACCACCTGCTTTTTGATCTTTGGAGGTTATGACTATAAACCTCCCTGAGGTTAGGCTGAACTTTGACTTTAGAAAAATGTCAGCTAAATTAAAGAAATTCTAAAAGATCTGCTTAAAACCTACAAGCAAGGAAACAAAGCTGAATTTATACAAACTTTAATCCGCCTTTGGAAAGTGCTTTGTAATCAATGAACATATCAGATTGGTCAACAGGGATTTGATAATATTTGAAAACATTGCTGAATATACATTAAGAAGTAGATGTTTAATCAAAGTGATCGGGTCACAGAGTTATTAGGCTTCTGTTAATGAAACATTATTTACTGCTTGCAAACATTTTTTTCATCATTCCTCACATATTTCTAAGAAGGCTCGTCATTGCTGCATGTGATCACTGTTAAAAGCTGCACTTTTATGCTTCTCGTAATGTGATATAAATCAAAAGCTGTCTTCAAAAGCATTATTTCTAAAGTCTGCTCAGCCTTCAGTTGCATTATCAGCATCACTGTATTTCCTGTGTAACTGTCAGGAACAAGAGGAACACAAACCACACACGATGCAAAGCTGCACACCGTGTAAAAATGACTTTTCCTTTTTTTTTTTTTTTTAACTCAGCAGCATACTGACTGCAGACTTGCATTTTCAGCCTTAAATTTGCTGCATGATTCATTTTTAGGTTTGTTGCTTTTAGTTTTTTTTTTTATACGCAGCATGGCGGGGACGCAGAAAGGGGGATGGTGGTTTCAGTTAGTCGGCAGTGGCAATGTCAAAATCCAGAAGAACCCGTTTCCCCTACTTCACTTTACTCACAATTCAGCTTTTGTCTTGGAGCAACGGAAATGGCAATGAAGGCCACCTGAAATGGAATAGCTGAGCTGAGGTTCTGCACATACCCACAGAAAAAGACATTTCTTTTTTTTTTAAATTAAAACTCTTTATTAAACATGATCAGATCAGCTCCAGAAGAATAAGGGGACCCTGTCTTTTTAAGAGCACTCAAACAATATTTTCTAAAAAGATAACCAGTCATTTCCAGACAAGGGGAAAATCTGCACAGGCACAATTATAAAGCACCGTTTGTTTCCAGGTGGAAATAGAAATCTGATTATTCGCACTTATTTACAGTTAGGCAAGAGTGTGCGTTGTTTTTAACAGTGGGGCATAAATGGTACATAAATATAACTAATAACAGTCACATACATTCACATGTCCATCTAAAACAATGTCTGCATTGATCTGATTTTTAATATCCAAAGCACACATAGGCTCATTATAACCTTCTTAAAGCAAACACTAGTGTGATCAAACAAGACCTGCTGTTAAGTTTGTTTTAACAAAAGGTAACAGAAATGTAAATGTATGACTGTGATAATCCAGGAATTAAAAATGCAACTTATATCAATTTCCTGTTTAATTCATCTTTTTTTTTTCTATCTACTTTAATGGGGTCCCATTTGTAAAGTTACACAGTCAAAAATTAATAGCAATATTTTGGTTTATTTAGCCTTTAATAAACACAAAAGTTTTTTTTTCTTCCAAAATATATATTTGATATATAGTTTCACCATGTTATTCATACATGTTTATAAATGTCATGGTTCCAAACTAAATATTCCATTTACAAGATAAATATTTAGTTTACAAACTAAATACTTAACTTGAAAGTTAAATATTTAGTTAATACACCAAATATTTAGGAGTAAATTAATTTCCAAGCTAAATAATTATTTTCAAAACTAAACATTTAAATTCTAAGCCAAATGTTTATTGTCCAAGCTAAATATTTAATTTCCAAACTAAACATTTAATTTCTAAGCTGAACATTTGATTCCTAAATTAACTATTTAAGTTGCTAAATAAACATTTAGCTCAGACCTAAATATTTATGTTCCAAGCTAAACATTTAATTTCCAAAATAAATATTTAATTTGCTAACTAAATATTTAGCTCAGACCTAAATATTTAGTTTGGAAATTAAATGTTTAGTTTTGAAAATAAATTTATAGCTTGGAAATTAAATATTTAATTTACACCTAAATATTTAGTTTACTAACTAAATATTTAACTTACTAGTTAAGTATTAAGTTTGTAAACTAAATATTTAGTTTGGAATTGTGACACTTATAAATCTATGAATAACTTGGTGAAATATGACTTTGTACAAAAAAAAAGAAGCTTTTTTTTTCTTATGAAAGGCTAAATAAACCAAAATATTGATGTTAATTTTTGACTGTGTAACTTTACAAACAGTGCCACATATACTTTGTCATTTTAAACCACAATATTTTTTAATCTCTTTTTTAAATTCTTCAGTTGTCAGACTTTTGTGTACTGTATTTTTTGGACTATAAGGAGCACTTAAAATCCTTTAACTTTCTTAAAAATCTACATTGAGCATTATACAGTAGTCCCTCGCTACTTCGCGTTTATGGCGGACTCGCTCTATTGCGGTTTTTCAAAATAAGACTGGACATGACACACAATTGGCTGATTGATAGATGAGCCGCACGATCGGCATGGAATTTTTATTTAAAATAAATTATTTTACATTATTTAGCACCTCCTGCACCTTTGTGCAGCCCATACTGCAGGATAAACTTCCTGATCAGATGTTCAGCATGCAGATTGGAGAAGTGGGCGTGGCCAAGAGCGCTTGCAGGTGGCAAAGAACAGAGGAGGAAGGGAACTGAAATCATGACATTCTGTGCTCTTTTAGAGCGTTTAGAGTTTAGAAACATTGTTTAGAATATTGCAATAGTGTGGGAAGGGTTTAAAATGCCTTAATATATATCTATATAAATAATAAAATAAACTACTAGTTGTACTACTATTCCTACTTTGCGGTTTTTCACTTATCGCGGGTCTTCAAGGTATAAGGATCCCCCGTGATAAACAAGGGACTACTGTATATACATAAAATCCGGTGCGCTTTGTGTATGAAAACAAACTCGTTCATTGATATTGCACCTTATAATCTGGTGCGCCTTATAGTCCGAAAAATACGGTACATACTAACACTTTCAGAAATTATGTTTGCTTTGTTTGATTGTCATTGGTAAAGTTTTGTAGGCAAGTTTAAATAAACTAATGTGTTGTATAAGACTTATTACATGTTCAAATACAGTACTGTATAGTGATTTATTCTGCAGTCACAGTGCAGCTGAGATCAGCTACAATAAGTTATTTATGTGTATTTAACTATAGTACATTGAAAAAAGCACTTTTACACAAATCTCTATAAGTTTGAAGTCATTTTAAACACATTCCGTTTGAATAACTACTGCATTTATATTTCTTACAGGAAAAAAAAAACATTCATGGGAATTAATTAGCAACTTAATATTTATTTGATCTATACAATATTACATTTAGCTACCTAAAGTAACGTCTAGGCCCCTAATTCAATGCATTTAGTCTAGAATTGATTAATTATCAAAGACATTCAATCAGACAGATTTTTTAAGTTTAGCCACTGAAATTATTCTCTTTGTTCATTCCCACTGGTCTGCAGGAAAGTGGGTGTGAGGTTGATTTGAGCTGAAGCTCAGCACCAGTTCAGCAACACGTCTCTCTGAATAAAGGCAATCTTTAAGCAGACCCTAAACTCCGAACAGACGCCTTCAGGCAAGTGATGATCATGTGATTATCTTATGGATACCCTTCAAATCATGCTGTGGTACAAAAGTCTTTTTAAGGCAAATGTGAGTACTGATTTACAAAAAGAACAGAACCACTTTCTGAAAAGTTTGCAATGGCACAAGACATATGAAATGACTCCTATACATGGTAAATAAATAAAAGTTATGTTTACATTCACCTTTTAAACTGCATTCATTTCATTTTCTTTTTTTTTTTAATCTTAAGTTTCTAAAATCAAGTGCAGCACCTTTGTTCTTTATCACAAAACATTCATCGAATCAAACGCCATCGTTCCAACATTACGAAGGCTTCAGCTACAAACCCAAGAGGCCGGCGAAGCAAGAGCTCTTCTTTGCCTGCAGTTTTAGAAAGAAACACTAAGACACATTCAAGTGCATTACGAGCATCAGAAAGAGCAGTTTTTGATGCTTACATTACTTGTGACTTTAAAGTGTGCTTTATGATGTTGTGCATTATAGCAAGCTGTTATTTGGTCAAACTGCATTTGGTTACCGTAAGGTTGGACGAAGGAAGATGTAGGAAATGGAAGAAAAAAATGGGGTTGTATAACAGATAAAGACACAAAGGAGAGTTGGAGCAAAGCATACTGCCTTAAGGCCCTTCTGGAAGGTGCTGAAACTCTGCTAATGTCTTCTGTAGAGTTGTCAAAGTGCAAGACTGTGAGCACTGGAAGCTGAAGCCTGTGCACGCTGCACCACTCCTGGACACTTCTCCCTCTTCTGCAGCTTATGGTTTTGAAACAAGCCCTCGTTTCGTGGAGCGCCATGGGTTCCATCTGGAAAAGTCAATAGCCCTGGAGGCGCAGACACAGCCCACCATGACCAACCACAGGGAGAAAATATTGACATACTGATGCTGTTCCAGTGGAGTCAGAGACTCACCGTATCCCTCCACACGCCCGTCTTTGAATTCTCCCTCAAACTTCATGCCGTCGTATCGACTGAACACTCCAGTGCCTTGAAACTTTCCATGTGAAAATTCTCCTTCGTATCTGGCATCATGTGAAAAGAGCAGGTTGACTTTGAGAACTTTGGACAGAATTGTCCTCCATTTCTGTCTCATGCTTGCTCACATACCTGGACCCGTCTGTGAAAAGCAGGACACCAGAACCGTGAAAGAGTCCGTTCTCAAACTGACCCATGTAGCACGTTCCGTCTTGAAACTTGAGCTGGCCAAGGCCATGCCGCCGACCTGGAAAAAAACAACACATTTTACTGAAAAATGGATCAAATAAACCATCGAAACCAGTGGTGTAGTCTACATTTTTGTAGTGGGTATACTGCGGTAAAGTTAGTTTTACGTTGGACACCAATGAAGCCACGGCGAATGTCCAATGTCCAACGTAAAACTAACTTTACCACGGTCAGTCCTTATGCTGTGCTTAGAAACCAAAGTACACTGGTTAGTACAATGTAATTGTCAATTTATTTAGCGTTTTAAGCATATTGACATTTCCAAATTTCTCTGATGCTTATATAATAATAAATGAATAAAGTGTTATGTGTTGTCAACATTGTATGTTCCCATACAAAGACGAACTTGGCTCTCTGCATTTGACCCATCACACCTGGTATACACCCAGGTGGGGCAGTGGGCAGCTATGTAAGCTGCCTGGGGAGCAATTCAGGATTGGGTGTCCTGCTCAGAGACACCACGAGATGTGCAATGACCGGGGATCGAACCCAGGACCTTCGAGTCCCGAGTCGACTGCCCTGCCCCTTCACCATCTCGGCCCCATAATATATTTGAATAAATGTACAACAAACTTTGTACAACAGTTGGCTTTTTATTAAAAACATGTTATAGAATTTATAAAACAGTATCAAAGCAAAACATGTTCAAGTATTAAGTAGTAAGTACAAAAGTGTTAATTATACAATAACTCGCTGGATAAGTGAATGTAATAAACAAGCTCTGCATACCGATAGATTGCTATGGAAGCATTTAATTGCCGTTTAACGTATCAATGATACGTGCCTAATGGTATGTCACGTATCACTGGGCACTTTTAAGTGGGTATACTGGAATTCTTAAGCTTTTCTAGTGGGTATACTCTGAATATCCGCGTATCGCGTAGACTACACCACTGAATGAAACATGACTATTTTTAACATGAAACATTTGGTTTAACTCAGGGCTATTCAACTGGCAGCCCGCGGGCCATTTCCAGCCCACGGGTGACTTCAATCCAGCCCAATTCATAAAAAGAATAATCCTTTTTGGGGGGGCTCTGAGTTGGGGTTCTCTTTATTGCATTTATGATTCAATACAATAAAATAAACAAATTTAAACTGCAACAGATCATTGTAAACTTTGGTTTGATTACATAATGACTTTAATCGCTGGATGTCCGGCCCCCGAGCTGTTGGCTTTCAGAAACTATGGCCCCATGAGCAGTTTTGTTGAATAGCCCTGGTTTAACTAGTATTTTTTCTAAACCAGTGTTTAATTATATCTTCTTCTTCTTTCGGCTGCTCCCTTCTTCAGCGGTCGCCACAGCGAACTAAATTGCACAAAGACTTGGCGGTTATTTTACGCAGGATGCCCTTCCTGACGCAAGCACAGACCACCGAGCTACCACAGCCCTCAATGTGTGGAGCAGAGAGCTGACATCTAGGGTGCATGGAGGAGCAGATGGTGGGGGTTAAGGGCCTTGCTCAAGGGCCCAGAGTGGGGCAAATGAGGGTGGAGGCAGGTGGTGGTGTTGGTACCTGGAGTTGAGCCGGCCCACCTTCTCTACCCTCTGCGCCACCACTCCCCTTTTATATATATATATATATTTAAAAAAAGTTAATTGACAAAATCAACCCAACTTGCAATGCAAATGCTTTGTAGTTTGACATTTATATTTTGTAGAGCCATTGCATGTGACTGGAAAAGGTCAATGCTTAGATTTAAAACCCACTTCCAACCAAATGAGATAAAGGTTTACTGCTGAATTAGTAGTCCCATCTGCCTCCTGTACAAGTGGGAATTACGGCAGTTTAATCCTGAAGGTTTCAAGTGATTTCTATTTTAGGAACCAAACTGTGACAACAGTCAAGTGTTGGATTTCCATTTAACTCACATTTGACTATACAGTAGTACTGAACCTTAGACTTGTGTCTAGCGTGTGCAACAGCCACAAAAATTTAACAATTTGATTTATATTTAAGAACCGCCCACACCTTCAGTTCCAAACGCCAAAGTCAGAACTACTGTACTCAGTTTGGTTGTGAACATGTGACGATACCCACAGCAGTTAATTGGGATTCCTCTAAATAGCGTGTTTGCATGAATATGTAAGAAAGTTGTATTATTTTAAATTTAGCACAATTTTTAGAACTTTAACTTTAACACTGATAATCAAGCACATACCTAGACAGCATATCTGTGACCTCAGCTTAAAAATGAGGTTAAAAAAAAATAGTTGATGTCATGTTAATGTGCTAAAAAACCTGGAGAAATCTCGAGGTAAAGTGTGAAGTACATAAACAAGAGAGGCCTCTCAGGTAAAGAATAAAATAAAATTATGAATGTCGGCTTCTTACTTCATACAGAAACGTGAAATAAATTTCTATCATCTAAATAAAACAATAAATATACACTTTTAAAACGTTTCAAAATGCCCATTTTCTCAGGTCCTTACAATTTGTTAAATAACTGTGATACACAACATCAGTAACTGTGCCACTGTCACATTTTTTTAATATAAAAAAAAACTTTTTTTTAATTACTCTATTTCAACATTACACGTGTCCTCTCAGTATTATGTCCAATAATATTAACATTTAAATGTTGGTAACATTTTAAACAATGTCAAACTGGTGACAAACAAGTTGTAATAACATATTACAGTTATCTCTTACAATTTTTAAATGGCATACAAAAATAAAGCACTAGTTTAAATTTAAAATCCAGACGTATCTGAAACACTGAAATAAATCTTAACTGTTTGAATAGACAAAAGCATCGTATCCTATCTTTTAGATGTATAAAAAGTACTGACACTGTCGCTGGTCTCAGATTTGTTCTGATTAAAGGCTGAAAGAAGCGGCGTGTTTTCTTTAAAGTTGTGAAATATATAACCATCTTGCCTTCTTTCCACTCGCCGTGGTATTCTTCCCCACTGGCGTAGGTAAAAGATCCTCTGGTCAGAGTCATGGTACTCCTGTGTTTTCAAGACACAAACACACATTGGTGACTGGTAATTTATATTTATAAAATTATAAACACTTTAATAATATTAGTCTCAGGAAAGAGAGAGTAAAACTGTCTCTCCAGGACAAATATTTATGTTTTTGTTCGATTAAAAAAAAAATCTATGTGTCAGGGTTAGCCTCAAAAGACCAATCAGTATTATGACGTATTAAATGGTCAGATCTGTTTGCCTTTTTTGTAGTCTATAGCACACTGAAATTAATTCTGAAGTGAATTGGTGCTTTATTATATTATTATATAGTATTATAGCTATATAAATAAGCAGCAATTATATGTAACATATCCAAATTTTGTTGTATAATAATCAACTTAATTCAAATTATTATTACCCCTAGACCTGCTCTGCAACCGTCCATGTAGTGACTCATCAATGTGATTTTTATTTTTACATAGCAGTTCAGAAAAAACTGCAGTAATAAAAAAAAAAAACATTGTTTTTTAGTGACTTTCCCTTTAAAACAAATGGCTGCGTTGCAGAATGGCAACCAGGTGTAATTTTACCCAGGCGGTCGCCAGCAAATAAATAATTCATCACACAAACACTGAAACCACCGCGCATAATTACAGATATCTATTAAAGCTGTCAATGTTTCGATTAACACAAAGCCCCACATACTAGCTACATGTTGCTGAACAGGCTGTCGCTTTGACTGGAAATTTAAACCGGCTGTCACCTTTAACAACACATCTGTAAGAGGAATTCAGGAGCACCTAAACGGATATAATTTACCTGCACAAAAGAGTCGCGGTCCCAGGCGCATGGAAGACACCTTTCAGGAGCGGAGGGGCGTAAATAAATAAAAGCACCAGCTGAAAACGCGATGCTGCGTTCAGGCGCTGCTCGTAAAGTTCGCTAAACGGCGGCACGGCACTGGCGCGTGTAAACTAGAAAGACCTTTATTCGTTTGATAAGAAAACAGACATAAAACCATTATAACTAATTTATTTTGACTTTACAATCAATTAATTAACATTGTTTTAGTGAGCTATTCTTCTAAATTAAGGGTTTCAACGCAAAAATTCCGGCTGTCACTGAATGCAGCTTTAAAGAAAAACGCTCCATCTGAGGAAAAAGATACAGCAGTGTGATTATATTAAAAAAATAAGCTTTGTTTTCTTTTAAATTTGCAGATTTAAACTAATATTGTCTCATCACATTTACACAGATGTAAATGATTGTTCCATCATATAATCTGTAAGTAGACAGGCCTCACAGACAGTATTCATTCAACCTTTATTTAGACAGGTAAATCCCATTGAGCCTCGAGGACTCATTTACAAGAGACCTGATTTCAACAAAGAATGATGACAACAGTGGACAACAATAGACATCCACAAAAAAGGCATACAGATTAGTTTTTTTTTTTTTTACAAATAAATGGTAAATGGACTGTACTTATATAGCGCCTTTCTATCTTATTTCAAGATACTCAAAGTGCTTTACACTACAATCTGTGTTCTCATTTACCCATTCATACAGCACTCTACTAGATCTCTACAAAGCTAATTAAACAAATCATTCTAATGAGATTAATCAGTGCTTTTAGATCACATTCATACACTGATGGGACACACATCAGAGGCTATGAGGGGTTTAGTGTTTTGCCCAGGGACACTTCAGCATGTGACTGCTGGTGGATTTGAACCCCCAACTCTCGTATTGGAGGACGACTGCTTTAACCATTCAGCCACAGCCGCCCCAATAAATAAGTTGGCAAAAACAAACAAACAAACAAAAAAAGTAACAAAAACAGCTAGATTATAAGGTGAATATTATAGTATTATTGTGTGTGTATAT
>NC_056498.1:56681631-56704295 GCF_014905685.2 Nematolebias whitei | reverse complement strand
ACTAGCGTTTGTGCAGCTTTAGTTTATGAGATATTAAGAAATATAATTTTGCCCGATGACGTCACCACTCCCGTCTGTTTTGGAGCAACATGGGGGGATGGTGACGTCATCGGGGCGACATTATATTTCTTAATATCTCATAAACTAAAGCTGCACAAACGCTAGTTTCACCGGAACACACGAGCACTAATGAAGCACTACAAAAGTAGACCACTCCCGTCTGTTTTGGAGCAACATGGGGGGATTGTGACCTTTGGATGAGCTAAAAATTAATCTTTAATATCTCAGAAAGCAAAGCAGCACAAACGAAAATTTTAACGGCACAAACCAGCACTAACGGAGCACTAACCATTCAGACTGCTTTAATTTTGGAAGTGGGTGGGGTGTCAGCTTCACTCAGCTCATTTTAGGAGGGTGAATGGAGCATGCACTAGCTGGTTTCAATGGCAGGTAAATCTGACAATCATCAGCATAACAATGGAATGAAATACCATGTTTTCTCAGGATAGACCCCAGTGGGAGCAAACAGAGTGAGAACAGAAGGGTTCCAAGAATCGAGCCCTGTGGGACCCCGCAGGAAAGAGGCATTGAAGCAGATACATTATTACCAACCATGACACCAAAACTCCTGTCATGCAGGTATGAGTGGGAACCATTCTCATGCAGCACCTGTAATCCCAAACCAGTGATCCTTCTGCAATATAAGGACACTGTGGTCAACAGTAGCAGCAGTAAGATAAAGGAGTACATGTACCACAAATTGACCAGAATCATTTGATACCAGAATATCATTACAAACCCTCACTAACGCTGTTTCGGTGCTGTGAAGTTGCTTAAAACCAGGCCGAACAATCTCAACAATTCTGTTCTCATTCAAAACCTCATTTGTTTATTAGTTTGCCTTCTTATTAATTCAGCCCAGCCTACAATTTTGCTTTTATGTCTCCTCTATTTCCACTTACATTACTTTAATCCACCCCTCAATTTAGGTCAGCAGCAGCAACTAGTGCTTTCCACCCATTGGTAAATAACTGGTTCTTAGTTATTCTATTTTAGCTCAACTATGATATAGTTAACAGCAACTTCCAATTTCCTTTTTGTCTATTGTGTGCTTTGACATTTATAAGTTCAGTTATAGGTCAGGAGGGCCTAAATTAACTTGACGAACTGGTACAGATGACAATATTTGTTGTTATACTGGCGTTATGGACAAGTGTAAGCAGAAACGGAGTCTACAAAAATATTAAAGCAAACATAAGAGGTGGTGTAACGTAGATAAATGCCATTAATATCGTATTACATCCAGAATAGCAAAAATAATAAAGCTTCAAATTTTGTTGGACAGTCTATCAACACGGCTACTAATTTACACACCGATATAATCAGATTATTTGGTTTGGTCTCGGTGACTTTGGACTTTTCCCTCTGGAGCAATTTCCTCATCTGCGCCGCGGAGGCGCGCGCGCTCTCAGAGCAGAGTAGCTTCCTCTTCCCGTGCGCGTGCCCGGCCCGCCAGAGGAAAAATAGAAAATGGCGAGCCTGTGCAAAAAGCAGCAATGCACAATCGACAGGCGCGGCTTTCGGCAGGAACTTGACTCGTGGCGACACAAACTCATTCACTGTGTAGGTAAGAATTCTGGCAGTCGCACATTTTGTAATTCTACTGCTTAAATGTCGCTTCTGCGCGACCTTTATCGGTGTAAATAACCATCTATTACCGCACTAACTGACGGGGCATCTCCGAGCCGCGACTTTTTTTTTTTTTTTTTTGGGGTCCTCAACTGTTTCTCACTACAGCCGGTTTGGGCTGCTAGTTAACTGTTGTGGTCTTTCAACCGCGTCACTTTACCTCTGGTGTTTGTCCGTGTGTGTTTTTGACGTGTTTTGAAGACACGAACTGTCTCCTGGCCTAACGTTAGTTTGTTTAAAGGGCTCCGTGTTTGCTTTAAAGGGAGTGTCAGTTGTTGTTGCGTCGGCCAAAAGCGACCCGTTCTTTGAAAATGCGCGCTCCCGTGCGATGATGATACTGTATTTTAAGGTGGGGGAGGGCGACGCAGACCTTTGAGGTGATGTTCTACTTAACTACTGCCTTCCTCTAAACTACCGCCCCATGGACGCCCATTACTTTACTACAGCCAGGAAGTAATGCAGATCGGCGACTTTCCTTTCGTTTCAAAGGACACTATAAACTTATCTAATGTTAGGTTTATAGGGAAAAAAAACTGTTAAGAGTGTTTTAGACTGTTTGTACGTACATCAATTAGCTTAATGGCTGGACAGAAAGTGCATACATTCCAGTAAGTCTAAAGCCAGTGCCATTTAGGACTAATGGTCTTCAGCTGCAGTCAGAATTAGGATACACACTGTAGCTTGTTGTAATTTATCATTTGGTTGGCATGATTTAAGGTGTTCATTGCAATATCATATAGACAAAAAAGGTAATTAACTTAATCTGCACAATATTTTTCTGATATATATATATATATATATATATATATATATGAATAGAATAGAATAGAAACAGCCGTTATTGTCCCACGGATGTTAAATTCAAGTGTAACAGCAGCAACAGATAAAAAGATTCACACGAAAAGTTCCTAAAATGTTAAAAACATTATATGAAGAAATAAGATAAACAATATCAGTAATAATGTTCAGTATGCGTTGGAACATTGCGAATGGCAGACTATTTACAATACAGTATTCTAGGCAGAGTGGGTGATTGAGCAGAGGTCAGCATGTATTTAATACTAAGTGAGTTTATTGGGAGCAGTGATGGTTGTAGAGTCTAACAGCTGCTGGGAGGAAGGATCTGCGGTAACGCTCCTTTGTGCATTTAGGATGCAGTAATCTGTCACTGAAGGAGCTCTCCAATTCAGCAAGGGCTCATGTATGGGGTGGGAGACGTCCTAAATGAACTACTGTGCTGTTTGTTTACCTTCGGAAAGAGTTGAAGCGACTAAAAATAAGTCAGACTTACTCGCCTAGCAGAAGTTTAGCAAAAGTGGTGTTTTTGAATGTGTAATTCTGTTTTTATGATGCTGCAGCATCCTTCTCAATTCCCAGTTTTTATTCTAGACAGTTATGTTACTCGATTTTTCTCTTCTTTTTTTTAGCGTTTGGCAGCAGATTCACTTATTATATTTCCACCTAAACTACTTAAGAGTGTCAACGCTTGTCCGATTCCTTCATATTTGTTTCCCCGCAGACTACGGGCAGCCTAATGTAGGTCAATCATGTGACTCAAGCTTCCATGCAGTTTGCAGCAGATTCAGCAGCATGCTTTTGTTGACACTGTGTGGACCTGTAATTCAGAATTGCATTTAGTATGTGTGGAAAACTACAGAAGTAAATGACTGATGAAGTCCTTTGGATGAAGGACAAAACGTCTCAACAAAACAAAAAAAGAAACCGACCAGATGACCTGACTGAACTTTGTTGGATTTTCTACCTGGATTACTGAGCATGAACTTTGATACAGAAGTAAACTCATTCAGACTACACAATTTAAAATATTCAAGGATACCCTGTTTTTGTTTGAGTTCATTCCATGAGTAACTTTTTAAAATGTTCTATTGTAAACCAAGTAAAATTGTGCTAATGGACACGTTTGTTGTCTTTGCATCACAAATGTGCAACTTGAGGTTTGTGAAAAGTGCAATTGGATTAACTGGACAAATAGAAGTGCATAATCTTCAAATAAGAATGAGACATAGCTTTGTGATTAAGTTTTATGTTTCAGGCAAATGTCAATTATAAATGAATTATGTCTGGTATATTAAACACTAGTCGAGTAAAAGTTATAACATAATGGGATCATTTTTAATATATTCAATCAATCAATCAACCTTTATTTAGACAGGTAAATCCCATTGAGCCTCGAGGACTCATTTACAAGAGTAAATTCAACAAATGTAATGTAATGATTGCAGAGTTAATTCAGGAAAACAATTATCCAGAGTTAAAGCTGGAAGTTTTTTGCAAGTGACTATCAAATCCCATTCAGATGACGGTCATGTAACATCAGTGACCCAATCACAAGTGGACACCTCAAAAGTGTGAGTGTTGCAGTTAAATGGGTCCTGAGTGACCATGTGTGATCAGCTCCTATACCATAAATAAACAGTACTTCTGCATGGTCACACAGTCTGCTGATCAGTAATCGTAACATCAGGTCTGCTGATGTTTCTGTAAAATTTAATCTACATTCATTGACCTGAACTAAATTGTGTATCAGACACAAATGTGGCTTACTGGCAGCAATATATTCATCAGAAATTGGAAAATTAGACGTGCACCATTCTGGTAGGGTGCATGCTCCCGCAAATAATTATAGAAAAAAAATGAAGGTAATATTTTGGGCCAGTTCAAATTATTTTATGCGTAATAACCTTCCATAAGTACCTGCTTAGAGACAAAAATACCTCATTAAAAAAAAAAAAAAAAAATTAGCAAATATGTTGATGCAAAGGGCCTTTAATAATGAAACGATATTATGGTTGGTTAACAAACGCTACTCACTTTGTCTCGCTATCATGATAAAATGAAAACACCCCAAAAGGCTGTGAAGGTTTAATTTACATTAAATGATTAGTAATATGGATTTGGACTTTTGTGTTAAGGGTAATATTGAAGTAGAGATGCACTGATTCTGGTTTTGTGGGTCGATACCGATGTCCGATTTTTGAATAGCTCTGACCTGCTGATACAGATTTTTTTCTATACAAATTTTCTTTCATTGAACTAACCAGTACAAACTTTTATTCAATATAGCCTGATGCATGCTCAATAATCCAGGTAGAAAAATCTTAAAACGTTAAGTCAGCTCCTCTGGACATTCAAAAACAAAAAAATGTAGAAATGTTTCGCGTTTCATCTGAAAGACTTCTTCAGTCAGACTGAAGAAGTCTTTCAGATGAAATACGAAACATTTCTACATTTTTTTCGTTTTTGTGTTTTTGAATGTCCAGAGGAGCTGACTTAACGTTTTTAGATTTTATTCAATGTTTTTTGTTATTCAAAAATTAACTTGAACAAATATTTACTATAAACAACTTTAATAAACTTAGGTTA
The DNA here is from genome assembly GCF_014905685.2 of Nematolebias whitei. NCBI lineage: Eukaryota > Metazoa > Chordata > Actinopteri > Cyprinodontiformes > Rivulidae > Nematolebias > Nematolebias whitei. Next base: position 56,699,222 of record NC_056498.1, on the reverse strand, counting down.
TTTTTGAAGTGCAGTAGGATATAGGCGTTCTCTGCCTTCAGTAAATAAATAGCAAGTTTATTTCGGCTTCTCCCTTCATTAGGGGTCGCTACAACAAGTGAACCCGTGTGAAAGATTTGCAAATTGTTTTACGCCGGTTTCCCTTCCTGACGCAACCTGGGTTTGAACTTGCAACCTCAGGATTACAAGACCACGGCACTGACCACCGAGCTACCACAGCCCTCCTCTCTTCAATAAATAAATGAATAAATAAATAAAATGTCACTAAAATGATATTAAATTAATATAGGGTCCCGCTGTCTGCAGTGGCATTGCAACAGAAAATGAAGGAAATCAAAGAATACCCCCTTTTGTGCACCAACACTTACCCCGAGATGCGGTAGAGGTAGGGCAGCCGACTCGGGACCCCAAAGTCCCAGGTTCGATCCCCAGCCATTCCCACATGTCGTGGCATCTCTGAGCAAAACACCCAATCCCCAATTGCTCCCCGGGCACCCACATAGTTACCCACTGCTCCACCTGAGTGCATCCCAGGTTTGATGGGTTAAATGCAGACAACCAATTTCGCCATTGTATGGAACATACAATGATGACAACACAAAGCACTTACTTACAAAGCACACGTTCTTAAAGAAATAGTTTAAGGTAGTGATAACTCCACTGAACACCACTTCAGAACCCTGAACCACTTTACTAACATTTATCTTTTTTTTATTTTTAACCTAACTTAAAACATAAAAGCACATAAGAACATGAAAGCCTCAAAATGCACATTTAACTTCAAGTGTTCAATTTGTACTTTGCAAAAAAAAAAAAAGAAAATGGTGCACCATCATGTAATATTAAATCAAAACACAGAACAGCACTTAAAACATATTCCTTTTTAACCTTTTATCTTTTTACTCAACTCAGATCACAAGTGTGTAACACAGAACACGTTCAAAATATTTTAAAACACTGCAAGTGTTCAATTTGCACTTTGTAAATGGAAGTATGTGCACCAAGTACTATAAAACAACAACAACAAATGCAACAAGGCAATTTTATGTTCTTGTCAACAAATACTGGCACACTGCAATCACTTCAGCATTGGTAAGTTTTTCTTCACAAACAAAAGCATTTCTACCATGTCATCATCTTTCGTTGTTAATTCCAGCCAAGGGCAGCAGGGGTATCTGGTGGTGGACATCTGTGATCTCATGCTGCTTTTGCCTTAGCCGCTTAGCTTTGCTTTCCTTACTGGGTATGTTGAGGGTGATACAGTATTAAATGTCAAATTCAATTTGTTGTCCCTGATGTTTTTGTTGTCGCTCCTCCACAACTAATTTCTTCTTTATATCTTCTTTATACAAGCTGTTAGCTTTTGGTTTCCTTTACTCAAAAAAACAAAAAAAAAACAACCTTCCTCACTGAAGACCTGTTTGTTGTGGCTTCTGTGGACTGTGCTGATGGTGCGTTCACGGACCGAAAAAATGTAGGAAATTCTCTGTACTAACTGTATAAAACCTTTGGGGAAAAATTGTTAATTATTTTGAATTTTAGGATTTGTCGGGCCGGTCACCGATTTTGAGCTGATCAAAGTGAAAATTGGTCGATAGCGATTTCAGGCCGATTGTTTGGTGCATCCTTATATTGATTATTAAACACTAAATGTATCCTAAACCACCTCAAACCATGAGATTGAAATGCTTTTATTTACCAGTTTAATGCACAATACCAAAGTGTTATATAAAATGCCATATAAGAGCTGTACCTACACAAATGATTGCAATTTGTGCAAATGTTCATTGTTGGTTGTAAAAGCAGTGTGAATTAATTCAGTAAAACAACTTATTTTAGTCTCAGTTCTAGGTAGAAATATACACATCAATGAAAAGAAAGTGAGGAGACAATTAGCTTTCAAACTGGTCCCTAGCTGTACTCTCAGGACTGTTTTGTCAGTCCCCTCATAATGATTGACAAATGTCTCCTCTGTTGGGGCTACAATTGTAAAGCTGCAGATTGTATGACAACAGCATCAGCCTGCTGCTTGTAGAATGGCATATTCTGTCCCACAACAACAAGGACATACTTATGTTAGGCTTTTTGGTGAAGAGGGTTGCACGCCACCACCACTCCACTGTCCCTGAAATGGACATTTTGTCCCTGTATCTAATGCCAGCAGTAATACTGCAGGGCAGAGACAAGCACAATTGTCCCTCAGAACAGCAGCATCAATTGTCCGAATGTTTGCCCCATACATGTATTTATGAACCATCAGCCCCCAGACGCAAACTGTTGCTAAAAAATATGTGTTTTGTCAGAATTTGAGCAAATTCGGAATGAAACTGCACTAGTTGACGTTCAAAAATGTCTAGTATGTGTCAGCCACCCTTGCCTACATTTAACATGCAAATGAAAAGAGTACTGTAAAGGGTTTGTCCAAACAAAAACAAGCAAATATGAACATGAGAGACTTGTTTTCATTCAATTTCTGCCTCCTCTCTGTTTTTTTGCATAGTTTTCTCATTTACAGAGTAGGTTGATTTCTGACATATTTTCACAGCTGTATGTTTGCATCTTTGTGTGTCCACCCTTTTCAATATTTTTCTAACAAACTTTCTTTTTTTGTTCTTCTAAAAATGACTTAGTGCAGTATGACACCATTTGACTATTATTTTTCATCATATCTTCATTATAATAAAGTGCTGTAGAGTTTACTCAAACTGTAAAGATTTTTCTTCTTATGTTTAGTAACTTTTGTTTTTTCCCGTGCTACGTCCTCCCACCTTCTCTGATCTTTGATTTGTTTGATTTCTAATTTGTTGAGATGATCGGGGTGAAAATAGTCATGTGGGAAGTATAATGCAAGGAAGGGAATTATAATGCGGTTATATTCTGTAATTCTCGTTTGAGGACACTGGTCACTAATTTAAGCAAAGTTCTAGATTTTTTTGAGGTTTCAAGTTGCAAGTGAAGTGACAGGTTACCAATACTTTGTGTGTAAAAGTATTTTTTAAGTACTGTATTTCATTGCTAGGATTCTACACATGGTCTTGCATTTCTTAGAGTACAGCTGTTGTAGAAAATACAAACATTTATTTAGGGCAATATGCTGGTGAATAGAGTCCAGTTGTTTTTATATTGAACATTTTTTAAATTTCTTTAGGGCTTTGAGTACAAACGCACTAAAACAACCACATATTTCAAAACGTAAAACTAAAAGGTATGGGTGTTTTTTGAATATGTTCTTGCCAGTGTATTAGATCACAAAACTGAAATATAAGCATAATAAACATCATGTTTTTATGCACTTGAAATGCATTACAAAAATGACAAATAAGGTGCTCATTGAGTTTGTGCATAGGCTCATAAAAGACAACACTGGCATCTTTCGTACAGCCAGAAATAAGTAACAGAGGGTTTAATTATGCATTATATTGAAATTACAGTAATGTGCAGGACAAGTTAGGTGTAGGAGGGAGTTATGCTAATCTCTGGTCTTGGGGATTTGTCTTTGTAAGTGCCTTTGCAAACGGTAAGGGTGTCGCACTCTCCAAATCTTTTTGTCTTTGATTGGATCAAGATGTAGGTCAGAAGAAGGCTCGGGGAGATTGCACATAGAGAAGACATGTAGGCTTTATAAACTGGCTAGAACACTTCATGGTAAAGGTGCGTGAATTATGGTTTATTCAAAAGCTATAAACAACATCAAAGTTCAAATTTGCTCCTTTTCCCTCCATGAGACGATTTTTATTAGTTACAACATAAGCTTACAAACTTCCATTTTGCTGAAATAATTTATTACAAATGTTTATTTAAGATGCATATAATTAATAGGTTTTTAAATGTTTTTAGCTTCATAGATTAAAAGCTTTAAAAGTCACTATCTTGAATTTGTATGATCTAAATCATAAGGAACAATTTTATATGTTGCTGGTGGTGTTTTTCTTTTGGCTGCTCCACTCTGTGAGGGTCGTCCTTGTGAACAAACTCGCACCAGAAATTCAGCAGTTGTTTACGTCTAATATCCAACGTGACACAACCTGGGCTCAAACCTGCAGCCTCAAGATAACAAGACGCTGTCCACCGAGCTACCACAACTTTCAGGAAACAATTCTATATATTTTCTCTTAAATTTAACCTTTGGGAAATACATTTTTACATAACTTTGTGGGGAAAAAATGTGCATATGTTAAAAATGTTAATAATTTTTGGAAGGAGAACATGAACATTGATTTGTATCCGTATAATAGTCCCATGAACCTCATGTCTTTTCTTGTTTTGTTTTATATTAGTTATTAGGTTTGTGGGCTATTATTTCAGTCATTCTGCATCATTTTTATTCTGCACCTTTTGTTTCTTATTGATTATGTTTCAAAAGTCAAATCTTTTCACCAGCTTCTCACTAATAGTCATATTACCCTTTTTATTGTAATGTTTACCGCTCTCCATTAGAAAGGAAAATCATCTCGCGCGTAAATGACAAATGTTGAGTGTACTACATCAGTGTAGTTTTGTATGTTGTAAAAGTCTTTAAATTGTAGATGGTATTCAGTTTTTTTGTATACATTTATTTTTCAGATTGCTTGAAAGTTTCACATTCAATAAATATTTCATCTCCAGCACATTTACTTTGCTGGTTCTTCTAAATTTGTCATGCTGGTCCCATAAAGCTTTGACTTTAAAGACACTTGTCTGTAGAAGTTCTTACAATGCTCCTTACAATGCTGTTTTGGATGAAAAATATATAATGTGGTTTCAGAGTCATGGATTACAAAGTGACACTTAAAAAAAAAAAAAAAAATGCCTAAAACTGAATTCCTAAAGAGTAGTTTGATGTCATGGCGCTGCTCTGTCAAATGAAAGTGGATGACCCACTTTTTTTGCTCATGCCTCTGAAATATTTCAGAAATAGGATTGGATCGCTGGAGCTGAAGTCCTGCGCACTAACCTAGAAACAGACCCATGCTGCAGCTATAGGCAAGGGCTGTGCGTACACTACTTCACCCCCTCCACCCACCCTCCACCCCCGTTATGTTTGGCTGCTGAAAAGTGGGTGGGAATTTGTAGTGAGGCAGAGTGGGGCATTTTAACACATGACAGCATTCACAGAATTCACTGTGAGTTTTGCAAAAAATTTAAATAAGAGGATGGTGAGGGCTGACAAAATTTCTCACAGCTTTGCGTCTTCATCTGTGAAGTTGTGTGTAAGTAGGCATTTTTTTGTGATATGCAATTAGACTATTCAGTTATTTTTATTGTATTTGACTTGTAAATATCACTTTCTTTTATTAAATATTTTGTTTTCAATGCTTGTAATCTATACATGTTTGAAATTGTTTAAAAAATACATCTACTGTCGTCGTTAACGTGAACTAGTTTTCTTTTTTTTGTAGGTTTTTAAGTGAGTGGTTTATTTGAAATGTGCTCACTTTTAAGATACAGTTCACTGGACAGATGTTCTCTTTGACCTCTTTACTGCTTGAGTTAGCATGTTGTGTTTTTGGATTGGTTATTCTGACCTCAGGGCTATAAGCAGGCATTGCTTTTTTTTGTTAATGCATATAGTTAAGACCTATGTAGCACATAAACCATGACTTTCACACAGCTGAGACTGTGGATTAGTTTCTTATTTTATATTTGCAATGAAGGCTATTGTCATCGTTTTTTTTTTAATTTTGCTCACCTGTCTGCCTTCTTTTTTGTGGAATGGACATTTATTTTTAAGTTCTTAGTATTCATTTTGTGGGATATTTTCACAATTCTATGCAACAGTTATGAATGCCTATTCATTTTATGTTTTAGCAGCAGACTGAACTCTGAAGCTTTAGTTGCTTGGCAACAGAAGGATAAAACGTGTATTTATTGTTAAAGTAAAAACCTCAAGTGACGGCTCATAATGTATGTTTTAAGATGGGGGGAAGGCTTTGATTATATAGTGGTTGTGAAGATGAACTAAAAACAGACATAGACTAGATTTGGTGTATGGCTGAAATGTTATCACATTAAATCTTACTGATGTTTTGTATTTTAAGGCGCAAACATTTTTTTACTTCTCTTGAGTAGCACAAATTAAATTTAGCCCTTTGGCAAAAAGATGATCTTAATCAGTGATTCATTTTGAGTTTCTCTTTTGCTTTGACTTCAGTTTCAAGCTGCAATCGCAAGTAAATAAAATGTGAGTTGAAATAACTTAACGTATGTTCAGCTGGTGAGTTAAATACTTAATGATTTGTGTTTTTCTTCAGGTTTTGAGAGCATCCTTGAAGGTCTGATTTGTCCAGAGTTGCTAGAAGACCTAAAAGTATTTAAGGGTAAGTTTCTGTTCATTTCCTTTGTTGTGCTGATTATGACAGTTCTGTTCATTGTACCATCTGGTACCCCAGCACATTGATTCAAGACAAGACAGCACTATTGCCAGTCGAAGAGAAAATGGCTTGTTACTGCAAAGTAGGTGTTTTAGATGAAGTGGGATCCCATAGAGATTTTGTACAATATGTGATGGTACTAAGACAATAGTAGACATTATGTGTTGTCATTGACTTTTTTTTTCTGAGCCAGAGTAGATTTGGACATTAGCATTTGCATTCATTATAACCCACTCATGTTTTTCATTTATGCGTCTTGTCAGTGGTCATGTCACTGAATTAAAAAATAAATGTCAAAGTATTGTATCTTTAGGTTAAAAACAAGAAAAAGACAATTCTGGGGTACTCTATTTGAAGGTTTATTGTATAATTTATGCATTGCAATAAAGTACTTTAGGGAATGTTCAGGCATTAAAACAATCTTTTTTTTGCCTTTATATTAGATAATTTTTTTTTTAACTTTATTTCTCTTAAAAATTTCTTCCTGTAATTTAGACAGAATTGTTAGTCATCATGCCACTGTGTTCGAGTTCATTTAATAGTTTAGAAAACAGTTTTTTTGTTGTTGTTTTTTTTAAACTCAGATTTACTTCACACTTGTTTCTGTTTTATGTCCACAGACTCTAATCATGTTGCAGTTTCTGATTGGTCATTTGATGAAAACTGTATATTCTGCTGTCTGAGAAGAGATAAAGTTAAAGTAAGATTTCTTTTCTTATTCCTCTTTTATACTTGAATCAAATTTGTGTGTTTTTTTCTGTTCAGCTGTAAAATGGAAAATTAAAAGTATCTGTTTTACTAACCAAACTGTAATTTCTAAACATTTAAATTATAGCTGTAGCAAATGTGTTGAACATTACAGTGGAGTTTTCTTGTGGATGTAGAGGTTAAATAGTAGATTATAAATGTATGTCTTGCAAATGGTGCCTGTTCTCTTTAATCTACTAGGGAGTCAGATGCTTTGATCAAATCACTGATCAGAATAAAGAAAAACATCTTATTGTGCTGTTTGTATCCTGTTGAATACTGAAGGCCACTGATTTAAGTTTTGTGATTTGACAGGAACACTTGATTGGCTTAAACAAAGGGCTTGATGAGACACCCAAACGTCTCCTGGTTAAAGATCAGCTCACAATCATCAGACTAGAGAAGCAAGCCGAGGAGTTTCTCAGTGCAGTTCTCTGCAGAAAAGGTATGTCTTAATGTATAAATGGTGTTACAGGACTGTATCAGTAATTTGCATTAAAGACAAAGTGATGGATACAAGCCATTGAATATTTACTGTTTTGTGCAAAAGCTTTTAGGTCAGATTGTTGTACTTTCTACTGAACGGGAAACCATGTTATCATGTAGGTTAATTGGTTTGTTTTGCAAGCTGGTCACAAATAAGATGTTGTTCTTTAAACTTTGTTAGGATACAGTTTATATAATGGGAACCACTACAGCTGGTTCAGAAAAGACACGCACTGAATATTTTTTTTTTACTTCTCCTTTTTTCGTTTTTTCCAGATGTGCCAAATTTCTCAGATCCAAACATTCCAGTAGTGGCTCGAGAGATTCTTCAGAGAATGATCAGTCAGTTTGCTGCCGAATATACCTCAAAAACCAGCTCCCCTCAGGACAGTCACTCAGACTCACCGCCTCAATCTGACCAAAGCCTGCCGGCCCCACGCTCCCTGTCAGTGGTTCGTCCGAAAATCCCTGCTGCCACTCTGGCTGGGCCTGCACACAACCAGAACCCAGTTCTGTGCAAGCTTCTCATGGCTGACCAGGATGCTCCCCTTGACCTCACCATCAAGAAGCCCCTGGCAGAGCCCACTGAACAAGGTAGTGTGAAACAGAACGGAGGAAAAGCTCATTATTGGAACTTCACTAGGTGTATATGAGACTGAAAATAACACTGAACCTTAAAGTATTTCTGCTTTATTTATTTATTTCACTATAGATGGAGTGCTTGACCTATCCATCAAAAAGAATCGCCATAGCAACAGCAGCCCACCTGGCCACAATCCCTGCTTTTCTCCTGCTACATCCACACTGAAGGGGTAAGAACATTTTCATTCTCTTTCTTCTTAGTCCTTATGACGTTGGAGATCAGTTGGTGTGTTAAAAATAACAGTAAACACAGCTGTGCAAACCGATATCCTCTATCTAAGAAATCTAAAGAACTGAACCACAGGGAAAATACAGCTGATGCTGATGTTAATGTACTTTTAAAACCTACTCCTGCGCATCCAATAATTAAAAAAAAAGTTTGTATTATGCGAACTTCTCAAAAATATGACCATGAACCTGAACAGGAAGCATCTTATAAGTTAGTAAACGGGTGTGCATTGCCCTGTTTTCTGAAACAACGCTGGTTGGCCTGAAAACAACATGTACTGTAGGACTTGCCTAAAGTTTTGCATTTCAGTGCAAGGTTAGTGAAAATGCTGGATAAATTTAAGACAATGTGAATTTGTTTAAAATCAAACTGAAGGTATGTTTTGTACTTCATTATGCTTATATCACAAGTATTTGTCATAAATAAAAATACTAATGACAGTTTCTGTAAAACAGTCTGTTTGAATATCAAGCTTTAGTAAATTTAGATTTCTACTTGGATTTGGTTTAGTTTGGAAGCAAAACCCTTTGAATCGTTTTATTCAACCAAACTTAAATGACCCTTTACCGGTAATTAAAAACTATTTTTGTTTTATAAATTATACACCAGTTAATTTTCATTCTTCTTCTTTCTCCTTTTAGTTCTATGAAAATTGGCCACATATTTTCAATGTTTAATTTGCATTTGGTTTACATCCAGCCTTGCGTGTATGCAACATGCAAATATATGCACTTTGTGAACATCTCATTTAGATATAAAGAGTGTTGTCCTTGTCACAACTATTCACATTAAAATACAAATTATGAGATGAAGCAGTGAAAACTCAAATTATCATTTTAATACCTCAAAAGACAGTATTAATATGCAAATATGTTGGTACCGTCAAAGTAATTTAATCTAAGGTAATGCGAACCTATAATGAATAATTTTAAAATAATTTAGATCCAACAATTGGCAAAGCATTACAAATTTTAAGTTTGTACATTTTGTGTTGTAAAGGACACAACAACCCTCTGCTGGCATACTCTTTTATTGCTGTGCTTGTTCTGTGGTAACGTCACACACAAAATATCAAGTTGTGTTTGCATTAATCATTACGGACTGCGAGTTATTGTGCTCTGCTTAAAATCTACATGCAAAGTTCCTGAAGTTGCAATAACAATCCCTCTTCCTGGTTGTGCATTCTGAGCCACAGGAATTTAAAGACTTGTATGAATTCCAAATAAATACTCTTTCTTTCTTTTATTTTTGTTGTTTCTTTCTTTTTTTTTAGTTTCTTCATCTTATATTCTTTCAAAATTTGTAAAGTGATCTACAAAGACAAATAAAAAATGTTAAACCGGAGCCTTTTTCGTTCTTAGGTCTTGCACACAATCGTGTTCAGTAACTTAAAACAAGTGATGTTACCAAAGCAAGGTCAAATAATAAAGGAGTGGCCAACATCCTCCCCCCCCCCCCAACCCATCCACTTTTAAAAAGATAAACGGGCAATGTGCAAGCTCTGCTTACATCCAATTTCCTTCCATCCAATCAGGCGATCCTTGAACGTGGACGGACAAGTCGGGTCGTTTAAGAGGAGCCTACAGGATGGGAGGAGGAGGGAGAATTTCGGCCATTCTACCAGTTATAAGCCTACCTCATCACTTGCATACTCGCTGCACATCAAAGAGGAGGCCAATCTGGAGAGCAACCCAGAGTCACCGCACAGCTCTAACCCCAGGTCCAGCCCTACTGAGCTTTTTACAAATGCATCCTCTTCCTCTTGGAATTCCAGTTCTCATTTTGGGGCTTTATTCAAACTCAAAACCAGCGATGAAGCTAATAAGCATCTCAAGGACATACCCAAGCTGTTGGAAGCTGCAGGACTTTTGCCTAAACCACTTTCTGCTGAGAATGAAAACATTAAAGAGGCACGCAGGGATCAGTTCATCTCTCATTCGTCGTCTTTTGACCTCAAGATTCCCCAGGTGCGAGTTTTGGCCACAGGAACGGAACCATCTTGGGATTCCATAGCCACTGAATTTTCAGGTTCACTCCATGAGAACGGTGTCAAAAAGAAGCCTTCTTCTATTTTTCCCAGGCAGATTCAGAAAAGGAGCAGTGTGGGTTCCAATAGTTCAGGTTCGGAGAAGGAGTACTGGCCTTGTCCCTCTGACAGCCAAACCTCAGGTGGAAATTATTCTGTGGATTCAGAGTCAGACCCAGGTAACATGCAGCCAAAGAAGAAGCGAGGACGATATCGACAATACAACACTGAGCTGTTGGAAGAGGCTATTTTGGTTGTGATGGGTGGGAAAATGAGTGTATCCAAAGCCCAATCAATCTATGGAATTCCACACAGTACACTGGAATATAAAGTTAAAGAGCGTATGGGAACCTTGAAGCACCCCCCCAAAAAGAAACTGAAGCTGATAAGTCAGGTGGATGAACAGGGTGTTGAAGGTCGGGACCTCCTGAACTCTCAGAACACCGTGTTTGAGGAAAAAGAGAAGTTCTCAGCATCTACAGGCATCGGGGCTGTTTTATATGATGGAGCCCTCCAGTCTGATGTGTGATAAATCCAAAATGTGCTGATGGACTTTTTAAACAGTGCATCTTGTAGACAGCAGTCGTAGTTGTCAAAAAATGAATATTATTTATTATTCATCTGCTTTATTTTACTTCCACTTATGGTCATTTATACAAAAATATATATGTTTTTATTATATTTTACCATTTAGTGGTAATTTCCAACACACATTGTGCTGGCTAAATATTTCATAGCACTACAAATGTTTTTTTATTTTTTTATTTTTTAAAGATGGTTGATAATTTTAGCTTGGTATATGGCGCCCCTGTGTGTCTTCGTTCAGAACTTGTCATGCGTTCTAACTAAAATGAGTAATCCGGCCCTGTAGGATGCATGAAGCAAACTAATTGGTTTTAATGTGAAAGTCTCTGTAGCGATTGCACTTGTGTGACTGAATTTTACACTGTATTTAATAATGTGTCCAAAACATTAATATAATCAGCACAAAACATTTATTTATTATTATTGTATTTTGACATTTGTGACAACTTGTCCAGAATTTTATTCTTTTTCCTCTTTAACCTGTAATCACAAGTATTTTTAAAATACTTTTTTTTTTTTTTTACAAGATGGATAGTTTATTTTTAACTGCCTTCACTGGACGTAGGATAAACTCATATTGAGATGCATGCAATACTAGACAAGGAAAACATTTTGGGCAGGTGATGAGTTGATGTCCAAACATCACAATACTCAGGTACAGATATACTTTTTGAATATTTTCATCATAAAGTCCCACTGGCCAGTGCACTTTGCCTACTCTCAGATGTCTTTACAGTTTACCTTGAATTGTCAGCGACAGCATTGCAGGCAAAAACCTCCAGTTATGTGCATTTTAGGTTTATTTACCATATACAAAATATATTTTAGTATTCCAGGATTATTTCTTGAGATGCAACTTATAGAATTTCTACTTTCATCGCATAAATGATAAAACAATACTACAACTCGTAAGTTTAGTTTAAACTCGTACTTGCCTGCTGCAAGTGATTTAGAGTTGCCTCCTTCATCCTTACGCTCCTCAATACACACCCCCTACCTTACTCTCAATTACTAAAGTAAAAATTCAATGAAAATCATTTTCTGAGATTTATTTTACAGCGTTCTTTATTGTCTTTGTCTTTATTTTTTTATTGCTATAAAACAAATGTTTTATTTGTAAAGGCCTTTTCTCTCTTGACATTTTCATTGAATTTTTGCCTGGTTTTTGACCCGACCCAACAGAGCACTTCACCGTGCGTTCTCACTTTTACCTCAGGATGTTTTAGAATAATGAGGTCATGACCCGTTGTTCTTTGTATCAGGTTGACACAGCTCTATCAGGTTTTGCTTATGGAGTTTTTTTGCAATACTTGCATCCTTTTTAAATGCAAGTAATACATAGAAATTTTCAATAAAATAACGCGTTGCATAAAACATTTTACATCTAAATCAATAAGAATTCTGAAGTACCGTACAATAAAGTTCAGGGACGTTAATACTTGGATATTATTAGCACAGTAACAATAGTTAAGACAAACTAATGTTTTAGAAAATTTATTTTGGTTGTCTATTGGGACTTGCTCTAAATCGTCTTAATTTAAGGTATCTGTCTAGATTTTTTCCTTTTCACGTTTGCTAAATTTCTGCATAATGATTTTAAAAAGACAAGAAAACATGTTTTGTTTTTTGCCATATTTAAACATTAGATAAATACTATTAATTAGTTTCACAGACAATCTTTCAATAAAACTTGAATGTTTTAGATTGTACAATTTTTAACAAATATAATGGCTTAAAAGTACTTTTACTTGTTAATTGATTAGCAAACCATGGTTTTGTGTTCCTTAATTTCTATTGTTGCAATGCTAATAGTTGACTACCTCATCTGTGGGGAAAAAAATCATACAGATGTTTACTATTTTCAGATATTGTAGCAGTTTCACATGAAACAACACTTAGACTACTGGAAGTTTAGTTTACAGAAAAAAAGAATCCATGTACTTGTATAGTTACACAGCTAACCATGTGTAAATATTTCAATGTGTGTGTTTCAAGGTAATCAAACTGTGATTTTTTAATTTAATTTTAATTTTTTTTGGTCGGTCTTTGTCACTTTGGAGTGAGGATAAAACAGTCCAGAGAATTGTTTTATGGTTTGATTACAATGTGAACATTTAAGAAAATCTGCTTTGCAAGAACTGTTTTGTTGCTTGATTGTGAAAAGACAGAATTCAATTCCAATATTGATTAGTAATTTTACTATTACTTATTACTATTTCCTCATAAATGTAAACAGTTTTTAATGAAAGAAAAAAAAAAAAACATGAGACAACAGTTTAAAAACACAAATGAATTCTGTGTAAACATGTATAATTACACAATCTGAAGATGATTCAAGATGACCATCCTTTGCTTAGTAAATATATCATGGTTAAAGTCTGTTACTACCTTATGGTGGTGATACGACTCCTAAAATGACTATTGATTACTGGGAGAAAAAAAAATTACAGCTTTTAAATATTGGGCTTATTTAAATAATATAAATGAATGATGCTTAGTGTGCTTTGCATGATGGAACTAAACGATTTCTTTTTAAGAAGCTTGTGTATGTGTGTGTGTATATATATATATATATACATATATCTCTCTCTGTATATATATATATATATATATATATATATATATATATATAATATGCGCTTGTGGTGATGACTTAAAACCTCAAACTAGTGTGAGATTGTGAGGTATTATGTAACTCATTTATATTTATTATTAATTCACAAATTTAACTTGATAAAACAAATGCATGTATTTGGTGTTAGTTCGTCACAGCAACGCTAAATGAAACCCTCAGGGATGAAACTTTTGCCATTTTTTAACTCAAGGACTCACCTTGTAAGACCGTTCTGACAGGGAAGTGAAGTTAAGGCTAGCTTTTTAAAAAAAGAGGAAAAGTTTTTTTTTTTCCCTTCTGAAAGATATTTTGGGTTATAAATTATTCCTCCTTAGAGCTGAAAATATTATCTGCCTTTCAGTTTTATATATTTAAATTATGAATGTCAATACATCCTCAATCCAGGAAATTTATGACTATTTTTTAGTTGTAATATTTTAGATTGGTGCCTGTCACAGTTTAAAGTAGCTTTTTAAAAGCTGCATAGCGATACTTTTCAGTTTTTAGTTGTTGTTGTTTCTTTTTCAGTATGTCCCAATTTTTTTCTAACTTGCATCATGCACGCACGCACGCACGCACACACGCACACTTCTTTCATACCCCTCCTTTTTTTATTAAACCTTTATTTAACCAGACCGAAATCCCATTGAGATCAAGACCTCTTTCACAAGGGAGACCTGGCCAAGAAAAGACAGCAGCGCACGTCATAAAAACAAGACAAGCAACAAGATGTGTCACAATTTTGTTCCACCACATGTACCACATGTGGTGTGTATGACAAATAAAGAACCTTGAAGATACAGAATAGGACTTAGAAATATATAAAAACATACAATATAACTGTAAAGGGCAATAGTTGTAATAATGATAATTAAAAAAAATGTCCATTTAAGATTAGAAACACAGGCACTGTTGACAAGATATTTAAAGTTTTATCCCTACTGATACAAGCTTGAAATTATTCATTTTAAATTTACTGACTGATGTTTTGGTTATGCATTTTCTGTTGTTTGTTTAATCAAAAATGTTTTCTTTTTATTTAGTTTATTTGATTAAAAGTTTTGAGCACTTGTTTCTAGATATCACAGTTTGCACTTTTGACTCAAAAAAATGCCATGAAGTCTTGACAAAACCAGAGTTTTCATTATTTGCCCCCAATGTAAAAGATATTTCAAGTGATAAATGTTAGTTTGACTTATTTATATCAAACTGGGCTGCAACTACTAATTGTCTTGTGCATGTATTATTTTACTTATGTATGTGTTCATACTGTACAATTAATGTAGTAGCTGTAATAATGTAATTGGTCGGGTTGGGTAAATGATTAACTTTAAAATTTGCTCATAATAAATATGCAAAAGGAAAAAATTGAGTTATTTCTGCATTTTATTTCCTATATTTTATAATTGTTTTGCGATACATACCAAATTAGTAGTGTCAAACTAAACGGTTTCTTCTGGATATACAGTTGATGTTTGTTTTTATTCTTCTTGTCTTTGTAGTGAGTCTCCAGACCTTCGGGTCGCAAAGGCTAAAGACCTGCAGTCCACAGCCACGCTGGAACAGCTTATGAAAAAACTTTGTCCCCATCATCAGAGGCAGATAGTAGACGCCATTGGCTTTCTTCAGATGGAAGTTAAAGCACATGCGTCTTGTAACGCACAGAAAGACTCCAACTCTACCGCTGCGATCCAAGAAACAGATCGTTCCAGTGCGAACTCCAGCAGAGTCATCCTGGCAAAGTCACTCCCTGAGCTAAAGCTTCCCAGTGAATCGACTCCTAAGGCAGAAGTCCAGGAACTGTCTTATTCTGTCCCAAACAGCTGTGAACTGAAGAAGATTCCAGAGAATGCTGTGTCCCTGAAAACATCTGTAAATGCTGGCTCTGCTTTGGATATTTTCAGTCTTGCATCAGAAAATGACCAACAGCTAGCCACTTCTATTGCTAATGCAGTGGATGGAGAGAACAACCGTGATGGTGATCACGCCCCTCTTAAGATGAAAATTATGACTAGCACCGCTGCTGCTGGTAAAAAGTTGTCCTGCATTCTCAATGCCGCTTTTTCTTCTAACTCTGAAACGTTTGAGAACAAACAGGCTAACACCAATTCGCCCAGCCGGGGAGAGCCTCACAGTGCAAGACTCAGCACGTCTGCGAAAAGACTCAGTCAGACAAGTCTCGCGCATCAAGCTAGACAAATGGAGATTCTTGGCAACCTAAAAGATGCACCAGCAAGAGTGTTTCCAGTCCGTATGGCTATTTCTTCAGATTCTGCTCAAACTGCCAGGAAGACCATGAGGGTGTCCAGTGAACATGGGCTCAAGGATTCTGTTTGTATGGACATAGTTGACCCTGATATTGGTCACTGTGACATAGTTTTTATAGACAAGCCCATTACAGAGTGTTTTAAGAAGCAGCGACGTAGTTTGCTCCCACGCCGCAACGCCAGAAAAAGCACCAGGGGACATATGTATTCAGATGAAATTTGGGAGTTAAAAACTGTTCGCACATTGGCCAGAAGAGGCAGCTGTCCTAATCCAATGCCAGAGCTGATCACACTGATCACCCCAAAACATATACTTGCAAAGCCTGATGGTGTACCTCCTGTTGATTTGCCTTTTTCTGGAGCATGCACAGAGACAATGAATCACCAAACGCCCACAGAAGAGTCCAATGAGGGTGTAATTCCACGAGCAGAAGACATTGTAGAGATAGCAGCTAGTAAAGTAGACATGGTAGTTGAAATGAGTCAGACAGATCTGTGTCAGAACAAAGAGCAGTCCGGTCCAGCATCTCCATTAAAGCTCCATGTAGAGAACCAAGAAACTCTTACGGATGCTTTTGCAGAACAGGAAAAAACCGCAGAGTTAGAAATGACAGCACAAAGTGGAGAAAGTGTTGATCGCTCGCCACACGCCGAAGCAACAAAAGAGAACGAGCCGGAACCACAAAAAGTCCTAGATCTCAATACAGAGCAAACGGTTTCAGAAGCAGAGGTGCAGCCAGTAGAGAGCGATGCCATAGAAGAAGTTGAGCCCCGACTTTCATCTGATAAACTAACCAACGGTGAGCCTGATCTTCAGCAGAGCACTACCTCGTCTTCTTCAATGAATCAAGTTGAGGAAGCGATGGAGGAAGACAAAGAGGAAAATATTCAAAATGTGCAACATCAGGAACTTCAGTCTGCAACACAAACTCATCCTGACAGTGTTGACGTAACTGAGAATTTGTTGACCACAGGTTCAGCAGAGGAACTGATTGTGAAACCGGTGGAAGTTGAAACTCCTCAAGTCATCGACAGCTCAACACTTGCGGAGACAAAAAATAATGACACTGATGCATCAACAAAGGCACTTGATGCACCTCTGAAAGAGTCGCCACCTCCACGTAAGAAAAAAACTACCAAACGTTTGCTTGCAGAGTCACTGAAACTGACAGAAACAGTCGTGGGTTATGTTAATGGTAAACCTGTATCAGCTTCTGACAGGAGTTTACGCCACAGAGCAGGCAGTAACCCCATATCGCCAAGTAAAACTCCAGTAAAATCGAGTCAGAATGTACCCAACAAAACTCTTCCTGATCCTGCTGCTGATTTACCAGTTGAAATCCAAAAAGTAGAGAACCCTTCACCTGAAACACACATGCCTATGAAACTGGTGGTAACTCCTCCAGAAATTCAGCAGGTGGCAGAACCATCCTCTGAGACCTCATCAACCCAAGCATCGAAATCACCTTTAAACCCCCAAAAGATCCATTGTGACAAGAATGATCAGAAAAATAGCTTGTCTGTGCCTCCTGATCAGCCTCATGCTCAGCCTCCTGATCAGCAGCCTGCTCAGCCTCCTGATCAGTCTCTTGCTCAGCCTCCTTATCAGCAGCCTGCTCAGCCTCCTGATCAGCAGTCTGATCAG
>NC_056498.1:56668299-56681621 GCF_014905685.2 Nematolebias whitei | reverse complement strand
CCTCCTGATCAGCAGCCTGCTCAGCCTCCTGATCAGCAGCCTGCTCAGTCTCCTGCTCAGCCTCCTGATCAGGCTCAGAACACTACACACAAACGCCCTCTGAGATCAGCCAGCCACAAGCCATTTGTTACTCCAGCATCAGTACCTTCTTCTTCGGTCACTTCCTTGTCCTCTCCAAAACCTTCTTCACTTATTCTTCCCCTTGCAGAACAGAGCCCCCTCCTCCCTTATCCACCATCAGTTACAGCATCTTCTCTAAAAACGTCACCTGAACCGCCAGCATCCGAGCAACCTCAACAGAAGACAGAAACTGTGAACTCAAACGTTAAAAACACACAGTCAACTGAGGCGGCCTCTGAAGATGTACCAAAATCTAATGTGCCCACAGGATCAGAAACCAAACAGAAACTAAGATCAGCCAGAGCTGTAACAAACAGCAGTGAGAAGGAGAAGCAGCAAATTAGTGAGGGGGAATCAAATTCCTCAGAAAGTAAGAGTCCTTTCAAGACCGAATTGGAAATGGAGCCGGTTTCAGTTAGAGGCAAACGAGGTCGTCGAAGGAACAGAGATGTAGTTGATGTTGCTTTGATTCCGAAAAAAAAAGTATCGTTGGAGGACAAGTCGGCAGACGGAGACGGTAACGGTGCTTCTGTATCAGACAAACCCACAAGAATGCCATTAAGGAGTGAGACCAGTAAGGCTGAAACGCCCGACCAGTCTGTAAATCAGTTGCCACCAGCAGACAAATTCAAAAAAACGTTCAATACAAAAACCAGCACACCAGCAGACAAGAAATTAGCCTTGAGATCACAAAGGTTGACTACACCTTCTGCCAGTTCTACTGAAACTTCAAAACAAAGTAATGTGTCATCACCTGCTAGAACATTGCCAGAGAGAATATCTAAAGGTCAAGGAAGGCCCAATCCAGTGTCTGTTACATCGTTTTCTCACAACGCAGACCTCCCTGTGGTTACCCCAAAAGACGAGTCCCCAAAACAAACAAACAACAAATTCTTTGAGACGCTAATGGGAGAAGAGAGCCAACACTTAATTACAAATCTGAACAACAAATACGATAAACTGCTGAAGAGTTGGGTGCAATTGGACAAAGAGGGTCAGCCACCAGCAAAATACAAAAACAAATCGGACAGACAGGCAGCTATATGGAAAAGTAAACGCAGGGCACGGAAGTCCAAGTCCTCGGAGCATCAGAAATACTCGCCCGTCCAAATGCTTTTCATGAGAAGTTTTAATCTCACCAGCATTTGTCACTGGTTTCTAGAAACAACAGAAACTAAATCCCTTGTTATTGTCAAGAATGTCAACACTCGTCTTCCGTCAGAAACCCAGCTGTGCTTCCACAGCTCGGCGTCTGCATCAGGGCCTTCACAAGGAGTGTTCCCGAGCCTTCAGGCGGAGCGTTTAAAGAAACATTTGAAAAAGTTTGCCATAGCCTCTCCTGTTAAGAGCAATCCCAAGAGTCTGAAGCTCATTGCTAAAGCACTCGAGCAAGAGGCAAACACAGTTAAAGGAATGGAAGAAGTTCCCAGTGATGCTCCAACTCCCAGTAAGTCAACAGCCTCCGATAAAACCTGCGCACAAAAACAGGAATCCAAAAAATCCTCAGCAAATAAGAATCCAGCTAGTGCAAGAATCCTGAGGAAGTACTCCAACATCCGAGAGAAGATGCAGGTTCAGCAAACCACGGTGAGGCTGAAGGGGGCCTCCAAAATGTTAAAAAACAAAAAGATGAAAACACTGGCTGCTGCCAAATCTGCCAAGGCAAAGCTCAAACCATCTCTGAAGGGACGGAAAGCAGCGATGCCCATCGGCAAGCAAATGAAAGAGTCCACAGCGAAACTGCACAGGACGAAAATGTTAGCTGTAAAAAAGTCGGCGAAGCGTTTATTTCAAAAGAAGGCAGGCAAAGCTCCAAAGGCTGCACGTAAAAAAGAACTGCCAAAAAGATCTTCTCAACGACTCGGGTCTCCTAAAATATCTGAGCAGAACTCCGTGGACACGTCAAAAAGCAAGGTGACCAGCAAAAAGCAGAACGAGGCAGACAAAGCAGAAGTGGAGAAGTGCGACGCAAATAAAGCGAGTTCTGCTAAAATCCAAATGAAGGACTCCTCTCAGGGTGCGGCTGCAGAAGCCAAAGGTTGTGAAAACGCAGCCGAAATCAAACAGCAGAGCACGGAGGTGCAGTCTCCAGCCTCCCCGGACCAGGTGCTAACAAGATCCCAGAGGAAACTGGAGGCAGCGGCCCCTCCGAGTCCAAGTCCTGCTTCAAAGAGGGCCAAAAAGCCCAAATCTTCACACACAGCGTCTCCTAAAGTGGTCAAGGAAGCGGATGAACCGAAGCTGACGAGAAGCGGGGTTGTGAAGAGACCTCAGAAATCATCACTGCCAAGAAGTGTCGCTAAAGGAGCCACCAAGAGAGCTCGGGGGCCTTTGGAGACCCCCACAAAGCGCACCAGGACAAAATAGAATGGGCTCATGGAAAGAGATCTTTATTATTATTATTATTTTTAATCTGAAAAATACAGAGGACGACAAAATATTTCTATTTTATTTTCTTCCTAAACTCGTCAGAGGATGCTCTTCTCAGTGACTATGGAAGAAACGGACACTAAGTCATGCGTCATGCCGTATTTCCTAAAGGTTTGTGCCGTGTTCAGGGGCGCCAGACGAGTTCTGCGTCGCGTCTTCACAGCTTCAGCGCTCAACTACCGTGTTTTTCAGATTATAAGGCGCATTAAGCGAAACGAAACAGAAAAGTCAAACTTTATTCAAGCGATTCACAATAACCACATACAATCAGTTCGAGGTCAGAAAGCACAAGCAGAACGAATGCGTAAGGCGCACTGTTGATTTTTGAGAAAATTAAAGTGCACCTTCTAGTCTGAGAAACACGGTAAACGTCTGGAGATAACAGCCTGTCAAACCTCGTTTTAGTTGAGATAAAACACATTGTTGGATTGTATTAAGTTAACGGTCATATTTTTCTGCTCCTTTGTTCCTCTTTGTGTATAGTTGTTTTAATGGCGGCACGTATCGCATTACTGTTCTACGATCTTTGAGAAGGGAGTCTCGAGTCCACTTTTTCCGTGCAGTCAGTCGTCAGATCGTTCCTCCAGCCAGTCTTCCAGTCACAGCCGTGTGAAAATGTGACGTGACCAGGTGCCTTATTTATGAACCGTAACCGAATGTGTCGCGAACTGTGAATCCTTCTCTCTTTTCCTGGAGACGCAGTTGATGTTCACGCACGTCACGACGCGTTGTGTTTTCCTGCCGTTTCTTTCGTTGGCTGTAGCGTTCAGAGTTTGACTCGTCCCCTCAACAGATTTAATTTTATGCCTACTTTCCCAAAGCATTACCGTAAAATTGCTTGAGATGCGATTTGTTCAAACAAGCAGGCGCTTCGCTGCGTCGTCATAAAAAGTTAGTTTCTTGGTTGTTGCTGTTTGTGGTCAGGTCTCAGCCCATTCTCCTGCTTCTGCTTGGTGGGATCTTGTTCCTGTGGAGAGTCAGCAGCTCGTGCAGCGCAGCACTGAATTTATTTCTCATCTAACGGAACGCACCAGCCCTACTTAAGGCTGAGAACACGTGAGGGAGAAACCCCTTGAGGTGACTGTGGGCCACTGGCTCGTGGATTTCTTTGAGAATACTCCAGCTATGAACAAACTTTTACTCCCGCTTGTGTGTTGGTCAAGATCTACCCGTTAAAAGCTGGTTCTCACTGTTTGTGTTGGGAGTTCATATTTCCACGACTGTCGAGCAAGTTCTCATAATGTGAAGTGCGCTTGCTTCCACAAGTGTTTATGTCAAAAGGATAAGGATTTATTAATGCTCATTTCCTTTTAACAAGGTAAATCTGTAAACGCAAAAGAACTGGTCTGCCATGTTTTTATTCATAGCTCCCATGTTGACTCATGAATTTAGAAAATCGACAACATCCCACCAAATATCAGACTTGAACTAGTTTGTTCTTTGCAATTTGCTATTTAAAGACTCTGATTTTGTATATTAGAAAATATATACTTGCTTTATTTGTGGTAATCCCGAGAAAGATGCATTTGTGTTCAGAACTGTATTTTTGCTGGAGTTGATATAAAGATGTTTGAATTTTATGGTTTCTTTATTTATTTACACCGGTCTTGTTTTATTTTATTTTTACCAAAAGGTAAAGCTGAAACAACTTGTCAGTAAAGGAAACAAAAACTAAGAAATGGACAAATCGTCTTGTAGCCTATGAGGATCTTTAATTGAGACATTTACCATCCTGGACACTAGATGTCGCTGCAGCCCGCGGGCAAAGCAGTGAAACTCAACTCAGAAAAAGGTTTTACTCAGTGGAACTGTTGTGTGCAAAAAAAAAAAAAAAAAAAAAGTTTTCTGGAGCATAAACCTTTCTATAAACAGTCCCTACTCCTGAATGTCTGAGCTCACTGTGTTTTTACAAGTGCATCTCAAAGAATGAGAATATCAAGTCATTTCAGAAAATGAAACTCTTAGACATATTCTTTACACATTGAGTGAAATACTTTATTTCTTGTAATTTTGATGATTATGTTCAACACATAATGGAAAAATCAAAATTCAGTGTCAGGTAAAATGAGAATATTCCACAGCCAGCTTTTGGTACCTTTTGTCACTGGGCAGGATCCAAGTCCTGCTGGGAAATGAACTCCTCATCTCCAGAAGGAAACATGAAGTCTGTAAAATGTCCTGGTAGATGCTGCGCTGAGTGTTGTCTTCAGAAAACACAGTGGACCAGCACCAGCGGAGGACATGGCCCCAAACCATCAATGACTGTGGAAACTTCACTCTGGACCTCTCCATCTTCAGTCTGAGGAGCTGCAACAAACTCAGTCCTATAAGCAGCACCTTCTCATAGTGGGTCAACCAGTTTGCTGGTGACGGCCAAAACTAGTTCACGTGCAAAAAGAGCACCATCAGCCTAACGATCGTTGGTACCTAGACTGAAGAAGTCTTTCATAAAAGATGAACCGTTTCAACAGAAGACTCTGCCCTGAGGACCACCATATTAGATTAATCTGCCTGGATTATTGCGCATGCATCAAGACATCTTCAAAATATGCTACTTTTCTGAGACGCTGAATTTAGTTTTTTCATTATCTGTAAACCATAATGATCAAAATGACAAGAAATAAAGACTTGACTGTGTAAAGAATCTGTTACAGTATGTGAGTTTCACTTTCTGAAATGACTGACAAGAAATATTTAACTTTATCACATTCTAATTTTTGTAGATGCACTCGTATGTATTAAAGTAACAGATTAAAAGTATTGGATTTATTTGATAATATTTAAAATAAATCTTATAATCTAAAAATCTGATATCTAAAAATGTGCCCATGGTCAGCAGTAATTGCCTTGTCTGGGACTTAACTGTTTTTAGTTTGCTTTTATTGAAATTAAGTTGTTCCAAAAATGCGTTTTTATTTTTGAAAACTTAGATTTACTTTATAATCCATCTGTCCTCTATTGTTTTATATAACGTGTATGCAGAAACATACTCCCACTGATATTACTTTAATTAGCAGATTCTATCATCTTTTAGCTTGCTGCTTTTTTTTTTTTTTTAGGTTGACTAATTTTATTTTAAAGAACCGTATTTTTCGGAGTATAAGTCGCAGTATCAATGAATGGGTCTGTTTTCATACATAAGGCGCACCGGATTATAAGGCGCATTAAACGAAACAAGTTTATTTTGACAGATTTTTGAGCGCCGCCGTGCACCACATAAAATCAGTTCGAGGTCATTAAGCACAACCAGGATTAATACATAAAGTGCACCGGATTATAAGGCTCACTGTGGATTTTTGAGAAAATTAAAGGATTATAAACGCGCCTTATAATCTGAAAAATACAGTATTCAGCAAAGACTTCCAAAATGTGTTGATGTGCAAAAGTAAAAAAACAAAAACAAAAGAAATGACCAACACCTTGTTAAAAGCACACACATTTTAAGTTTAATTAATGAAAAGAGTGGAGGTTTGGTAAACATTTTGTCGGTGGCACTACATACATTCAGCATTTTAAAGTTTTTCAGTTCAGTCCCACAATGAGTCCTGCAACGTAAAAGCAAACAGGCTGAACCCAACCAGGGACATTTTATCTTTAGCTTCTGTACCATATTAATACAACAGGAACATTGTGTTGCTTACAATAACATTTATGTATATAGTTCATAAAACTGAAGTTTGTGCTTCTCTTCATGTGACCAGATTATGGAATTACATCTGAATATAGCACAAGTACTTGAACGCACCGGTCCAGAACAGATCAGTGCAAGGGAACAGAAAGTCTAAACAGATGCACCTTTACGAGGAACATGGCCTAAATATTATCAGTATCGCCGCTGTAATGTTATTGTACACCACTGGCATCACATCAACAGCAGGTAAAACCATGTTAACGATCAGGAACTGGTGTGATGGGAACACTGGGTATGAGATCTGGCCTTTTATATCAGAGACATTTAGAGAAACACAATCCCAGTCCACAGCCACAACAGTGCCCGACTCCGTCCTGATGGGCTGTCACTTTACTTTTTTTTTTTTTTAATCAGGATTTCTGTATCTTACATTTGGAAACTAAATAACAGCTAAAAGTTACCACTTCATGAATAAGCATAGGACATATTTATCTATACACATTTATACATTCAGGTATGACTGTTCACTATAATTGGCACCTTATCCTCTTCTTTCTTTTTTGTTGTTGTTGTTGTTGTTTAAGCTGACAGACAACAGAAATGTCCAGTCCCTTCTTATCATCTGTCAGTAGTTGGCATATAACGGTTCACACAGTCCTCGCAGCCCATGGAAACACAGCCGAGCACGATCCGTGTCCAGAGAGGCGACGTCCTCCCGTTCCCTCCAACTCGACAGCGGCTCACGATCAGTCGAGCTCGACCAAACTGAAAAGACCTCTGATCTGAATATCGCTCGGATTCAAATGATAAAAATGCAACCAATTAATAATAAAAAATAAAAAAACATCACAAGATTGAAGTGAGTTAATTTACAAGTTCAATTTGAGCGGGTCGACTCTGAGCTCAGGAGAAAAACACTGCTGTAACTCACTGTCACTTAAAGAACTTTACGTTGATTCTTTTGAGTGTTTCACCTTCTTATTCCATTTCTTTTCCAAGAACTGAACGCCAGCAACACTTATGCTTTTTCATTTTCTATCGTAAAATGCCTATGGATAAAATAAATAAAAACAAAGCACAGATTCTTATGATTTAAATGTAATATTCACATGGAAGACAACATATACAATATTAAACATATTTCTAGACCAATACTGCCTCCTATACAACAAGGCCAACCGGCTGTTGCATTAAAAAAACAAACAAACAAAAAAACTATTTACTTTGTTGGAAAAGCTGAGCCCAACAAAGTAAAATAAAAAAACAAAAAAAAAACACAGAGAATAAACAAAATGCTTTTCCGTCAGTCCAAATGCTTCCTAAATCAAGCTTACTCTTTAACATAGAAAAATACTATACCAAAACAAAATACAAATATATATGTATATATATTAGAATCTGTTAGGCATTTCAATATAAAGAGATGTAGGGGTGGGCAGCTAAAGGAGTTAGAGTACATCAAAAGAAAAAAATATATAACAAAATAAACTTGTGAGAAATGAGAACAAAATAAAAACAACGAAATGCGATTTTTTTTTTTTTAAACCTTTTGTTTTATAATCTTTATAACGATGTGAAGAAGTTCTACACTTGTGTTGAAAACCTCTTCTTCACACATGCAACAGTTTGCACAGGTTTAATACTGCACGAGGAGCAGGGTTACTGGGCCTCCTGCTCAGAGGGAGCGGGGATTACGCAAAATCATCCTAACCCTGAGGCAGTGCATGCTGGGGGCTGAGAAGCACTGCCTCCCCCACGCTGGTTTACTGTAAGAACAGCTGCGCCACACAAGGCCTCTCGATCCGTGTTAAGACTGTGTGTGTGCTATGCGTGTGCGATCATGTACTGCTGTTTCCAGTGCCGCTCGTCGCTGCAGTCTCTACGGCTACGGGAGCTCCGCTTCACCTCTGAGCACCAAGCCTCGTTTTAAGCCACAACATTTGCACAGGATTAAGTGCTGCTCTAACCCACTTCTTGCTTCTTACATGTACATGTGTGGACGGGTGAAAGTATCCTGGTGGGGAAATCGCTACACCAATCTGACGGCAACTAAACCCAAACCGTGTCCAGCAGAGCCCAACCCAGCCAAGCTCAACTCGATAGCTTTGCCAAGTCAAACGGTCCTGTTCTCTCTCTGCCATTCTCAGCCAAAACAGACCTCACTGCCTCTATGAAGTAACGATGAACGATGGCGGCTGATCGGTCAGAGGCCTCACAGATAGATGGGGGCATTCAAATGGGAAAGTTTGGGTTGGAAGGATGCCTAACTCTGAATGCAGCACTTCTAAAATCTCTGGACCCCGTTGGAACAATGTTGCAGACACGATGGTTTTGTTGCTGTTGTCACTTCTACACTGATGCTCATGGTGTTGGTTTTTCTGCAGGTCACACGCCCTCAGAAGGGGAGCAAATGTTCTATTTTACAAACATTGTTGTCCATAATATATAGATAGAGGTTTTGTATATATTCTGTATAATCTCTTTCACTTTTCCTCCTTCACGTTTCAGCAGTTTTCTTCCACCCTTCCTATCTTCCTTGCCTGCTTTCCATCTTCTGCTTCGCGCCAGCAGCAGGAAATGTGCGCCATCGGTGCTACATGCAGCCCACGCAGCCACACTTGATGGTCTTTTCCACCTCCTCGTTGAAGGACGTTCCGTCGCTGCATTCAAAGGTGTATTTCCGGCGTTTCATCCTCTGGCTGCCGCAGCAGCCCCCCGCGTCACAAACGCCAGTGCACTCCACCCAGGAGACCATGCGGGTGGTTTGACAGATGGCGTACCCTCGCTGCACCTGGTAGAAGTCTCGAACGGGCTCGCCTCGACACTCGGACTCTAAAAATCGAAACAATTAAAAACAAGAAACGTTTAGCGTCATCGTTTGGTTCCGTTTCGAACGCGCGTGCGTTTGCAGTGAGACGCCACAAACTGACCTGCGTCGCAGAGATCCCCGGTGTATCCGTTTTCACAGTGACAGTAAGCGTCTCCTGTGTCTGAGATCTGGCAGCGGCCGTGTTTGCAGGAGAGGTGGCGGCAGGGGTTGAACAGCTCCCCTTGTTGGTTACACAGCGCGCCTCGGTAACCCTCCGTGCACTCACAGCGGTACGACTGCACGTCCAGAGGGATGCACTTTCCATGGACGCATCTGGTGACAAACGATCACTTCAGTCAGATCCTTTTGTTCCATGAATGAACCAGTCGTGACGGTTTTATAAGAAGATAAATGCTTTAAACTTTAAATTTGCGGACATACTTGCTGCCCTGACA
The DNA here is from genome assembly GCF_014905685.2 of Nematolebias whitei. NCBI lineage: Eukaryota > Metazoa > Chordata > Actinopteri > Cyprinodontiformes > Rivulidae > Nematolebias > Nematolebias whitei. The sequence goes on along the minus strand of NC_056498.1, from coordinate 56,672,176 downwards.
GGGGTTGAGAGCAGGCTGGTCACAGTGCGGCCCGCTCCAGCCCGGTTGGCAGTGGCACACTGGTCCCTGGACTCCATCGGGTTGGCAGATGCCATGAACACAGTAGAGCTTCTTGCACGGCTCGCAGCCCGGCACCACACCGGGCTTCATCTGGGTCTTGGTGAAGTCCTGCAGCTCGTTGTTAATGTACAAGTTCTGGATACAGCCGTGGAAACTGGAACCGTTCTGGATCTGCCAGAGCCGGAAAGGGCCAGAGTGAACGTCCACCGGCATGCCTGGAGAGGGAGAGCGAAGCGAGGAGGTTTATATGTGTGCAGGGGCGCGACCCGGCTCACAAACAAACAGCAAACACAGGGCTGGTATGAGAGTAATGGAGGAAGATTCAAACATGTGTGTCCCAGCAGTGCCTGCGTGTAATTAAAAACTTTTATATGCAACTCTTTGATCAGCACCTAAAATATTTATATATCAGCACCACAAGACGCATCATCTTTGAAGCATAGGACAGAAAACGTAAAGGAGAATGGAAAGACGTGAGATTGCTTGAGTGAAGAACAGCACACACACACACAAACAGCACAAAACATCTGTAAACACAAACTCTATGGCAAAAAATCTAAACTTTGAGGATTTTTTGACATTTTAACAACAATGTCACAAGTGCTTATTACACACATGGATCAAAAATGTAAAAGGATCAAAGTAACTATTTTTAAACAGTATTAAAGTCCTACAGTGCTGTAGTGTAAATTTAGTTTATGCTTTATTACAGTTAATTAGTTTTATGTGCAAATTATTACCGTATTTTTCAGACTGTAAGGCTGAATTAAAATCCTTTAATTTCCTTAAAAATCGACAGTGAGCCATTTACCATATTTTCCGGCCTTTAGGGTCACACCTTTTTGCCTAATTTGCATACCCTGCGACTTATACGCCGGCGCGACTTATTTATGGATTTTTTTCTCATATTTATAAACCAATTTTTGGCTGAAATATGACCGTTCTCATTCATTCTGACATAGAAAATACTGAACACTACCATTTTCAGCCACTAGATGGCACTTGAGTAGTATAGCATGCCGTTGTGTCATGTAATAGGTAAAAATGGCTATTAATGACACAATCGGATTGCCATAGACTGCCACCTGCGTCCAGCTCTGGTATCATGCCTAGAACAACCGTCAAATCAGCTTCATTTTGCTGCGCTGCCCTGGTGAAATGCAGCTAATTTGACCATTGAAGTGCATTTATTACATAAAAGTTCAACTGAGACACATCTTTACAATAATGTCGAGCAAAAAATATATTGTTTTAGGTGCTTATCGTGTTAAATTTTGAAGAAATGTGCAGCGTTCCTCATTCCTGATTTCCTCCCTGTGCGCGCTCCAGAGCGGCGCACCGAGGCAGCAAATACTTTTGTAATGAAGCTGATTTGACCGTCAAAGCGCATTTATTAAGTAAAAGTTCAATTTACTATAATTTCGAGCAAACAAAAAATTGTTTTTAGGTAGTTATCTTGTTAAATTCTTGTTAAAGTCCTCCCGTGCACGCTCCCGCAGCTACCATTTGGCAGCCAATTGATTTTTGGCACAACACCGGCCCACATTTCCAGGTTGTCAGTGGTGACGCGTAACAAACGCGACGTGCCAGCGGTGATGCATAATACGTGTGACTTATACGAGGAAGCGACATATTTATGGATTTTTCCAAATTATTACACATTTTTGGACAGATGCGACTTACCGGTATGCTCCGGTGCAACTCATAGGGTGGAAAAAACGGTAATCAGGCACGCCTTATGTATTAATTCTGGTCGAGCTTACTGACCTCAAACCAATTTAATGTGGTTATTGTGAGTGAGTTGAATAAAGTTTGACTTATATGACTTGTTTTGTTTCGCTTGATGCGCCTTATAATCCGAAAAATACGGTACAGATGTGTTTATGAAGCTTTTATTAAGTCCAGTTTAGATTTTCTGCATTAACGCATGGCTCTTAGCAAACACAGGACTGACAGGTGGGATGGTGCGGTTGGAGGATGAGGTCTGGGTCTGGGTGGAGGAAGGATGGGCTGAGGACTTGCATGGCTGAGGGGAAGGGACTGGTTGCAGTGGTGACAAAGCGAGGGGAGGGGGAAGTGACTGAACAGTAGTGTAGTAGTTAAGAGTGCCTGCAGAGGAGGGAGGTGTGTTCTGGAGAGGGCCCCTACCCCCCACGTATAGCGGCGCCTCCCCGTTGAGGGGCCGCACCGCCCCAACGCTGTCCATTGTGGTAGGGAGACCCCCGTCAATGGACAGGTTCACCATCTGGTCGAAGGTCACCAGCTCCACCGTGTGGAACTGACCATCGTTGATAGTTTCAGTGCTGACAGAAGAGAACACAGACAGGAAGTAGAATCACTAAGATGAACAGGAAATTAACCAGTAATCCCACAGGGACACCAAACTTACCTGTAAATAGCGTGTCCTGGCTGGCTGCCGGGGTCGTAGCTAACCTTAACGTGGCCTTGGATGAGCTCCACTGCAATATGATCATTGTCTCCATTGTACAGCAGGATACCGTTATCCTCAGCTGTAGAAACCTGCACACACCGAGCGGTTTCTTAATTGTTAAACTTGTTCAGGTGCCAAAAAAGATGAATGAACCCAGAGAAGTGAATCTGTGACTACCTGCAGAGTGATGTTAGCTTGGGGCCAGTTCTGGAGGTCAGAGAGCAGTAAGTAGGAGTCTCTGTCAATGAAGTTGACACTGACCAGCTTTTCACAGCGTGGCCCCCCAAACTCTGGAGGACACTGACACAGGGCGCGCCCACCTCGCTCCACACAGGGGGCGTCGTTCTGACAGTCGGCCAGCTCACACAGAGACAGCGGAGAAGGAGGAACCTCACACAGCTGGCCGCTGCAGAGCCAGAAACAGCAGGTTTTTTTTTTTTTTTGAGTGAAACAAAGAGAAATAAGTTGCTACAATAAAAGCTGAGCTCCTCTCACCTGTATCCTGCAGAACAGATGCAGGAGTAACCGTTGAGCTCATCCACACACTGAGCTCGGTTCTGACAGCGGTGCTCCTCACAGTCGTTATAGTTTACGCTGCAGTCGTCACCAACGTAACCAGGAGAACACACACACCTGCAGAACACAAGAACTAAATGAGTCTGAACACACACCAGTTTACCTTCTAGTCAACATGCAACCTGTTCCTGCAACTTCAGCTTCTGGCAACAAACATACTTAGGTCCAGATGTGGTGATGAGGCAGGTAGACTGATGTTTGCAGGGGCTTCGTCCTGGAGCACACACATCTTCCATTTCTTCACACATCTCCCCTAGACAGAACAAGTGTTGTAAAAAATATAGTTTCAAAAAAGTTCTGAAATAGAAAAATATGTATTCAACAAGTTTTGATGTAAAAAATAGTTAAATGGCAATAATTATCTAGGTCACAATTTCAATTGGCAGAAATTTATCAGATTTTTTTTATACTAAAACATAAGTTTAACAAATAAAAGTGGCAGTATAATTCAGTTTTTTTTTTTTTTTTTTTTTTTATCAGGATGATCATCAAATTAGAAAGAAAATACTTAAAATATATAACAGAAGAAACAACTCATTTTTATGTAACTTCTAAATCATAATTACATGAAAAACACTCGAGACTGAAATATATTTTTTATTCTGGATTAATGTGAAGTATTCCAGGTACTGCTTTATAGTTTCAGTTTATATTCTGATTCACTGAGACTTTCAATCTCAGAAAATATTCTGGTAGATTTTGTTCTTTGGGTCACAAAAAATCTCATTAAGACAAAACTTGTCAAATTTCTTATTGTGTGTGCATATATACATACATACATACATACATACATACATACATACATACATA
>NC_056498.1:56605012-56658299 GCF_014905685.2 Nematolebias whitei | reverse complement strand
ATGTGTGTGTGTGTGTGTGTGTGTATATGTGTGTGTGTGTATGCTGTTAATTGTGGCTCCAAAGAAATACAAATCAGTAGGTTGGAGCTTTACAAAAAAAACAAAAACCTACAATTCTCAACATAATTTACTAATACTATCTATAATTCATCATAGATGATATTATCATAAGTTTATCATTTCCTTTCCTAACTATCCAGAGTAAATCAAAACGAGTAGCATTCTTTGAAGGAATGCATATCATTTGCCAAATTGCATGCCAATATTTCAAACATCTTGTACAAGCTGTTAGCGTGCATACTATACAATAGAGATAAGTCTCGGTTAGTACCACACCCAACTTTAGCTCAGTAGCTGTAATGTTGACTGAGTCATTGCTAAAATTATTTAGTTGTGGCAGCCATTTTGAATTGAATTGACTCCAAAAGTTAATAAATTGAACAAACTCTGGAACTAGTTTGAGGCAATCCTGGCCAAAGTGGATCAATACATTGCAACTCTAATGATTTGTTTTTGAGTTTCACTAAAGTGCATTAGATGGTTCATAGGATATTTTGTTAAGAGAAACAGACAAATGAGCACACACACATAGACACACACGATCGCTCGTCTTTCATGGTAGCAAGAGATAAATGTTTGACAAGAAATATACACATATGTGTGTATCTATGGTGCCAAAATAATTGCAAACCAAGACAGCAGCCTAACATCACAACCCTTCAAGCTGGTGAAGCTTTGAAAGGAAGTGAAAAATGTGAAAAGTAAAACAGAACAGGGGGTAGAGAGGCCTCCCTAATGTAATATCGACCAGCAAGAGCAAAGAATGGAGGCTGCCTGAGGCCCAAAGACAAGTCTAACAGTCATTCAGGTGCAAATAGGCTGACTCGTCAATAAGACAAACAGCTCAATATTGGAGCTTCGCTCAGCCCGGAATCGACCAGCAGCTGAAGAACTGCTGAACAGCAATCTGTTCGGTAAACAAAAGAGTCACACAAAAGCAGCCATTATTTAAAAAAAGATCTGACTCTTTTGGTAGCTTTTGTTCATAATGTATTGTAGAACGGAGAAAAACGTTAAAATCTTTATCAGGCATACCCAGGAGTGGGAATGTTATCTACCGTATTGACAATGCTTATCTCCATTCAAGAAGACAAACAACTTCATTCAAAGTGGAGATGATCCAACAATGCTGCAAAAGCTAAAGCTAAAGTTTAAATAGCAAATAAAGATCAAAAGGTCGACACCCACCATCCTCACAGCGCAAGTCAGGCAGAGCTACATCTTGAAGAGGGATCTCCTTCAGGAAGGCCGGACGCTGGCAACGAGGGTTACCCGTCACAATCTTCCTGCTCCTCAGCCAATCGCCGAGCCAGGCCAGCCGACAGTCACAGTTAAAGGAGTTGGCCAAGAGGTTACTGGAAGAAAGCAGGCAAGCTTGTAAGAGCAATGAAACCTTGACAAGATGAAAGATGAATAGTTCTCGATTCCCTGCGTCTTACAGAGTGGAGAGAGTCTGCAGTGTGTCGAAGGCTCCCGGAGTGATTGTGGTCAGCTGGTTGTCGTACAGAGAGAGCAGACGGACGTTATGAAGGCCTGTGAAACTGTCGTTGTGGACACAGCTGATCTTGTTGTTCCGTAACATCCTAAAAAGGGAAGCAACACAACGCAAAGTAAAAATCTGAATTGTTTCCACGCATCTTTGTGATTTAAAACGTTTCTCACAGCATACGCAGCCCCTCGAGGCCTCGAAACATGCCGCTCCGCACCGAGTCGATTTGATTGGCTGTGAGGTGAAGCTCAATGACGGACGATGCACCTTCAAATGCCCCGTCCTCAATCTCTGTGAGCTTGTTGTTGCTGAGGTTACTGTAAAAAAAAAAAGACAAAAAGCACAAATAAAAACATGTTTTTTAGAAGATATCTAATTACCGTATTTTTCGCTATATAAGTCGCACCTTTTTGCATAAATTTGCATGTCCTGCGACTTATACACCAAAGCGACTAATATATGTTTTCCCCCATATTTATAACCCAATTTTTGGCTGAGATCTGATGATTTCATTCATTCTGACATAGAAATATTGAACACTACCATTTTCAGCCGCTAGAGGGCCCTTAAGTAATATGGCAAGCCAAGTGTCTCAATAATAGATAAATTAAAGAGACACTTGGCTTGCCATACCAAGCCACCTTCGTCTCGCTCCAGAACTCCTGGAGCAAACATCAAATCAGCTGCATTTCACCTGAGTGGTGCACCGAAATGCAGCTGATTTGACTGTTAAAGTGCATTTATTAAGGAAAAGTTCAACTGAGACACATCTTTGTTATAATGTGAAGAATACAAATAATTGTTTTTAGGTGGTTGTCTTGATAAATTTCGAAGAAATGCACAGCGAGTTCTCCCTCTGCGCACTCCAGCAGCTGCAAATCGACTTTTGAAATGCAGCTGATTTGACCGTTTAAGTGCATTTATTAAGGAAAAGTTCAACTGAGACACACCTTTGCTATAATTTCAAGCAAACAAATAATTGTTTTTAAGTGTTAATCTTGTTAAATTTTTGTTACAGTCCTCCCATGCAAACTCCCATGGCTGTTATTTGGCAGCCAATCGATTTATGGCACAACACCGGCCCACGTTTCCGGGTTGTCAGCGGTGATGCATAATAGATGCGACTTATACAGCAAAGCAACTTATTTATATTTTTTCCACTTTATTAGACATATTTGGACTGATGAGACTTATACAGTAAAAACTTTCACTCACATTTTCTTGAGTTGGGAAAGGGTCTTAAAGACTCCAGTTGCCTCCAGAGTTGTGAGCTCATTGTTGTTAAGGCGACTAAACAAAATAGAGAAAATAATTGTGAATGAAACAATTTCTAAACCAAAGAAAGTCTCTCGTTCCTGGATAAAGGATATTCTCTCAGATTATTTACAGTTCAGCTGTGGATGCAGGGATGTGCTCGGGGATCTTGGTGAGCTTCAGGTTGGAGCAGTCCACCACATTTGACTCGCAGCGACACTTGGGAGGACAAACTGGATCCGTGTTGCAGGCATTATTCAGACGGGTGTCCTCAGTACCTGAAGGAACACACACATAAACACACTTTTACACTTAAACTCCTAAACCACCATACGCGCCCTTCCTTGGCTTGACACTCTTGGTCTAAAAAAAGGCATCTTCATCCTCCCAAAGACATCCTGTAGCTCTTCCACTGCAGGATGGAGTCAGATCAACTTGTGAAGGTGAATAGCTCAGAGAAGATAAAGAGTGAGAGCAGTGGGCTGAAAAGAAAGTGGATTTGAGAGGCCAAATTCAGTGAGGCAGAGCACTCAAAAGAGCAGCCGGTGGAGAAAAGGCAGATAAAAGGTGTGCAGGAAACATGAGCAGACAGGTGGAGTCAGAGGGAAGCACAGGCTGGAAACAGGAAGGAGGGCAAACGAATACAGGAAAAACGAGACAGATGTGAGAGAACTGGAAGGTGAGGAGAGGTACAGAGAATTGATAAAGAGCAAAAATGAATCTGGGGAATATGGGATGTTTTTCCTGCACCTCCCTTGTCTATGAATAGACGTTACGTGCCAAAAAGTGTGCTGCCAGTTACATCATGGCTGCTCAATAATGGAACAGCACAGGGAGCTGCTCAGGACAATGCGTCTGCGTCCTCGCAGCTACGCGTCACATCTCAGTTTGTGTGTGTGCAAAATGTTTCTCTTAGAGGGTACAGCCCTCTTTTGTGTTAGTTTGAGTCTTGTTCTTTTACAGCAAACCGCTGAGGCTGAAGTTCGAAGTCGATGATGTCAGCAAGACGCAGTGGGGCACCCAAACCACAATTATGAACAGCGAAACCTCAAACGACCGGGACAAAATGATCTGGCATGATGAGCACCAAAAATCTAACCAGAAAAAGAAGCATCGCTCTAAACTTAAACTCTAATCCCTGATTTTATTCAAATATAATTAAACGGTGAGAAAAGTGAATTCCAACTGCGTTTACAGTGACTTTTTCTGAAGTAGTGTCACTTCAGAGTGGCTCTGTGGAGGTTACAGACAGACACGGTAATGCAGGTCATTAAGGAACTTTCATTTGTTTGGGCCAGACAACAAAAAAGGGCATTTCCTGCTACGCAGGAAGCAATGAAAGTACAAGGAAAGTGCTTTGATCTTCAGGATGTAGAGGAGCCGAGGGAGATTTCGTGAGCCTGAGTCATCGTCGTCACAAGCGCGCAGTGGCGACACTTTTACTGTCAGCACATTTGCACGAAAGTGCAGAAAAGGGAGAGCAGAAGGATGAGGTTTTCCCCTCTCCGAGACGCAAAATGACTCATCGCTGGAGCTGTAGGCGCTCTCATAATTCCCTGCAGCTCGGCTCATCATTATCAATGTGCCGTGGAGTTCCTGTGCTGCCAGTGACTGTGTGCATGAGTGTGTGAACCGTTGAGGCTTTTATTGTTATCATCCCGCAAGGGTGAAATTCTCATTAATCACACTTGGCTTTGATCTCTCTTCTGCTAACATGGTACTCCCATTTGTTGTCTAAGCCAGCACAGAGGTTTATCTCAGCTTAGCACACAAAGACGCATTAATTTTACACTCATAGTTGTACCGGTGCTGACAATGAGCGACGCAAGCGTGCACAGCTCCGGAAACACATACACACAGACTTTAACACACATCACTGCTCTTCCTAGTTATTTTTCTTGGAAGTGCTCTTGTTAAGAGGGCCGGAAACATCCCCTGATAGGAATCTGGGTCCTCCGGTGGGCTTTATTTTCTTTAGCTCTGCTGATAGAGAGGACACGCTTTCCTTCCCCTGCATCCTTCTCTCACTCTCTCCTCGTCTTTCTCTCTAGGTGACTGAGTGTCTAAGCCAAAGCAAAGAGAAACTTCCTTTTGGCGCTTTCTATTGAAATAGTTCGGCAAACAAAGCTGAGAAGAAACATATGCTCTAATGACTTTATTTAATTATAAATATTCACGCATATGCTAGGTTTAGTCCCTCCTGGAATCCATCAGCTATTCTTGTGTTTATAAGTACGTCAGTGAGGCATTGAGTTCAACTAATTTCACCAGTAAATGTCCAGTATTTATTTTATCGCAAACCATTTCCTCTAAACGATAAATAAAATGATATCATTTCATTTCAAACAAATATAAAATGTTTGCAGGAATTCCTCACAGCGGAGAAGACGATAACAAAATACATTTTTAGGCACTTTTCAGTTGTTTTACTTTCAGAAAAGTTCATATAGCTTATTGGCTTGTTCAAAACCTTCATGACTGACGTGTATAATTTCACTTAAACACAAACTATGATAAAGATTTTGGGAATTTTATGAAAACGAGCAGTCAGCCATGAAAACACTGATGTCCACTACATGGCTGCAGATAGACAACAAACAAAAATGTGACAGTGAAAGGTATGAACATTTACAAGCCACTCACCTGGGATGACGTACTGCTCTTTGGCTGTGACGGAGGAAACAAAGAGGGGCGGATGTCAGTCAGGTGTGCATAGCTGTGGCATTGCTATGCATCAGAACAGTCATATATAAAGCTTATATATGACAGCAAATGACAACATGTTGATTAAACAGAGAAGCCGGTGACTGTCTCTGTTCATGACAATATGGAGAAACAGTGATACAGAACAAAGCAGCAAATATTTGGCTGTTGCTAAGGAAGTGACATGAAGGAACAAAGGAAAAGAAAGACGCATGAAAAAAGGAAAGGAGAAAGAGGGAATTCCTTCCTCACAAGGTCTAACAAAACAAACAAGGGTAAAAAAAAAAGAAGTGTTAAACCTCAAAGGTGCAAAGTGCCAGACATGAACACCACAGTGAATGATGGTTGAGGTTAGGTGGGAGCTTGACATTTAAAGTGGTGGACAGAAACTCCAGCTACTTTTTACCAGCCTGATAGCTCACTGTAGTTCAAATGTGAAATAGGACTTATACTGTAGAAACATTGGAGGAAGAAAGAGCAAAAAGCCCCTCTCTTTTTAGCACTGTTTATTTCAAAACGATGTAATGATTAAGAAGCACCAGAACAGAACGTTATACAGCCCTCCACATGAAGTAATCGCTCACCGAATGCACAAAATGGTTGAGGAAACAAACCACTCAAAAGGAAAGTAAGAGTGGATAAAAACAGAGAGGTGGAAATAAAACAACAACGCCTGTTTAAGAAATGGGAAATCCCAGAGAGTGAGAGAGCGGGGAGGCATTTAGAGACACGCAGAGCCACCAGCCTACCAGAACAGCGGAACTTCTTGCTCTTGATTTGTCCGATGCGTTTGTTAGCGAGACGGCGAGGGCTCGCGCAGCGGGCGCCGCTGGTTTCAATCGGGTTGGAGCGCAGGTAGTCTGCCAGCCACTTCAGGTTACAGTCACAGATGAACGGGTTCTGGGCCAAGTGACTGCAGAGGTGGATTGGGAAGGAAATATAGAAAAGTAAATTAAAAAAGATATTTGATGAAAGTTGATTTTACTGGGACTTAATCATTAAAAACATTTTCAGTAGGGATGCACGATATTATTGGCTTGGTATCGGTATCGATATATATATATATATATATATATATATATATATATATAGCAAATCTTGTAGCTCTTGTAGCAAATAAGCCTAAATAAGAGGACTATGTTCTGACAAAGTATATTATAGTAAGTATATTCTACATTCTTATAAGCTAGCTGTTTTTTCACTACTTTTTCCTTTTGACTGTCGTTTTGGTTGCCATTTTATTTTAATTTGTAAAAAATACCAATTTAAATTAAATCTGTATGCCTCTTTTGTGACTGTCTATTGTTGCCGTTGTTATCCACTTTTGTCATCACTCTTTGTTAAAGGAATCAGGTCTCTCTTGTAAATGAGTCCCCAAGACTCAGTGGGATTAACCTGTATAAATAAAAGTTGAATGAATAAAAAATATTGGTATCGGTTATCAGCCAAATAGGTTTCAAACTATCGGCATATCGAATATAGGCCAAAAATCCAATATCGTGCATCCCTAATTTGCTGCTATCTTTGCGAACACATCTTTTAATTTAATAACTTACAACTCTTAGATTCTTGGAACTATATTTTTTGAGGAACATGACTCCTAGTTTGAGATATTTTGTCTCCTTTGCTGAAGCTGTTTGAGAGTCATAATGACTTTTGTCTTCAGCTTGTGAAATGTAGCTTCAGCTCTCCAGCTGAGATCACCTGCCAGTGTGAAATACTCCACTTTCTTGCCACAATGTGCGTTATTGATTAAAATGTGATCTGAATAAGGAGCCAATGTTTTTTTCCATTAGTGGCGACACAGTTTTGTTTTTCCTTGTGTGTATTTCACAGAATAAATCAAGCTTTTCATCAGGTCCTACCTAAAGTTTCTGCCTCCCATGCCAAGATTTCAACCATTTATTTTCCTCTTAAAAATACTCTGTTTCATTAGCTTCCAATTGAAATCAACTTTACATATTTTCAAATGTATCTACATGCTGTGAAAAACAAAACAGCACGCCCATATATAACAGTTTATGAGTCAGTGGTTTGAATTATTTAAAAAAAGTTCAAAAAATGTAAAGAGCAGTACATTTTGCACTTTTAGACCTCAGTTGTTTTAGATTACAGCTACATTAACACGTATTGTACAGATCTGACTGTTGTTGGACATTTAGACTATTTTGTTATGTTTTGACTGAGATAGTTTCAGTTAAATTAACCTATTTATTTTATAATGCAGCATGTACATCATTTGCATTAAGTTTGACCAAATCACGTTATTAGCTTCTTCAGCTAAACCAGATTTCTAGTAGTTGAAATTCTTTAAACTGTCTAGAGGACCTGAGGTTATTAGATTATTTTATGTCTTTGTATATATTTCTTCAGAGTACATGTATGCATGTTTATTTTTGAAATACAGTAGTCCCTAAATATTTTGCTGTTCAACTTTTGCAGACTCAGTTTTTCGTGGTTTCTAATGTAAGATTGTACACGACACACGATGGTCAACTTTAATATTACTCACGGGATTGGGACGGTACGGGATAAAAATTAACGGGAGCTGACGGGAGCGGGAACCAACCAATAGGGCAAAAAACAAAACAAAAAAATATATATACTTTGGACGGGCGCCGCTATTTTGTAGTTTTCTTTCAACAACCCTACACTGTAACGCAAGTTAAAAGAACTACACAGCCCAGAAGCCAACAGTGCATCCGGCCGCTGCTTTCTGCTGAAATTCAAAGAGCAGCAATGGAGGGAGCAAACACTAGAAGAGAAACCGATGTGGTAAAAATAGTTTTGCAGTGCAAAGTCAGAAGTAACGATCAATCTATTAAGCTCAAAGAACTGGCAAGAAAGTCGCAAATAATGCTGAACCTGAACTTATCCTTCAAGTTGTAGTACTTTCACTGGTGAATAACCATATACAATTTTGCAGTACTGTACAGTACATATACGTATGTTGTTAAAATTACTTAATTATACTTAGGTTTATATTGTTAAGAACATTAAAATAGTGTGGGAAGGGTTTATAAAGCCTTAAAATATTTATAAATACTAAAATAAATATAACGTCCCTACTTTGCAGATTTTCATCTATCGCGGAGGAGTCTGGAACATAACACCCGCGATAAGTGAGGGACTACTGTATAGTAGATGTAACTGTGTGTCAGTACTGATAAGAGTGGATGACTTAAATTGAAGTGATTTGAGACTGGATGTTGTATGTTGTGTTTTTAACGTCAAGGTTGACATTAAAAGTTTTGTGTGTGTTTGTAAAGATGATAAAAATGCTCCTCTTTCTATTTCCTGTGTTTTTACAAAGACTTGCAAATAAATAACTCCCATGCTTTATGTTCACAGGTGTGTCAGAGTGTGTAATGCTGTGTGTGCATATTTAACTCACAGGGTCTGTATCGCTCGCAGTGACGTGAAGGTGCCCTTGGCGAGTGTTTGGATCTTGTTATCGTACAGCGATAGCAGTGAGAGATTCTGCAGATCCTGGAAGGCGTTGGCACGAACGCAGTGAATCTTATTGGCATTCAGCAACCTAAAAGAAGTGAAAGAAAACAGGGAGGAAGAGGGAAAAGAGGGAGGGAGACAGTTCGTCAGAAGTTCTTTATGAATTATTTCATTAAAAAGCCAGAAAAGTTTATTTGAAAGTCAAGTCTGGTATTCAGTACGTCTGGAGAATATCAGCAAAGTGTACGGGTTTTCCACTTACAGCAATTGCAAGGAGTAGAGGCCGTCAAACACCCCCTTGGGCAAATCTGTGATTTTATTTCCATACAGCACGCTGAGAAATCACAACAGAGACTTTAGATACAGCAAACAACAATTCAGTGGCTTTTTGGGCTCTAGATCAGCTCTGGACCACTTACAGGGAGTTGAGAGAACGCAGACCCTGGAAGGCATCTGGAGCTATCTCTGAGATCTGGTTGTTGCTCAGGTCTCTGCATTGACGGAGGATAAAATATTAGACAATGACCTAGAGTTTTATGGGTTTTAAAGTCCTGCTGGATCCAACTTTATTTGCAACCCTGTTGTTACCCTCACGGGAGGACAGATCCTCCCACAGAGCTTGCAAGGAAGCAAATGTATTTTGTGGGCTGGAGGAAGACAAGTCCCAGATCTTGTTCACATTTTATGCTGCGTCTCTTCACGGGAGACTTGTAGCCAATCAAAACATTTACTTGCATTATTTGTGGCCTATCAACCCATCTTCCATTGTGGTGTGTGTGAGTGAGTAAGAATATGTCGCAGGGCTGAAATCCAGAGCCAAACAAGGGCAGAGTGCCTCGAAACATAGCTGATGTTAACAGGATCCGCAGGCCTCTTACCACAGGATAACCACTAAGCCTGTGTGCCCAGGAGTGCTGTGTGTCTGTACAAGTGAACGCAAACGTAAATGAAGAACAGTGGGACAGAAAGGGAAAAAGACAGATGGAGGAGGAGGTTTAATGGAGTATGCGGACTGAACTCCAGTCGACTGGATACCTTTGAAGGAAAATCATCATGTGGTGAAGAAGAGGGATATTTTCTCATTTGGGGGTAACGTTTAAATAAGTAGCCATTTGTCTTCTTGCAAGGACTGAGGTTTCCTGGAAATGAAAACGAAGACTGGAGGCCAACAAATGCGCTGGTGTGTGTCTGTAAATTCAGACGTTGGAGTGTTTGTGTATATGTCGGTGTGTGAGGGCTTACAGCATCCCTGTCTAAAGGGGATGGTTCATGCAGAGGTCATTTAAACTAAGTCAACGACATTATGATTGGCTGAGATTTATTGGGAAATGAGGACACAAGATCAGCTAAGGCAGGTCATCGCTACAAATAAACCAATGTCAACACATAAAACACTGATCTATATCTGAACATCTGCCGAGTTTGACCCAGGAGAGTGAGCTTATTCATCACAATGTACAGTGGCTGTCTACAAACTGCATACTGAAGGTGTTGGACACAAGATCGGTCCAACCCGCGAGTGTCCAGCTGAATCAACAGAGACACTGGGGGTCAATGGAGACCGACACAGTTGTTGCTAAACGTTGAATCGACATCTCAAACATCAGAAGCAGGTTAGGTTTGTTTAAAGGAACAGATGGATTAGACCTGTTTGGATTAAAACAGCTCGGCTTATGTTGTGTTAGGAAGAAAAAAAAAGTTTAAACATTGTTTGGAAGAATCTCTCACAAATAGGGAAGCCCCAGCAAATCTTAACTGATTTATTTATTTGTTAGTATTTCGAGTTCAACACTTTAATGTGTTACAAAAAATACAAAGGCCTGAAACATTATTAAATTAAAAATGCCTGTTTTTTATGTAATGATGCTTAAGGACTTACTGCAGAACAGAATGTTTCTGGAGGTCTTTCATCCCATCGGCAACAAGTTTTTACAACCAAACTGTGTGAATCATCTCCACATCTCATTTCCACGCAATAACAAATTTAACCTTTTTTTACTCCATAATCATTTTATTGTGTCTTATCTATAAACTTATTGCAACAGTTCTTTACTTTAAAATTCAAGTGCGATAATAAATTGACATCCATTTGTGTGTATACTGTATCTACACCTCCAGATGCAGGAAGAGGCCACCTGCATCACGAAGGACCCCACTCACCCAGCATACACACTTTTTGCCCTGCTCCCCTCAGGCAGAAAGTTGAGGAGCATTAAGTGCAGAACCACAAGGCTGAGGAACAGCTTCTACCCTGAGGCTGTTAGACTCATGAATCCCTAGTCAGGATCATCACTGTGAAAAAATCCTGTAATACCACTTAGTTGTTGATATGTGCTGCTGATCTCATGCTGCTGATTTATTTCATGTTGCTGTGCTCATTCGTTCTCGTCTGCTCACACAGTTCGTGCTGCCGTTGTTTGGTGCATTGTTTTGTACTATTAGTGCTTAGTGTATTCTTAGTTTAGTGTTTTTTTTTTAGTTCATATCTTAGATCTTACTACTGTTTTTCTTTACTATTTGTATTTTTGTTGGATGTACCTGGGACCCTGTGTACATAATTCCATTCCACCTCATGTACCACATGTGATGTGAATGACAATAAAGAACCTTGAATCCTTGAAAACCGAATCTCCTCTTCTTATGTAAAAGGAAAGAAACTGACAAAATTAGGTTCAGAGCATTTAAGTCTTTCATCCAAAATAAATCACTAAAATGTTGTGTTTTCCTAATTAAATACATTTTTAGCTACGCTCCTCCACAGTTTATAGACTTAGTGTGTGTCAACATATTTCCATTGATATTCCCCTTCAGCTTCAGCCAGTTTTTTTTTTTGCTCTTCATTCACCTGATTTCATCTCCACATTGTCCCTGGAGTTGAATAATAAAATGATGAAGAACGCTTTAGAAAAGGCAGAGAAACTCCCTGACCTTCCGGTTCCTCCAAGTCCCTGCTGCTGCTATGTAAGTCAGGGTCAGTGGTGTTGGAGGTTTGGACGACAGGAGTGAGCGAACAGCTGGCTCAGTGGGCAAGAAACCGCTCAGTCTCAACCACCAGCTCATCACTGTTCACTCCCAGAGAGAGAAAAAGAAACCCTCATTCCAGCCCTCTGTCTGTCCCCTCACCATCATCCCTGCTGGCAACATGCAGAATGGACACAATGCTAGCCAGGGGAATACCAGTGGGCAGAGTTGAAAAATGAGAACTGCTATTATGCACATGTAGATTGCTTGCTTTCCCTGCCACCTTAAGCCCGAGAACAAGACTGTGCTCCTAAAGCTCAGACAAAATAAACACTCTGCATGTTCGGAAGTGGTATGAGAAAACTGTCAATTATTGATTTTCTTTCCCCACCCAGTCTCTTCTCATCTGTACTTACATCCTACGAAGTTTCTTGTAGGGAGAGAAGGCTCCGGGAGGGACAGACTTAATCCCGTTCTGCTCCAGACGTCTGCGGAGGAGAAGAGAGGAGATGTGAAACCATTAGCTAACCAAACAATAGTGTTCTCCATGGCAACAAAGCTGAGTAAGCACCTCTGACCCTCCGTGATTGGCCTGATTATATTAACGGAGATCTATTTCACAGTTGTAATCGGTCAAGGCATGTCGGAGTCATAACATCCACAAAGGCAATAAACAGTCTTGAATGCTAAAGTGCTGTGGAAACGGGACTGGAGGGGGAAACGCGCCGCGTTGCGTTGTGTGAGGGTGTTAAGGCCCTCAACAAAAAGTCATATTTCTCCCTGATTTAACATTTACAGTTTCCAGCACTTAGGCACACATATGAGATCATGAAATCAATAATGATCTCACTGGTTCTTGTGAAAGTTGCTGGTATTCTCTGGGTGTCTGCAGAGTATCCACTGAAACCTTTGCAGCAGGGGTAAAATATGACTTCTCTGAGTTTACCTTTTCCTGTGAGCCGATGAAGTAAAGTTAACAACAGAAGAGTCTGACGGCGCTCACTATAAAACAACTGTCAAAGTACGAAATTATTGCAGACATCTAGAACATCTAGAACAGAGCAGCAACAGACTCTAAGCAGTGTCAGATGGTCCCAGGGAAACACACCCATTAGTGTGGGCATGCATGTGTGTTTCAGGGCCCAGCTCGGCCCCAGGACAAATCCCTTCTGTAGCTGGCAGAGGGCTGTTTATCTGCAGGTCAGTTCACAGCTTTTAAAACTGTCCTTATTGAGGCTTAGCAAGACCCAGAGGAAGCCAGCTGCTTGTTCTACTATTCTGCCTTCCTGCAGAGAGAACAGGCTGCAGACCAGAAGCCATGGGCCTGCACGAACTGTGGTCAGCTAGTGGCTACATCAGCATCTAAATATCATTAAGTTGCTATTTGTCACCACAGGAAAAATGGGAAATATTTTTAAATCGGCATAACTCCTTAGAGTTGGTAACAGATTTAGCCACCACCTTCTTAAGTATTTGACGTCTTGGCACATGAGCCTTTCCACAGGGTTTAATTAGTCACTTGGAGACGTTTCAGATATAACTAAATGCCTCTTTGGCCTCTTGCATTGCTTATTTATGTCTAATCATGGGGGGTAAATGTTTTGTTAGACACTAGCCACAGCCATTTAACGGTTTTCAGCTTCCAATTTTTTCAATCAAGAATCAGCCCCCATGAAAGGACCGGCCTGCAGTTATAGAGCAATATGGGAGTGCAATCGACATTCCTTGGATAACAGTGATTGTAGACCGCAGATTCCTGTGGTGGACATGCTCTCCCTGTCTGTTTTTGTCCGTGTGTGTTTGTGCATTTACAGTGAAGTGACAGCAGTGTGGTTCCTCTGCCCTCACCATGCGGCAGAGTGCTGGGCCAAGTGGCTTTAGCGCCTTCTCTCATCAACCAGTCTGTCTAACTGGTCCAAACCAGTTTGGCGTTCTGCACGCAGCTTGAACGTGTTTCAGTGTCAGCGTACGTACATGCCTACGTGCTGTGGTGCTCCTGGTGTGCCAACATGAAGTTACAGCACAAAACCTCAGAGCCAGACAGGCACACACATTAAGAACATTTACCGTATTTTCCGGCGAATAAGTCGCAGGTTTTTTGCATAGATTTTTCAGTCCTGCGACTTATATACGCCCCCCCCCCCATATTCATAATGCAACTTTTGACTAACGCTTTAAATTTCGAAGAACTGCAACAGCGAATCCTCCCGTGCCCGCTTGCTTCACTCAGCTGGTGCAGGTGGAGGAACGCTGGAGAGCTAGCAGCCCCAGCCGCGATGGATGAATATATGGATGGCGCCATGCCACCCAGGCGAAATGAAGCTGTTTTGGCCATTAAATAAATGCATAATGAACACAATGGGTCAGCAGTGACGCATAATAAACGCAACTTATATGCCGAAGCGACTTATACGTTTTTTTTCTCTTCGTGATGCTTTTTTAATGACTGATGCGACGTATAAGCCAGAAAATACAGTACATTGTTGCTCCTTACAGATCAATATGTGCAAGCGACTTCATCCTTGCAATCAACAAAGAAGCTTCTCTGTTCATTTGCTCAAGTAAAAAAAAGAAAGAAAAGAAAGAATCTGCCAGTCGCCTGCAGACGGAAAATCGATGGTTCCTGTCCAATTTGTCAGCCTGAACAATCGTGCATGTGTGTGCATCTGAGAGCTGATGTTTGTGTCAATCTAATCAATTTTTTCAACCTTTTCATCAGGACCCGAGCAGGGTTTTCATTAAGGGGGAAACACATTATGCCTTTGGGTATTCAAACGGTGCGTGCAGGAGTCAGAAACGATGGCAGAACCGTGGCGGTGCAGATAAAAGGCAGAGGGAAAGTTTTATGGCATGGCTCGTCATTACAGACGGAGACTACGGTGCATTCTATTCTGTTGTGGTTTTGTTTAGGTTAACTGGAGCTCCTCTCACAAGAAAGGAATAAAAAAAAAAAAACTGTTCAAAACCTTAGAACCATAAACACAGCACTCATTAGAGTAGAGGTAGAACAGAGGGGTTTTAATTCTCAGATTCATACATAATGAGAGCAGTGTGTGTGTGCGCCTAATTACCAAGGCATTAGGCCAGCTGTGATACGCAGCAACTTGCCACGCTGTAAGTGAAACTGACTTTATAATGAACTTCAAGCACAGATCAAACCTGCTGCATCAAGTTACGGAGCAGACCCCCCACTCCACTGCTTTCCATTTTACTTTTTTATTGTCAACGCACCTCCTTGAACTTGCCTGTAGTAACTTGGCAAGCCAGAGGAAGAAAAAAAAAGGAGACGGAGAGAAAATGCTGAGAAGTAAAATTTACAAAAAGGATGAAAAAGTGTCCTGGGAATTTACCCTGTAAGGTAGAGGTTCTGACGGGCGGGACAGAAGGAATTCATATCAGATTCTCTCCGGTCTTGTAAAAAAAAATGAATCGGAACACGATGGAGTGTGTGAGCAGGATGAGTTTTAGCACAAATTAGCTCTGAAGGGCAGGGGGGAATTTAAAAAGTCTACAGTGCAGAGATTATGTACAGTCTATAAAACATATCTCCCTGTTCTCCCATTACAGTCAAAGGTCACATCATAGATAAGACCGACATACCATCCCATTTGTAGAACTCTGAACCTAAAAAAGCTGCAATTTTTATTTCTTTGTATTCCATCAAAAAGGGAGAAACTGAGTTATTTACGTCTCAGAAATCCAAACGAAAACCTTTATGTAATTTCAAACAATTTTGCATTTCATGGGCTGTCAGTCTACTTGACAAGAACCTACTGAAGGATGCACATTAGGTTCAAATGCTGTACACCATCATTGATGAAAGTGAGTACATCGGTGTAGCAGAAATGGGTCAGGGTTGTTGGGGGAACATGGGATCAGTGACTCCAACACCGGCTGGGTATTTATAAACAGACTCCATGGGGAGCAGTAGACCTAGAAACTTGCTGTGTCCTCCTAGCTGCATGCATGCTGTTAGGAAAAACATCCGTCTATCTTCTCTTTTTCACACCCGGTATAAATCACTGTCGCTGTACCGTTTCTGGGAGATTTCTGCCAGCGCTTTGAAACCCCCTGATAAAGAGTAAAATGACTTATTTGTAAAGTCTTGCCACACATTCCTGGGAATCACAGTATAGCATGTGGGCCGTGAAGAGTTAATGCCCAGACAGATGTTGGAGGGCTGATAATCTGAAGGAGGGATGTTAGCAAAGCACTCGCATGTGGTTCACAGCATTCGGAGCTGATAAGAACATGGAACCTCAGTTTAAGATTTGTGGTCTTCAACATTTTTTTTTTTTACACGAGACTGATGTTCTGTGATGCATGTAAAAGATAAAAATCTAATAGGAATTAGCTTAATACCTCTCTGCTTTGTTAAAGTCTATAACTACACAAGTTAAGTAAATATAAACTGAATTAGAAAGTACAATAACCCTGTGTAAATCACTGACTTGTGGATTTCAAAAATACTTGGAAGTGCTAAATTTGCTGAAGATCCATCATGAACACTTTTCCTGTCATTCCTTGTGAATAAAACGAAAGGTTGTCATATTCAAATAGCAGCAAGCGTGCTCACATTTCAGCCATGCTGTCAGGTAAGTTGGCTGGGATGGCAGTCAGTCCTTTTCCTCTGCAGTCCACGATGTTGTTACTGCAGGTGCACATGGCGGGACAAGAGCCTCCACCGGTGCTGCATGGCTGCAAACTGGAGGACTCCTGATGTCCTGAAGATCAAGAAAAGAAAGAATCAGGTTTAAAAGGGAGAAGAGTTGATTAAAAAAACATAGATCAAGTGCTTTTTTTTTTGGTAATGAGTACTTCTCGTATCAAAGGCAGGAAAATAGTGCACCACGACGACCTCCACCAGGTTTTAGTGATCATCTTTTATTATGGACTAGGGCTGAACGATTTTGGAAATTATTCTAATTGCGATTTTATTTTTTACCTCAATATTGCAATTGTAATTTAATATACAATTATTTTTCAATGTCTTCTCATGTATTTTTCAACGAACACAAGCAATAAATCCGTTTCAGTTGCAAAAAACTCCACTTTTTTTTTTTTTTTAGCTCTGCTGCAACTCTGTTTCTGGATTATTTTTTTGTATAGCTCCAGGATAGCAACTTGGCTAAAATGTGTGCGCGAGGGCATTCTGTACTGCTTATCCATCGTGTCTGCCAAAGCTGTAAACCACTATATAAATCACTGTATTAATGGGCAGCATGCATTTCACTATGAACTCTGTTATTGCTCGATTTATTTCCACGTGCCGTTTCGAATTATGTTCATACGGTGTAATACCTTCGAACAGTTCGGTCAGTGATCCCTATCGGCTGGTACTTTGCTTACTTGAGTTGAAGCACTGGTTGTTGACATTCTAGTCATGCAACTATCATAAATGGCTTTGTGGTGTTTTTTTAAGTGTTGATAAAGATTTGTGGCGTTACCTCGAAAGGTACTAACAGCAGCAAGGCAGGTTCTGCACAATACATGTCGTTGCGCAGCGTCTTCTTTTTTATAGTCAAAATAATTCCAAACAACGGACGTGCTGCCCCTCTTTGGTACCAAACTTTCAGATGTGCCAGGTTCTGTCAAGCCGGACACCATTGTGTAACCGGTTAAAGCTCAGTGCTGACTTCGCCCACTCCCTGCTTTGCTCCGCTCACTCGCAAGTCACATAACCAGATCATGTGGTCAGTCAAATCGCAGCCTTTGCGATTAGAAAATCTCGTTTTATCATATCGTGATATTATTGCAAATGCAATTAATTGTTCTGCCCCATGGACTTTATTTTCTCACTTGACAAAAATGCATGCATCAAATCTCCAAAAAGATCTACTTTGGGTTATTCAGTTTACTGAACATTTTCCCTAAAATACGGTTTCTAGTGTGCAGACAGCTCCAGGTTAGGCTGAGACTCTTTGGTTGCTTTCTAAACAATTTTGTCAAGGAACTTAATTGTTTGCAGACCTGTATGTTACTTCTTAAAAAAAAAAAAAGAAGTCAAGGCGCATGCTGTCTTTACAATTGTTACAACATGGATTTCAGTTTTTTGATATATAATTAGCATCATCACAGCGTCTTAGTGATTCATTGACAATGAAGCATCTTAAGTAATGAGAAGGAAATGCTGAAACATTTTTCAATGTCCACTGAAATCTGTGTTCTGTTCTTAGAATATCATTTAGGATTTTTTTTTTTTTTTTTTACAGTCGCTTTCTCCTTTTATTGCAAAGAAGAAGGATTGCGTTGTAAAACTACGATTTGCTGGTTAATCATGAGAAACCTGAAAAAAAATATATGGACGACTTGTTTCTTTGTATTTAGTTTCAAAACATAGTTTTAACAATAAAAGTAGTGCCAGTACTGTGTCTAATGGTCATTTCATGCCTATGTTGTTTGTCTTTCTTTTCTTATATACAGTATATATAGTGCAGCTTTTTTCCTCATTGTTCACTAGTTTCTGAGCAACTTTTTAATAAATATTGTGATCATAAAAACTAATGCCTTTGCAGTTCCTTAAAAATATTTAAGCTCAGAGTTAACAGTTAAGGTGTGACAACAGTTATAATAAAAGTAGTTTGAGCTCTGATGGATTTCTTGGATAAATGAGAGAACGTGATGATTTACAGAATTACAAGATGGACAAAATGTCTTGCTTTCATCTTTATTTCAGGTTTTCTCCACTGTTGGTTATGTCTCTAACTAGTGTTTTATAAGCTAAATTGCAAATTAACACACATTTCTAAGAATGTTTTAATACTGAGAACACAAATGAAACATCCTACTTAGCTTCTGTGTAAAGCTCCTTGCAAGTAAAGAAACTAGGTTGTATATCAAAGAAATGTCAAAGTACATGGAGAGCGGAGGAAAGACATGAATAACACTGAGTGACAAGTGAAAGCCTTACAATAAACTCCACTGATCTTTCCTGAAGTTTTCCTCCTGAGTCTGCGATCTCCAGGTGGAATTGATGCCATTCTGCACATTCAGCTTTTCAACTCCCCACCTCTCCCCATTTTCCAAAACTCTTCAACTTTTTTTTTTTTCCTTCTCCATTTGCATACTGAGCACACGGCTCATCATGCTGTCTCTAGGTACCTGTTCAAATAGCTGTAGCTCTCTTGTCAGCGTTGCGGTGAAGAACGGCGGCACGGCGGCACTGCAAGAGCAGCGATTTCTGACGCGAGCGCACCAGATGTGTGTGCGCGTGTGGAAAAGTCTAACCCAGTTAAAATGAATAAAACAGACTTTTAAATGGCCTCATTTACACAGCCTTACTAATCTGAGTTTCAAACCATGAATATTTAATTACCTTCCTGTCTATCGCTCAGCTTGTGTTGGAAAATGTTGGCAAGAGGAAACTGGAAGTGGGGAGGAGAGGGATTTAGGGAGAGGAGGATCGAGTGAGTGATGGTGAAAATCGGTGACAGCGGTTCAAACTCCACTGCCCAAACACACATAGATTACCACAACGTTTATTACTCTAACTCTTAGACCGTTCAGTTGATAAACAATGTTTAAGGTCAGCCGTCATCAATTATCTGACTTTCTTTTTTGATGGATTAGGAACTGAGATAGTAAATAAAATGAGTCCAAACTGGCACAACAGCCCATGGGATCCGAGGTTGTGTGATCTGCAATGGCAGAGAGTTGACAGATTTGGGATCAGGGTATCGGGCAGAGAAAAACTCCCTTCTGATACAACATGGCACATTTGACAGGCCTGGGATCAGGGAGAGTGCAGTGCACAGCTGGAGAGGCCTTAACAATGACAGCTCCCTGACAGGTATACCTGAGGAGAGGCTGTTTGATGTTCACTCCACCTTTATTTTCCCCTGTGCCCTGTTATCTCCTTCCTAGCCATTATCTCCACCACTTTATTCCTGTCACATTTTAACTTAAATTTTTTTTTCCACATTTCTTTCACTTCAGTTTGCTCTATTTCACTCCATTTAGCCTCCTTTTACTTTCCACTTTTCTATCATTGTAATTTATGTCCACTTGCTAACAAGTCCATACATTAAACCTCACTTCATTTTATGTTTCTCATCATTTCGAAATAATAGCACTTGTATCTCGCCATCCGTCTCGCCTCACTTTTTTTATGAAGCCATTTCCTTCACATTTTCCTGAAGGAGTATTTTTTTTTATTCAACTCTAAAGTGATTTATTACCAACCGCTGATTTCAAATATATATATATTTTTAATTTTCTATCCCCTCAAACCTGTAGCTCAGCAGAGAAGTCATTCATTTTCTGCCATGTACTCTAATTGGCACGAGCAGCTTCTGACGTTTGGTTACTTTAAGAGCCAGTGGAAGCAAAAAGCTCATATGATTAAACGTTAGGCAGCAACAATAATGACTAACGTGAATAATTATGATTTAAAGTGACAGGACTGTGAAGAATTAGGATGTAACTTCTTTGACAGAGGTATAAAAAGCTCTTTTTTTTGTTTCACTGTTTTAGCCAGCTTTTAAACCCTAAAAAAATAAAATTTTGATGCCTGAATACCCCCCCCCCCCCCCCCCCCCCCCCCCCCGCGGGGGTTTTTTTTTTTAATTTTTTTTTTTTGTGGGTTTTCTCCAGATATTCCAGCTCTCCCTCACAGGACATAAAATATGTTAGGTCCACTAGTCAATTGTCCCTAGGTGTGAGTGAAGGTATGTGTGTCCCTGTGATGGACTTGTGACCTGTCCAGGGTGTCCCCCGCCTCTCACACAATGACTGCCAGAGAAACTGGGCTCTACTTCGACCCACAAAATAAAAAGCAGGACAAGAAAATGGATCGATGGATGGAAACTACAAAAGTCTCGCTGGTTATGGAATGCAAATGTGCTTTAAAGAACAGTGAAGGGTAAAAATGTATGCCTGGGAATTTTTTTTAGTTTTTTAATTCTCAAAGTAAACTATTATGAAATCCATTACTGGCAAATAAATACATAAAATCCAGCTAAGTACAGGAAAATAAAGTATGTCATACTGCTGAGACTGAGGAAGGATTTCATCACTTCATCCTGTTCTTACTCTCATCTCATTCAACATCAACTCTGCTTCATCCTCTTCCTCTTTTCTAATACATCCCCACCCTGCTCCAAATCCCCCACAGGTGGCCTCACCTGGTGACGTTTCAAACTGAACACGAGTACAAACAATTACTGTTTGTACTAGGGATGCACTATTTCGGATTTTTGGCTGATATCCAATATGTTAAAACTTATTTGGCTGACAACTGATACCAATACTGATATTTTTTCCCCTAGACCTACTTACAGAGACTACATAGCTTTTTCTGTTGTGGGACTAAAATACTACATAATTCTGCATGTTTTTTGTCAAATTGGTCTGCTACCAAATGCAGATGCCAAAAAAGGGGGCTGAAAATGATGTAACACTTCAACTTGGATTATGTTTAATGTCAAATTTATTCATGACATTTACTCTCTCTAACACAAAGACAACACTCGAACTGTGCAAATTTGTCAATGTTCACAAATCTAAACTCAGCGGCGTGCGTGAAGTCACAACGTTGTGCTGGCGCTGCAGGGATTCGTCTCACTGGGTTGTCATACAAAAACAGAACCATATTAGTGAGTTATTTTGATGGAATGGCCAATATCCGATATTTAACTTTATCGCTAATATCGGCTGATACCGATATCATTCCGATAATATCGTGCATCCCTAGTTTGTACCAATGGTCAAAACATAAAAATATATATATTTGTATGTGTTTGCCAAAGAGTCAGGCTCTAATGAGCCAATCACTGATAATTCAACTTCTGTTCACTCATTATCTAAAGTACAAATAAATAAATAAAGTGTGTGTTTGGCTGTGTATTTAGTTGCATGAATGTGTGACGGTACACGTAGAAACAGATGTGAAGAAATTGCAGCAGCAAGAGTTGTTTTGTTTGTTTGTTTTTTGCTGTTTGTGCTGCCCAGGAAGATTAGAAAGATTGTTCATGCTCACTGAAACTTAGTGATTCTACATCACATTTTCTTCAACAATGGTAAAATGATAAAAGTCATGAAGTCATTCACCTAAATCAGCCTCATATGGCTAGAAACAAAGGCAAACATGTTTTAAATGAAGATGTATTTAGGAGGAACCGCAGCTGTTCATAAGACAAAACCATAACTTTTTGTTTCGCTATAAACCAAAATCTCTCCGCTCCAACTTTTTTATCTGGAATGGCTACGCTCCCACGCTTTCAGTCTCCATCCCTGGACGATGAATAGTTAATGATCTGTGCCGTCACGCTGTATGACTGTGTAAAAATCACAATCCGTGGAGGGAGAAAGAGAAACACCGAGATCCGCAAACACACCCAAACGTAGACACAAACACCCCTCGCAGCTGGTGTTACGAGTGGGATGGCCTTGTGTGGAGTGGAGGTTCTCATGCTGTTTTTCCATTGTTCAGATACGATAACCCAAACACACACACCATGACACTCCCACGTGCACATGTCCTACTCTACTGCAAGAGAGAAGCGTTGTCTTAAAGCCACATAAATCATATAAGGATTATTGTAATAATCCTTGTGGATGGAAATAAACAATGACCATGAAGCAGAGGGCTTCTGCGGAGTCTGAGGGCAGTCTGGGCTCCAGCTGTGTGGGCATTTGCCAAACATCACTGCCAGCTCAGTGAGAAACAAAAGCAACGATCAAGAAGGAGCCATGAGGTCGACCTGGAACAGCTGTTTTCAGGTGGTCGCCAGGTGAACACACACACTGATAAAACACACCGTGAGGAGAAGTGAACAACTTTAGACTGACTTTTTATAAATAATGAGCAGCTTGAAGAACCAATGTGCCATAAGAGATGCTGTGAAACAAAATTGTTGCAGCGACGAATTAGCAGGAAACATTATGAAAATCAAAGCCTAAAAGGTAACTGAGTACAGTTCTTACCTGAGCAGCTGAATTCATGTTTCTGGACCTCTGCCACATTGAGTCCTCTGAGCTCGGGAGGGCCGGTGCATTGGGTGAATAGACCGATTGTAGGCCTCTGTCTGAGCCACTGAGCCAGCCAAGCCAGGTGACAGTCACAGTTCAAGTTGTTGGAGTGGAGACGGCTGGAAAGTGAGAAGAAAAAAAAAAAGTGATTTATTGAAGAGCTTCAATTTCGCAATCACCAGCAGAAGATGAAAATAGCATAAAGAAGTGTTTGTCCTTTCCCACAAGTCATCATGTCCAATCCCTGTGGCAAAACACACCAAATGACATGCTACATGGACAATTGTAAAAGGCACATTCTAAATATGAACACATTTCTAAATCCGGTCCTCCAAACACAGCATTCCTGCAGAGCTCTGCCTGTCCAGAATAGCTCCTGCTGTTGTGTGGTGGACGTCTGGTGTATGCTAACTTGCAAACCCATGTGCACAGACACGTAGTGTTCACACAAAGAGAAAAGCTCTATAATATAACCCCACAGGGAGTGAAAAAGCCTAAAATGTCACCACACGGCTAGCAGAGTCACAACTCAAAGCTTTAGTGAGCATTACTGTTTTAATTTGTGCATAATTTCAGTTTTAGCAGCCACAATACACATTGAGATTTTGGAGTTATTTGCATAAATATGGACTCTTTTTTTGTTTTTCCATTGCTCACACAATACTTCCTGGTGCTGCTAAAGACACTGCTGTTGTCTGGTGATGATTCTGGCTGCCACACAGGAAGCGCTTTGAATAAGAGAAGGCGTCAGCTCCCATTAAAACTAAATGTATCTTTTTTTAAAATGTGTCTGAATGTAAATAAATAGATTTTAGATTATTTATTTTAAATGGTTCCACGTTGAGAATAGTTTTCAGATACTATGACTTACAAAGTCCGGAGTTTGGGCATGTGGTTGAAGCTGGAGACGGGGATGCTGCTGATGTTGTTGTTGTTCAGCGTTCTGTGGAAAGACAAAAGACAAAGCGTCACATTGTCAGTGCAGTTGTTTAGGCCAGCCTTCTCTGCTCCACGTCTTTAAATCCATCTCTTTGATTTTGTCTCTCGTTGTGGCCCACTGGGAATACACCACCTCGTTTCACGCAGATGGGGAGCCCTCGCACCTCCCACGCACACGTACAGGCCATGCATGCAAATATGCACATGAGCATGATCACAAGCTCCTTGCACTAAAACACACACACGTGAGCGCGCTTTCATCGAACCCGGGGCATCAGCTGTGGAAGGAAGAATCGGGTCAATTCAATCAGCCTAATAACCTCTCACCATTTTTCAACCTGCTCCTCCTGTCAACGCAGGCTGTCGTCCTCCCCCTACACTCATCTAGACAACCCCCTCTGCCCTTTTACGACATTATCAGAACGCTATCACCACATTAATTAATCCATGCCATGAAAGCAGCTCTCATGTATTTCTTTCTTTCACCACCTCCTAAATCCTACACAGCGGTCTTTCAACATCAAAATAACAAGGCTGTCAAAGCGCCTTTACCCCCCCCCCCCCCCCCTACCTTTCACTATTGTTTCAGATGGAGGCCTCCAACAGAGGCTTGTAATTATATCTTTTTGATAAGATATGATTAACAACGGCATATCATGGTCTCCAGAACGGAAAGCTAAGCTCTGATTTTTGAGCGAGATTATAGGAAGAGCCTCCTTATCAGATGGCGTGCCAAGGGCTGGATGAAGGTGGAGTAGAGGGTGGGGTGAGTGTTAATGGGATGGAGTGGAACCCTGCTGTCAGCTGTGACTTAATGGAGCTTGGTCTTCATGCTGCTAGCTACCCTCATGAGCCCCATAGGGGGTAGTTATGAATGTTACGCAAGCTCTGTGCCACAGTTATTACCAAACCACAACAATGTCTTAATTTAACTAAAAGCCTTAATGGAATAAAACCGCTTTGAAGTAGCTTCAGTTCACATACTTACAGGACTTCTAGGCCTCTTAAAGCTCTGAAGGCTCCATCCTCGATGCAGCTGATGTGGTTTTTATCCAGCTGGCTGCGGATCACACAAAGACAATTGTTCAGTCCCTGCAGAGCAGTTGTGATCATTGATACAGTAAGCTGTACACTAATGAGCTATAGTTAATCAATACAGGTTTAGTCTTCTCAGCTCATGTAATCCCAAGAGCAGCAAAAAAAAAAAGGACTTTAGTTGTTTTCCATCGGCATGGATAGGAGTCATAAATCTGGTTGAGCATGTTAGCATCGTTGAAAATGTAAATCACGCTCTGTACAAGCTGTCTTTGGGGAGCAAAGCACTTAGTTTACTCAGTGAATAGCTCCACTAGACATTCTTACACACAGACATGCGCAAAAATGTTTGATTCTCACCAACGATCATTTATACGTCATGTTGTTTATTAGATAAGATTAGATAAGAGGAAATGTTAAAACTGTACTGATTGAAAGTATATAATGTTCAGTTAAGATAGTATCATTGCTTCTAGATGATTTACAGAAATGACTCGTCGACTCACCACCACTAAAGCAACAACATAACATATAATGCATGCAGAATGATCTACCAGTTAGACATAAAATACATCAGCAAACTCTTTGATAATTGATCACTTGTAGATTTTTTTTGTTGTTGCTTTTGTCTTAGTTGTGAATAATTCCTGAAATCTGATGTTAAACGTAACCAAATGAATGTACAGTTGGGTACTCACAGGTTTTTGATGTCTGTGGCTCCCCTGAACGCTTTCCTGGGGATGGACTGGATAAAGTTCTCGCTCAGATCTCTGCGGAGACAGAAGAAGAAGGCAGAAGTTACGACGCGCTCTGTGGTTTGACAAAGCGTGTGTTCAAAACAAATTTGAAGGGATGGTATTTATTTAAACAATTTCCTCTGTTAAGTTTCCAGAGAGGTGTTTAAAGCAGGTTGTTAATAACTGAATTTACACTAAAAACTGTCACTGTCTCTTTTCTCATACTACTTGCACTAGAACTGAAAGGTAAGTGCATACTTGTACATAATTTTTACTTCCACAGTGTGTGTTAGCACCCTGAGTTTGGGTCCCTGCTTGGAAATTTACACCCATGATGTTCACTATGAATCATAGCGTAAAACTCTCTGCTCAGACTAAACAAACAGGTAACGGGGCATTCATCTATGAAGGCTCCTCTGTGACACAGCCAGATAAATTTATCAAGGTCCGAGACCACAACACACACACAAACGTTTTCATATTAGTTAGTGTGTATGTAGTGTTTAACAATACATAAGAATTAAGCATTTGACAAGAGCAGAGAGGAGACAGAGAGATTAAGTGACAGACGGGAAGCGATGGATTTAATTAGTAGAGTCTTGAGTTTGTCACACACACAGAGATTAGGGCACTGCCTAAAAGACGTGCACAACTTGCACAGCATTAAACACAGCACCCACGTAAATTCTAGAATCCATTAAACTACACAAAACCACCAGCATGATGAACTCTGATAAATGTTATTTAATGGTCGTGTGCACTGTAAGAGGCGCTCTCGATGCTCACAACTATTCACACTAGATTTTCTACATTCCTTGAGTCCAACGTTGTTTTAATGGGGTGAAAACTGGCTGAGAGAAACATTTTGAAACAAAGAAGTTGGGAAATGTCTCTAATAAGTAGAAGTTTGTGTATTTATGGTACAGCGCAAGTTAAAAAAAGACATTTTTACCACAACTGTAATTGGAATGTGGGATGTTGCAGTTATGCTGTATGTTGAAAGTCCGTTTGGTTTTGATCCACGTTTACAGTCCAACGACAAAAAAAGTGGAGCGCATTAGTATAGCAACGCGTCTTTTATTGGAATCAAATCAAAAATCTGCCTTAAATTGTATAAACATGCATGACTGCTATAACAGTTGTGCACATTAGTCCTCCGCATTACTGACTTGGGTTTAAAGAGAACATAAACATTCCCACTAGTAGAATATTTCAAAGTTATCATTTAAAATAAAAGTGTTCTTTTTTTTCCAACAATCTTTTTTTTTTCTAGAAATATGATCATTTCCCAAACATCAAACTAGTTCATGTTTTCTTACAGGCGGGCGTAGGATTCAAAACAGTTCTGGCCTCGTTTGTTGTTCTTTTGCCGAAACAGTTTCTAAAGTTGAAAGCGGAGTCAATCTGAACCACCAGGCTTTAATGATGGTGCCTAATGATGTGGCTCCAAGTTAAAGGAAGATGTTTGGTCTTTCTACCCCTGAAATCTAACGACTAACCGGCCTTCTCACCTTCTTCAGTTTCGCCCAATATATCAGTATCAAGATGCCAAATGTCTGCAGTGGAAACACGTTTTTAATGACATCTCAATCTCCACCCAGACATTAAGGAGACTTTCTTTTTACCATTTGCTTGTGGTCATTTGTGTGTTCCAAAGACATTTTAACAACAACAACAAAAAAAAAAACAGATCCTGCTCGACTGTCAAAGAAAGAACATGAAGAAAAAGGCTGAGAGAAAAGAAGAAACAAGGACGAGAGGCTCAGACGACATGAATACAATGTTATGTGTGCAAGTAGTAAAATGAAAGTGGAATCCTCACTCTAAAACCACGATAATCCCATTAGTACGCTCTAATGGGATTGGCTAGAGTGATCTACACACTCCCATTTATGGTGCTGTGGCCATTTATGGATTTGGTCCCCAGGTCGCAGGAGATCACTTTTAAAATCTAAATCGGTCTGGGACAATACTTCCTCAGATAAAAAAGAAATTACAGTCATTAATACCCTAACTGTTGATTGATGTGCCTATCTCTCATTGACTTATGTTGTCTGCATCTGCTGTCTTGTTTCTATCAAATCTAACAGGCAAAATTGCAGTGGTTCTGGTCTGGATTCCACAGTCTGTTCTGTCTTTAAAGCATTTATTGATGGGTTCGACTCCAACGGGGGAGCCAGAGCAAAATTAAATTTAGCAGTGCAACATTTCTGCATTTACACGTTCTCAAAATGGCAAAAAGAACATTTCTGTGGGAGACCATCACACTGTATTTTACATAGTCTGTGGTTGCCCCTTACTGTTATTTTCTAAGCTCAAACCCAACTGTTTTGGCTTCAACATATTTGACAATGCGAATTAGTTAGAAAGCTGATTTTGAGAGAAGCCCTGATCCCTGCAAAAACAGACACGTTTATATGAGAACGCTCACCACAAATAGGCACACTGGCCACTATGGCCTCAAAAACTAAATTCTGACTGTAAATCTAATGTTCCAGTCCTTCAGCAAATACCACAATAATGCATCACTTGTGCAGAAACCCCAGGATGGTGAGTTCGAGAGCACTGAATGGTGAGTAATATCAGAAAATATGTTTCTTCCTAAAAATCACCCTGCTGTTGAGTATCTGGACAGTGTGTGCTCATTGCTTCAGACTGAGCTAACCTTAGGGCATTCGGATTGTGAAATACAACAGGACCAGACAAAGTTTAGCATCACAGGCAGGGGCAGAGGTCATCACCTCCAGATGTTACTCCTTCTGCACAGTTCTACTCAGAGTTTAAATGCTCACAGAAATTATCAGTACCTCCCTATTTCCAAATTCTCTCGCTAATAAACTGAGTCCCAACCCAGGCCCCTAAACGTCTCATGCACCTCTGTAATGGTGTCCTGCAGCTAGCACGCCCTCAAGACTTTTATGATTAAGGTATGTGAGCCATCACCCAAGTGAATAACATGAGTGAGGCCATGTCGCTGTTAATACCAACAAGAGCTGGTTTGGATTTACCTTCTTGCACCACAAATGTTGCAAGAGAGCAATTTATTAATGTAGCCTGGCTTTTCTGTTCACAGTTCATTCCCATTGTTGTCCTAATGATGAGGAAAAAACATGTTTTCAGGTGTGTCCTCTCTGTATGAACTACAACTTGGGCTTTTCCCTACTCTCACTCATAGAAAACTAAACAATGTTATTATTTAATCAGTGTAACGTGGTTAAGCTACTGTTTACAAGAATGCCTACATTAGCAGGAACAATTAGCAATGTTATCAGCCATAGCTCAAGGCGCCTGCTCTGCAGATTAGCTGAAGGTAGTCTGGTTCCTGTCTGATTCCCATCATTAACCACTGATCTTTATCAGACTTCTTAGCTAAAATACTTCAAACAAATGTTTGACAAATGCCAACTTTGGTGGCAGTATGATATCCTGTTCACACGAGCCAAAAAAGGTACGGTAGTTTAAAAGCATTAGCATGGCATTTTGTGCACATTGTCTAATTAGTTTTAGTTTTTGTGGATGATGCACAAACCTGCATTTTTAGCGACTTGCATTATGTTTCTTTGTCCTTCTCTTTTTCTTTGTCGTTCTTCTTGTGACTAGCTCGTATTAGTGATGTAGATCGGTACTTTTCCTCACTGTTTTGAAGGTGAACTGAGGCTGATTTGCATTGAGCTCAAGGAGAACTTCGATTTGATGAGAAAATAGCCTGAAATGTCTGACAGTGTTGGATAAAAATCTTGTAAACGTCAGTGGCACCCCATTCACGGTCACAGAGAAATGGCTTCTGCTGCTTACACAGCATTTCACCCTTATTTCATCACTCTGTTGCAGACGCACTTGTACAAAATCTAGATAGAGTAAAGCAAAAACAACATTTAATCATGCTTTAAGGCTCAGAATGAATGTGTGAATGAAGCTTGCAGTGCTCAGCACACTTAGAAAAGTACTACAAAATGCAATCCATTTACAACATAAGTGCGCTTATTTCAGTGCATCTAAGGGAGTTTGTTTTCTTGATTTCTTGAATTGATTGCACGATAAGAAAATGTTTATTTCAGCCAAATGCCCTTTACTCCTCTAAATTTTATTCTCCCATTTAAAGAGGGAGAAAAGATAGAAATACAGAGGTGGAACATGTCTGATTACTTACTCATTAGGAGAGGTAATGAGGTGTATGAGAGCTGTTAAAAGAATGGCAGTGTGCTGCTACTAAATGCTAACTATGTTCTTCCTCCATGCACAGTAAAAGCTCACAAGCAGTCACACACATAAACAGCCACATTACCAAAGTGTGTGCCTTTGGAACGAGAACTGGAAATGATCCAACAAATGACTATTGAGAACAAAATAACAACACACCCACATAAACAAACCAAACAGGCACAACTTAATTTATAAGTCTGTGTTGAAGTAAAACATCGTAAAAAGTCTGCTGTGAAACTGATCATCAGATGCTAAAACAAATAATTAAAGAATATATGGAACAGTCATGAGCAAATTGTTGTAACGGAAAGAATATTTTAATATTCATTTTGGCAAACAGAAAACAGCGTAAAAAATTGCTCATGACATGAAGGGGATTGAATAAAATAGATGTGGAAAAATTGTAAAACAGATTAAGATTTAATCTTGGTCATTTTTGCCATCAGATCATTGAAATTGTGATTAAAGTTAAGAGGAAATGAGAAATTATGGATTTCTTTGTACTTGAGCACAGCTAAAATAGTCCCAGCGTCTTCCTGTCTGGAACACCACATTTGCTCTAACTGGTCAACTCCAATGTTCACAAACTGTCAATCATTCAGTCAACTCTTCTCAGTTGTACTTTTTTACTTTAGTAATGAAAAACACCCCAGAGTACAAATGGAGTCATGAAACATATTGCAGGGCCACCTGCATCATGAAGGACCCCACTCACCCAGCACACACACTTTTTCCCCCTCACCCATCAGGAAGGAGGTTAAGGAGCATTAAGTGTAGAACCACTAGACTGAGGAACAGCTTCTACCCTGAGGCGGTTAGACTCATGAATCTCTAACCAGGGTAATCACTGTGAAAAAAAATCACATCATGCTGCTGATCTGTTTCATGTTGCTGTGTTCATTCGTGCTCATCTGCTCACACAGACTCAGGTTTGTTCTGCTGTTCGGTGTATTGCTTTTATACTATTAGCGCTTAGTGTATTTTTAGTTAACATTTTTCTTAGTTCATATCTTAGATCTTATTACCAAACCATACCATACCATACCATTACTGTTTTTCTTTTACATTTTATACTTTTGTTGGATGTAACTGGGATCTTGAATTTCGTTCAACCACATGTGATGTGAATGACAAATAAAGAACCTTGAACCCTTGAATATTTCAATTGTTTTCCAGTAAATGTCAAACCAAAATATAAACAGGAATACTAATAAAAAGCTTTTTCTCAAGCAAGAAAATGAGAATGAGAAAAGAAAGATTTTTATCTGAGTGGATTTCACAAGGATATTCAAAGGGAGGAAAAGCTCATATTTTGGTTATTGCAAAATTAAGGTAATTTTTGATAGAACTAAATTGTTGGGTTAAAACTGTTGGGTCAAAAGTTGAGTTAGCGTTAGGCAATTTGGTCAAAGGGATATTTTTATTACTATGGCTGAGAATGTTATCGCTGCCCATGAACCATATGTTTGGGTTAGTAGGAAGCTGGATGAGGAGCTGAGTGAGGCTGCAGTGTGCAGCTGGTGCTCCAAGGACACCTCCGAGTCTGTGAGCTCGGCTGGAATGATAAGGGTATAAAAACAAGCTAAGCAGACAACTCGTGGCAGATTCTTGTGACTGGTCTTCGTGTGTACTTTATGTATATTTATGTAACCTGTCCTGAACATCTGACCTTGCAAGTAAATACCGATTAAAAATCTTCTCCTGCCACTGAGTGTGGTTCCTTTTGAGTAAGTATAAGAAAAAGCAAGAATATTTTTCTCAACAGTTAAGTTTAATCACACATTGGGTGAAAACATTTGACCCAGTTTCCTGATGCATGCTCAACAATCCAGGTAGAAAAATCTAAAGTTAAATCTGATCCTCTGGACATTAAAAAAAAAAAAAAAAAAAAAAGCAAAACAACAAAAAAATGTAAACGTTTCGTCTCTCATCCGAGAGACTTCCTCAGTCTGAGGTGCTGTATTCAGCTCAGTCTCTTAAATAGCATTTGACCCAGTTGTTGAGTAGGAGATGAGCTACCGTTCTTCACAGTCCACCATTTAAGGTGAAAGTTGATCATATCTGAATTGACTTGACTTCTGCTTAAAGGTAAAATGTTAAGAATAACTTGTAAGTAGATATTTAACCTATAGGTAGCTTTGTTAACAATTTTAGTTTGCACTAGACAGTTTATGTATCGTCTCTGGCCTGGGAATGCCTTGGGGTCCCCCAGGACGAGCTGTCTGGGTTTCTTTCCTGGACCTGTTGCTTCCATGCCCCTCCTACGGATAAGCGGTAGATGATGAAGATGAAGACTAAACAGTGTTTGAGTTCCTAAAATAACATTAGTTGATGCAATGTTAGCTGACACTAATAGCTGTAAATACAAATGAAAAGACATCTCCGGAGAAAATGCTGCCTTTAATTATTCTGGGCTACAGTAAAGACCACAGGAAGTGCATCACATGTAGAAATAAATAGCTATTGTTTTACTTAATCAAATTATTATTTTTTTTAGTTTCTATGTCAACTAAATTGAATTTCATTTCATTGAATTTATTTCTAGAACTGCGCCGCTCAAGGTGGCTGCATGTTGGAGCTGCTCTGTTACTTTCATTCTGAGATTTTGCTTTTGGAAACGTTAATTCCTCTTTCTCTGGATGTAAATCACAGTTTTTGGATGATTGTTTCCTCTGGTATCGGTTGCTGTGCAGCTGGGAGGATTTTTAATTAAACTTTTTTTAGTTTTGGACATTTGTTATGATGCGTAATCATGGCAACAAGGCAGTTTTCTACAACCAACAGCAGCTGATTAACATCTCAAAGCTCAAATAATATCTGAACTACAGCCCAAATCTCAAATGAGTTGAAAAGGATGTTCTGTGGATGCATTCTCATCTATCTGCCAGCTGTGCTCGAGTGCCTGATCACTGAGATCCTGGAACTAGCAGGAAACACGGCTCATGACAGTGGAAGGACAGGATCATCCCTCAGCACCTACAGTTGGCTGTTCACAGCGACGAGGAGCTTGACAGACTGCTGGGAGGAGTGGCCATCGCTCCAGGAGGAGTTCTGCCCAATATTCGGGCAGTCCTACAGCTCGGGGGAACTGAGAGGCCAGCCGAGTCTGGGTGGATGGATCGGACGGCATCTGTAGCCAGTTTCTTAGGATCCACTGTGGGATGGACCTTTACAAGAGATCCTTCCTGTCTACAGCCATCAGCATCTATAACATCTCTTAATGAAATGAGGATAACGAGTTACAACAACAAATAATTTCCCTTTGGGATTAATAAAGTATTTTTGAATTTGAATTGAATTTGAAATCATATTTGATATTTTAGTGCACTTCTTTTAGATTATTTTAACTTTTATTTATTTATTTGTATAAGTTCACTGATTGACGGGACTAAGGTCGTTTTCACACCTGATAGTCCGGTAGACTCGGTTCGATTGGGGACCAAAACTCAGAACATTTGTTTACATTTCAGCTGGTGTGGTTCACATTCACACTGCACTGAGTCAGTCGAGCCAAGTTTTATCGGTTTTAAGATTTCCATTTTGTCATTTTTCAACCATGTACTCAGCATGAGTGGAAGATGAGGCAGAAAACCATGGAGAATGTTGTTTTTCACACAAGGCAAGCTGACAGCTCCATATGAGGTAAGAGAAATGCGTGTTTATTTGCCCTGCATTGTAGTCCACTTCCTGCTTGTGGAACAGTGCCCGTTCTGCTTACATTCACACTGTAATCAAATCTCGCTTGAGTTTTCTTCTACCGGACCGAGACCTAGGTTTTAGTCCGGGCCAGTGTTCGCCTTTTTGTTCCATGACAGAGTTCGATGGCGATTTCACACCTCCCCAAACAAACCGGACATCCTAGGCAAACGGGCTAGAGTTCGGGACAACAGGGCTGGTGTGAATGCACCCTTAAGTACAACGGAGTTGTGTTCCGAAAAACTCTCTGTAAATGATGTGGCACCGGCTGACAGGAATGGGAACAGAAATAAAAGTGGGTTTGGTCAGACGGTGAGAAGTGGTGCCTTTCTGTCACTGGAGAAGATGCATCTCAAGTAATGTACTCCTGGAAGACTAATGCAAGAAGAAAAAGCAGTGAATGTGCAAATTGATTCAGGTGATGAAGTTCTGGCTTTTAGGTCTTCGTTGTGCTGCAAAAAAAAAAAAAAAAAAAAAGAGGCTATATCTAACATCCAAAATTTGTAAATAGGTGTGAGACATGTTTTTGGTTAAGAGGAAAAAAGTCACTGGTATAGACAGACTGAAAAAAGGTGTTAAAAGTAGGGGATAACAGAAAAGAGAACAGGGTGAGGTGGGGAATAGATTGAAGCCATAGGGTGTTTGGGCTCTGGCCAAAGCACAAGCTTGCATGTGTGTGTGTATCTGTGTGGCCCACAGAGAGCGACAGCATGTTTTCTCTGTGTGCAGCCAAGAGTAACCATGTTTTCCATCTTACCTTCATGCTGCCACCTTTAAAATCTGATTCAATCAACACCTACACTTTTATCTCGCTTCATCTCTGAAATGAATGATATAAGTGATGGAAATGCCTCCCAGCTGTGTCTCCTTTCACACTTTCTCACCTGTCGACTATGGACATATTTTGCATCTCAATTTTTCAGTCAGTGCAATCAAACGAGGGTCAGATACCCCTTTTTGCATTATGATGATTACCATTATCTGCTACTGGAGGTTAAAATGTTTTACATCCATAATCCATGTTCACACAAATCATAATGAATAGATAAAAACATTATTCTACTTTTACAAAAAGAACAGATGGTTTAAGGAACACTC
This sequence comes from Nematolebias whitei, assembly GCF_014905685.2. NCBI lineage: Eukaryota > Metazoa > Chordata > Actinopteri > Cyprinodontiformes > Rivulidae > Nematolebias > Nematolebias whitei. The sequence goes on along the minus strand of NC_056498.1, from coordinate 56,623,706 downwards.
TTGCAGAAAAACATTGGAGAGAAAATCTCTTCTTTCCAGCCTTCCTATGTCCTTGAACCTGACAATTTTAAGACAAATGAAGAGCACTTTAAATTGACATATAATTTTTTTCAAGCATCAAAAGTCTCCTAAAATCAAGGGATGAACTAGTGTTGTGTCCGCAGATAACAACGGAGCAAAACAATTGCTTAAAAGTTATAAATTTTAACATTTTGTTGCCTGTAGCAAATATGTACTTTTAGTTCATTTATAGATATAATATAAAAGACAAAAATGAAAAGCTAATAAAATTTGATGCAGTATATTTTTTTTAGCCCTAAAAAGCGAAAAGCCGAAAACTTGGTATACTGATTGACAGCTTTAAGAGATTACCAAAATGTTTGGCTTGTTGCAAAATTAAAATAATGGGATGGCTAAGGATTTTTACACAGTACTGCTGCATTGTCCCATCCACAACCATCTACACACACAAAGAGTTCCCACTTTTAAATTTGACCTTGTGAAGTCTTAAATTTTCTACACACTGATTATGGAAAAACAAGAGACTGTCTGCAGTTCAAGGGGGTTTGCGGTGTATTCTGATGATGAAAAAACACAACACCCCTCCATTCCCTTACTCTCACTCTCATAATACATGACCACACCAACAAATGGCCTCTTTTTGATGGGACCTAAAGGGGATTTCATGGATGGACTCCAGTCTAATCATCTACAGTCACAAACCAATGAGAACCACACATCGCTCCCAGACTGGAACGCTCAGCAACCACAAAGAGAAAACACAATGTCAGTGGAACTTATCAAGTCCACATGAAGACTGACAGACACGCACACACATTCACGTACTGTGAATCAAGACGGAGCTGGTTCAACTGCTGCCCACATCTCCTCTTTCACTGTAAATGATTCATGATGTCTGTGTGTCTTTTCAGGGCCTAAAAGTCCCACATGAGCACATACGTTTGGCTTTACGCTCCGCTGCCACCCGTGAAGCAAATCTATACTTTTTCCAAGCTCCCGATTCACCCTGATTTCCTCCTACCATCACGTCTACTTGGGTTTCTGATGGTGTCCAGGCCTTTTTACTGGCAGTCAAACTGAGTGATGGAGCCTGGCTGAGCAGCATTGATCATGACAAAAAAACGCTTAGAGGCAATATCAACCAGCAGTGGGGTGTAAGATAGCCAAGCTTTGCATAGGGGCACAGCCAAGTCCTGTCCATCCATCATTTTGTTTACCTGCTGGACAATGGCAGAAAAGTGGGGGAATAAAAGAAAGAATATACTTCTCAACAGATCCATTATCACTGCCATTATACCCTTACATTAGCCAGCAGGCTCTTAGAAAAAAAAGATCTCCGTTTCTGAGCAGCCTGGAAATCATTTTGTTAGATTGCCCTAATGTTTTACACAGAGTAAGAGCAGGAGTAAAAGGGAAGAAGGCAGCCATTTAGAAAGACAACAACGTATAAATCTGGTTGGCTCTCACATGCACACGCACATTGTGTGGTCTTACTAAACTGGTTAAAGATGCCGTTTTGTGAACGGTTGGCTACCTAGAAAGTGGAAAACTGATCCTGAAGATCAGATGACAGCTTTTCCTGGAAGCGCTGGTCTGAGGTCAGTGTTATTGAGCCACTATGATGACAGATCCACCACACCTAACCGCAGGCAGCTGATAGCAGATCAGACGATTGCCGCAGAAACACACATTCAGAAGCTGTTTCAATAAGCATGAACAACGAACACTTGAAAGCATCTTCATGCAGGAACACAGAGATGAGATCTGATGAAGGCTGACCAGAAGAAAAAAATAAATAAATCCAGCATAAATTATCTTCTGTTTTGTTCAGTTCCACTCAGGAACGTGTACGCAGCCCGCTCAATTCTCCAGAGTGACTGAAATTGTGAGTGGAACCAGTCATTACTTTAAGCGTTCACAGTCACCACCACACATGGAAAGTATCACGAGGGGAGAGAAACAGGGGAGAGGACTGAGCCAGAGGGAAGGTGAGCAGCGCAGTTACCTTTATGTCATGTCTGTTCTCCCTCTGCTTAAAAACAGCTCGAAGCCACTTGCATGGAGAAAGTCAAGGACACACACAGTCTGAACTATCTCCTTTTTGTTAATATGTTTAGAAGAAAAATCACATTTTGTAGGTTTGCATTTCAATAAATGTGCATTTTGTGGCTGTGGAAACAATAATGTTTAATAATCCTGAGAAGAAGAGAAGTAAAGGGATGCAACAATAAATCTGTAGGCTCCTAATCTGGTGACCAATCCCAGCAGGCAGGCTGACATTAGGTTGACAATTCACCCTAAGCAGATACAACCTAATCTTTAACAATGCACAATTACATATATTCAAATAACTTAACTATGTTAAGTTTGTCTCCTGAAGAAGGTAGACTTTACAAAAAACAAAAAACATTTCACCTATTTATTCTTCACAAGCAAAAATCTCAAACAGCATGAAACAATAGAAATAGCTGTGTGCATATTCTTCACCGCTGTGGGTTTTACAAATGTTATGCATTTTGTTTTTAAATTAAAAGAACAAAAATGGTTCTGATCATGCACAGAAAGGCATAAAAACAAAAGTAGCAGTGCACAAATTTAAATTAGCCTCAAATTGCTTTTTGCCGTGATTTCAGACTTTGCATCTCTCGATTTGCTCAACCAGACAACACTGCTCATTTTAGGTAACTTTCTTTTTAAAATAAATACAAAAGTTAAAGGTTAACTACAGGTCAGATAAGTTCCTAAAACCTGGACTGTTTACAGTTATCATTAAGATAAGATTTATTTATTTATTTTATTTTTAAACAAGCAAAGATTAAAAGAAATCGGGCCGGACACAGCATAATTGCTGTTTTACAGCAGGTTCCTTTTCTGCAGAACATAAAAAAACCCACACAGATTTTCAGCATCACATCACATTAGGACACACAGACATACCACATCACAAAATGCAAGAATAGCCACATTTACACGGCAGACACCCAACGGTGATTGCAAAAGAAGGTGTCCAACAGATGACGCACACTTAAAAAAATGCCAATGTTGAAATTGACTTTATATGTTGTGGAATGTCATTCCATGCTTTAATATAAATAGAGAAAATGATGCATGCTCAATAATCCAGGTCTGGCCATAACAGTTTTTAAAGGTGGGTAGTGGCAAGTGTCCGCTTGTAGCGGCTCTAGTTGAGCGGCCATGTCCATAATTGATTTTTGGCATCAACGTAGAAAGTGCTACATTATTGACACCATGAAAAACCTGAAAATACAATTTAATACTGCTGTGTAAGACATAATTTTGAAAAGTTAGAGCATTTGAAGAAGAAAGAGCTGTACAGTGATGAGTCCAGCCGGGAAGTTTGTTGTGAATTTTGTAGGCCCTATTGTAGAGCCTAGCTATGGATTTCAAGATTTCATTAGTAGTAAGAGACAAGACAGGTAAACAGTATGACATAGTTGAAAGTATCATGGCATGAAGATAAGTAAGTGTTCGAAACAGAAGATGTCAAATTTGATCTAATTTTGGAGTAAACATACATGTTTTGTTTCAGCTTAGTACATAAGAATTGCACGTGGTCATGATAAGTTAAATGAGAATCCAAAATAATTCCCAGATATTTATAAGTAACGACAATTAGGGATGCACAATACTGGATTTTTGGCCACTATGTTAAAACTTATTTGGCTGATACCGATATTTTAAAGATACTTTCCTTTGTCAGAACATAGCCCTCTTATTTAGGCTTATTTGCTACAAAAATTGTGTAACAGCTGTAAGAGCTGGTGACATATATTCAGTAACAGCCATATGCATAGCACTTGAACTTATATTAAATGAAAAGTGTTAAATATGATTTATTTTTAATTAGTCACCTGCGATGCTGTCTCACTTGTGGAGGCTTGTTCCAGGTTCCTAGCTGTAGTGTGAGATCCTCTGCACTGTTGTGCATGAAGGACAGCCTTTTTAAGCTCAAAGTTTTTGTCTATCCATTGTGCCTTAAGAGCATGCTAATGGGGCTAACATTTGACGTCCAAATGTCTGTGGTAAAACGCACCCAAGTGCTATCGGCTATTAGCTTCTCAATGACATCAGAAATGACGGCTTGTAACTCGGATAAGACTACATCGGAAAAATATCTCAGACTGGGGACGATGTAGCGAGGCTCAACGTAGTCCAAAAATCTTCGGAATCCGATATCCTCAACAAAAAACATCACCGACATTTTGACTTTTTCTTCTCCGCCATGATCAGAACAGGTGGGCGTATGTGACGTCATCACGTTGTGCTGGCGCTGCAGGCATCACTGGGTCACTGGGTTGTCATACAAAAACATTGCCTTTTATATTGGTGAGTTATTTTGAAGGAATGGCCGATGTCCGATATTGAACTTTAACGCTAATATCAGCCGATACCGATATCATGCCTATAATATCATGCATCCCTAATGACAATAGAAAGAGGTTTGTTTAAAAAAGTATGAGGATTTGATATAATGAAATGTCTCCCAGGTGAGGAAAAAATGCATACATACATTTGTTTCTTAACAGTAATCGTCAAGCAATTTTTTTGTAGCTACAAATGAAATTGCTGAAGATCTGCATGTACAGTAGCTGACTGTTGATAGATTCAATATTTGAGCCAGACAAGAAAAGAGCAGTATCATCAGCATACATTAATATATTGTAGTGTTGGAGATAAGATAAGTTAGAACTTTATTGATCCCGCACAATATTGTTGAAATTGTTGAAGATCAGTCAACTGATGCAAATGTTGGTGTTATAAAAATAGTCTGACACCTCAAACTTTAAACAAGCACACCTATAGGCTTTACAAACCAGCAACAAACAACAAAGGTTTGACAATGATCCTTCAGGCAAGATTGCTTCTAGGTTCAACCTAAAAATGTAGGACTGGAAGCTGCAGAGGTGGACAGGAAACACAAAGGTAGCTGGAGCTGTGACAGTCTTGAGAGCAACAGTGCACGTGCATCAGTAGAGATTCACATAAGTTCTGATTGAGAGCAAAGCTGAGACTGGCAGAATAAAGAGGAGACAATGGAGATGGTCCCAGCTGTGCAGTGGGTGGAAGCCATCCTGAGAAAACGAACTTAACAATAGACATCATTGACGGCTCGGGATGTTTACTCTGTTCTCTACACCGCTGTTGAATACCCTCATCCTCCCACGCTGACAGCCTGCATACAGCGTGGGCAAGAGACTGAGTGGCGGAGATTTCACAACCATCACACGGTAACAGAAAAAAAAAATCTAAATTATACATGACGACCAATAACAAGTCGCTTTTTTGACCGTCACATGCACTGAGGTGTGGTTTAATCAGTACACCTGTGGCTAAAACGTTTCATTGTTTTTAGTCCTTTGAGCTGCATGAATGAAATCTCGTTCACCTTTTTCTTTTGTTTGGCTACAATAATCTACCAACATAGAATTAAAAACTTTTTTTTTGCAATTTGCTGCAACATTTTTCTGTAAGGTACAAACTTTCAGTCTGCCTTCCTCTTTGTTTAACATATTACTATCCAGCATTTCATTAAACATCTCAAAATCATCACACATGGCCTTGAGGTGTATTCAATAATGAGTGACCGGCCTGGAGCAGCAGATGTGATCTGCAATGCTCAGGAGATGAGACCAGACTACGCTTTCAGGTTTAATGAACCCTTGCAGAGGTGCAGCCGTAGGCACGGATTTGACCCCACATGGGCTGTGCACACACACCCACACAAAACCTTTCCCTTAGTGCAAGAAAAAAAAAATTCTTTCTCCGAGTTCAAAACAATGGTGTTTGCAGTACATTCATCATCATTCACATACATTAGCATGAAGACTGATTACTCCCCAGGGCTGAGGATCGTCTGCTGGAGTTAGGAGCACATGCCAGCACAGTTAGCATACTGTCGCTGGCCAGATGAGGCCAATACCTTTAGATAAATTACCATAACATTGACAACCCTAATGGATAAGTGTGTTCCATATGTATGAACACTGTATCAAGTTCATTTGCACAAGCTGAACAAAAACGCCACTGTTCCTGCTTGTGTAATCATGCCTGGTAGGATGTGTCTTTGTGAATTCCTGCAAGCAGCTTCATTGCAATAAGTTCTGCATGGATAACGCTCCGTAGCCTGGAGCTGAGCGCACGCTTGCAGCTGTGTGCCAGTGTGTGTGTGTGTTAGAGAGACCACCAGCCCCTGAAGAGTCTGCGTGTCACAAAGCCAAACTGGCACTCTTTAAAGGACCGACTGCCAAAGCAGGGGGCATGAAATTAAAACTCATCATCCAGGAAGGAAGGGAGAGGAAAGCATCCGAGGAAGGAGGTGGAGGAGGACGAGGAGCAGCAGAGGGGTGGTGGAGGAGAAACAAAGGGTAATAAAGATGCAGACAGGACACAATAGGCAATATAAAGTCACTCGGTGAACAGAAACAAAAGAAATTTGTGGAATTTAGTTGTGCTTTGCATTATTGACGCCTGCTGCGATTCTTATATACCCTATACATGACAAAAAGTGAAAAATATTGCAGCTATAGCATAACCACAAGAAAGTCCATCAACTATTGGAGAAAAAGTGCAGTTGACCCTCAGAACCTCAAGCTATATATCAACATATGTGTTGACTTGCCTTGTTGCCTGACTTACATTTGGTTTCTGTTTCTTGTGATGGCTATAGATCACCATACTGGTGTGGAGCTAATCAACACAGAGGCCGTGCACATCTGGTACCTACAGAAATACACATTTACACATATGTCTATGTAGCCATCTTCTCCACCATTTTCAACTCTGACCTCTGAAAAGAACAGGAGCCCCTGAGAGGCTATGATGGATATGCCAGAAACAGGGAGTCTGTGTAAGTAAGCAACATTTATATGCTCACCTGACAATTCTGCATCCTGTAGCTGAACTTTTCTACTAATTTTCCCTGATATATTCTTCTGCTCTTGGCAACCCCAGCCCCCAAACGTTTCGGTACATCGGTACAGAAGTGTTTATAGAGAAAATAACACATGCTGAAACGCTACAACACAGACGCACAAACGGCTGAGAACAGTCAAGCGGATGTCCTCATTCTGCAGTTCCTATCACACTCCAGCCGTGACCTTTCACCCCGGCTCTGTGAGTCAGGCTGGGAGGGCTCTGAGCGTGACCAATCCATTAGACTAGTCTGACAAGGATGAGGATGACATCTGAACCCCCAGAGGCAAGGGGAGAGATGAAGACCACAAACAGGAGGAGGAAGAATAAAAGGCTGAAGGGGAAAATGTTCCCTAAAATCAGAAGAATCAATCTCTGTGCTGCCTCACTCCTCTTGCTTTATAAAACATTGATTTTAATAATAAACATTTTAAATAGTATTCATTGCACATTTTTACAAAGCTGCAAATTACTTTAAACTAGTTCAAATGTGTTTTTTATACTAAAAGCCAATATGTTCTTTCTCTGCACGTGAAGGTTCATGCAGTTATTTTCCAAGTATTAAAACCTGCACCCCCCAACTTGCTTTCTGTTCTTAGTCTTAGCAATAATTGGGTGTTATCTTTGTGCAAATATTTTTACTTGCAAATCAAAATGGCAGTGCAAACAATTTTATAACATCTTCTCAAACACAAATAAAAGCATATTGTCTAAATGAGCTCCACAAGAGTTATGTGGGTTAACAGGGTTATGTAGCTCCAAACTGGAAAACAGAGACCTTGGCAGGAAATGAAGGAAAGAACAGGAATGCCAGTGTTTCAGGAGAAAGTGGAGGGAAAGATGAGACTTTCAGGATGAGCAAAATGAGAGTGAAAACAGTATTTTGGAATGCTTTTGTCCGCACTGGCTAATATTTGTTCTTGGATTTTGCTTCCTCCCCTTCTTATTTGCTGTTGACAGAAAGGAATGAAAAGGCAGATTGCCAGTAGGTTACCTAGTAGCAAGACTTTTGTGCTTGTAGACTTATGTGTGTGCAGCCGTCAGGTTTCCAAGCAGCAGGTGGGAACTGAGGCAGAGAGTATTGCGTGTAAGAAACTAGTCAACTGCTTGAAGGTTCATGAGTTAAAACTTGCTTTGAACCACAAACACAACCCCTACATGGCTGGAAAAAAGTCATCTTGCATGCAAGAGTACCGGACCGGTAATTGAAAGAACAAGAGAAACGGATGGAGACATTTAGGTATATGATGCCAAGATCCTCTCCGTGCCCTTCCTTCACCCCTCTCCCCTCCTGCAGTGTTAGGGGATGAAGCAGCCTGGGTGTCTGCCTGAAGGCCAGTCTCACAGCGGGTCAGTCTTTGCAGCAGCCCTTTGATGTCTTTGTGGCGAGACGCCGTGCCTCATGTCCACGCTCATTAACTTTGTCAATGACAGATCAATGTGAGCCTGCAGAATGCTGCGCTGCCTCAAAATTGCAGCCCACTTACCATTCTGAGTCCGGACGGGCCTTGGCTTCCCTCTGAATAAACACACAATAAAGCCAGAGACGGAGGAGAATGTTCCCTCAAGATGGCACCCATTTAACAAGAAAAGCAAGAAGGATATGGGTCTACTTAACTCCATGCACATCCCATCTTCCTGTGGCTTAGTGGTCACAGACAGTAGCCATGTCTCTGCACATCCTGCAGGTCTCTGTTTAATGAATACAAGTCCACAGGCGTCTACATGTTTTTGCACCCAAACGTCAGTCAGACAGATGAAGCTGAGCAAAGAATTTAATCTGTGAGAGTATTTCAGACTTGTTTATTAAAACATGACCCTTATTGTCAAGATCCGGCACCTTCAAGCTATTTCTCTGTGGTTTGTGTCTTGTTTTATCTGCTTCTGCGACATATTTATAGATGAGTTTTCCTGCTTTTTGGCTTTTAAATGAAATACGTTTGAAGTCTGCCTGGTAAATCAAATTAGTGCTGAAAGGAGAAAATCAGTTTAGAGCTGATAGTAATACTGTCAAAATCTGACATCAAAGAAAAAAAAGTTCTTTAAAAAATGACGAGTTTCATTAATGTTTTTAACATAACAACTTTTATGTTTCTGCTCCACGAGCAGTCTAATGAGAAAAAGCATGAAATGTTAAAAGTCAGAATCGGTCTAATCAGGAGGAAAAACTGGCAGCTCAAAGGAAAAATAACCAAGTGTGTGAGGATGATGAAAAACATGGAATTGGTTGTAAAATATTGGAATATAGTGCAACAGATTTTTATCTCAAGACTTCCAATGGCCTGTCTGTTTGAAATCAGTCATGCAACCATACATATTATCATCAAATATGATCAATGCTACATAGACCACAAACAAAAGCAATGCTGCTCCTTTCCACCATATTCTACACATTCATGTGCAACTGCATTAAAATAGTTTGTGTACTTATCATCTATCTGCATAAACACATGCACACACACACAGAAAACTCATACACACAAACAGATGCAGCCAGAGAGATCATCTGAACTCTAAATATTTAAAAAGCCCATATTTTCTGCCTGTAATTAAAACCACTGCAGCGTTTCTGTGTTATATCCCCTGCATCCAGCTAATCTCTTCCCCTGATTGTCTCCTTTTTGTCTGTTGTCCTTCCTTCTCTGTTCTGACCTTTGATTCAGTTGCCCAGAAATCAGACCTTTACAAAAACAATGAAACTGTGGGAATCATCAATGTAAAAACTGCCTTTTCCCATGATTTGTTCCCCCTTTCTTTCTGTTATAAACACACCATAAAACTTCTCATTTGATATGACAGCTCAGCAACCATGGCTTGACATCGTTTACTGATAAGAGAAAGTAAAATATAATTTTGTTTATTTTTTTTTTGGTAGGACGGCAGCCAACTCTCCTGAAAAGATGGTTGACTTTCCTGAGAGTGGTAATGATGTGTTAGGGCAGCCCGGAGTGCAAACACAGGAACTGTGAGTCAGCACTGCACACTGTTTGGTTACAAAACTAGGGGCTTCTGTCATGCCCGGGCCTGCAGGGGATACCAGGGGTAAATCCCCTACTGCTTCCCCCCATTAGACTTTGCCCAAATCCTGCCTTTATCGCCATGTTTGCTCTGTTGAGCTTGCTAATGCTCTCCAGCCTCTCTCACAAGGCAGGTGTTTATATGCATGTGTGAGAGTGTTTGCTTTGGCCTGCACTGTAATGCTTCCCATCCTCTCGCCATCAACAGGGAGGGAGCGCAGAGAATAACGCAACAAAAGTCCGAGAGCGAGAACACACACTTGGAGGTTTCTCAGGACAGATGTGTTCCTGGAAAGGAAAGCAAAACGCGATTTTTAAGCCCCCAGTCGCCAAAGAAGTCAGATGCGCGTCTTGTGTGGAGTTGTAAACAAGTTCTTCTCATGAAGTGGAGATAGTCTAGAGAGAGCTGTACTCATTTCAAACATCATTTATTTATTAGACCCCTGTGAGCGACACACAGACACACACACACAGTGACAGAAATTTCAAAGTTTATTCCATCACGCATCAGTGATCAACCTCATTCCCTCGCCTGTGTCTTTCTACCACCTATTTTCTTCCTTGCTTCCCTTAAAATAAATAAAAAATCTAAATAATCCAAGGACTGTTTTGTCACCTAATGCTGCATTTCATGCAATATTCATTTGAGGGGGGAAAAAGCTCATCTCACACTCAATGAATTTTCATAAACTCTGCAAGGTGCTGATTGGTAAATGAAAGGCAACAAGCTTGACGCACATTATTGTGTGGGTACGTGCACTCACACAGTCCAGCAACCCCATTATCCAAGCTTCAAGCGAGAGCTTTGTTTCGTACCACTGGAATTTGACAGTGATTTATGGAGAAGGGGAGTCACACTACAACCCTGATACACACAGGAGCACAAAGCAAGGTTACTAGTCCAAACATTGGCACAAAGAAAGGTTACTACACCAGTAACAAAAGCCTCACTGACAGCAGTGCACGCTGTGGTCCAGGGTCAACACCACCTCAGTGCAGCCCAACAGAAACTCAACCAACCAACTAAATGAATTCTATGAATATAAATGTGAACTTCCTTAATGATTCCTTAACGGTTGTTCTGGAAACTGTGTGGGGCTTTGAAACAACTCGACCGCCTCTCATGTGGCCAACTGATTCATAGTTTATTTGCTGGTTTCTGAAGTTATTTTCCACTGCATTACCCTTATGGTTTTGATGGAGTAATAAACCCTGAGAGGTTGGACACACCCCGCCTCTGAGCGCAGGTATGCCCTCCACAGTGCCAGGCTTTCTTTTCTTTCGTTTCTGCACAGACATGTTAGATCCGCTCTGTATCTGCTAACGATTACAGCACAGGTGAGGACATTGCATTCTTTCTGACTCATGAGAGTTGAGCGCACAAGGCAGTGATGAGTTAGTTAGCAATTTGTGAGGCCATGGCTGTTTTTGGAACACACACATGCAGTTGCTGCCGGAAACACACACAAAAAAAACCAATTAATTCCCAAGGGAATACCTTTGATCAAAGCAGTCAAACATTTTTGCCAAATCCTCTTAGATTTCAGCTTGTTGCTATCACATTCTTGCAGAGAGAAAAACTAATACACTTTATTGCAAAAGAAAAATAAAAGGATGGGACAGACAGGAAGAGTAAAAAAAGTTTGTCTGTAGCATGTGCTAAAAGGTAAAAAAAAAAAAAGCATCAATGACTCACAGACACATAATACTGGCAATGAGTCATTATTAATAAGGTCTAATTTGGGGGTTAAACACTTGTTGATGGTTTTGCTAGGGGCTGAAAGATCAAAAGCAAAGTTGAGTATAATGAAAATGGGTGTATATAACAAATACCAAAGTAATATGTGCTTAAATATTGATACAGTAAAGTTGATCAAGGATTAAAAAAAAAAAAATAGAAACAGTAGCTATGTTTACATAGACATAAGTAATTGGGTTAAACGGCCATTCGGAATAAAAATGTGTCATGTAAATGCCCCATTCGGGTTATTTTTTTGTTTATTCAGCTCGATTCGAAAGAATTTATAATCAGAATAAGACAGGTGGTTTATGCCGATTCATAATCCGAATGGTGTCCATGTAAACGCTTAATCTGTTCATTTTTTCTGATCGTGCAAAACTGACCTGACTGAGCATGTGAGACTTATGTTTACCTGACGTATTTCCACCTGGCTAATGCTAATAATATTAGCATGTCGGGGAAGCAAAACTGGTCGATGAGCAACACAACATTTCCACGAGAAACTTTGAAAGAGCTCAAAATGATATTATCTGTAGCTCAGTCAGGGAGTGCAGTAACGTCTCAACCATCATTAAAACCTGTCGCGGGTCCTTTTTGGGCACTCCGGTTTGTTTACGTTCATCACGGAAGTAGACCGGAAGTCGAACTTCTTCTTCTGTGTTTTTTTTAAGGAGTTTACCACTCTGCGCATGTCAGTACTTCTGTTCAGAATTAAAGCCCGCTGCATGTAAAAGCTCGTCATGAACGGATTGTGCCCACATAAACGATACATTTGGATTATTTAATCTGAAAACATTTCAATCCAGTCAAAGAATTTTGCGCATGTAAACATAGCTAGTGTCAAAATCAGACTGGGCTTACTTTGAAATGCAGTTCTTTAAAAAAAAAAAGTTCCTCTCCATTTTGCTCATTTCACCACTCTTCACTCTCTTGATGGGTGCTTAAGCTTCTGCAACAACAGCATTGATTTATACTGTGTTTATGTGTGTATGTGTGTGTGTGTTTAGTGAAGGTTTTGAAAAGCCACTCCAGGCCTCTCCAAGGCCAGACCAGCTGCAGCTAGTTTCAAAATTCGGTACTGGAATTTAGAAGGACGTTTGACAAAGAAACACTCCCCTGGTGTGTGTTTTAAAGAATGAGAGAAACAAAACGGACTAAATGAAAAGAACGGCGGAGAAAACGAGAGTGAAAAACTGTGAGAGATGAAAGCGGGAGCAGGTGTGAGTGCCTGGAACAGTAGTGACATCTCAACGACAGTGGTCCATTCAGTGTTGTGTAATTGCCGTCGCTGTGGCTGTTTGTTTCTTTAATTTCCTCTTTAGAGCGTTACAGAAGCTCTTGTGTTACACATTAATTATGTTTTCTCTCAACCTCTCTCTGCCCCTCCCCCTCCCTGATGACTGACAGCCTCCGCTGCCTCCTTGCCCAGCCTGGCTTGGTGCAGGGGAGTGGGTGATTGAACAGGCCAATAAATAGTGAAGGAGGGGTTGGTCACACCCCGCTCTATTGTACCGGTGCTGTCACGCCTGACCCTTAACCAAACACATGCACACTTATACATGCACCCACACACACACGCGTGCACAAACTTGTGTTCTCGTCACACATACGCAATGCACGCACACCCACCTTCACGTCACCTCTGTTAGCCCTGACCCCATACCAAATACCCGGGCTCCCCACCAAATGAGGCCCCGGCTATCACCTAGCAACCAGGGAACAATAGGCTCCAAGGAGACGGAATGGGTTGAGCAAAGAGCAGGCTATTCTTCAGGGATGGAGGGAGCAATGGAGAAATGGGAGCCAAGGTGGGGAGAGGAGGGGACTAAGGGTGATGGGAATAGTGTTAGGACACATCTTTAACCATGTCACAAAGAAGGTGCCGCCTGGGAAACAAGGCAGTGCTTTTCTAACCCGGCTGGATGTCTACATTTGGCTGTGCTCACTTCACTTTCAAAGCTTCAACAGTTTTTCTTTCCGTGTCTTTCTCCATCCCAACAAAATGTATAATAAAGGTTGAATTTAAAAACCCAAGCAAATATATACTGCTTTATCTACTCTGTTAATTAGCAACTTCCTTACAATGAACCAAGCAGACATGTACTAATTTGGTGGATGACACTCGTATCTCAAACAACTACAGAGATGTACAATCATTCAGAAACATGGGTAGAAAGGTGAATAAGGATGGGATTTCATAAGATTTTCAGGTCTCTCTTGTAAATGAGTCCCCGAGGCTCAATGTGATTAACCTGTATACATAAAGGTTGAATGAAGTAGCATAACACCACCCAGATAATTCAGTCTCCATAAAACATTTACTGTAGTAAAATAAAAAAAAGTGCATATTGATGGTTGAATTGGCTTCTGTTGTCCTCTTCAGTCAAAGTTTTGATCTGTAAGACTTTTGTTAAATATTTCTTGTTTTCTATAATCATCAGTAGACATGGACAAGTATAAAGAGTGTTTGTATAACCTTACAGGAGAAAAAAACAAGAGAGTGTTGAGCGAGAAGGAAGGGAAGGGATGGAGACGAATACAACAGAGGAAGTGTGGAGGTTGGTTGTCACCAGGCTGTTAAAAACTCTTTGAAAGCGTTTCTCTGTTTCAGAGAAGTTTTACTAAGTGAAATCACTGTTTATTTTCTTTTTTAAGGGTACATTTCATAAAGTCAGACCGAATAACTGGTTATTTGGGACAAGCTAAACACAATTTGTATTTTTCTTCTGGTTTAAAACATTACAAATTAAAAGTGTAAAGAAGGGTCGCATTGATGGATGTGAAGATGATGAATTTCTGCTACTTCCTGAGTTGTAACCAACCGAAAACTAAAGCAGTCAAACACGACTTTCAATCAGTTGCAATAAGTATAATTACATAGAAATATTTTAATGTTGGCAGAAAGAGGTAATCCCTGCCCTTCGGTCTAATGAAGGTGTCAGGGGGAGGAGACAATAATTATGTGTGGCTTGGCATTACTGCATTATTGATTCATACACACACACACACATGGACACACACACAGTTTGAAGGATTTTCCATGCTGGGCATGAAGGATTTAAGGAATGGTAATTTAGCTTCTCTTAAAGTCAATCAAACAGCATCAGACTTTGTTCAAACATCTCCCTGTCACACATTCTCTTCCCTCTATAAATTCAGAGAGCAAATCTATAAAGTGTTGACACACCCAGACTGCAAGCAGGAGGTACCAATAGAAAGGCTGAACGATTTTGTGTGTCTGCTGTTGATTTCTGACCTGAAGTGTTGCTCAGCTTAAGGTATCTGACCCTTTGTGGCCTGTAAATATTAGTAAAGGTCTCTGGTATAACGTATTAGACAGAGGAATGCTATAACTTACTTCCTTTGAAGGTTTTGTGAGTGTGTGTATCTTTGTGAACTGTCTGGACTTCGTGGGAACTTTTTGCATCTCTAGATTTGTCTAGGGCTGGGGTTCTTCTATTCTACAAACCACAATAAGGTGCTGGGTAATATCTAATTCATTGACACTGGACCCGTGGAGACCCCTCTAGCCATTGCCTTGATCTCCATATGAAAGGGTCTGCAAGCTCATCATGACAGCTCGAGGCACATCAGAACTTCCACTGCCTGGGTCTTATAAGCCACAGAAGATGGAGAAATTCAGCCAGAAGGGAAAAGGAGTTCTCGTGCTGGGCATCCAAGCAGCCAGGCATTAAAGATACTGATAAGCTACGGGAGAAAATATTTCAAAGGAAGGAAAGGGAAGTGATAAGGTGGGCAGGACAAGGTAGATGAGAGGGGAAGGGCGAGCTACAGTAAAAGGGGGTAGTGGGGAGATAACTGAAGGAAAGCTGACAGAGAGAGGAGGCCTTCTGCCACTATCTCTGCACACATGTTCATCCTCTGCAGGGCTCCTGTGTTGCCCAGGCCTTTTCTAGTGGAGTCCAGCTTTGAAGTGATAATGGGGCCTTTGGCTGATGCTCTCCTGCAGGTGCCCCCGATTCCCTCTGCCTCTCTGTCTCCCAGTAAAGACAGAGATGAGAAGAGATGGGAATCCTTATAAAGTCTTTAGAAGAGGCAAATCTTTCTTCTTTGCTCCGTTTTTCTCTATCTACTCCCTGCTACCGGTCAAAATAATAATCATTACTGTTCAAAAGGCAAAGGGAAAATCTTGAGCTAAATATCTATTAAATTAAATACCACAAAAAGACATTATCTTGTTTTTTGGTTCCACTTTAATAGGTTTTTCACCGCTCGGCTTTTCATCCTTTCATCTTTCCAGCTGTGCCTTCCTCCTTCTCAATCAGCACTTTTCCCATCTTTGCTCTCTTTGAGGTGTCTGAGTGGTCTGGCAGCTAAATACACATGATTCTGGCAGCATCTGAGACTATAACACTCATTTTAGGAAGCGTTGTTTGGGTGTGGCAGGCGTGTGCACGTGCACGTGTACTCCTGGCTGAAACAGCAGGGAAGAGAAATCGATTCTGTCCCCCAGTGGTTCCTTGTTAAACTGAACAAATCTAAGAAGGAAAGACACCACCCAGTACAGAACCCCATGCTGCTTCTTGTTCAAGGAAAAAATATCTTCACAACACACACACTAATGAAATCACAACTGCGTGCAGAGATATCAGCAGGAGAGCGTTGTGTGAGAGATGCGATATTGGAAACAGAAATGGCATTTATGTTGGAATTGAGATTTTCCTTTTGCTTCGCTCATTGACCTCGTGAGGCCCAAAATATCTGTTTTTTTACTGAAACGAAGGCAGTTTACTGAGCAAAGCAGGCAAGTATTATTTGATTTCTGATAGAGAAAGACAACTGTGGAAAATATTAATGGTATAAAGACTTGTGACAGAAGCTTCAACTTGAATCAAACATTTTAAACAGTTTGATAGGAATATGTTTGTCCTGGTTGCCATATATTTATTTGACATAAAACATTTTGCATGACTCAACGGAGATTAACCAAAATATTGGTAACCAAGCTCATGTTTGTGTAAATTAGTGTGAAAAGTTTAAAAGTCTCAAAATAACACTTGTTTATTTGACAGTCAGTATACTGTGATTTATAGAAAGAACAGTAATGTTGTTCAATTTCACACGCTGTGGAAACTGATTTAAATGCTGATCACATATTTGCTCATGTTTTACTTAAATGTTTGTGAATTATTTAAAAAAACTGAAAAATTAAATGTGTAAATAAATATTTAGCGTATTTTTTTATACTAAAATAATATTAAATACATTTGTTATAAACTACTGTTGTCTCACGCAGGTATTGGACTTGTTTGCACAATTTACTCTAGTTTAGATGAGGGCTTAAAGAATGCTATTATTAAAAAAAATGCTGGAATCAAGTACCTGATTTTTCTGTTCATTCTTTTAAAGAATTTTTAGATTAGTCAGATAATTTTACAGCTATACGTGGAGACTTGCATAACTAAACATATAAAGAAAAATTGGGCAAGTAAAATGTTTAATTTTGTTCTGAAAAAGCAGACAACAAAAGTGCAAAATGTTCCAACACGTTTCATTAAATTAACATTACAGTACACAATGAATGATAGACAATAATAATATTTATGTTCTTTTAGCTGACCTGACTTTATTAAAGAACAATATACCACAACAATGGTTTAAGTGCAACAAATAAACTTACTTTACTTAAACCTTTATAATTTAATACAAAATAATTGGTAGATGTAGACATTACTAATAATAGCATTAACCAAAGTTATGCAGGTACAGTACTGAGCTTTAATATAAAACTTGTGTATACTGTTTACCAAGGTGCTTCAACAAACAATTTAATAAAATGTGGACTTTTCAGAGTTATGCATTAAATAACTGCTTGCTGATGTGAACTTTTTAAAGCATTTCCTGAGATTTACACAATTATAGTTATACATGATGGATTAAAGTACTCCACTGTGAATCTCACTACGGATAAAGATACATAAATGATGTGCAGTGTAGGTGGGAAACAACTTAAAGGGAAAAAAATAAGTTCAGTCGTGAAGCCTTTTCCTATCACGTGTTTAAACTAACGTAGTAAACCAGTTAACTGCTTTCACCATTAGTCTCTAAACCTCATTAAGCTCAGTGCAGACTAAACAGCATCTTTATGTAGCCTGAGGAGTCTCAATAACAAAGGGCCTGGAGGTGTACGTATAAATCTCTCACAATGGACCTACTTACCAAAAACAGAGAGGATACACACCCATGCTCACACATACACACACATGCATCAGTACACAGAAATGTAGCCAGAGGGAAGAGGAAGGAGTTCAACCGAGTCTCTCCTTCCAGAGGATAAAGGGATGTATCCAAAGCCTGTAATTACATATACACACACACAACTAAAAATCCAAAAATCTCTTTCCATCCATTACACCACACTTTCCCAAGCAATGGGATCAAATTTTGTTTAAAAAAAAATACGAGGCACTTTTTCAACTTCAAACTCTTTTTTTTTTCTTCCCTGTGTCTTCCGCCTGTTAAGAAATGGTAAACAGTCAGAGTTTGAGCCCCACAAAGCCTGACTGCAGCAGCAACAAATATTCAGGAGGAGGGGTGAGGGTATGTGCTCCATGGCATTTTGTTGGACATGTGTGCACGTATGTGATTTGCCCTGCAGTTTGTTTGTTTGTTTTTAGTAAATCTTTCTCAGGCGCAGAGCCCAAGGCCAAGGGGTCAGGCTAGAACAGTCATTTACTGTAAGTGTGTAGGTTCAGCAGACATGTGGGGGTAGTTTTGTGTATCTTCCTGCTTTGCAGGATGTTAGGATGGGCTTTCAAACCCCCCACCTCTCCCCTCCCCACCTATTAGATGAGAGGCTGTGTTTGGGTCTGCTTGGGTTGCCTCCAGAATTGAGCTCCGGAGTCTATAGTCCAGACCCTAACAGCTCATAACTAGAGATTACACACAAATACAGTATTCTTGCTGCAAAGCACCACACACACACACACACACACACACACACACACACACACACACACAC
>NC_056498.1:56564246-56605002 GCF_014905685.2 Nematolebias whitei | reverse complement strand
ACACACACACACACACACACACACACACACACACACACACACACACATGGCATTTCCACGTGATGATCCAGAACAGATATGGTTGATCGAAACCCCAGATTTTGAAATGTTGAAATGGAATGAACAGAGCGAAAGAAACACCCATAGCAGTGCATTTAAACAAGCTGGGTATCTTATTCTTATAACTGCATTCATACTGCATATACCTCTTGAGTGTATGTGGACATAAGGCCACTAAGCATGTGCTCAAATATACCCAAGTTGGCCTACCTAACAAACACCACACTGGCTGTTATTCCTGGATCGGGACGGCAGCATTCCTCAAACCCCTGCTTTTAAATTTCAAGGAGTAAGTGCATGTGGGAGCGTGCATGTGAGGACATGAGGGTAGCCTTTTCTCCTGTTTGTGTCAATTCCAATCTGGAGGCAGCACAACCAGCCGTCACAGAGACAAACTGTCGGCAGCCGCACAGAGAGGAAGAGGTGGTGGTGGTGGTGGGCTCCTTCGGCAACTCTGCAAGTGAATTCCCTGTGTGTGTATACTCATGACGGATCTAGACCACACTGTGATGTCTTATTCATGCCATATCAATTCATAATGACCAGACGAGTCTCAAGTGGGACGATGTTCACATGCACACGCTCACAAGAACGTGCGCATTTATGGTTGAGACGGTCATCGCAGTGGAACGTTTGTTAGGGGGTGTGGACGTTCATATTCTTTATGAGTGAATATTTGGAGCAATAGATGTGTGCATGTGGAGAAGTGTGCACCAGATACTGGACATGAGTACACAGACCACTGATGTCTTAGAGCTTTAGTGTGAATTTTTAACAAGCCACAATAAATCCATTTAATTATTCATGAGGAAGGACATCACATCATTAGGAAATATAAACACTGCTGTTTCCTCTCGGCTTTTACTGTATCATCGCGGTCCTCTTTTTCACCTCTGACCCCTTCCCTTTTCCTCTTTACCTTTTGTCCTCTGTTCCTTTGGACACTTTTTTCTTGTTCCCATTGTGCTGCGGTGGTGAATATTTCAGATGGCACAGTGGTTTTCAAATTACTCCCTTTTGGCTTCCGCTCTCCTCACATGGTTAGGTCTGCATTTCTGTCTCACACACGGTCAGACTCGTAAAGAAAACAGTGACAAGCCATAAAAGCCACTTTTACCAGCTGACAAGGGCAGGGGCACAGAGGAGGGCCTGGGCAAAGGAGTTACAAGATATTTTTTGGTTGGCCTCTAAATGTCATACTCTTTCAAAAAAAAAAAAAAATAATAATAATAATAACAATACAAACTTTAAACTTGTTGTTTTCTTTAAGTTAGAACTTTATGAGCAAGTTCTGCCAAATTAGAGAAAAAGCAAAACAGCTTTCACTTAAAGTACCATATTTTCCGTAGTACACGTCGCACTGCCCTATAAGTCGCATCAGTCCAAATATGTCTAATAAAGTGGAAAAATCCATAAATGTGTCACTTAGCCGTATACGTCACATCAACTATGTGTCATCACTGACGCGTCGCGTTTGTTTTGCATCACCGCTGACAACCCAGAAATGTGGGCCGGTGTTGTGCCAAAAATCGATGGGCTGCCAAATGATGGCCGCGGGAGCGCGCACAGGAGGACTTTAACAAGAATTTAACAAGATCAACTTTTAAAAAAAATTTTTTGTTTGCTTGAAATTATAGTAAAGATGTGTCTCAGTCTAACTTTTGCTTAATAAATGCACTTTGACGGTCAAATCAGCTGCTTTTTCAAAAGCCGATACACGGAAACATGAACACGCAGAGGGGGACTCGCTGTCCATTTCTTTGAAATTTAACAAGATAACCACCTAAAAGCAATCATTTGTTTGCTCGACTTTATAGTAAAGGTGTGCCTCAGTTGAATTTTTACTTAATAAATGCACTTTGATGGTCAAATCAGCTGCATTTCACAGAGGCGGTGCAGCAAAATGAAGCTGATTCGGTTGCTCCAGGCAGACGACGGTGGCAGGCTGTGGCAAGCCGATTGTGTCATTAATAGCCACTTTTACCTATTACATGATACAACGACATGCCTTACTACTCGAGTGCCATCTAGTGGCTGAAAATAGTAATGTTCAATTATTTTCAATCCCAATGAATGAAAACGGTCATATCTCAGTCAAAAATGAGTTTATAAATATGGGAAAAAAATCCATTAATACGTCGCTTCGGCCTTTAAGTCGCAGAGCAAACAAATTATGCAAAAAACTGTGACTTATAGGGTGAAATACACCTACTTGCACTGAAAGAAATGTAACGTTCATCGGGCCAACAATGGATGAAAAACCTTGGTTTTAACTTAAATTTAGTTGTGCTCATTAATTTAGTGAATTAGCAGATTATCTTGAACTGGCCCTAATAAGTCCACAACACTTTCCTCACACAACCACACAATCTAACACCTGATTCCACAGGGAAAAACACAACTCGTCTGCATGACAACAGACTAGAGATGAATAAGCAAGTATCTCAGAGATTATTTTCTGCAACAACAAAGCACCACTGGAATCAATTAGACAGACCTGGAATCTCAAGCTTCTGAAATTTCATCAAGTCAAGGCTGATAATTTGATTGCAAACATATATACTGTTTTCTATCAAGCACATATTGGTCAATTATACTTTGTTGCTTTGAAATACGTCCTAAAATCATCCGAAATAATAACAACAGGTAGATTTTTATTTTCCATGAAAGTTATTAGATTTTTTTTTGTTGTGCCTGCTCCTGAATTCTGGATGATGAAAAAAGGCACATCACTGAACACTGTGTTTTCTTTTTCAGAAAAAAAAAATCCTGTGTTGATATTTTTCTATTCTTCAAGAATCACATTTCTTAGATTTGTTTATAAAAATCTGGATAAATCCCCACAAAAATATGTTAGGAAATTTACTCCGGATGCTAAGCATTATTGATAATGAAAAAAAGATAACTCGTGGTTTTTAAGAAGCATTTTTCTTTGTGTGTGTTCCCAGGGTCTGTGGCTTGCCAAATTCACTAAGGTCTGAGATGCGAGTGTTTATGAAGTACTAGGCAAATTACAGTCAAGAAATCAGGATGTCTACCACTGATGGCACAGAAACCTCCTGATGATGATGGGTTGCCATGGGGATGGCTGCCAAGTGGGGGCCCAAACTGTGCTCAAAGTGGAGGAGATCTAGCGTACCGAGGCAGGTCATTCATCAACAGAGACAAAGGGAGGGAAATGACAAGACCAATTTGAAGTATTACGAGCATGCCAGATGCACATCAACGCTCAATATTTAAGAGTAGTTTTGGAAAATAAAAAATAAAAAGAAAAAACACATTCACATCAGTCTTTCAAGCAGTCACACAATAAAAGTCGAAAAAGCTAATCTGATAGTGACGTGGCATACAAGATCAGTGAAAGAAAAGAAGATGATGCTGTTTACTGAACGATAAACTGTAAAACGAGTTGAAATACTGCGACAGAGAGAAGATTTATCGGTTTAATGATAGCGCACATTATTTATTCTAGACCTCCCCCCGAAACGCTTCTTTTTTTCTCACACTGAGCTGTTCCCTAAGCATCAAGTGACTAACGAACACAAAACACAGCATCCCTCCAAAACAAACACAGAGGAAGCAGCTTTGCATCGACACACAGCCAAAAAGACTTTTATCTACAGTCAAAGCCATAGAAAGAGTAGAATCCCTTGTGCGTGCAAACCATCCTCACATTAGCACACATACATGTAATTATAGCCTTATTCTGTGTGTGTTCAAATCTAATTATTATTATTTACATTTTACTTCTGCTTTGCTCTTTTCTGTGTGTGTGCATATATTTGGGTCTCAACCAGTAGTTTAAGGTGTGTGTTTTGGGTTTGTGTACATCGGGAAACCTGTTGCCAGGCATTAACTTGGATCTGAAAAAATGAAGGATCTCCAGAAAGGATGAGACATGCCCCCCCACCTCCAATCCTTTGCCAGGATTTCCTCAGCTCCCCTGCAGCACAGGTACTACCACACCCTTCTTTATACCTCCCGGGGAGCAAAACAAGGGAAATCCTTTCCTATCCATCCCCTTACATAGCGCTATGTTGGCCATTAATGAAAGCAAAACCCTTGTAAATAAACCTGTGTTGTTGCCTGTTTGTTTGTGGTGGCAAGGAGCAACACGGTAATCAGAAACCACAAAATACCCCTTTACCTCCTCCACCCCCAAACTTCCATCCTGAGTAGCAACCAGATGCTATTCCCTGGGGGCAGCTATCAGGGTAACTGCTCTCCACTCCTCCAAGTCTGCTCACCTATGACTCTTTTTCCCTCCATCCCACAGTTCTTCCTTCCGCCAGCTCTCCCACCGCGGCAAGACACTAATTACTACCATAGATGAGCAGATTACAGATCTGAAAGTGCAGTGGAAGTGGGATGAGAAGAAGTCAAGGGTGGTAAGATGGGGCCAACAGGTCGTTAGTGGTGATGAATGCAACTCTATTTTCACTGTTATTGTTCTCAGCGCCTCTCGCCTCCACGCCACCTTTCCCATACCTTCTTGTTGATGCCATCCATCACCGGCGGCGTTAACTAACTCTAACTATCTCTAATCATCTCCAATCAATTCCAATTATCTTCCCTCTGCTCCTCGTGCATCAGTGTCTCTGCGTCTCTCAGGAAGAGGCAAAAAAAAAAAAAGGCAGGGATGAACATGGATGGAAACGTTCCTAAAACACAAAGAAAGGTATGTAGCTCTGAAATACATTTGTGTATTTGAATAATCCTTGTATTACAGAAGAGACACTACAGTTTTCGCACCAAATTTTTGAGCTTCAGCAAAACTGATAGTAAGAAGTAATTATTTCTAAATAGGGAAATGTTTTTTTCTCGTGAAATTTTTAACTAGACCTCTCTTCAAAGTCAGCGTTCCAGAAAGAGCACCTTCATTAATTCTCCATCTTCCTTTAGTAGAAAGCTCATTAAGTCGATAGCTTAATGACTCTATGGGAAGTGTTTAAAAACTTTCCACAAAACAACAACAGTCCACTGCTCATTTACCACCAGGCTTTTATTAACTCACGAGATTTGCCTTTTAAAGTTTAATGAAAGACGCAATTTCATAATCCGCTATCCCTTGCTCGTCTGTGCCCTTTGCCCTTCTGTCTGTTTGTCTTCTCAGCGGGATGTCGATGGCAAATAGCTACTTTGTTGTACAAGTTTCCCTGAAAACCATGGCACTAGAATGAGGACAACAAAGGCAGTAGGAGAGAGAAAGTATGTGTGTGTGTGTGTGTGTGTTGGTGTGTGTGTGTGTGAGAGAGAGAAACTACAAAAAAGAAGGGGAGCAATTAATCCTTGCTCCAGGGAAACAAAAAAAAAAAAAAAAAACATCTGGGGAAGTGCTCCACCTGAGGCCAGTAGGCTTTCACATTAACCCTACTTGTTGGGATCATAAAGACATAACCCATTAAGCCCCTGTGAGCTCTTTGAGCAAGTGCAAAGGCACACAGAAACAGATTCTCTTTCTCCGTCTGCCTGTCTTTTCCCCTCTCGCTGCAGTTCTCAGACACACTAGGACAAATGCACGCATTTAAAAAAGAAGCAAAACACTTCCTCACAGAGACGAAAACATTTAAAGTCCATCAAAAGCTGCTGGCAGGAGCAAGACAAGGCTGTAACTTAATCATATCAGAGTTATACCAGAAGCCCAGGTGCTACTCAGACACACCGGCCTGGATTTGAGTAACACCTTGGGAAAGAACTTTGTCTTCTGCTGCCATTTAAAAAGAACTGGAAGTCTTTGGCAAAATATCCCCCGTCAGTCAATCACCATAAAACTGAATTATTGGTAATTTCATGACTGTTGACTTTACATTTGTTTAAACCATTCAATGTCTGGCACTTGAGAAGGTCCATGAAAATTTTCAGTCATCTAGCCAAAGATGAACAAATCAAGATAAACATAGACACAGTTCAGCAATTTTAAACAATGACTTTTGCCAGAATGTGGCAGAAAAGCCAGTTGGTTTTAAAATAATGACCATAAAGTTAGACTGGATACAAAAAAAGAGGAGCACAGTTCTATGGCTGCTGGCAAAGCCAAGTCCAGATGGGATAATAACACTTTTCCAAGGCCATCCGCAGGTCTGGAAGGGTTTCGGCATCGCTTTTCTGCTAGACAGATAACTTGGTTCAGCTCGGCATTTGTAAATCTCAAGAAGGTTATACTCGCCCTAAAGGGAGAGGCACGGGCTTAAAGTTCTAGAGACTGGTTTTGGCATAATGATGGGTGACGGGTAGGGGCAGTTGCAAGGAAGTGACAGATAGATTCAAGATGGTGTTGAACATCAAACAAAAGGACAAACAGATGGAGGGCTGAGGCATGGGTCATTGGTTGGTAGAACTACTATGAAGATAGGCAGTAGGGAAATGATTTTTCCATGTCCTGCAGTTTCATTATTCCCAGATGCTCCAGGTAATCTGAACTGAAAAGGGAGCTGGAATGATTAGTCAGTAAAAAGGACACTGATTATCCAAAAAGAACGAAAAAGAAACTTTGAGCCTTGCTACAGATGGGAAATAAAACTTAGCATTTAGTTGGAACTGTAACTGCATGAGGAGAATAAGTTGAATGATGTGTGGGATGTGACAGCATGGGATTGGTCATTGAATGACATAAAATCTCTAATGACATATTTCATTCGTGTGATAGAGAAGGACTATATTGCCGGAGTGAGCTTTGGGGATTTGATGTAAAACGACCTCTTTAAGTAACACAATCAGTCTTTCACCTGGAACTTAGTTCAAAGTCATTTAGAGTAATGCATCCCATAGCTCGTGTCACATCAGCGCCCTATTACCAATCATTTTCATGACTAATCCAGAGAAACTGCAGATGATTTAGCAAGAAGGTCCAACAATGTGCAAAGAACAATTTGTTTTCTCTTAATAAGACCCGACACACTAATAACTCTCAATGAGTCTCTTCCAGCGAGTGCAACTGAATCCTAATTGTTCTTTAATTGTGTTTAAACCAAATCGAACTTCAGCCAACATTCATCAGACCTACTGATACATATCTAAGCAACAGGTGAGGGAATTCATAACAAAGAAAATGCAAAGAGAAATGGCATGTATGCTGACAGAAATGAAAATGTAATTGTACAACTCATCTGAAATAGAAAAAAGCAAATGTACTTACAGTCGAGACAGGGCAGGGTTTTTCTGAAACAGCAATTCGGGAAGCTGTTGCAGCTGATTACGGTTCAGCCTCCTGTAGGAAAGAAAAGGTTCGATTAGACAGTGTGTTTGCGTGTGTGTCCTTATAGGTGTGCAGGCAGTGAATAGCTTATTCTAGGTGCCAAAGAATCAGCTTAGCCACAGGCTATTGTGTTTTAATGTGCTCTGAATGTCACACAAATATTAAACTGAAAGTTCAGGGGAATGAATCTGCTACTCAGAAATGGTGGTGTAAATTGTCTCTGTACAGGTAAATATAAATGCTGCACCTTGTGGAATTCAATATTCTGCAGACTTTCCCAGAACAACGGAAAAAAAAAAAAACTGAATTTCCATTTAAATTAAATATTTCATCTTGCAGTTATGTAAATATTAACACATTTTTGACTGGAGCAAATTGTCAAAACAAGAGGAAAGTGTTGAGCAAGTTCAAGCCCAAGAAAGCATTGACAGGATTGCTTGTTGGCAACATGCACTCCGTCAAACAAATAACATCCAAGACTGGCAGGCTTTATGCAAATACAACAATCAAGTCAATGAGGAACAGACTGTTGCTAATCTTTTGGAAACCACAACTCCCCCCACTCTGAAAGGCCCTTTGGAGGCATACAGGAGTGTACTGGCAGAGAACGGCTGCAAATGTGATAGGCGGGCCACTGCCATGCCTTCAGACAAAGTCAGACAGATGTTGGGACTTGTGCCCCTCACTGTTTATACTGAAAAGAGTGCTAAGTTAGCTGAAATGGAGATCTGGTGAACAATATACATAAATTGTACACTGCTGCTGAATTTGGATCGAGCTGTACCTGCTGGTGGGTTAGTGGCTTTTACACTTACAAGAACTGAGCCACTTAATTTCCACATTGGTCTGGCAGATGGAATCGTCTGCCCAATATTTGGGATTGCTTGAAAGGGGAGGAAAAGAAATGGAGAACTGTGCATGATTGGTAACATAGCTGGTAAATTCTGGTTTCAGATCAGAGGAAATTCTTTTACATGTTAACCACTATGTCTCACACTTGAGAGCGAGTCCATAAAGTCATCTGCTGTGCAGGTTCACATGTGGCTACAACCACTGACTTACTAATGGGATGGTTGAGGTGTGGTTGATAGTGTTTGTCTATGTGTTTTCCCCAGCAGCTTTACAAGCTGGCGAGGAGTCCTGGTGCTGTCCAGATGAGCCAAGGTCTGTGGTGTGGAAGGCCTTTTAAGCCCACACATCCCACTGAGGGCATTTCTGTCAGGCATAGCTAATAAAAAACCATTCCCAGTAACATCTAACTACAATGGATTGACAAGGGACTGCCTCAGTCTTGACACAATCGGTTCCTACTGTTAATCTCATTACCCACATCTAATAAAAGCACTAAGAACATATCAGCAGGAGGTGATTTAATTCTTTTAAGTTCAAATTCAAGATTTAAAAAATGGGAGCCCATTTGTGGAAAACCCTAGGTGCTACTTACAGTCGCTCCAGCTCCTTCATGTCATCAAAGGCCCCTCGCTCGATCACTGTAATGTGATTCTCCATCAGCTGTCTGCAGAAAAGGACACAAGGAGAAATATGGCTTTCAGTCTCACAGCTCTGACAGCATATAGGACATTTAGTTGTATGCATTGCCCTCATTTTTACCCTCCTTCCCCCCTTTCTTTCTTACGTGCGCTCACACCAACAAACACAGATACACAGATACTGGGCAGTGGTATGGACCGGGGGCACAGTGTGGAATCTTGGCTAAGAAAAAGGGAATAGCCGCCAGGAAAGTTTCCAAGGTGGCTCAGAAAGTGTGAGTCTGGGCTCTAGAGTGAGTCTGAGCTCTAGTGTGGTCCAAAGGGGCGTAAGCAGCTCAGTGGAGACGAGACAAAATCATGGGGTCAAAGTGTTAGGTGAGCTGCATATGGCCCAAATAAGGAAAAGTATGCTTGTGCTCTTTTGATCAAACACAAAGAGATGCACACAAACTCAGAATGAACACATCCCTTATCTATAAGATTTAGCTTTAACACTGGATGGTTTTAGAAGTGTTAAAATAACACAAAGTCAGGAAAGAGAGAAAAGTGCCCAGCATCATTAAAAGCAACAAGACCTTGCCTTGATTACATACACAACTGTTTTTTCTGTTGAACCCTTCCCGTCTCCTGTGAGGACGTGGTGCGCTGTTACTCAGCAGTCCAGGCTTCCTCCCAATCGAATATAAATGCTAATCACTGTTCACACTCCATAAACATGGAGAGAAAAGGCCAATTCACTTCATATCTCTTTCTCATGAATTTAGATGGAAGTGAAGGGAAAAAAACCACAATACTTCTCAGTTGGGGAAAACTTTTTAGTCTTGAGGGCATGTGGCCTCTTTTTCAATCAACTTTTTATTTTCCATTGTTCTGATTTTTTTTCCACAGACACACAAAATAAACACATAGATACTTTGCTCATTTAGAACAATCAGAAATCAAATCAAAGGAGATAAGTCAGTGGTGTTGATTTTAGCCTGACAGAATAGATGGCAGCCGAATGTCAAGGTAAACCTGTTGTTTTTCTTCTTTCTTTTCAGGGTTGATCGTGTCAACAGGTTCAGGGGTCAACTCGATGTTAAGACTTAATGCTCCTGCCCTAAAGCAACACACATACTACATGATATACAATATTGGCTGACTTCCAAACTTTTAGTAGTCAGCATGCAGTGTGGGCAGTTTGAAAGAATCAGACATTTATTTTTACGGTAAAGGAAATAGTTTAGTCGTCCTGTAAAAAGCTGTTTGCATCTCACTTGCTGGTGACAACCTAGCGACAAGAATGCATTTACTCTCCATATGGAGTTGGTGCAAAAAAAGAGGCAAATAGGAGAGGACAGAACAATATTAGGAAGGAATGAAAAGAGGAGGACAGAGGGGTGGGCAAATAGCAACGAGTCTTGAAAATAGTTAAGCTTTGCAGGGGAGGAAGGAATTATGTTCAGCTCATGTTACATTTCAAACATGTTATGGTCTACACAGCTTCCTCTAACTAGTGTTTTTAATGCCTAAAGCATTACTAACACACACTGTGTACACACAGAGAGACTTTTATAGCTACTTTATAACCTGAAGTCATAAGTGCTTTGTAATTATACTGCTGAGGGAGTCAATGACTTCACCTGAATGTGTTAACTGTGCCGAGAGCATTTAGGAGCAGTGCTTGTGGGCACCTATCACGTTGATGAGAGGGAACAGAAGGAGCGTAAGAGTGTGTGTGTGTATCTAAGGGACAATAAGTGCAAGTACAGCAAGCGGGATATGGCGAGAGAGAGAAGTCCATTACATCGCTTGCCGCAGTCACTCAGTAGTTTAATGTACTTCTGAGTGGGACTCTTGACGAAAGCGTCGCCACTTCGCTGGATTTATGCTAATCTGAGCAGCAAGTCTGTGGAACTGCAAGCTGCAAGATTACATACAGATCAGGTATGCATGATAACATAAATACTGACAAGCTTCACACATAAAAATTGCATCATTACACATAAACACAAATGCAGGAACTTACAGAACTCTGAGGTACTTCAGACCAGTGAAGTCACTCTTGGTGATGCGTGTGAGGTTATTTCCATTCAGCTCCCTGAAAAAAGAAACACAGAAACAATAAATAATTCATATTTTCCCCCCACAGGACCCTTTAGCCTGGTGACTAAAGAAATAAACAATGGCTTGAAGAAATCTTTGACTTTTGCTACATGAAGCACATTCTTATGACGTACAATTACACACTTTGCCACTCAAGCAATTAAAACAAAACGAGTTCAGCTTTTTGGCATACTATTGGTGTAACGCAAACAGAGAATATCAACAAATCTCTTTGATTTGATGAAATTCAAATTTATGTGAATTTACATGCACCATACACTGCTGGGCAGAAGCAGGAAGGTCATGGCAAAGGAAAGGAAACCAACTCCACCGGGAAAAATTAAGAAGTCCTGTGAAAAATGAAGGCCACATTTAAGCTGCCTGTTTTCCTTTCAGTCGTCGTTCTCCTGCCACCAACACACTCCTGCCTATTTCTATGTGCCATGTCCTTTTACAATTGCTGGGGATTAGCAGAAGCCAGCAGTAGATTTAGGGAGGGCCACAAAGCCAGAAAGTTAAGTGTAGTGAATGTAGTGGGAGCAGACTCCCCACTGAGAGCCGGACATTACCGAAAGAGAAACGAGACACAAAATAAGGGAAAAACAGATGTTTTTTAATTAAGCTGGGTTTTATAGTGAAAGACAATTAGTACTTTAACAGCATTGCATATTTAACTCTTAGTGCTTGAAGTTAAGTTTAATGTGGGATGCATGTAAGAGGGATTTGTATTGGTTTTGCTACTATTGCAGAAAATCCTTAGTAACAAACTGTATTTTCTTCGCAGAATAAAAACAAAGCTTCAGCACAAAGAAATGCATTAAATATTTTATTTTATCATTTTGATGTAGTTTGTATGTATCCACCCTTCTCTGAACCCCCAAACCATTTAACTAAAAAGCAAAAGAAAAACTGGCTTGAAATCTACACTGAAGCACAGGTCCCTTTCCTTCAGTCGCGTTCTCGTCTAATGACCACTCAAGGGATTTTAGCGCTATGCGGTGCGAAAGAAAACGGTCATTACTGACGGATGATGTATGCATGTGCATGCACATGTGTGTGTGTATACACAGGTGCATCGACAGGCAGAGCAACACAGCCACGGGAAAATAAATAATGGACTGGGCTTCATTAGCCTGGGCTTCGGTACGTACATGTGGTGCTCATTACAGGTGCTTACCCAGATACACACACAGACACACAAACACACACACACACTTCTGGATTTCCGTGTCTTATCTTCAGGGTGGTCATTCCTGATGTTACCCGAAGGACTTTAAAAGGAGAAAGATAGAAGATTGGGAAGAGAAGAGAGTAGGAGGTTGTGCAGATGTGAAAAACTGACTCACAAGTAAACAATTGAAACATGGTTCTTCTTTTAGCAAACAGGAATGTAGTTTTACAAGAGAGTTGTCAAGAGTTGACATAGTGAAGCTGTTACACAAAAAGATTTTATCATTTTCTGATGATTTAAGTCAGGTGACTCAACAAGTTTTGTTCTGGGAAAATGTGATCCTAAAATACCTTCAGGAAGGCTTTAACATTTGGACCAAACTCCAAAACTTTCAGCAGCTTGTGGTGGTTCAACTTCTTCTTCTTCTTCTTCTTTCGGCTTTTCCCTCTTCAGAGGTCACTACAGCGAGTCATCCTTCTCATCCTTCACACATGTACTCTGTCTTACTACGGCTGACTCTTTCATTCCTCTTCTTTCACGTGCTTACCTCCACCTCTCCGAGTTATCTTCCACCTGTTCCCTGTTTTCACCACAGATCACAATGTCATCTACAAACATCATAGTCCACGAGGATTCCTGCCTGACCTCATCTGTTAGTCGGTCCATCACCAGAGCAAACAAGAAGGGGCTCAGAGCCGATCCTTGATGCACTCCCACCTCCATCTTGAAGCTATCTGTCACTCCTACAGCACATTTCACCACTGTCCTGCTGTCCTCATACATGTCCTGTTCCAATCAAATATACGGTACTTCTCTGCCACTCCAGATTTCCTCATGCAATACCACAGCTCCTCCCTCGGCACCCTGTCTTTAATGCTTTTTCTAAATTCAAAGACACAATGGAGTTATTTCTGACTCTCTCTGTACTTCTACATCAGCATCCTCAAAGCAAAGATGGCATCTGTGGTACTCTTTCTTGGCATGAAGCCATACTGCTGCACACAAATAGTCACATCTCGTCTAAGTTTAGTTTCCACAACTCTCTCCCAGATCTTCATCGTGTGACTCATCAACTTAATTTCCCTGTAATTGCTGCAACTCTGTTCATCACCCTTGTTCTTAAAAATGGGCACATGAGCACTCTTCTCCTCAGGCATTTTCTCACCCTGAAATATGCCACTGAATATTTGAGTTAAAAAAAAAACAAAACTCATTGCCATCTCGCCAAGACATTTCCAAATCTCCACAGGTATGTCATCAGGTCTTACTTTTTCATTCTTTTCAGAGCTTTCTGAACTTCACCCTCACTTTTCTTTCCCACTTCCAGGTCCACAGTTTCCATGACCTCTATTCTTCTTTTATTTCATTCTCATAATTCAATAGTTCCTCGAAGTAATCATTCCATCTTCCTATCACAGTCTCCTCACTTGTTAGAAGATTACCATTCCTATATTTAACAAACCAAACCTGCTGCACATCTTTCCAGTCTGATCCCTCTGTCTTGCCAATCGGCACAAGTCCTTCTCGCCCTCTTTAGTGTCCAGCCTCCCATACAACTAACTGATCATACTCCTGCTTTGCCTTAGCTACCATACAACTCAAGCGTTTACTTCAACAGTGCTTGTCTTTGTGTTTATTCTACTTAAATAGGGTCAAAGTAAGCCAAAGTCACATACAATTTATCAAGGAACAAATGTGCTTTATATTAGTTTCGGCATCAGTCGCTGCAGTTTTTTCTTCCCCAATCAAAGAAAACCAAGCAATAACTTTTGGCATCAAAGCAAAGACATGCTAACTCATTTCATAGACAGATGTTTTGTAATGCTGACTCTGGGCAGGTTTTTACATTAAAGTATAGTAGTATTACTTTAAAACCTGAAAATTATTAGGTATCATTCTTAGTTCCTGCAGCAAAGGATTTCCACCTCCAACTACTTCAGTCAAATCCATTCCATCCTCTGGAAACCTCCGGGAAAAAAAAAATCCCATTCCTGACACGCTTTCTGGGGGGATACTAGATTTATGACATCACTATCTAATCCCTCTTCATCTTCCACCCCAAGCTGATTGATGTTTGAGAATTTTTCCTGGTGCAACTTCCCTCGGGTAGACACACGGCAGCATTGCTACGCCACTCCTGATGTCTATAATTCAAAGGGCTCGGAGCACTGCTACAACACTGAAAAACTCATTAGGTTTATTTCTGCCAGCTGCTGGATTCCCTGCGCAGAGCCTGCTTTGGACCTGTTTCGAATCGAGAAAAGCTACATGAAATGACAGTCTAGAGGGAGTAAAAGCAAATACAGTGATTCACTCAGGGCAGAATACAGATTACGCCCAAGCAGATAAAAACATCCACGTGTAATCCCATTTTAGAAAAGCTGAGAATAAAAAAGGCTCATTTCAAATTTTAGGTGATCATTGACAGTTTTAGTTTGTTTTGGTTTTGCTAGTGCAATTTTACACTAAAAATTACTAATTGAAATTCAGACGGTTAATGGAAGAAAATTTAAAAACATTAACTACCGGTAACTGTTTCAAATACATATATGGAATTTTAATTAAAACAAGAAAATAAAACGCATGCCAAGTTGAAGTTTAATCACATTTTTTAAAGTGTTGCTGTCAAAACAGCTTAACAAATACGATGAATTGCAAAACAGCTACAGGAAATATTGTAGAACACTATTTTAAATCACTTAATGATGTTATAAACCAGCCTGTCCTACAAAATCAGTTAAACTCCAACCTAATTTAGGCTTTATCAGGTTCTTTCTTTCATAAATGCATCTTTGTTTCATGAAAGACACCCTTTTTTTTTTTTTTAGCTCACAGTCACAAAATAACTGGTCATGCAAACCATAATCTAAAGATGTTGGAAAAATATTGGTTTCCATAGCACAAGGACGTATTTGATTTAAATGTACCCAAACAAGGAACAATTCATAACTGCAAGATAGGCTGAAAAAAAGTTTACGTATGTATCTTGCCCCATTTATGCATGAAAATAGATATATTCTACTCAGATGTTCTATTCAGGTGCTAAGAGTTTGCATATCAATCATTCTGTGTTGAGGCTGTGAGAACCACAAGACCATTTGTCCAGAACAGCTTTAGCTCAGCAGGAACTACAGAAACCATCTGATTGAGGATCAGTGGCATGGTGCTGTCCAACTTTCCCTCTGTGAAAAACAATCTGATGATCAGGACCCTGAGGCTGTACAACCTAAAACATGAATGCTCATTAACCACAGTCACAGACTTAAGATGCTGTTTGAGCAGACGAACGAGCGCGCTTCCTTGATGAACGAACAGGTTGGGAATCTGCAAACAGGCAAAAACATTCCTGCAGATTGGACAGCATATGGAGGTGACAGCCATGAAGCACGCAGGTGGTGAGAGGAGAGGGAGACGATACAATCACTGAGAGACCGAAGGAAGACGCAGAGCATCCCTGACAGTGTTAGCTGTCTGGAAGTGATGGTGTGAAGCAGTGTGCTAGAGTGTTGCGAGTAACCAGGGAGCTGCGAAGAGCTGACGGATCATCTGGGAAATGTCAATGGAGAGAGAGAGAAAGCCTCTATGGCTGGTGCTGGTAAAGAACGAGGATAAAAAGGCAAGGATAAGTCGGCCTTATTTAGGCACTTTACATCTTTTATTGAAAGAAAGTAAAAGAAGTCATGAAAGCAAAAGCAAATGCCACAGTGACCAAAATAACATTTCTAAACCCTGCTGGAACACTTCTATCCACACTAAGAGGTCAAATTTCTGCTCAACTATTAAAAAAAAAATCAATCTCTATTAAAATGCGGCTTTTAAACAAGCAGTTAAAGACCTCAACTGTACATTTTTACAGCGTGTTCCTCAGAAATCATCTAATACTCTTGTGTGTGCAGTGTGGTTGTCTGAGAGCCTTTCCTTGGCTCCTGGGCTCCTCAGGAGCAATTTACAATTTTTATTCTGCTCAGTCAGGTCTCAGGAGCAAGATTTCTGATAGGAAAGTTAAACATAAAGTAAATCTCACACAGGCATTTCCCACAGAAACACTAACACTGCTCCTTTTCAGTCATGACCAGTGTGGGGTCTGCTCCATCCCGTAGAGCCCATCTCCTTGAATAAACAGCTACAGGTAAAAGTAAATAGGCCTATAAAGCCGCATAAAAACTATGATGTACCTTTTCATTATGATACCCAAAAAGCTCAAGAACCAAGAAAGACAGAAATGAAAAGAAAGAATTTAGGACAAAGAAGACGGCAATCCAACTAAACTGATCGGAGAAGATATATCCTGATACGTGCTCAGTAATCCAGGTGGATGAATCTAACAAGGCTGAGTCAGGTCCTCTGGACAGATTCTTCTATAGAAGACATATACTTCTCCCGTAGGTCAATGGGACTCAATTAAACATCTGTTTCAATGTATGTTACAGCTACAGGGTGGAAAAAGCACACACATATGGGACTGTAGAGTCAGTGACTGAAGGCTCTTTCATGGTTTAGGGTGTATCTGTAGTTTGTTCAGCAACAGACTTTAAGGTTCTGTTGTGGCTTTTGTGAAGGCAATAGGCTATGAATGCACGTGTTGGCTAAAACCCCTGGCAAAAATTATAGAATCACCAGAGGAGGCTCTTTTAATTGTTTAATTTTTATAGTTAAGCCAAGTCATCTTTATTTATAGAGCACATTTAAAACAGAAGCTGTTATCAAAAGTGCTTAAAATAACTTATAGGCTATAGGGTTATACATTACACCCTATAACTTATAGTTATAAACCACAAACGTCACAAAACTATCACATTTGAAAAGTTGAACCTTCTGGCATTAAAAGACAAAAATAAAAAAGGAATATAATTGTTGTAGTCAGTTCCAGTGACTTTTTTTTAATGATCGATTGGATTAAAAAATATATGGAGTCACTGTTATTTACAGTTCTGAAACAAACACCGTCATCAGATTAAATCTAATTAGTGTTTAGTTTAAAAAAAAAAAAAAAAGAGTGTTGACAACTTGGAGAGGTGTTGCACAAAGAGGATTTGACACAGTGTTTTCAATACGAGAGAAGCCAATTGAAACAAGAGAATCTTTTCAAACTTCTTTAAGAAGGTAAATAACTGGAAATGGTGCAAAAGATGCTGGTAAACCAAGGAAGGCACTATGTTTCAAGATTTAAAAAAAAACTATGGCAAAATATATTGAACACAGACAATTTACAACAAAACAAAAACTGAGAAACAAGTGGGTGGAAACTGGAGTCAGTACCTACGATTGAACTATAAGAAATTGCCTAAAAGAAATGACTGTAAGAACTAGAAACAAGGGACAGCTGCAGGTTAGTCCCACTGAGCGTCGGGGACTCATTTACAAGAGACCTGATAATATATATTTCTGTTTATTGTTTATTTGTGCTAGAAAGTTGGAATATCCGACATTTTTGGTTGATAATTTATCTCTGAAACTAAAGTTCAGATTTATTAAAGTGGAGTTTTGTGAAAACTATCAACAGTATCTTACTTGTTGTAGAGAGCTCTTTAAATGACCTAGGACTGGACAATAATTCAATATCGATATATATATCAAGTAGGACTGAACGATATGGCCAAAACCTTTATCACAATATATTTCTTAATTTCGGTTAATAATGAATAACGATATAATTTGATATTGATATAAACAATATAAAAGCCTCAGAAAAACTGTACAAATAAATTAATGTTTACTTTTTATTTGCATTTAACCTTCAAAAAAGCTTGTTTAGTCACATTCTGACGGTCATGGGCACTCATCTTGAAGCGAAAACTTAACACGCATTGGAGATTAGCCTAGCCTAGCCTGCTACCGCTAACGCCTTCTGGACTCGAGCTCTGCATAACATCTACGTTACCACACATTTAAATAAAAGAAATGCGTCAGTGAAACGCTGTAATCATATCGAAATATCGAAAATGTGCTTAAAACTCATATCACCGTTATTGAATAAAAGTACATCATTATATATATCAATATCAAATTATTGTCTAGCTCTAATATCACAATATACTTTTAGTCAATAACGGTGATATGAGTTTTAAGCACATTTTTGACATTTCGGTATACTTTGTACATTATGCTATGATTACAGCCTTTCACTGATGCATTTCTTTTTCTGTTCGGGTTGAAGCGGCCGCTTCAGTTTCAACCTGAACAAAAAGACCGCGACACAATGATGTAAGTGCGTGATGACGTACACCACACACAGAGCTCAAGTCCAGAAGGAGTCAGCAGAAGCAGGCTAGGCTAAGCTCCAACATGCAGTAAGTTTTCACTTTAAAATGATCTAACTTGTAATCATCTAACTTGTTCCACCATCTGAAGAGTTTCCACTCGATAGAATATGCTGAGAGTCTGAAGATGATGAAACCCATGCAGCAAACGTGTTGTTTAAAGTTAAAACTATTAATATTGACAAGGTTGAGAGTTTTATGTTTATTTGACAGTGCTTTCAAATTTCTTTGAAGGCTAAATACAAATAAAAGGTGAACGTTAATTTATTTGTACAGCTTGTTCAGTTTTTCTGTGGTTTTTATACTGTTTATATCGATATCGGAATTATTCATTCAACCTTTAATTAGACAGGTAAATCCCATTGAGCCTCGAGGACTCGATATCAGAATTATATTGTTATTGATTGAAACCAAGAAATACATTGTGATAAAAGTTTTTGCCATATCGTCCAGCCCTAAAATGACCTCAAATTGAAGAAATTGAATTTAAAGACCAGACTGACGAGCCAGCAGCTAGGCCAAGTGAGGCCAAGACCCAACTGGATTGCTGTCATCTTAAAACATCAGTTAAAAAAAAAAATCACAGAGGTTTATAAACGTTATTTTAGAAGGTAATTTCGCATTAAACATTTATTTAAGAGAAGATACTGCAGGAAGTACCACAGGTTGGACTGGAATTGCTTTTATTACATGCTGCTGCCATTTGTACTTGTATCTGCAAACACCCACGAAACTATGTAAGTAAAATAATTGTCATAAAACACTTGTTTTTTTTAGACTGGATTTGTTTAAAAATGGCAGCAATTCACTTTGGTCTCAGCTTAGCTCAGTTTGGACTAGCCGTTTGCTTGTATATCTGGTCAGAATTTAAAACTTTTATATCCAAACTGAGCTCTTAAAAAAAACAAAAAACTGTGTACAACAGGTAAGACGTTCTTTGTGCATACCTGATCCAAAGAACCCTACTTCAAAAGATATGAACTATTGCTTTAACTCAATTTAGTTGGTGAAAATTTGTAATGAGAATGTTATAAGAATAATAATTTTATATGGTATACATTTATTCTAACTGCTTTTATTATTTTATTTATTATGACTAGGAACATTGACTAAATAGTAATTATACTTGACACTGAAAAGTGTAAAACGGTATGTGTACAAAATACTGTAGGCCTCAAGAACAAATGGAATGCTGCCAACTTGAACTTGTCTAATGCACAAGTGTCATGACAAGTGTGAAATGTAGATTAGGACGGCGTATCTACAATGTCAGCCGAGTGTTCACTGATGTGCATTTTAACACACATCCATCAGCCGTTCTCTTCACTCTCCGGCCTCAAGCTGGCGAGTCAGTTGAGTTGAAAGCAAAGCTGGCCTTCTGAGATGAAAGGTGGTTTCTTCAAATTTGATTTTTATAGTCAGCTGAAATATAGTTTCTCTTAGGCAAAGAAAAGCAATCACACATGTGCTCACATATGAACATACATCATACATCTCACTGTACCTCATACAGCATGCCAGTCAAGCACATGTTAAGAAAGTACACATGCCGGTTTTGGAGTGTTTTTTTTTTGGCAACACTCATCCTGTGGATGGGGTCACTTCTTACATCTCTTGGGTGCAATTAAACTCATCCACTGAGAAGCTGTACTCATCTGGAGAGCAGACCAGTGGGTCTGTGGTGTGCATCGACACACACCAGCTGGCTTTTGATGCTTAGTGCTCGGCCATCACTCTGCTTAGAGAAGCAGTCTGACTGTCCATGTATGTTAAGTGTAAAAAGGTGACTAAGTAGTGAGGTCACATGAAAAACAAAAAATGCAGAGCCATGTAGAAAAGCTTAGGGCAAGGCTAATCAACTGGTGGCCTGCAGGCCGGAAATGGCCCGGGGGTGACTTCATTCTGGCCCAATTAATAAAAAAAAAAAAAACTTCCTTTTTTTGGTGGGGGAGTGGGGTCTGGGTTTGGGTTGAGTTTATTGCATTTATGATCCAATGCAATAAAATAAACCAATTTAAAAGGTAACAGATCATTGTAAACTTTGGTTTATTTACAGAATTGTGCCGCTCAAGACATTCATTCTGAGATTTTGCTTTTGAAAACATTAATTACTCTTTTTTTTTTTTTTTCTGGATGTAAATGGCTTTTTCCAGATGATTACTTTCTCTGGTATCAGATGCTGGGCTGCTGGAAGGATTTTTACTGAAATCTTTTTTTTACTTTTGGACATTTGTTATGATGCGTAACCATAACAACAAGGTGGATTTCTACAACTGGGAGCTGTTGATTAACATCTCTAAAGCTCAAATAATACCTCAACTACAGCCCCAAATCCCAAATGAGTTGAAAAGGAGGTGCCGTTGATGCATTCCCGTCTACCTGGAGGCAGTGCTCGAGTGCCTGACTGCAGAGATCTTGGAGGTAGTGGGAAACGCGGCTCGTGACAGTGGGAGGACTGAGATCGTCCCCGGCACCTGCAATTAAGTCCGTGGCGACAAGGGGCTCAGCAGGCTGCTGGGGAAAATGGCCATAGTTTGGGGAAGAGTTCTGCCCAGCATTCGGGCAGTCCTGCTACCCAAGAGGACCAAGAGGTCTGCTGGGTCTGGGTGGACGGATTGGCATGTGCAGCCAGTTTCTTCAGATCCACTGTTGGACGGACTGTTACAAAAGATCCTTCCTGCCCAAAGCTATCAGCATCTAGAACAACTCTAATGAAACCAGGATGATGAGCTACAACAACAATTAATTTCCCCCTGGGATTAACAAAGTATTTTTGAACGGAAGTGAATAATGATTTAAATCGCTGGATGTCCGGCCCCCACGCTGTTGGCTTTCAGAAACTGTGGCCCACTGAGCAGTTTTGTTGAATAGTTGTGCCCTGGCGTAAGGTCTACAAATACCACCTGAACACTTGAACAGGCACAAAAAGAAACAAAACTCACTAACCAGCTAACTAAAACTAAAACAAGGGGAGCTTCCGCAACCAGAACTTAAGAGAGATCTCCACAGCTGTGCAGCAGGGCCAGTAAATTGAGTCTAAGGCCTATAATTTTGAAATGCCTCACCGTGCATAAACATTCTCCGAACAATCGTCATTCCAGGCATGCCTAGTGCGCACAGGATTATCAGAAATGAGGACGGATGAATGAGGCTGCAAAAATTACCTGAACGAATCCATTCTGGCTCAGTGCAAGACTCAACATGTCCTTTAGAATAAATAACATAATCCTTTTTATTCGTGTATGAGCTTTGCGAGTGAGTTACACCACTTTTCACTGCTCTGTTTAGAAACCCTTTCATCACTGATTACCACCTCAGTTATTGAGCGAGCCTTGACTTTATAAATCCTCTCACCCGGCTCCACCCTCGCTTCATTCTTTATTTTGTCTTTTTTTTTATCCAATTTCTGAAACTGGCAAGTAGTAGGGCAGGCTGTGCTCAGCCGTGTCAGGGTAAATTATGGATCAGGTGCTGTCAGTTGTAGCTGCTATGTGTTTGTGCCAGCAACACTGCGGGCAAGACCTGGCACGAGCACACACACCTCCCACCTTCAGCCCTGGTAGCTATCAAAGCAACCAAGCCCCTCATCTTCAACCAATACTAACCCCCATGTGTTACCATCTAGCATTACTTATTCTCTGCGCACAGCCACATGTGGAGGCATATGCTCAAGTTTATGAATAAAAACAGTGAATGCATGTGGTGAGCAGCTTCCATCTCTTTTGTGTTGGAAGAGCTCCAACATGCCCTTAGATCTTGATACAAGGTATTTTATGACCCAACACTGGTTCTTTGCGTTTATATGAAAGCACTGAACATGTATTAAGATACACAGGTCTGGCTTTTCTGCAAATAAACACATTTATAAATGAGATACAAGCCTAATCTATCTAAAAATAGATATAAAAACTGTTAGAAGACTAAACAAGTACAAAGAAAGAATGGGGTTTAGTTTGAAACCTGGCCAACAAACAAAGCTATTTAATAAGCATTGCAAATTTCCTTACGGTTGATTCTGACATTAATATGAGCCACAGTTCAATTGGAGCTTTGCGCAAGTTAATAAATTAAAAGACTTTTGAACAAAATTAAAGAGAAGCAAGCAAGAAAAAAAAACAAAAACGCTTGATGATGTAAAAATAGATGCAGGAGGGACAAAGGGGGTCAGTGGCACATACGCAGCAGGATGTGATTTTAACACATGGAGCTCACATTCTCATTACAGGCTTCGGTCTGAGGAGCCCAGGGGTCAAACCTGATCCAAACCCACACTGACAAGTGCAAATGGGATTCTGCTGTTTGTCTCAGTAGCCTCTAAACACAGCGCACCCATCAAACACCACCCCAAAACTGTCTCTCTCCTTCTATAACACACACACACCCTTTAAAGCATCATTTCGAAC
Source organism: Nematolebias whitei (assembly GCF_014905685.2). Lineage (NCBI taxonomy): Eukaryota > Metazoa > Chordata > Actinopteri > Cyprinodontiformes > Rivulidae > Nematolebias > Nematolebias whitei. The sequence goes on along the minus strand of NC_056498.1, from coordinate 56,582,338 downwards.
CCATCCACAAAAAGAGTCAAATAAACTGAGACGTATGCGGATTTGTCTGTATTTGCAGACTTTAACTTTAGGTATTAGTAAATTTGGTAATTTAGGTCTATTTCTAAACCCAAAAGCCAAAAAGCCCTGGAGCAATTCTAAACAGTCATTAGTCATCTTTGACCCACATGACGCTTGCACAAATTTGCTCACTTGATCACACTTTTTTTTTTCAAACACACACATAAATCAAGATATGCACATGGGAGCTCCATGTGGGGCCGGCTGGCCTGCGTTGATTTGCACAACCACCTTGATGAATCACCCTGCAACACAGCTCGCAGAGAAGCACTGTTTCTATTGTTGAATACAACTTCCCAGCAGAGACCGGTCGTCTTTTTTTTTCTTCTTCTGGACCTAAACACACACGTCAAAAGAAGAAAGGCCCAGGCATAAATTACACATGACCGTTATGCACAGTGTGTTTAAAATGCAATGTGCTGAGTGGGCCAGATGTTCCCCAAAAAGGGCCAGAGATGCCACAATGATAAAATTGTCCGCTCAAAATGACCTACAAACTCTCAAGCAACTTCTGACATAAAATGTTCTTGAATGATATGGCAGGGCGTATTTTCAGTGAATGGGCATTTGTGGGAAAGGAAACCATAAAATGACCATGCTTCCTGTGCGATTCATTATTAAACCAGCATGTGCATATTTGCAATCTGGAGGAAAAAAAAAAAAAAAGGTGTTCTTAGGAATTAAACATGGAAAGTATGAAATGCGCAACCAGCTCCCACCATGCCTCCAACACGAGCGTTCCCACCACATGTTTTATTCACGACTGATATTCTAAAAGCTGAAATAGAACAATCTTTTTTTTTCCCCTCCTCGCGCTCCCTCTGATTTACCAATAAATATTTCAAAGGAATGTCAGAAACGACAGAGAAACTCCACTCTGCAGGAAAGCGTTCCTTCTCACCTCTCCCATCCTCCTACCGTTTTACAAGATCCATGTGCGAGACTCACTTAAGCAGCAGATTTGCTTAATTTTCAACATGATTTAACAATTTGCTAGGTGAGTGTTCAGAGGCATGACGTGGAAGAGATGGGGCAACCCAGAAGTGGAAGAAGAGTGAAGAGGTAAACGAGAGATGGAAACACATCCTTGTACGTCAAAAGATTTAGGCACAAATCAGTGGTAAGTTTTTTCAATGAAATATAGAGTTGTCACGCTTGACATTTAGACTTTTAAAAGTAGAGAAAACATGAGAATGAACCTATTTGGCTCAGAATTCAGAATAAACAAGACTTTTGCACAAGTGAAAGGAAACACATCTGCTCTTTCCTGTCACTTATGCCTATTTATACCTGACTGGAGCCAGTAAAGTGCCTGTCTGCCTGACTGACAGATACACTCGCACACAGCTTCAGACAGGGTTATTCTTCTGTTTTGGTACAAAGAAAGTCATGTGTGCTACAATAACATAGCCAGAGGGAAAACAATGGGAAGACAGGTAGATTATTACTCATAAAAGAATGCAAGAAAAGTAAGTAGCACTTACAGTCTTTCAGTATTGCGGGGGATATTCCTTGGCATGGATTTGAGAGCCAGTCCATGGCAGTCTACTGTGGTGCCACTGCAGGTACACAAGGCTGGGCAGGCACCGGCTTTGCCTACAACCAGGGCAAAGAGCATCACCACCCACATCCACTGTCCGGCCAGTCTGCCCATTCTTGGCTCAAAGCGGCTATCTTGAATGGACATGTTCACCACAGCAACCTTTCCTTCACCGCTTCTGCTTCCCAAAGTCCTGCAACACCTCACAAGTCTGCTGGAATCAGTTGAATGACTTGGTGAACATCAACAGAAAAAGAGTTTCTTCTCAAAAATGAAGCCACAACAATCCCTTTTTTGTTGTTCTTCAGTATTTATAAAGCAGGTTTGATATCCACTAGTTTGTCGTAAAATTAAAAATTTAAAAAAATCTTTTTGGTTTCTTGTGCTCTCCTTCCAAACTCTTCTCCTGTCTTGTCTTTGTGGAGTTGGTGCGCTCTGGTCTGCACACGTCTGTCCTCCTCTCACTTTCTGCTCTGCTCTCCTGAAGAGAGAGGGAACACAGAAAAAAAAAAAAAGAAAAAAGAAAGCCAGTCTCTCTCTCTTGCTCACACACACACTAGTCATCCATCACAAGGATCTACAAATAGCAGAGCCCCCCCCCCCCCGACTCCACCCCTACCCCTCCTCACACACACACACACAACCCTGCCTGAACTCACTCTCATTCCTGCGATCCTTCTTCCATTCCCCTGACTCTCCTTATAATACAAATCTACTCCAGAAATCACTGCTTTTATTTTTCCCCTCCTCATTCTTCATTCTCAGGTTTGCCTCTAGGCGACCCCCTCTCGCCACCCTTCCCCCTACAGAGAGTCCTAACCTGTGTGACACTGCAAAGCTTCAGCCCGGAGGGAGATGCTTCAGGGAGACGGTTGCATCTACAAGGAGAGAGAACCCACAGGAGAAGAGAAGCATCAACAATTCAGTCCAGGGAGGTAAAAAGATGCAATAAACAGACAGAAAGTTTTTGTCTAAAGGTGAAAATTAAGTGTGGACACATACAGAGAAGCTGCTGGAGGGAACATCAGTGGAAAAGACCCACAAAACATTCATTTTCCCATTGGAGCAAAGATCAGTCTGGCATGTGCAAATTAAAAAGACAAACAGCTACACTCATACCTGCTGACTTTTAAATTTGGGGGAAAAACAACAGAAACCCTTTTCTTAACTTCCCAAACAAGAGACTCATACGCCCGTTAACAGCACTCTTCTGAGAGGAGGCAAGTAAACGAGAAGCAGCAGAAATTGCAAATCAACATTCTGGATGTGCGAGTACAAAAGCAGGAATGTCACTGGTTTATATCCACACGATTAAAAAATAAATAAAAAAAGAGTAAAGATGGGTGGCATTACTTAAAATAAGGCGCAAATTGTGAGAATTTAGTAGGAGAAATTGTTTTACTGGTCTGGAAGAGATTCTAATTTGCATGCAAAGTATCATCCCGCAATGAAATGACAATCTTGAGAACCACTGAAGCACTTTAATGGCATTTAGCATGTAATTCTGAATAATCAAAACTGCCTGCTTACATAGATCAGCACGCATACACCGATAACCTACATCGACGTTACCGGGATTATTTAAAAAAAAAGATAAAACATTAACAAATAAGCAAGATAAATGGAAGCAGAAATATTAAATGTATGTGCCCTGTTGACCAAATCTGCCCAGGAGCATGCAGGTGAACACACACACCGACTCGCACACAAAGCTGTGTCAGTAAAAACGTCAGAGTCGTGTAAATCCTCTACGAATGGCTTAATTAAAGAGGAGACAGTAGTGTTTAGTGGTAATGGGGGGTAGTAACATCCCTCGGCTCTCACAGAGTCGTGATAGGAATGCACACAAATACACAGCAAGAATTCTTCCTACAGCAGTAAGAAGAGGGGGACAGGGCAGCAATTACAATCGTCTGGCGGAAGAGAGTTTGTAAAACATGAAATCTAAAAAAAGGCGACTCAAGTGAGGTGCTACAACTGAATTATGGTCATACATACGTGGTATTTTTTACTAAAGCTTGCAAACTGTTCTGCTCCACGACTGAATATTGGCATTCCATTGCAACTCTAAATCATAAAAAAGTTAGTATCACAGTCATCAAGTCTTTTCAAAACATTTTTATGGGAAGCAAACCAAGCAGCTCTAACTTGTGGTCTCTTTTCAAAATGTGACTTTTTGGTATTTTGTAAAGCGAACAGACTTGGCAACCTCAAGCATTTCACTGCATAAAGCTAAATCACACCAATTCACAAGCCCACAAACACTCCTAGTTGAAGTGAAGTTTATTTCTGGGCGACCCTCTCATTTCACAGATATAATTTTGGACGAGGCACACCAAATATAACGTTTGGAGTTCAGATGTGCAACTTGTACTATTGTCAAAGCCGTCTGTTAGAGAACTGGTGAAAAGCAAAAGAGAACCCTCCCCGCAGATGTTTAAAACATACACTTACAATACCAAGCATGAATTAACGCAGACACCATAATGACAGAGACATTCCTGCTGCAGAAAGCAGGCTAGTCTTAATATCCACTCACCAAAGCTTTAAAATCTATAAAAATAAAAAATGTTTAGGATCTGCAAAGACCTGGACAGCTTCTCTTCCCTTCAGTTATGGAGTATACTATTTGTTCAAAGTAGTGAGTTTGTTTTTTGGTGATGTGTCTAAAACTTGTGTAAAATGTATTGAAAATTCATGTTTTACTAAAGTTGTTAAACACCTGCTTGTTTACTGCCGACAGGACACTGGGACGTTTTGTTAAACATGGAGGACATTAAAGTAGTCAGAAACATATAATGGTGGCATTTATAAAACTGTTTTTCATTCAGTTTATTTCACGTTTTTTTGCTCACAAAGTATATTCAACTAAAGAGCATCACCTTGTGGCTCTACAAAAAAGTGCAAAGCATCAGACGGCTGAAAGAGAAAAACAAAATTCAAATGTAAAGCACATTTTTTGACATCTTATATAAAACTATGATTAAAAAAAGAAGATTTTAGAACATATCTTTATGCATTTTACTTACAGTGACGTGCATCTTTAACAGTGGACTATGCAGCATTTGTCACAATAAAGTGAACTGCAACAGATTTGCATATTACTCAGAGTAAGACAAAGTGATCCTAAAAGTCATAGTGGTTCAAATTCTCCCAGTAAACGCCCACATTGAAGGCACCAGAGGCAAAAAGGCGAACAGTAGATTTAGCTTGAATTCAACCAGATAATGAAAACAAAAAACAAAGTTTGGTCAAATTACAAAAACACTTAAAATATATAAATGGTTTAGAATAAAAGCTGAGTTCACATTTGCATATGACTAAAAACTGGCCTCAACAAAAAGTCAAGAAAACAAAACAAAAAAAACATGTAACAGTAGTTTTCAAGTACAAAAAAATGAAAAATATTCACATAGCATACAAGCTGATGCTTGTAACTTCTTTCCCAGCAAACAAAACTCTTGTTTTATACACATATGAAACCATTTTAGATAAACTTTTAACTTACTTGGTGGGGGGGAAGACCAATGTACTCTATATACTTCAAGTTGGGACAATAATTTAGGAGATTTTCACTTGAAGGGATTTTTTTGGTTTTTAAGCTCAAGTCTGACTATAACTTATAGATTTAAATAAAAACAAGAGGAAAATAACCCACACCCTGCTCATCACAGTTCATCCTCAAAACATAGATTAATAAAAACATAAATATAATTAGCTTTCCTAAATAACTTTGTTGCAGTCAGTGGTAAAAACTGTTTTTTCCAAATTCACAGTTGCTCATTAATGCCACTTGTAACAGTTAACAATGGCGATAATAAACTCTAGAAACTAAGAAACCTGAACTGTTCTAAAATAGACTTGGTCAACTTCCTAACTGCTGATATAATCATATAATTTTGTAAATTGCATAGACATTTTTTTTTTAAAACAAACCACAGATTTAAATGGGACGTCTAATCCAAACCTTACAACACATTCCATGATTTTGTTTTTCCCAAAGCCTCCAAATTTATTTTATTCACTTTTAGATGAAGAAAAATGGTTTTCCAGGAATCGAGAAGCACAGTCTTTGGAAGGACAATCAATCCTGTAAAAAAGACCGAGAAAAAAAAAAAAAAAAAAAAAAAAGTGGTGAGACAGATTTCAAACGAGCAACGTTAGTAATTTAAGACTCGACTGGTGACAAAACTCTTCACTGCTGCGATGACGACAGTTCAAAGACGGAAGCTTTACTGAAGCGTTGTTGTGACTTTTTTAATGTTTTAGTTTATTTCCAAACAAGTATTTTACTATACATGACATACATTTTTAGTTCAAGTAGCTTTATTGTCGATCCATCACATGTGGTACATGAGGTCCCAGTTACACCCAAAAATAGCAAAATATAACGTATAAAACCCCCAGTAAATATGGATCTAAGATATACACTAAACAAACACCAAACTAAACAAAGTAGCTATACACTTAGCTATAAATGTTTGCAGACTATTATTAGGGATATTTTAACAACTTTTCAAGCTTTTTAGGTATTTTTTGTCATACGAGCAGTGCCTAAACAAACAGAAGCAAAACATTTGTCTGCACTGTCACCTAATATAATACATCTGATCATTACGAAACTGTAAAACTATTACGTCACAAAATGTGTTCTTTCTTCCGATGTAAAACTAAATTAGATCAAGTTAAAAGTCAAGCAATCCTGAAGAAAACTGTGCACCAAATGTCAGCATTTTCAGTAGAAAAGATTCAAGCTGTTAGTTATTTTTTAAACGTTGCATCACTGTTTTTTGTTGATGACAGTCCCAATTTATCTATTCTTAGTGAATCCATCGGTTTCTGTTATTTTTCTAAAGATTTCAGCTGTTCCTTAATAAGGGATTGTATTTCTTTAACTTTCTTGATGGGAGTGGTGGAGCAGAGGTTAGAGAAGGTGAGCCTGTGATTGAAAGATCACAGGATCAACTCCAAAGTACTGACAACATCAACAATGTGGGTGGGATAGGTGAAGCAGCCACACCTGCCTCCACCCTCATTCGCCCCACTCTGGGCCCTTGAGCAAGGCCCTTAACCCCCACCATCTGCTCCTCAGGGTGCCCTAAATAGCAGCTCTCTGCTCCACACAGTAGCTCGGTGATCTGCGGTTGTGTCAAGAAGGGCACCCGGCGTAAAAATAATTGCCAAGTCTTCGTACGACTTCATGCGACTTGTGGTGACCCATAATGCAGGGAGCAGCCAAAAGAAGAAGAAAAATTTTATTTAACTTTCTTCCAAATATACCCAAAATTCATGTAGCGAAATGGTTAAAATCACGTTTTTTCTTCTGAATATGCTGAAGCACTGTTCTTCTGCCAACCCTCTGGAGTCTTGTCTCCTGGGAGCTTCTGTGAGTTCAGAACAACATGCTCCTCCATTTATCAGAACTAGAACAGCGTTCAACATTCAAGCAGCCAATGTCCTGTGTCCCCTCAGCCAATGATGCTCCAACTAATGCTGCTAATAAGGCTCACACACCCAGATACAGCTGCGGCTATCACAACTGATTCCAATTTATTAATGTTCGCCCTACATCGTTTGCCAAAACGTATGGATTGATTTGTTTCCTCACCACTACTTTTGCAAATGGACAAATAATGCAGACATGTGCACAGACAAAAAACAAGATAACACAAAAATGAAACAATCCATCTTGTGCTATTGTTTTCTATCAAATGATCTAAAGGTTTTCGATTTATCTGTCATTATCACAGTTGGATTCACTTTTTTGTATTGAATTTTTACTTTGGAGATTGTATTTTAGATATTTGTTTTGATAGGAGCACTAACTATATGGAATACCGCACCTGCTGTATCCACAAGACAAAAACTGTTAGCTATGTTTTTGATTGTGATGATTTGATATATTTATTTTATAATAAAAGCAGGTTAATACTTTATTTGTTCTAGAAAACACATTCATACTGAGGAGATGCAATACTCACAGCATCACTCTGGAGCTTTCCTTTTTATGGTAATATTTGTCTTCCCAGTGCTTTTCTCTGTTAAAAATATACAAAAAGCTGATTACTATTTTAGAAAATTGAACTGTGAAAGAAAAAAAAAGTGTTTAGGCTTCTTACATGCACTTTAAATATTATTGTTTAACTTAAGAAAATACCTCCTAACAGGACCGCTAGTGCCAAAATATAATAAAAATATATTTTCAATTTACTGGCTGCTTCGGAGTAAGATAAACAAATTTTCTCAAGGCTTCAAATATGGAAGCTAAATATACAGTACCTTAATAACTTCACCCAAAGAGCGTGAGCGCAAGTGTCTCCTGATGAACGGTGTCTGAGAGTGTGCCAAAGGAGTCTGCTCAGGCTGCTTTTCAAACTAAAAAACATATACTTCTTTATGCACCAGTTATGAATGTAAGTTGTACAAAAGGATTTCTTGTCCTTGGGATGATCACACTCAAGTTACCTGTCTGATGAGCTTCTTCTTCTTGGCAGACTCTGGCATGATGCTGACCTGCTGGTACAGTTCTCTGAGGGCAGACTCAGTGTAACTCTGAGTCTCAGACGACTTGATGCTGCTGCAAATCTCACCTGCGGTTGTTCTTATTGAGGGAGACGGAGAGGCAGCAGTTATCGCAGCCATAGAGCCATCGTTGGTCTCAGAACAGACGCTTAAATCATCCTAGAAAAATCCAGACATGCAATTCCACATTGTTAGCTCGATGAAACAACTGTTTTATACATGGAATAAATGTGTGTGAGGCAGAGTGCAAATATAAATTTGAAACTGCCTCAAATTTTATTTTAGCTTTATTTATAAATGACTCTTTGATAACCTGAAAGAGACCCCAGCCTTTAGGTTTTAAATTTAGACAAGAAATACTTTAGAAGTATCAACACTAAAGTTACTGGATGATTAAACAAAATCAGGAAACACAAAGGAAATACCTTTTACATAATATTTAATGTGGTACAAACACTACTCTTTATTTAGAGGATCACCCAAATGGAAATAACTAAAATAATAAGAACAAAATACTTACACTTAACTGAAGACTTTTTGATCCTCTGTAGACAAACTGGGCATATTCTTTGATATACACAGGAGCCTTCAATGAAAAAAATGGAAAAGAAAATTTCTAATAAACTATTTCACTTTTGTAGCCAAATTAATGTGGCAATATAAAAAATAGCTCACTCTCAACATCAAGCATGATACACAAATGCCCCAATCTAGTCTGAAGGGTCCACAGTAGATGTAATATTTCAGGTGATAAATTATTCCACACACATGTGAACTCAGAAAAACACAAACCACACTGTACTATTTGACATGCTCCATACATTTCATCTGAATGGAAAGTTTGGATATCTGTTTTATATCAGGCATTGGTTTCAGTTTGACTAGTTTTAATCAAAATGGTGTAAAGAAGTAGACAAAATGCACAGATTTGCCATAACATTATGACCATAACAAAGTGAGGAAGGCTGCTCTTCTTGATGAACAGCAATGTTCTGCTGGAAACATGTGCATCCTGACGCACAAACGCTTCCACGACACAATAACATCTACCACACGATACTTTTCACCTCTGGACTTAGTTTAACTGTATGATAAAACAAAAACTTGCCATTTTCCATTTCACAGAGGAAGAGAAATGGGTGTTGTGGGAAAGAAAAACAAAAGTAGTGTACAACACAATTCCTTCAACTGTTAAAGAATACTGTTCTGTGTGGTAAGAGTGGTTGGCAGTGCAGCTGGAACACAAGCAATGTTTTATTTTTCACTGCTGATTAAAATATTGGGTTAATTGCAGAGACATCCGGGAGATTTACATGTGCTGACATCAAGCCATGCAACCAAAAAAAATAAAATAAAGCTATAACCTAGCCAACTGCTTCTGAGCAATTTAGGTTATCTGTAGATTTATGACACTGACCTGGTTATCACCAGACCAAAAATTAATTTTAATTTTGACATTTAATTTTATATCTGATGGTAATGGTAAATGGACTGTACTTATAAAGCACCTTTCTATACTCAAAACGCTTTACACTACAATCTGTGCCCTCTTTTACCCATTCATACAGCACTCTGCTATATCTCTTAAGACTAATCAATGCTTCAGATCACATCCATACACCGATGGGACATACACCGGAGGCAATGAGGGGTTCAGTGTCTTGCCCAGGGACACTTCAACATGCCCCAACTCTCCCATTGGAGGACGACTGCTCTAACCACTCAGTCACAGCTGCCCATGTGTGATGGACTTGTGACCTGTCTGAGGGGTACCCCGCCTCTCTCACAGTGACTGCTGGATATGGGCAACCCAGTGACCTCTGCAACCCAGAAAGGAAGAAGCGCATAAAGATAATGGATGGATTTATTTCATTTAAGTGGATTTTCACCATTTTATGTTGCACATGCTGGCCAAACAAAAACAGAACAAAAGGACTACAACTTTTATATCTGTTAGCATAGTCATCAAATTTATGTTCTGTACTAGTGGCTATGATAGTTAAAGAATCTTCAATGATTTTCAGACACATGCCTATACTTTGTTCTTCCCCTTTAACCCATCTGCATTTCTTGTGTCGCTAGTAATGTCTCTGCTTGTAATGAAAGATCCATACAGTAATGATAAACACATGAAATCTGAAGGGCACTAGGAAAGCACAAGCTAAATCAAGGCCACCTGTCTAGGCAATTCAAACACACAAAAAAAAAAACTAAATTTGAGGGCCTTTTCAATCACACAGACATTTTTTCACCAAATTGCTAGATAGATTTTCAGCAATCTTGCCAACAATGACAGCACTAATCACAAGCCCTAATCTCTGCTCGTCTTCAGAGGTGACAGCATTTCCCCTAAGTTTCTGGGCTTGGGTGAGGTGAGGGTGGATTGGGGTGGGGTTGTAAAGCACATCTATAAATGATAAAACTTAAAAAAAAAAAAATAATGTGTCAAAATGTGATTACAGTGATAAAACTCCTAAAGCTTGACACAGAAAGGGTGATTTTGGCCTTTATACAACTTTGCCATAATAAGAATGAGGCCATTGGCATCTCAAATGGCCGCAGTGAATTGGTCACGTGTAAAAAACACATACAGACATTATTTTATTGCAAGCCATGACCTTGACAGGGGGAGTGCAGTTCTGTTAGGGCAGCAGAGTGCCCTCCTTGAATAATGGTAGGGACTCCGCTCTGTGACTAAAATGGGAAATGCATCTTCTTAATGGCTGTAATAAGCTGTGTATTCATCTATACATATGACAAATGGTGCCTATTTGTGTCTTGTCTTGATTTAACAAACTACACATTTAATACAAATAAGTTACTGTATCTCATAAATCTGAAAAAAAAAAACACATTCCTTTACATGTATACAAGAGTTGCTGCAGCAACACAAAAAAGGATCTGACAAAGAAGCATAACGTTATTTACCTTGAACAGTTTTTGCGAGTACCTGATGAGGAATGCTATGTTATTATTCAGCTTCTCTATGTTCCCCTGAAGATCACTTGCCATCACCTTGAACATAAACAAAGAAAAAAAAACAAGTGTCAAAGAAACTTAAAGACATACTTTTAAAAAGCTTGGATGCTTAACACTTGCATTTTTGGGCCAGATGATGTGCGGAGCAAACATTTTTGCCAAGTTAATAGCAGACATCTTGTTGACGTGTTGATTGCGAGCTGTGTGGTACAATAGGTCTAGCAGCAACTTCAACATGCTGCGGTTGGCTGGTGGGAGAAGCATGAAAAGCAGCTGAAATGCCTCAATCTGGTGTTCCTTATCTGGGTTGCTTGTCTTGTCCCCATTTTCATCAAAGAGAGTCAACTCTGGACAACACAGATACAAAAGAATCATTACAACAGAGCAGATTATGCTACAATTCAAATAGGAATCTGTGCATAAACCAATAAACACCTCCAATCTTCAAGTGAGCAAGATAATGTCTGTGCGTGAGCAGAGGCTCAGGCAGCTCTCCTAGGTACATTTTAAGCAACGAGGCTGCATCATTGGGGTGGAAGTCTCCTGTCTCTAGATCTATGTCAGCCCCAGCGTTCAGCATCTCCCTGAGGGCTGCCTGTCTTAAGCTGTGGCCTGGCACCCGGAACAACCCCTCCACATGCAGATCTGAGGGGAAAATAAAATAGCAGAGACACGGGAAGAGATGTGATGTGGAAGTGTTTGGGAACGGAGTGAAAATAAAGACAAAGCAGAGTGAAAAATGAAAAAAAAATCAAAAATAATAATAGAGCAAAAAGACTGATGGAGAGTCAGCTAGACCAAAGTGCTTTCAAATGAATTATTGACTAAAGCATTTGCTCCCAGTGTCCACTTTCAGTGAATGACATCATTTCTTGCTCAAAATAAACCCTGACATCATGCTAACTCGTTATTCTTCAATATAATAAAACAAAATCAAACTCAGTTATCAAATACAGTGACTATAGATAGGATTTGTAGATGAAAAACTTTTTGCATATATTTATATCTGCTTTGACAGAGAAGCATACGTAAATACTTACTTTTACTCAGGTATTCAATGAGCTGATAGATCTGTGCTATTCCTTCTTCAGTTAAAGGTGCCCCAAAAATGACTCCCTTTTCTGCAAGCAAATGGATGATTGTATGGATTAAGTTTTTTTTCTACTGTATGTCTATGTAATATATAATGATTGGTACACAATATAAATTAAAACACCTAAAGATTACAACAGGAAATAAAAAAAACTCAAGATGTAAATGTCAGAGAGCTGATCAAAAGACAAAAAGTAGTTATTGGTTATCTACTAAAAATATATTGGGCTGTGTTAAAATAATGATTAACTACCATAACAGTTAATATAAATTGTGATGATTTCATGCTGCTGACACTTGTACATATTGTTTCAAGTCAAACCTTTCCGTCTGAGGAAGTTGAAGGAGCGCAGAAAACCAGTGGAAGAGGGAACTCTGGGCTCCAATTCTCCAGTCAGCTGGGCAAACTCATCCCCTGGCAGATCTATCAGTCGAGTGATGTTGCTAAGCACCAAATCTATGAAGGTCTGCGGATGTTCATGTCTTAATCTCTCCACATAGAAGTCCGGGTTAAAGACCACAGACTGGTTTCCAGTTGGCATTTCATGGCTGAAGAACATGTTGCATTTACTAACCCTGAGAGACAAAAACAAAAACCACGCATGCTGGTAAATTATAAAGATCTATAGTTGGAAAAAAAAAAAAAAAAAACGGTTAAAACGTTTACGCAACAAGTATATTGTAGTTAGAATCACTGGTAGAGTTGCAGAAATGCACTGCTAGGCAACTTAGCTATGCTGCGGAAGCTAGCAATTATTTCAATAAACAGTAGTAAAAAGTAAAGAAAATTATTGTAACTAAGTATAACAGAAACGTACGATTAATACAATCAGCGAGGAAGCATTGCAAAGCTGTTTATGTGACTACATATTTAATAAAAGTTGATACCATCTGTCCAATTTGCGAGTGTTTTGGGGATCTTTCCTCGTCGCCATCTTCTTTTTTTGAATCTTCCGCTGTTTCGTCTTTAGCCCCGCCTACAAAATACGTCATTTACGTATCGACCGTTAAACCCACAGTAAAAGGTTTTTTTGTTTTTTTGTGAGCGTAGTAAAATAGTTTAAATACAAATAATAAACAGTATATTTTAGGCCCATTAAGCTAAATTCGCCGAAAAGTTATAGAACCAGTAATGCAGCAGGAAGTATGTTTATTACAGTATAGGGACTGCCACAGAATCCCCTAAAGATATAAAATATAATTTATGATTGTGCACTTAAGCCATTAAATTAATTGGACAAATCTGAATCTTACACCAAATAAGGCTAATTATTTTTATAGCACATTACAAGAAACAAAGCCGAAAAAAAAACCTGCTGTCAAAATGTGAAAGAAAAGGATCAATATCAATTTTTTTTTAAATTACGCACAATAAAAGGAAAAACTGTCTGTATCTTAAGTTACAACGGAGTAAGTGAGCACAAAGACATACGGCAAATGTAGAAAATAGTTCAAATTAGGATAAGACTGAAAAATAATTATTAAAAACAAAGCAGTTTTAGAGTTGCATTAAGGAGAGAGGGCTCTGGGTTCAACTATTACATAAATATTTCATTCTAATTAGGAAATTATGCTTGGTTGAGTGATTGCACTACAATTGTATGATATTCAAATATTAGGATTTCAAAAATGTTGTTTTTTTTTTTTTTGTCCTGCAAGCACAAACCCTAAATCTTTAACTTAGTTTGTGAAAGTTTCAGCTTTATTCTATGAGATGTGACACTGGCATAAGTTTACTTCAAATAGAAGTAAAAAACAACTTTTTGTGACCAAAAACATGCATGTGAGGCTGGCAACTCTAAATTGTCTCTAGGTGAGTGAGAGTGTGACTGGTTGTTTGTCTCTATGTATCTGTGATGGATTTGCAACCTGTCCAGTGTGTATGGACACTGGTACATCCTGTGCACCCCAGGTACAAAGCAGGAGTACAACACACAAACCATTTGATTTTTTTATTAAAAACATTTTGCACTTTCTTGTTGCCCAGACTGAAAAATATATATGTTTGAAGAACAATCAACCTAAATTAAATTGTCTAACATTTTTTTTAAGTAAACAATACAGTTATAAATATCCTTTAGTTGGTAGTGAAACACGATCGAGGCTTCAAATATAAATATCACAACAAAAGTAGATTTTTTTTTACTAACAGAATGATTTGTCTGTACAAAGAGGTCTGAGAGACATTACACAACTCATTACAGCCAAATTACCCATTTTTGCACAATATACATTTATGTTGCATTTACAATATTACATTGGTTTTTTTTATTTAACATGAATAAATATCTGAAATACTGTTAAGCACAGAAAGAAATTAAAGAAAATGACATTTTTTCTAAGAGCATAATAAAAAGCAGAGAACTGTTTTTTCGCTGATTCTAATGTCCAAAGGGACATTCACTGCCTTCTCCATCTAACCTTGCTCTGATTTCTGTCAAAGTGTGTGTCTTTTCTTCAAAAGTTTTCTTCCTTTTAGCCACCAATTTTCTTTCTGACCATTGTGCCCGCGTCCTCACAGGAACGTCACGTCCTCAGCCAAGTCTGGCCTTGGTACTTCAAGGAACAGCGAGGTCTAAGCCTGCCCAAAGTTCTCCAGCACGCCCGGCGAAACGTGTGGGAAGAGATACAGAAGAGCAACGGGTCCAGAGCACCATTGATGTACCACAGTGGAAGTGACAAATAGGATTTCAGAACAGTGTAGACAGACAGGACCGTGTCGGACCACACCACCACGTACATCTGCATCAGTGAGGAGGCAATATCTGGAAAATTTAACAGAAAAAAGGCCACTACGACTGCACCTGAAAAAAAAAGAGTTTAATTATAAAGGACTTTGCACATGTCCGCACATACAGTTGTCCTCACTAACTTTTCAGAAATTTTTAGAAAAACTGTTACCTTTTGGAGTAATTGAACATTTGGACTGAATCACTATAATGCCACAACCTGAAGACATAAACTTTATAGTTTTTCAATAACTTACCCATGAGTCTCAGAGCTCGTTTCTCATTCAGAAGTAACTTTCCATTCTGATGGCAGCGGATATCTTGTCTTCCCTCTAGAACCGGTCTCATAAGTCCCATGTTCCTCCTCTGACGGCCATTCCTCTTTAGGTGGAGCAGAATGAGCATATACAGGGTAAAGATGGAAACCAGTGGGACCTGTAGATGGACAGGAATTACTGGATGAGTGTGCATGTTTGATGCAGAAAAGTAAATCTGTCACTGATCTTACCAGAAAGAAGAACGTCGCTCTCAGAAGCAAGGCTCCCTTATAGATGTGTGCAGGGGCAGGTTCTGTCATTTCACACATGGTGGATACCTTAAAGGCGTCCTCCTGTGTTGTTGCAGTGTAGTCCAGAATGCAGGCCCGAGCCTGGTCATAGACCAGAGCAAACGGCACTGCTGAGACCAGAGAAACAATCCATACGGCAAGAAGGCATGGCAGTCGAGACTTCTTTTAAAAAGAAAAGGGTGAGGAAAAGCAAACTCGGTTATTATTGAGACTTTGAGCACCAAACTTATTTAGACCACTAAATAATGCAGTGTTGCAGACATCTGTTCAGATTAAAAGTGCACATCGGTACAAAACTATAAAGATTCTACAACTCTGGGCACAGCAATTAGTTTTTTTAAGAATTAGAATAAGGTGCTGGAAATGTCACAACAGTTATAACAAAATAATATTTAGTGTGCGGATGCATTTACTTCTTTGTCAAAGAACTGCACCTCAGATTTCACATAAAATTCAAGCAGTAAAGAAACACAGCAACGCGGAAACAGAAAAGTGACCACGAAGACCTGTCATGAGTTAACAGTACAGCTTTATGGTGCAAATACTCAACCTTCAGACTGGAGAGAGACCACATGGTGTGGCAGATTGCTGTGTAACGCTCGATGGTGAAGGTCACAATAACCCAGCTTGTGGTTGCACAGTATATTTGGCGGACCATGAAGTACACCTTGCACACTGCCTGGCCAAGGCGCCATGGATAGCTCTCCCAGTAATACCGATATAAAGTCACGGGGATGGTCAACAGCTGCAGAATGTCTAAGATATTAACAAAAATAGAGAGATACAGGTGAAGAAAAGAAACGTCTCCATCCAGGCTAGGCCAAGGACTAGCCAAACTAGGGCCAGATTAAACTCTGACAGTGCAGATCAAGACGACCTGCCAAATTTCAGAACATACAACACCATGCTGAGGAAATAAACACCCATCAGATCCAACATCACACAGAAAGTGGCATTTCATTTGCACTTGCATGCAATTTCCTTCTCTGTTCTAAATGTTTTATGTCAATCTTCCATTCGCTAATAGCTCGATGTAATGCAGGCACATGCAGGCACTTTGACTGTGAATTGTGTCACTGCTACCATTCTGCAGAGGTGAGTAATGGTGTACCTGATATAACGAGGCTGAGTAGATAGAAACGAATGGCACTGACTCTCATATGAACATCCATAAGGAGAGTCAGAATGCTCACACCATTGAATAGGACCTGTAAAGCATTTGGGAAAGCGCAATTGATGATTTACAACGTATCGTCTGCACATCATTAGGCTTCTGTAGCTCAGGTTTGTTGCTCTACTTTCTTTTTGTCACATCCACACTGCTAGACATTGACATAACAACTGTGTGTCTTGGGAACTTGAGTGTACATACTCCAAAGAAGAAGACGATGCTATAGAAGATGGTCATAGGGACAGCGATCGTCAGTGGCTCACTTTTGGTAACACTGATGTCAAGCTTTGGCGTCTCACTTGGGCTGACATTACAGCTGAAGATGAATGAAAGCTGCTCCGAGTTGTTCATGATGAGACTCCTAGGTGGTAGCTGTGATATGAAGAAAACTGTGAACAATACCTCCAATATTGAGCTGGAATATAGAAATTATGTTTTCCAAATTGAGCCACTCAGCTGTAAATGAATAATGAATAAACATGTAGGCATTACCAAGTAATCCTCTAATCAAATATAATTGCTTATTATCAAGCTGAGGTAAAATTAATGCATAAAAATATGTTCTTCTGGCGGTTTTGCATGAATTAGTTTACAAATGTAGTTGCTCTGCTAACGTTAAAATGTAAAAGAGAGGAAGACAAGCCCATCTGCTGTTTTAGGTGCTCATGTACATAATAAGCTGGAAAGCCCTGAAGAGAAAATAAAAGAAATAAATCTGTTGGTTTCAATAAATTTTTAAGAGAGCATGTTTTACTTAATAGATTAAACTTGAGTTGATTTACCATATGAAACAAAACATTTAATAAAAGCCCATCCCAATTTATGATCAAATTAGAGGATGAAAAGAATTAAAATAGGCATCTGTAAGAAGTATGATTGAAAATAAAAATAATTAACATATTTACCCAAACTGTCATTAATTCAGAACAAATTAAGTTACATTTAAGAACATTTCTTTGTTTGCAGGTAAAATCTTAACAAATTTTAGAAATGTTACCTGAATAGAGGGGGCATATAGAGTGAGAGCTGCAATTATGGCCATCAGCAAATCATTTTTTTGTGGTTATTAAAATGCAATACATTATGTTTTAAATAATCTAATTAAGACAGCATGTTGACACTGCAAAAATTAAAGATTCCTGCAATTTTTTTCACAATAACACCTTATCTGAACATATTTAAAGTGTAATAAATAAACTCACCTATTTGGGAGTGGATGCAGAATTAAAAAAACAGCAGTTACTGTCACAAGCAACAACAAAAAAAAAAATTCTCTGCTTTGGTTGTCTTGCCTTCCTCCGTACATCAATGAGTCTCTAACGCCCTCTCTCCAGCCTCCTCACTCGCTCCCTTCGTCTACAGACACACACTCTTAGTCATGTCATAACAGTGGCTGGTACTATCTCAAGCGAGTGAGGAGGCTGATATATA
>NC_056498.1:56548058-56554246 GCF_014905685.2 Nematolebias whitei | reverse complement strand
ATATATATATATATATATATATATATATATATATATATAATTTACTTGAGAAGTTAAAATTTTTAAATGCACCTGAGGTTTGAATGATATTTGATGAACTGAGTTAAAGTGGGAAACAGTCTTTGTGGTTTAAAATCTAAAAGCATGAACCCCTACTTTATGAATTTGCAGAGCAAACATTTGACTTTTACTCTGAATGATATGCAGGCTGAGAGCTTAGATAAAAGGTAAGACAGCAGCTTGGATTGAAGATTTCTTCTCTGTGTCGTCTAAGACACATCATTGTTGGTGAGAGAAGTGGATGAGATGGTGACAGGAAAGTGGAGATTGTCTCTGCTCACACCTAGAGGCCTTGATTTATTTGTGTTAGATGGCAAAACCTGTTCAGCTCTTACAGAACAGGCGAGGGTAAAATGAAATAAAGACTGTGTTTGCTTGAATGCTGCGTTAACTCCAATTAATATTATGGAAGTTCAACAAGAACATACACTTGTTTCAGTTTTTATTAAATTTGTTCAGTTCCAAATCAAAACTGGCCAATGCTTTAACAAAACAAAACTATTTATATTAGCTCTATCATCTGACTTCAACCTTATTTACACTTTTCAAGGAAATGTTTTGCCTAAATAATCTGCAGAGGACTACATTTTTAATTTACATTTTACAGTGTTTGATGTTGTTTTAAAAACATCCCTAATTTTACACGTTGTCCACCTACGCTCTTATGTTCCATGTTGGTTCAATCTCCTGTCCAGGTTAACTCACCTGTACAAAGTAGTAGATCACAGCCAGAGGAACGATGATGATGGTGAAGAAGGGCGTGGCCAAACAGATGACGAACAGCGTCCCCAGTACGCCCAGCAGACACAACAACCAGGAGCGGAAGGACTGAGGAATGGCTTCATCTATGGTAAATATGTCCTTCAGGACCAGCGTAGGAGGAGTTAGTCTTTATTGAAATGTAAAACTTTTATGCAACACAGATGTTTTTTTTTGTTGTTGTTGTTGGTAAAACAGGAAATCACAGTTATATATTTGTTTTTTGTTCAAAAAGCGAAATCAAGCCCCAACTCTACCTTTGCAAAGCGGTTGACCACTCTTCCGATGGGTGTCGTGTCAAAGAAAAGCATGGGCACTCGCAGGATGTTGTTGAGCAGCCGTGAATGCAGGATTTGAGACGCGTTAACCGAAGCTTTGGCAAAAATCAGTGTGCCGAGGAACACAAGGGCACCTGCAATAAAAGCAGAGGTTTGAAGTTTTAATAGTCAAAAATACAGAAAACAAGTTGTACTCTAAACATGATCTGTTTTTTTAAAGTAGCACGCAGCTCACTTCGCTTTTCCTTATAGTATGATTGTAGATGTAGTCAAGAACATTGTCACGGTAATAAAGAAATGTATTTGTTCTTATTTAATAAAACGCACTGGTTGTTAATTGCAGTCACATGTTTTGTGCATAAACAACATTTTTATAATGATCCAAAAGCTCACAAACTGCAACAAATATCAGTATGTAAGTACACACTTATGTTTAATCTATATAATAAATATAAAACTTTATTTAAAAAATACATCAATTTGAACTTCAGATTAATTCAAACACAATTTGAGAGCAAATTGTATCTGATTTGATTTGACACTTATCAAAGCAATCATAAGTAATTTCAGGAAAAAAATGAAGCACGTGTACCTTGACCAGAAAATTGAGAGTACTGCTTGAGTTGTGAAATATAAAAACATTGTATTCTACTTAGTACATGTTGTCAGCCTGAAGTGGGACTTTGCTTTCTTTGGTACAAAAATCAGTTTTGACTCGTTTTATTCCTCAAACCCCTTGTTGAGTTTCAAAGGATGTATCATGTCATATGTAGAAGTTGGATGTTTAGTCCAACAAAGTTCAGTCAGGTCATCTGGATAGCTTTGGTTGAGACGTTTCATCCTTCATCCAAAGGACTTCATCAATCCAAGGAGCAACAAATAAACTGAGTCCCACAAGCAGCACGTTTTGTGCATCACATTTTTTTGCTGCTTGTGGGACTCGGTTTGTTTTGGCTCCTTGGATTGATGAAGTCCTTTGGATGGGGGACGAAATGTCTCAACAAAAAAAAAAGAAAAGAAAAAAAAGAAACCACCCAGATGATCTGACTTACTTTAACTTTGTTGGATTTTCCACCTGGATTACTGAGCATGAACTTTAATGTTTTGAACCACTTTAGCTATGGCTGCCTCAGAGGCGTCAACGGGGGAGAGTGCGGACCCCAGAAACCATCTCGTCACCAGTAAACTGGTTGGTCTACAAGTGGGTGTGTTCTTTGTGGGACTCAGTTTGTTTGTGGCTCCTCGGATTGATGAAGTCCTTTGGATGAAGGACGAAACATCTCAACAACAACAACAAAATAAAGAAACCGTCCAGATGATCTGACTGAACTTTGTTGAATTTTCTACCTGGATTACTGAGCATGAACTCTGAATGGATGTTTAGTGCTTCAAAATTTTTGTTTAAAGTAATGTCACTAAAAATGCGGGCGTGTTTATCTTTAAAACTAGATTGTATAAAGTTTAAAATAATTCAAAAATTGTTACCCTGAGCCACTCCGAGAGCACCAAACACTCCCACCCTGGTGTCTCGTAACCAGGAAGGGTATGTCTTGTTGTAGTACTCTACTGAATCGTTGGTCCAGTCACTCAGCCACAAGTTCTGACCGATGAAGGCAATGTTTTGGATGAAGTAAAAGAAGAAGATCCAAAAACCATATCCCCAGCCCAAGGCCCGCAAGTACTGGAGGAACACTGAGAACTTCACCTGGTTGTTAAAGACAGAGCACATTTCCTATAATTTCCCTTCAAAAACACGCTCATGTCATTTGTATTAGATGTAAAACACGTACCTGTCCTGTCTCCATAGCTTCCTTTTCGATCAGCCTCTGACCTTTTTTTGTTTCACCGTCATTTTCAGAAATCTTTAAAGAGCCATTTTTTCTTAATCGAACACTGGAAAAACAAACAAACAAATGACGTTGACCGGATGAATTTTTTTTAAAGTCAGCCATTGAAATGGGTCAGTATATTGTCCCTTTTTTTTGTATCATCAGACAGTTTACATCAGAGTGTGAGCGAACCTGCTGCCTCTTTGGCTGCGGCGCATGCTGTTCTCTCTCTTCAATGTAAAAGAAACGGCATCTTCTGGAGGAAAGTCTGCTTGAGTGTCCTCCTCAATAAGCATGTCTACGTCTTCTGTAACCTGGCAACCATCTGAAAGCATATTGATTAAAGAACAAACACATTACCCACAGACCAAAATTAAATAATACACAAAACTCAAAAATGCAGCATAGGTTTTAGTTGAACTATGAAAATTGAGTCCTCTGTCAAATTATACCCATAACAGAGAGATGTTTTTGTACCTTCCTCTGAACTGCTCTGATGGTTGTGTTCTTTGGCGTATGTGTCCAAAAATTCTGAAAATGCCCCTTTGCTGGCACGAAGGCTTTTGTAGGATCCGACCTCAGAAACCTTTCCATCTACCAAGACCACCACTTCATCCACGAAAGGCAGAAAGCTTATTCCATGAGTCACCAGGACACGAGTCTGTACAGACAGAAAACAACACTCAGCCTCTGTTCATACAACACAAATCCGTTGCTTAAATTCATCACAGTTTTTTGTTTTTTTTTGTGAATCTAAAATTTATAATCACATTATTCATAAAGCAAGTCTAAAACAAATGGAGAAATGGAGCGAGTGCAGTTTTATGAGCACATATAAGTGGCACATAAAGTTAAATGTGCACAGTGCAGGTTGTTTTGCTGGGCTTGCTTCTGTTAGTTTTTTTTTTTTTTAAGTATCATTTTGTGACCAAAAGACCAAATCAATGATCAACCTGAATAAACAGAACATCAAAGGCTTCTATCATCAGATTTCTTTCTTCCCTGAAGTGATGAGCAAAATTCAGGGTTACACTGCAATGCATTAGTCTCAAATGATCAGAGTGGTTCAGAGAGCTGGAGACATCGTTTTCAATCATACATTTATCCCCAAACTTAACCCTATTTGGGAATTTATGGGAGGTGCTGAGTTTAATACAGTGGTGTAGTCTACGCGATACGTGGGCATACGGAGTATACACAATAGAAAAGCTTAAAAATGTCAGTATACCAACTTACAAGTGCCCAGTGATACATCATTAATACACTAAACTGCAGTTAAATGCTTCTGTAACAATTTATCTGTATGCAGCGCTTGTTTATTACATTCACTTATCCAGCGAATTATTGTATAATTCTGTACTTACTACTTAATGCTTGAACATATTTTGCTTTTATACTATTTTATAAAGTCTATAACACGTTTTTAATACAAAGCCAACTGTTGTCCAAAGTTTGTTGTTCATTTATTCATATATAAGCAGCAGAGAAATTTGGAAATATTCAAAATGCTTAAAAATCAAAATAAGTTGATGATTACATTGTACTAACCAGTGTACTTTGGTTTCTAAGCACAGTATATCCACTACAAAAATGTACACTACACCACTGATGTAATAGCGTAATATTGTTTTGCAAAATGTAGAATTGCAACAACAAAAATGGTAAACAGATTGCTCAATTTTTTTTCTTCCCTTTTCTCATCTAAGCAAAAATATTATTCTGAACAAGAATAAGAAAGGCCGTGCTTTTATAGTAGCAGCTTCGTGCACTACGTCCTTCTTTCAGACGACTGTACGTATATGTTCTCGTTGTATCTCAGTGCAACGATAATAAAGCTTATTCTGATTCAGTTCAATATTTTAATGTACAAACCTTGTCTTTGAGAACCCCATTCGGGCCAATCACTTCATCAAAGATGTGCTTTCCCACGTGAGAGTCCACAGCAGACAAGGGATCATCTAAGAGATAAATGTCAGCCTGGCTGTACGCTGCTCTGGCCAAGCTCACACGTTGTTTCTGACCCCCTGAGAGGTTGATACCCTGAAGATAAACAGGAGAACACACAAATAAATGAGGTTTGTTGACTACTACAAAAGCTGTAATCCACATTGCAGTAACCTTATCATAAGCAACATTTAAAAAGAGGGTGACTAACAAACTTTCAAACACACCAACTTACCTTTTCTCCAATCTCAGTGAGGTCTCCTGCAGCCAATAGCTTCAGGTCGGGGCCAAGAGCACAGGCCTCTATTACCTCTTGAAACCTCTCATCTTCATATGGAGAACCAAACAAGACGTTGTCTCTGAGAGTGGCGTTTTGGATCCACGCTTGCTGTGGGACAAATGCAAGGGAGCCCTGGATGGAAAAAGAGGAAGAATGGTATGAGTTAATTGAAATTCCCCTTGGCTCACTTTAGGATTTTGGTTAAAACACAAGAAAAAACGTCAGCAGTCTATATAATTTTCATCAAAATGAGAGTCTCATGAAGCATATTTATTGTAAGTTTTTCTGTGAAACATGATTCATGTTCTCTCTTCAGTAGAATACCTGTTTACTCAAAGAAGTAGTCTGATGTCTTTGTACTGCACTTTGTAAAGCTTTTATTGTGATGAAGTGCTCACAGTCAAAAAAAAGAAACAAAATGTCAGCACCAGAACTGTCAAATATCTCACAGGTAAAAACGTCTTTATTTCTCTGCTGCCATAGAAAGTACACATCACTAAGACAAACAGTAATCAACTTACTCCATGCCCTTCAAAATGAAAAGAAAAATAAAGAAAAAATTAAAAAATACATTTACCAAACGCCTTTGGTTTTACAGTTTTTTGTGCCTCTCTTATTTGTTCTTGTCATATTCGAAATCCTTACAGGGTTTGAAAAAAAGGAAATACATTTTTATTTCCATTTGTGAAGGCAAGTTTTAATTGCAGCCTTCTCAACAACTTTTTGAGTAGGAGGCAAACAGCTCAGAGTAGGAGGCTGCAGTCATTTCCAACATAAACACACACCGGTACATGTTCTACGGGGGGGGGGGGGGCGGGGTCCTCCCATAGAAATTTCTGAATAACGTAGGTGCCATTTCCTGCATTCTGGTGTATTTTAACGGATTGTTAAATATCTATATTTACCTACATATGTAAGGATGCATGATATTATCGGCATAGTATTGGTATTGGCCGATATTAGCGATAAAGTTAAATATCAGACATCGGACATATATATATATATATATATATATATATATATATATATATATATATA
>NC_056498.1:56498324-56548048 GCF_014905685.2 Nematolebias whitei | reverse complement strand
TATATATATATATATATATATATATATATATATATATATATATATATTAGGGGTGCACCGATCAGTTTTCTGGCCGATCTCCGATCACCGATTTCTAAAACGTCTGACCTGCCGACTCTGATTTTGGCCGATACCTATTTTGTTTTATAAGCGACACTGTCAGGTGTTATTAGGTCAAAATGTACCTTCAATTTGCCAATATTATTTTTATTGAAAAACATATCCTTGAACAATATCGTAGAACCAATACAAACTTGTTTTAACTAGCCATGAGGTAGTGCTCTGAAATATAAATGAAATTTAGACAATTGTTGTTAAAACTAAAAAAATCGGTAAAATTGGTTTCTCATGCAAGTATCGGCCGATTTCCGATCTCCCAAAATTAAGGAAATCGGTGCACCCCTAATACACATATATATATATAAAAAGGTGCTGTTTTTGTATGACAACCCAGTGGCAAGGACGCCTGCAGAGCCAGCACAACGTTATACATCACGCACGCTGTTGAAGTGTTACATAATCTTCAGCCTCCTTTTTGGCATCTGCATTTGGTAGCAGGCCAAATTGACAAACACCATGCAGAATAATGTAGTATTTAAATTCCACAGAAGAGAAAGCTATGTACTTGTAGTATCTGTAAGTAGTTCTAGGGGGAATAATATCGGTATTGGTATCGGTTATCTACCAAATAAGTTTTACCATATTGGCATATCGGATATCAGCCAAAAATCCAATATCATGCATAAGTAAACACTTGATCCAATAGCTTCTCTCACGCATCCTAAACCCCCCCCCCCCCCCCCCCCCCCCCCCCCTCTCTCCACCCCTGTTGACAACTGCTGGCACTAACGTAGTGGGACACGTCCCCTTCACATATAATTGATGCAACACTAGATGCTTACCAGCATCACAGGCATGAAAAGAGTTATGAAGTCATAATCATCAGCAGCAGCTGTCAGTCAGTTTTGTAGAGCGACATATACATTTTCAAGACTAATAATTATTTCACAGTGAATTTATCTTTATTCTTTATCTTGCAGCAGTCCCAGCTGAATGCATGCAGCTCAGAAACATCACTTTGCTTTCTGTGACTACAGATGAGATAATTAAATCTGATGGACATTAAAAGCATCATATTGTGTACATTTGAACAACGCTTAACGTTATAACTCTTCATGTTCCTCAGTGGGAAAATCAACCACTTTAACTGCTTCAAAATGCTAGTTTGAAATATTTTTCCACAAAAAAAACTACTCAGTCTTTTAGAGCTGCCTCAGCCTGAAGTAAAAGTATCTCATTTAAATTTTTATTTTATTTGAACACTTCAAGGTTTTTTGGTTAAAAACTCTACATTACAGTTTTTTTTAATTGACAAAATAATTACTTTTTGGTCATTTAAAAAAAAGTGTATTTTCTTCCTTTAGTACACCCTCTGGGTCAACATCCACATCCTCCAGAGCTCAGAACTGATGCTTAGTTCTGTTGGCTCAGTCAGAAGGGTTCTGGACCCCCTGGATAGAGGAAACAGACTCTGAGAGGCTGTGTCTTTCCTGTTACAGCGACCGAAATCGGTCATGTGACTATCACACGCCGGTACGTCGATTGGCTCCAAAGAAAAAAAAAAAATTGGTGCCAGACACTTGAGTAAGCGGCAAAATCGCTGCCTGTTATCGAGAAGGTAGAATTGTAGACCGATTCTCCCACTTTAATGTCTCTCAGAGTATTTTATTCTTGTAAATAATTATTTTTATACGTACAAAAAACAAATATCACACCTCACAGAGGCTTAAAAAAAATGTATGCAATATATATATATATATATATATCATTGCAAATATTTATGGTTACTTCAATTTAGTTTTTTAACCCTAGATTTAAAAGTATAAGTATCTTTCAGCAAAATACTAATTCACACAATGGTTTCACTGGGCAAGTACTGCAAAAGCGCTTTCTACTTGCAATTAGGGCTACTCGAGTAATCTACACATCGATTCCTAGGACATCTATCGAGTTTTTTTTTTCACTTCGAGTATTCGTGGTGATGTCATTACGTCGCCGTTACATCATTGCGTCATGTGATCTGCATCGGGCGCGGGTTACAAAATGGATTCCTCCAAGCAGACAGATGAAGCAGAGCAGGCCCAGTCCTGGCAAACAGGTAGAAATGCATCAATAGTCTGGAAATATTTCACTAAAGATGAATCTTCAGGTTTTACTACCTTAAGGAAACAGAAAATGAATAAACTTCCTGACTGTTTAGAGCTCGTTGCGAACCGGTGTTACACCATATTCTGTGACCACCGTATATTGTGACCATAGGGGGCGGTGTTGCATGCACTGTTGCAGGTCACAGAATATGGTGTAACACCAGGTCCAATCGACTGAACCAGAACCAGCTTCCTCTGACCTTGTTTCACAAACAAAAAGCAAAAAATATTAATCTCTAAACCTATAAAAAAAAAAACTATAAACATATTAATCTCTAAAACTAAACCTAATGCGCACCACAGCTGGCGGTGGTGCGGGGTGGTTGACCGCCCCACTGTTTTTAAGTTTTGTTTTTGACGTCCTGCACGTTTCTTTCAGTTTTGCAGCTTAATAATAATAATAACAGTTTAGTTTTTCCTGTGACTTATTTGCAGTATGATAAATGGTAGGAGCATAATATATGCTCCCAATGTTTTGTTGGTCTATTTTTGTAAATAATTACCTTTTTTTGCAGTTTTAATTATTTACTTATTTATGTATCTTTAGATTCTATGATGTCATTAAGTACTTGAGTTCTACTCGAGTTTTATTATGTTAATGTCAAGTTTAAAACTTATGTAGTCGTTCAACCCCTACGTGCAATACAGTATTTAAATGTGCTTTTATTGTTTTCTTTAATTTATTTAAGATTATTCTACAACACCTCACCAGGACAAACTGTTGAATAAAAACTGTTTGAATAAGTAAAGAACAAAATGTATTTTTAAATACGTTCAGCACAACCTTGGTTGAGTTTATCTGTATTTAAAAGCTAAACAGATAGTCATGGATACCATTTAAATTCCTGCCTTTTAATGATTGACGAATCCCTTTCATTCCCAAAGAATCAATAATTCAGTTAAAAACACAACAGACAACCAAGTTCAATACACTTATAACTAATTTATAATATCTTTTAACACAGTGTTTGCATCATGGATATAATAAAAAGAAACAAATCATTACCTGAATGTTAATGAAGCCTTTGGCACAGTGCATCTCTCCCAAGAGGGCTGACATGAGGGAGGACTTCCCTGAACCCACAGCTCCCACTACTGCTACCAGCCGACCAGGCTTAATGTCCAACGACACACTGACAAACAAAAACAGACAAATTAACAGGGTACATTTTCTCAAAACTGCTAAATATATAAGGGTTAGAACTTTTTTTGTGGCTATACGTTGTAATTTGAACAACGTTGTAAATACTTTTTCAACAGGGGGTCAGCATCTCTTTCCCATGCAAAGGAGCCATCACATACGCTGACAGCCGTGTCTAAGAGATGAAAACAGAAGGACACAAAACATGAAAAGAGACAAAGCAGAAAAATTGACTGCATATCAATGTTTCTGAAAACATGCTCAGCAGTGAAAATGGTGAAAGAGCTGATGGTGAACCTACTGAAATTGGAGTCATGCTTCACAATGTCACTTTCAAGATCATCTCCTCCCAGAAACTTCTCCAGTCTCTTTTTAGACACTGATGTCTGAAAAGTGAACGAGCGAGTTTAATGCTATTTTATTATAGATCTGGTTAGGGGTGCATGAAGCATTTACTAAATAATTTTTTACCTGCACAAGGGATGCGATAAGCATGGGCAGCATGGCTAGAGGAAACCGGAGGATGTTGAAGAGTGAAATGGATGTGAAAGCTTTCTCTGCAGTTAAAATGTTGTCTGAGCTTACGCTAACAAACACAGCAAATGTTGCCAGAGAAACCTGCCCAAATAAATGAACAAGAAAAACACAAATGGTAAAAGTCAAAAGATGATGTTTGTAAGTCATAATATTGAGTCGTTCTGCAAAGCTCATTCGTATGACTCACCACAGCAGGAGCACAGGTGAAGATGAACGTTGACACAGATGTTAAGTACGCAAACTTCTTCATAACTTTTAGCTCGTCGTTCCTAATGCCTTCTACTTGTGCCTGGAAGGACGGCTCCCATGCAAACAGTTTCAAAATCTGATAGAGGATAGACAAAAGTATAATTATTTGAAAAAAGGTTAAACTAACTTCAAAAATCATTAACCATGTTAAGAAGGGCACACACCTTGATTCCATTGAGCATCTCATTCATTATTTTCAGTCTCTTGTCTTTGAACTTCATGTTCTCCACCTGCAAACATGCAGGAACACTTATGAAATCAAACAGAACCTTCAAGCTCCCAGGCGCTGGTAAAAAGCAGAAACTTGAATGGTTATGTATAACAGTGAGCATGTACCGTATATTTTTTTGCCACTTTGACTAATTTCTAATCATTTTTGTGAGTTATAACAGTTTTTTTTTTTAAAACAATTGCCACTAGCTGAATTTTTAGTGATATCCAAAACAAGATTATGTTGTCCTACCTGTCGATTAAATTTAACAGAATGGTTTTTTTATAGTTAGTATATAAACTTATTGTATTTTGTTTAGTTTGGTGCAACATCCCTTGCAAATTTAATTTAAATCTTTTGTTCTTTTTATTGCACCGATTTTCACAACAAATGTTTGTTCAGGACACTGTACAAAAACATTCACACCCATCATAAAATGCCAGTTAGTAAAAAGTTATCTATATAAAGAAGCCAGCACATTGTATCAAATATCTGTTTCATTGCAAGCGCCAATCCTGAGCAAGCACACTGGTGACAGTGGACAGGAAAAACTCCCTTTTAAACAAGAAGAAACATACAGCAGAACTGGGCTCAGAACAGGCAAATATGTCCATGGACTGGATAAGAAAAAGTACGACAGGGAAGCAATATGAACATTAAATAGCTGGCTTAAACGTATTTATTAATTTAGCTTACCTGTAGTTTTCTAGCTTTAGTGGCTAGCAGTCCATTGATTGGCACCATCAGCACCATTACTGCCAGCCCTGCCAACACAGAAGGTCCCAACTCCAGCCAGAGGAAAACAATGGATATGAGAATCTGTAGAGGGCAGGACCACAGCAGGTGGATAAAGTTGGTCACATCGTTGAAGCGCTGGGCATCTGCCGACATCAGGTTCACCGTTTCCCCGACCGTTGACTCTTTACGGTTGTCATTAGACATGACCAATGCCTTGGAAAGAAGAGAGGAGTGGAAATAACCAATGAGAAGAAACAAAGTAAAAGGGACAATTTTTAAAGTGGGAGTTCAGTTGAGCAATGTGACTCAATCAACAAATAAATAAAACAAAGCCGAACAAAAAAAAAAAGAAGAGCAAACTGAAAGCAAACTTGTTTATTAATGAACAAATGAGTACATTTTTTCTCATTTCAATTCAATTAAATTCAATCAGTGAAAGTGTAATTACATGCTGGTGAAGATTCTAATTACATTGTAATTGTAATTACGATTGTTAGCAAACAAGAATCTTTAATTCTATCAGCTTTGCCTCTAATATTGGCTGTTAGAAACCATAAACCATTCATTCCTACTCTAGGTCCGTCCATTCTTGCCATAGTAAACAGTAGTTTATCCACTGGCGTGGTGCCAAAAACCTTTAAACATGCTGCTGTCCAGCCTCTCCTGAAAAAAAAAAAAAAACCTTGACACCTCAGTTGTATCCAACTTCCGGCTTGTCTCCAAACTCCCATTTGTTTCAAAACTACTGGAGAAAATAGTCGAGTCCCAGTTGAAGTGCTTCCTGGAGGGCCACGCCGTCTTAGAGCTATTCCAATCTGGCTTTAAACCTCTCCATAGCACTGAAACTGCCCTGCTGAAGGTCTTTAATGACATTTTCTTAACCACTGATACCGGTGATTCTGTGCTGCTTGTCCTGTTGGACCTCACAGCCGCTTTTGACACCATCGACCATGAGATCATCATTGCTAGGTTGGAGCAGTGGGTGGGCATCACAGGGTCAGCCCTCAATTGGTTCAGATCTTACCTCGCTGACAGATCCTTTTGTGTCGCCATCAAGGAGTTTAGTTCTGCAGCGGCAGAGCTTAAATGGGGGGTTCCGCAGAGGTCCATCCTGGGTCCCCTCCTATTCTCTTTATACCTGCTGCCGCTTGGTGCTATTTTCCGGAAACACAACATGCCCTTCCACTTCTACGCCGATGACTGTCAAATTTACTTCCCCCTAAGACACAATGGTACATGCTCTATTCAACCTCTGCTCGACTGCCTGGCTGACATCAGGGACTGGATGGCTTTAAATTTCTTAAGTTTCAATGAAAAGAAGTCTGAAGTCATGTTGTTCCCTCCCAACGGCACGATCACAAGCCACTGCATCGACCTCTCTACTCTAACCCTGTCAGAAAAACAAAGAGTCACTAATCTGGGAGTGATAATGGACCCTTCCCTGAAACTTAACAGTCACGTAAACATGATTGTTAAATCATGTTTCTTCCAACTGAGGCGGCTGTCTAAACTGAAGCCCATATTGTCCAAAAATAACCTGGAGACAGTAATACATGCATTCATTACATCTAGGCTTGATTATTGCAATTCACTCCTGTTTGATATCAGTCAAACCTCCATTGCACGACTACAACTTGTCCAGAATGCAGCAGCCCGATTTTGTGGAAGTTAAGCGTACAAAAATAATGTTGATCTGTCATTTCTGTTGTTACCTTTTTGAACACAGCAGCCATGATGGCGGTGCGGACCTTCATCCCCAGAACAAAGCACTTCTGGAAATACTGCTGCAGGAACAGGGACTGCAGAAGGGCCACCAGCAGCAGCAGCACTGCATACAAATACCCTTCCCAAGCATAGCTGGATTTGTCCTGAGTGAAAGAGATCATCAATCTGGGAAAGAGGAGAAAAACGACTGTAATTAATTTTTTCGTAAAAAACAGAAACGCCGTTTCAAAAAACGCTGAATGCTAGGAAACACCTTGTAACTGCTACATTCCTTCCCCTCAATGACTACGGTGACATACATGAATGCCCCTACAAGCACCTTGCAGATGTTGGACGCTGTCTATCACGGTGTGCTAAGATTCATAACTGGCTGTAACTACCGTACCCATCACTGGACCCTGTATTCACTGGTCAATTGGTCATTAACTTCACGCAGACTCTCTCACTGGTACATTTTCCATCTTTAAATCACTTCTTGGTCTGTTGCCTTCATACATCTCCTCCTACATGTCTCTGTGTGAGTGCAGCTACAGCGTGCACACTCAGGACATTATTATTTGTAGTGTTCCCTCACTGCGGACCAAACTTGACAAAAACAGCCTTCTCTTACTCTGATCCTGGAACACCTTGAAAAAATATCTGAAGCTCTCGACCTTGACCTCTCTAAGTGGCTTCAAACATTCACTAAGTTCTTGGCAAAACCCAACGCAGACATGTTCCTGCTATTGTTGTTTGTACCTCTTCTGTGTTGTTTGTTTAAATCAGGTCACTCTTGTAAATTAGACTAATCTGTAAGGTTGAATGAATGGTAGTTTCTTCTGTTTTTATGAACCTTTTTTGTTTACACTTGTGTTCCAGTGCCCTGGTGTCACCAGGTGATGTTTGAACTAATCAATGAGTGGTAAATACTTAAACTAGGTTTAGGTCGACTGTTATATCAAGTCATTTTTCAAGCTTTGGAGTGAAATGTCAGATCCTGATAAACTGAATTTTCATAAATGGTTGATAAAAGTTTTTCACATATGGGATTTGCTGTTGTACAAAGGTGAATTAACTCACATAAAGCCTCTTTAGTTGTTACAGGTTAATAAAAAAAGACGTACTTGAGGAGCTGAGGACTGGCAAATGCCAAAAGATCCTGTATAAGTTTCAAGATGGCCGACTGAAAGAGAATCCATTTGAAGCATTTGTAAATGGTCATAACCAGCCAGGAATCTGGATATAACTCTTTCTCCTTTTTGTCTTTTTTCTTCTTCTTTCCATCATCTTTTGCCCCTTTATCCTCCTAAAGTAAAACAGACATGAGCACAATCTTTAGGAACACACATGTGGAATACCTGAGAAAAAGAAGGATAAATACTGAAGAGTTCTCACCATCACCAGAACATCCTGACTCACACCTTTCCCCAGACTGTTGGAGAGGCCATTTTGAGAAGCTTCTTCTTGTATTACTTTTTGTACCAGTTTCTTCTTCAGCTTCTTTTGGAACTGGACCCGAGCTTTTCCCAGTTCAAACTTCATGTGATGCTCAAAATGATGGCTGATGTATGGGGTGCTGTCCACCTCGTTTATCTCCCACAAGTCCTCCTGAACCAGTGGCTTTTTGTATCCTCTAACCACCATTCTGGAAAACAAAATACGATGCTTTACAGAACACGTGGAAGTTTTAGTTTGTGCTTTTCTTCTTTTGCAGTGTTGAGTTTACCTGTTAAACCAATTGAAGGTGATTCTGCTCAAAAACGTGGCACCAGCCTCTGGATTCTACAAAACAAAAAAGACAAATGTCACGAAAATTTGGATAGCTGCTGGTGGTGAAAACTTAAAATATTGTATTTTATGACAAATCTCACAGTTTCAAAACAAATAAAAAATGAAATAACCTTTTTTACATGCTCCTGATCCTCTCGAGCGATATCAGCCACAACAGAGAGAACAAGTGCAATCACCTCCAGTCCAAAGGAAATGTAAAAAATCAAGAAACGAGCGACATCCTTGACTTCTCCCTGAGTGTAAAAATAGATATTTAAAGATGAGCATTATGCAGCAGTAAATGGTGCATCATAGCTAATTATTCTGGGCTGACATTTTCTTTAAATTGTCTTCTTTATGTCTGGGTAGGTTAGATTATTTCTTCTTAGTCTTTGCTCATACCAGACTAAGCGCCTCTCGGAGGAGCGTCTGGAAAGGAAAAATGTCACACAGAACAAGAAGAAGCCAGAAGAGAAAAAGACTGGTGGAGTCTACTGCTCTTTCTCTTCGCCTCACCCCCTCCTGACACAGCAGGACAAGGATCTGAATAAAAAAAGTACAAACCAAAAGTTATAAAATAATCATTACATTTTAAGCCCCATTGTGAATATTTTTTTTTTAAGTATTATCTAATTTACCCATGTTATAGCATAAAGGACTGGGTTTGTGTAGAATACAGCAGAATTTTTCACAGCAGTTTCACTGCTTGGACCAAAATCTTGTGTTAATGTGACTGCCAGGCCTCCGATGGCCGTCAGAAACAACAGAGATGCCACAAGCTGAGGAGAAAATGGACATAGAAAGACTGTCAGCGTGAAATACATCCTGCTGTTGATGCTAATTTGAAAACATTAAAGTGAGTTTGGGTGTTACTTGTAATTATTACCTGTTTGCAGAGATAGAGCTTGGACATGCGTTTTACATGTGGTGTTCGGCAAAGAAACATAAGGTGCCAGGGAGCACAGATCCACAGGAACCCTAGAGGGATCCAGACCAGAAGTGTCTGCTCTAGACATAATGGGAGGTCTGGGTCTCCTTTATTCAGATATGAAGCATTCTGGGAACAAATACACACACATACTTCAAGATTATTATTAGGGATGCACAATATTGGATTTCTGGCTGATATCCAATATGCTATGTTAAAACTTCTTTGGTCAGTAACTGATAACGATATTTTTTTCCTAGACCTACTTACAGAGACTACAGCGGTGGAATTAAAATACTACATTATTTTGCATGGCCTTTGCCAATATGGCCTGCTACCAAATACAGATGCCAAAAAGGGGGCTGAAAATGATGTAACACTTCAACTTGGATTATGTTTAATGTCAAATTTATTAATGACATTTACAGTCCCTAACACAATGACAACACTCGAACAGTGCAAATTTGTAAAATTTCACAAATCTAGACTCAACCGCGTGCGTGATGTCATAACGTTGTACTGGCGCTGCAGGCATCCTTGTCACAGAGTTGTTATATCAGTGTGCTATTTTGATGGAATGGCCGATGTCCGATTTTTATTTTTATCGCTAATATCGACCGATACCGATACCATGCCGATAATATCGTGCATCCCTATTAAAGATCAAATCACATTTTAATGATTCTAAGACCTTTCTTAATATAATTAGGACTGACACGCAACTATAAACCATGTTACTAACAAAACTAACTAAAATAACAAGAAAATGTAAATGTAATGCTGAAACAAATTGTCAAGATAATTTAAAAAGTACGCCTGAGCGCTGAACTCATTTAGTTAAATTGTTTTATTTTATAAGAAATTAAAGGCATCAAATAAAATATATGTATAAAGAATAATGTTAACAATGAAAACTAAATTGAAAATCTCTAAAGGGTTTTTGTTCATCTTAAAGTAAAACTGGTGATTGGAAAGTGCTTGAATAATTATTAATCATTTTTACTTGAACACAGCGAAACCTTGTAGGTGATTAGGTCCAGAACATGGCTCTGTGAGCAGAAACATGCTCGTATTGACTTTAGAACAAAAAGTTCAAGCTTCTGGTGTTAAGAGTAACAGAAATATGATGTGAAGGAGATTGTTTCATTGAACGAACACGCAGTGAGCCTTGAAACTGTGTAAAAATGACAGCATTTTAACACGTTTGACCAAATTTTAAAGTATCTGTAATGCTTCGAATTTGTCAGTAGTGAATAAACTGTGTTGACTGCCCTCAAATCGGCTTAAATGATAAATCTGCTACACTATCTACTAAAAACAGCAGCATTTCCCTGGTTTAAATGTTACATAGGTTAGAGATAAGTTGTGAATACATCAAAAATAAGAGTGTTTTTCATCTTGAGAGCTCAGTGAAGTTATTTTCTTTAGTTCTGGCTGTTAAAACTCACCCAAAAGGTTGACCCGCAGTACTCCTCCAGTGCTGCGGCACACATGATCCGCTGTGGTGACTTCAGTCGCACTTTGCTGTTTAGACAACCACTCGCCTTGTGTCCTCGTCTTTACTGCAGATCACACAGCTACTCTCACCTCTATCCACCCACAGCTCTGATACAATTGCAGGATGTGGCTCTAAGGGACTTTGATCCATGAGTCTTTGAAGCAGAGAGAGAGAAAAATCTTGCCACCTTCTTACTGGGAAGAGAATATTTTTAATGTACTAAAAGAAGTAAAACTAAATGAACATTGATTCGACTTGGCTTCTTTGTTATAATAAAATAGTTCTTAAAGTGTACTTGTTGGATGTTGTCTCTGAAGCACTCTGGAGCAAGTACTTCAAAAAAATAAAAATAAAAAAAGGGGGTAAAAAGTCAAAAGATTTCAATTTAAATGATAAATCCAACTCCAGAACAGCTCGTAAACACCCCTCAATACTCAGTCGTGTCTAAAGTTCAGCCGTGCCTGCAGATGAGCAGCAGTGAGTTAAATGGAGACAGAATGAGTTGCATAAGTGTTACTGTGCAGTTTTCCCTGCGTTGGGGAACAAGACTTCCCAAAAAAGGGATTGTGTTTATAAAAGGGAAAGGAAGGGAGGGACAAAACTCTTGAGTCATTTTCCTGTTAACCCCACTCCTTTAAAAGCTTCTGAAATGACATCTAATTGTTCAAGTAAATTTAAATGTAATCACATTCACAAAGATCATAATTAGAATCATAGTGGAAGTTGCCATAGATCATTGGCAAAACACAGAAATGTAATGTGAACTAAGAGGTATGTTAACTGAATGGACCTTTTGCCTCTTTCTGTCTGATACATAGAAAGGGGGAGGGCTGGACTTCAAACCCAAAGTGTTTGACAACACCCAGTAAAAAAAAAAAAAAGATAAGCGAGAATAAGATTGAGAACAGACTAACTTCACTCCTCTAGGTTTTTCAGAAATTTAGACTAAAGGTAAGACCCAGGAGTCATGGAGTCCTCCACTGATGCTAGTAATGCTCCTGGGCTTTTTATGATTGATTACTGGTTCATGGGCTCTTTTTTTATTATACTTTGAAAAAGCAGGTAGTTGTTATGAGAGGCTGCTTGAAAATGGAGGCTTGATTTCCAGATGTTTAAGCAAAACTTTATAAGCGAAGAAAAAACAAATTCATGGTAATCGTAATAAAATAACTCATATGTTAATAAAAAGGGTGATTTTAAACATTGCAGGATAAAGCAGTTTGGGATATTCACATATTTCTGCATATCAGAAACCCTGTAAAATTATCCTAAACGTTGTTAAGAAAACAAATTTATTACCTTTGTAAAAACAATAGTGCTATGTTGGAGAAACAAAAACCATACAAAATGGTGACATTACCATCAAGAGATTTTTAATGTACCCCAGTTTCCTCCCACAGCCCAAAAACATGCATGTTAGGCTGATTGGTAACTCTAAATTGTCCCTAGGTGTGAGTGAGAGAGTGAATGGTTGTCTCGTTTGTCTCTATGTGGTCCTGTGATGGACTTGCGACCCGTTCAGGGTGTACCCCGCCCCTCGCACAGTAATTGTTGGACATGGGCACTGGTGACCCCCGTGACCCAAATATGGAAGAAGCGGGTAAAAGATAATGGATGGATGGATGGATTTTTAATCTGTTGATGACAATGACAACAGAGAATCAAATATAGCACAACAAAAAGAGTTCATTGGACCTGGGATGTCCAGAGGACCAGATTGAACTTTTTTGGATTTTTCTATTTGGATTATTGAGCATGCATCAGGAGACCTGGGAGAAAAGTTTTTACAGAAAGATGCTAAAACTATTTAAAAAAAAAGTCTGAACTCTCAAATATCGATTGGATCATTTTCCCTGAATAAACAAACAAAAATAACGTTCGCAGGTTTTCTTTGACCAGATTTTGCAGCAAAATAAGTTATTTTTTCTAAAAAAAAATATGGTAAATAAAACTCTTTCAGTTTCAGTGCACTTCTATAATTGGAATAAATGATGAAAAACTTTATAAACAAGATAATTCTTAACCCTCCTGTTATGTTGTGGGTCAAATTGACACGTTTTAAAGTTTAATTTTTTTTTTTAAATAGTTGAAAATATTTTTTCTGCATGAAACTTTTCTATTTGTCTTAATAGTTCCACTCAACATATAAATTGAAAATGGTTCACTTTACACATTTGTACCACCCCCTGCGTCTACTTGCTACATCGATACTGTTCGGGTCAATTTGACCCGGCAGTCAAGTTGAAGGGTAAAAATGGTAAAAAAAATATCCAATTCTATTTGTTTCCTTGAAACTATGAGACATATTTCACTACACACGCACACACACACACACACACACATGCACACACACACCACACACACACATGCACACGTGCATGCACACACACACACATGCACGCACACACCACACACACACACACACACATGCACACGTGCATGCACACAAATCCACTTTCTCACTATTCTCTTTACTTCACAAGGAAACTGTGAGAAAGCAGGTGTTTATACAACTTCTGACAGGAACTTTTTCTGTTCCTGTGGGAAAACTCTACCCACACTGAGTGGACACTCGGCAGAAGGGGAGGGGTGGGAGGGCATAAATACTCTCTGCAAGGGAGTCCTAAACACATTACACACTGAAGGTACATGTGATATTGTCACTGTCAGAGGTCAGGAAATGAGCAGCAGGAAAAAAAAAGTTTACAGCCCAGGAAGTGCTGGATCTTCTCATTGATCATGACAGTGAAATAGAAGAGGAGGTGTCTGAAGCTGAAGACAGTATTGAGGTCAATTCTGAGTCTGATGATTCTGATTATGAACCAATTGATGAAAGTGATATTCATGTTTCTCCAAGCAAGACATTCATGTCAAAAAATGGTGAAATTCAGTGGTCTTCATCTCTAAGCACCTCGGAAAACAGTGTTCAGAAAATATAATAAAGACAGTGCCAGGGCCTACTAGGATGGCAGTAACTCGAGTCACAGATATCAAGTCGGTCTTTGAGTTACTCATGCCTAATGTAATACAAAAGATCATTCTTCAAATGACAAATCTAGAAGGAAGGCGAGTTTTTGGAGAGAACTGGAAGGAGCTGGACCAAATGCATTTACATGCATATTTGGGGGTCCTCATTCTGACCGGAGTTTACAAGTCAAAGGATGAATCAACAGCCAGTCTATGGGATGCAGAGACAGGCAGGGCAATATTTTGGGCCACAATGTCTCTGGAGACTTTTCATATTTTCTCCAGAGTAATCCGATTTGACAATCGAGAGACAAGAGCTGTCAGACGGGAAACAGACAAACTAGCAGCTATTAGGACAGTGTGGGACAAGTGGCTTGAGCAACTTCTCCTGTTCTATAACCCAGGCCCTAATGTCACAGTGGATGAAAGACTTGTGGCATTCAGAGGTCGCTGCTCATTTAGGCAATATATGCCTTCCAAGCCAGCTAAATATGGCATAAAATTCTGGGCAGCATGTGATGCAAAAAACAGCTATGTTTTGAACATGCAGGTTTACACTGGAAAGCCAGCTGGAGGAGCCCCAGAAAAAAATCAAGGTACAAGGGTTGTGCTTGACATGTCAAATGGTCTCAGGGGCACAACATAACCTGTGACAATTTTATCACAAGCTATAACTTGGGTCAAGAACTTCTAAAAAGAAAGCTCACGATGGTTGGGACAGTCCGAAAGAACAGAGCTGAACTCCCCGCTGAGCTACTGGTGACAAAGAACAGGGACCCTCAATCATCCATGTTTGCCTTTACAGACAATACAGCCCTGGTGTCCTATTGCCCTAAAAAGGGGAAAAATGTTGTGCTCATGAGCACTTTGCATAAAAATGCTGAAATCAGCACAGGAAAGAATCATAAACCAACTATGATCCTTGACTACAATGCTACCAAAGGCGGGGTGGACAATCTGGACAAGGTCACAGGGTCATACAGCACCAAGAGAATGACTGCGCGCTGGCCACTGGTCATCTTTTACAACATCATTGATGTATCAGCATACAACACATTTGTCATTTGGACGGAAATCTTTCCGGAGTGGAATGTGTCAAAGCTGTACAAGAGGCGCATTTTCTAAGAAGAGCTGGGCAAGGCACTTGTGGTACCACATATACAACGAAGACAGCATATGCCAAGGACCCCAGCTACTGCAGCTGTAGTAAAGGAGATCCAGGAGAGGACTACACCCAGTACATCAGTGTGTGAGGTAAGTAAAAGTGTGTGTTTGTGCGAGTGCATGTTATGTGTGTCTTAGGAGCATCAAAAGTATATATTAATCATTGTATTCGTCTTTCTAGGTTGCTACTGGAGGAAAAAAGAAGAGGAAGAGGTGGCAGGTTTGCAAGCCATCTGATGATGTCAAAATGAGCATGACTTGTGTTAAATGTGCAAAATTTATTTGCACAAAGCACAGTCTGATGACATGTCCTTCATGTGTTGTGTAGATGACAAAACTAAAGCATCTAGTTAATTTACATATATTCATTTTTGTGGTATTTCTGATTGTATTCATTGCATGGTGTATACCATATGTGTCAAACTCAAGGCCCGGGGGCCAAATGTGGCCCTCGTTGACATCTTATCTGGCCCCCAAGATGTTATTTTAAATGTAAAATACTTCTATCACTTTAATTTTTTCAGTAATCTTTGATTATGATGTCAAAAGTGCAGCAGAGAACATCAAATTAGACCAACCAAACTCTTATTGAGGAACCTGCAACCAAGAAAAGACGTTTGGTATCTAACTTGAGTTAATGTAGATTCAGAAACCGGCCCTTAGTTTGAAAAATATTTTAATTTTGGCCCACTTTTGTAAGTGAGTTTGACACCCCTGGTGTATACCATCACAACATGATGACATGTTACTTGTGAGCTGTGGAGATTCACAGACACACATGCACTGTGTTAGTGTTCCTAAGATCTTATTTTGTTGTTTTGTTCATTTCTGGTTCAAAAAACAGTGGCTGAATAAAGTTTACTTTCAATACAAATCTTCATGACTCATTTGTCTTGCTTTTAATGAGCGGGTCAATTTGACCAAGAACGGTATATGAGTCTCAAGTTCAATTATAAAGATCACCCTTTGAAAAAAAAATTAAAATGTAATATAAAAATTTTTACAAAAATCAATTTCAAGGATAATTAGTTTTTTTTTGTGTGTGTGTAGGTTTTTTCAGCAAACATAAAAAATGTAAATCACACGTTTTATGTCAAAATGAGTTAGTTGTCGTCATTTATCCTTTATTTATGATAAATAAATAAAAAAACATCATTGCACAAATATGAACTGACATGGTTAGTATTGGAGTTAATAATCAGATGCAAAAATGTTTTGGAGGATTTTTTGGGTTTCTGACGCTATTACATGATTAAACACTCCCCGGGTCAAATTGACCCACGAACATTATTGCTTTACCTCAGAAACGAACATAACAGGAGGGTTAAGACAGTTTATGTGATAAGGCTTGATTAAATTATATGAGAGTAAAATCAACGCTGTGGATTTACTAAACAGATTTTGTATGTGCATGTGTGTGTGTGAGGGGTCATTTAGTTGTAAAGCTGCAAATTATCAAGCAGAGAGGGGAGTTTCTTTTGTCAATCTAAAACAAATGACTTCTGCTGTGTCACGGTAATCATTACATTTTTTGTAACGCCACAAGGACACCAACTTGCTGACTCATCGGCTCTAAAACTTTAGGGACAGCAACATGAGGGGGGAACTCGTTCAAGATTAAAAAATGCGTGATTTACAGCTGCACTGCTGCAAATGATGTTGTGGAGATTTTGTCGGGTTCTCGGGGGTCGAGAGAGTAGCGGACCATTTTCAGACAACTCTGAGGCCGCAGGGGGAAGAGATAATAGAATAATTAGCCGTAAGGGTGATGTTTCATAAGCGCAAAAAAACCAAAACCACTTTGTACTGTGATAGTCAGCTGGGACAGACCGTCTTGACAGGAAATGGGCAGATACAGCAGGAAAAAGATGAATAATGTATTTTTTTCAAGCAAAACGTCAAAGATAAAGATTAGCTAGCTGATGACAGAGTCCAACTGCATACAGAGGTGTGCTTAAACAGGTTAAAAGGTTAATCAATAAAATGATTAGTACTTAAAGTGACAATATTTTTAAGGGGGATTTTGTACCTTTTAAAGCCTAAACCTGGTTTTATGTTTCTCATGTGTGTGTAATTGCTAATTTTATGTAATCTGTATGTTATTTATTAATTTTTTCTAGGAATTATTAGTCCTCAAACTCTTTTTTTTTTCTTCTTTTTAAAAATTTGAACAATTTTGAACCAACAGTAAATTTGTTCACAAGGAGTGAAGTGGGGAAAAAAAACTCTGCTGGATCCCAATGTTTGTCAGCATGACAATGCACCACGAGGTTTACGGTACACCGTTGTAAAGCCATGTTATGACTGAGTTTATGGAGCAATCAGTTTAAACCTTTCTCCTAAATAGGAAGAAAAACACGTTTTTTTTCTATGCACACATTATTAAAATTTGCAAGTACTCATTTTAGCTTAAAAATTCGTTGAATTCATTTATTTACCAAATGACATTATTTTATATTGGGGTGTGCCAAATTCACAAACTCACATTCCAACTACCGTATTTCTCAGACTATAAGGCACACTTAAAATCCGTTAATTTTCTCACAAAATTAACAGTGAGCATTATAATCTGGTGCGCCTTATGTATTAATTCTGGTTGTGCTTAATTACCTCTATCCAATTTTATGTGGTTATTGTGGATGAGCTGAATAAAGTTTGACTTATCTGACTGTTTTGTTTTGCTTAATGCGTCTTATAATTCGGTGCACCT
Organism: Nematolebias whitei; assembly: GCF_014905685.2. Lineage (NCBI taxonomy): Eukaryota > Metazoa > Chordata > Actinopteri > Cyprinodontiformes > Rivulidae > Nematolebias > Nematolebias whitei. Next base: position 56,530,224 of record NC_056498.1, on the reverse strand, counting down.
TATTTATGAAAACAGACTCGTTCATTGATGTTGCACCTTATAGTCCGAAAAATATGGTAATCTTCTGTTATTCTGGTTATTATCCGGACCTTCTCTCACAGCTGCAGCTCAATAAAATACAAACATGGCAAAAAGGGCATGTCTCTTTTGTATTCGACATCTCTTCACCTTCCCTGGGTTCACCTTAGAACAAATTCTAGGATTTTATTGTCAACCTATAAAGTGCTTAATGGGTAGCCTTTTTCTTTTGTATTTGTCAAACCTCAACCTTTAAACTCATTTAGAAAATGTTTGCTTTTAGCTCTCCTGAGATCCAGCCTGAAGTAAAAATGAAAATGGGTATGTAAGAAAAAATAAAGAGAAACTGATAACCCCTTTAAGGAATCATTAACCCAAATATTAAAAATATTTTCATTATCTATGTTAAATAAAACCAAACTGTTATCAAAACTGTTTACACATTGGTGTCTAAATGTAAACAAGACATTGAAAGGTAACATTTAGTTGCATATTTCATAGATCATCTACTGATGACAAAATATCAAACAACTGCATAACCATACAAATCTTTAGATAACTAGGAAGACATTAAAAGATCGGTCTTAATCTTAATTTGATATAACATAATCTTCCCCTTTTTGTTTCTTCCAAAAACACAAACAAACAGATTTTCTTATGTTTTACAAATAAATCCTGTAAAGTTATCCTCTGGTTTTCCTTTGCTGTCCTTTGTGCATCTTTAAACACCATAGCCCAGATTAATATAAACAGCATGATGAAAGTAAATTACTTAATTGAAGTGAAAAGTGTTAAAACACTTTTAGGAATCTTTCTTCTCTCTTTCCCCCTTTTTTGTTCAGATCTAAAAACATTTTTAGATATGAACATTTTTCTCATAAAAATCAAAACCACAACAAAAAAACATGTAAATGTAGATGTGGCCAAATTTGCATAAAGTAAGAATTTAAAGGAACAAACCGTGTTGTTGCCCTTCTGCTCATTAAGCCTTTTGTTTCTAATAAAATCAGAATAATCATACCTTAATTCTGTATCCACTCTGGAGCTGTGCACGGTGAGAGGCGCTGAGTTGGTATCTGACTTGGTGCCTGTGTGTTGTTTTCCCCGATAGATGAGCGGATAGCTTCCCTGTGCATTTGGGTGGGGGGACGAGCTATGATGATTGTTTGTGCCTACGTGCCAAAGAGCAGTTCAGAGTATTCGGCCTTCTTGGAGTCCTTAGTGGGGGTACTGGAAGGTGCTCCAGCTGGGGACTCCTTTATTCTGCTGGGGGACTTCAATGACCACAAGGGTAATGACAGTGTGACCTGGAGGGGTGTGATTGGGAGGAACGGCCTCTCTGATCTAAACTTGAACAGTGTTCTGTTGTTGGACTTCTGTGCTAGTCATAGTTTGTCCATCACGAACACCATGTTCAAACATAAGGGTGTTCATAACTGCACTTAGCACTAGGAAATATTTAGGTTCTACAATTGCGCCGCACAAGGTGGCTGCATGGTGGAACAGCTCTGTTACTTTCATTCTGAGATTTTGCTTTTGGAAACTTTAATTCTTTTTCTGGATGTAAATCACATTTTTTGGATGATTGTTTCCTCTGGTATCGGATGCTGTGCAGCTGGAAGGATTGTTTCTGAAACTTTTTTAGTGTTGTTCATTTGTTATGATGTGCAACCATGGCAATGAGGCAGTTTTCTACAACCAACAGCAGCTGATTAACATCTCAAAAGCTCAAATATCTCAACTACAGCCCCAAATCTCAAATGAGTTGAAAGGATGTTCTTTGGACGCATTCTCATCTACCTGACAGCTGTGCTCTAGTGCCTGACCACTGAGATCCTGGAACTAGCAGGAAACACGGCTCATGACAGCGGAAGGACAGAATCGTCCCTTGGCACCTACAGTTGGCTGTCCGCAGCGACGAGGAGCTCAGCAGACTGCTGGAAGGAGTGGCCATCACTCTGGGAGGAGTTCTGCCCGCCATTAGGGCAGTCCTACAGCCTGGGAGAACCGAGAGGCCAGCCGAGTCTGGGTGGACGGATCGGACGGCATGTGCAGCTAGTTTCTTAGGATCCACTGTGGGATGGAACTTTACAAGAGATCCTTCCTGCCTACAGCCATCAGTATCTATAACATCTCTTAATGAAATGAGGATAACGAGTTACAACAACAAATAATTTCCCTTTGGGATTAATAAAGTATTTTTGAATTTAATTTAATTGAAGCCCTAGGTTGTAGATCAGTGATTGACTTTGTACTTGTGTCATCTGATTTGCGGCATTTTGTTTTGGACACTCAGGTGAATAGAGGAGCTGAGTTGTCAACTGATCACTACCTGGTAGTGAGTTAGATCAGATGGCGGTGGAAGATGCTAGGCAGACCCGGTAGACCTAAACGTGTAGTGAGGGTTTGCTGAGAATGCCTGGCAGAAGAACTCATCAGATAGATCTTCAACTCTCACCTCCAGGAGAGCTTTAACCGCATCCCAGCTGAGGTGGGGGAAATTGATTCAGAGTGGGCCATGTTCTGTGACTCCATTGTTGAAGTGTCTGCCTTGAGCTGTGGCTGCAAGGTTGTCGGTGCTTCTCGTGGTGGCCATCCTCAAACTCGGTGGTGGACTCCCTGTGTTAGGGAGGCTGTCAAGCTGAAGGAGTCCTATTGGGCCTTGTCGATTGGTGAGGCTCTGGAGGTAGCTGGAGTACCGGAGGGCCAAGCAGTCCACAGCCTTGGCTGTTGCTGCAGCAAAAGCTCAGATGTGGGAAGAGTTCGGTAAGGCCTTGGATAGAGACCCTTGTCTGCTCCAAGGAGATTCTGGCAAACCATCAGGCGGCTGAGGAGGGGAAAGCAGCACTTTACTAATACTGTGTTCAGTGAAGGTGGGGTGCTGTTGACCTCAACCAGTGATTAGTCAGAAGGTGGAAGGAATACTTCTTGGACCTTTTCAGTCCCACTGGCACGTCTTCCATGGAGGAAGCTGAGTCAGGGGACTTTGGGGTTGGTCTGTCCAAAATTGTGGCTGAGGTCGCCAAGGTAGTTTAAAAGCTCTGTGGTGGCAGGATTTTAGGGGTGGATGAGATTCACCCTGATTTCCTTAAGGCTCTGGATGTTGTGGGACTGTCTTGTTTGACATGCCTCTGCAACATCGTGTAGACATTGGGGGAAGTGCCACTGGATGGTGTTCTCCAATTACAGGGACATCACTCTTCTTAGCCTCCCTGGTAAGGTCTATTGAAGAGTATTGGTGAAGCGAGCCCGATCGTTGGTCGAACCTCAGATCCAGGAGGAACAATGCGGGTTCCGTCCTGTCCGTGGAACATTGGACAAGCTCTTTATCCTCACTAGGGTCCTTGAGGGGTCATGGAAGTTTGCCCATAGTCTACATGTAGACTTGAAGAAGGCGTTTGACCATGTTCCTCGGGGTACACTATGGGGGGTGCTCCATGAGTATGGGATTGGGTGGAGTACGGTTCGAGAGTTTGGTTCGCATTGTTGGCAGTAAATCGGACCACTTTAGGGTGGGAGTTGGACACCTCCAGGGCTGCTCGTTGTCACAGATTCTGTTCGTAACTTTTATGGGCAGAATTTCTTGGAGCAGCCACGGGGAGGAGAGAGTCCAGTTTGGCGGCCTCAGGATTCCTTCTCAGCTATTTGAGGATGATGTGGTTCTGTTGGCATGACCCTCAGCTCTCGCTGAAGTGGTTTGCAGCAGAGTGTGAAGCGGCTGGGATGAGAATCAGCACTTCCAAATCTGAGGTCTCAGCCAGAAAAGGGTGGATTGCTCTCTTCGGTTCGAGGGTGAGGTTCTGTCTCAAGTGGAGGAGTTCAAGTATCTCGAGGTTTTGATCATGAGTGAGGGAATAATGGAGCGTGCGATTGACAGAGGGATTGGCGTAGCATCTGCAGTACTGCGAACTCTGTACCAGTCCGTTGTGGTGAAAAGGGAGCTGAGCTGTAAGGCAAAGCTCTCTGTTTACCAGTCGGTCTACATTCCTGCCCTCACCTGCAGCCATGAACTCAGGGTAGTGACCGAAAGAATGAGATTACGGATACAGGTGGTTTAAATGAGTCTTGTCTGCAGGGTAGCTGGCCTCTCCTTTAGAGATAGGGTGAGAAATTCAGTTTTCCAGGACAGACGCAGAGTAGAACCGCTGCTCCTCCACATAGAGAAGTGCCAGTTGAGGTGGTTTGTACATCTGGTAAGGATGCTCCCATGGCACCTCCCTAGGGAGGTGCTTCAGTCATATCTGACTGGGATGAGACCCCGGGGAAGACCATGACACGCTGGAGAGACTATGTCTCTCGGTTGATCTGGGAACGCCTTGGAGTCCTCCCAGAAGAGCTAGAAGAGGTGGCTATGGAAAGAGATATCTGGGTCTCCCTGTTCAAGCTGCTGGCCCCACGACCCCACTTCGGAACAAGCAGAAGATAATGGATGGATAGATGGAAAACCTGAGGCTCAACACTAGATAAGTCATCAAAAACACATCAATAAATCAAAAACTACAAAACTGAATGTCAAAATATTTTTTTTGATTTATTGTTTCAATATTTGTCATGAAAAGATTTATGATAATGAGGGTTTTCTTCAACTTTTTTTTTGTTGCTATTTTTAGATTTCGGAAAGGTTTTCTGAAAAGTCTTTGTTTTCTGTATTGTTGATGTGTATTTTTTTATTATGCTTTACTTCTCAGAACCACTCGTGTACACATGTAGCTGTGACTCATTTACAGTGCTCTGCTCAGTCGAAGATAACATGTTCATGAGACGGTAATGCTCATCGTACATTAGCAACAACGCCACAAGAGCTGTTAGATTAGAAATTCATTAAAAAAATAAAAAGTCACTCTTTGAGGCATGTTTAAATGTATGTATGAAAATAAATGAAAAAAAAAACTGCAACGTCAACATCACTGATTACGTTTGAGGTATCACAAGGTATTTTTGGCTATTGCGTTTAGACTCCGGACTTTGCTCACATCTGCCACCTTCAGGTCGTACTCGGGTGCTGACAACATGGCTCCCATCGTCACACATGTGTTCCTGCACATGAAAAAAGTATTTAAGAGTTTAAGCTTAATAAAATAATTTTTACTTATCTATTTTAAGTGTAGGAAATAGCTTTTATGTTATTTAAAGCTGGTTTCAAAACAAACCTGAATTTCATTGCAGAGTCTCGGCTGGAGCGAGCTGAGCAGTGAAACTCTTCGGCTCCTGACCCTTCTAGTATTCTCTGCAGGTTTCGCTCTGTGATGCCCCCTCCTAATTTTAAAAACAGAAATAAATATATATAAAAAACAAAAACACACAAATGAAAGTACATAAAAAATAAAAACACTAACCTGGCATAACAATTATTCTTCCTTTGGCCTGTTGAGGAGAAACTACAATGTTAGAAAGTCAATACAGAACATATTGTATCTTGCAGAAATGTATTAAATCAAAAATAAGTACAAAAGATGTACGTGTAAAAATACTTGTATGCTTGTTGCTATTATGTTATACGTACTTGATCAATGAGGCGTTTAATGACATGTAGCCCCTCTAAAGCCGAGCTATCGCAGCCACTTGTCAACACGCGCTCGAACCCTAAAGTTATTAGAGTCTCCAGAGCAACTGCTGGGTCGTGGACCATGTCAAAAGCTGCAGACAGATCAATTTAACATTGACAAAAGAACCTCAGACTCAGAGTAAAATCTTTATAAGAGCATTTTTTCAGAGACACTGATAAAAGCAATTCTACAGCATTGACTGCTGGGGATCTGTGACATTTTTCAGATGTTATTACTAGCAGCTGTAGATTATTTAGAAAAACTACTTGTTTTAAATGGAAAAAAAAAATTACCTCGGTGGAAGGTCACAGGCAGAGGACGAGCAGCAGCTGAAGAACAAAAAGAAGTAAACAAATGTTTTTAACTGTTTCACTTTTTTTTAAATTATTTATTTTGTAGATTGCATACTGATGAATTTATCTGTTTATAGTGTGCATTGTTAATTATTAACACAAAACTAAAAAGCAGTCACATGCAAATGTGAAGACAGTGATTCAGGAGCAAGCTTTTAAACCTCAATTTGTAAAAAGTTTATGAAGAACTTCACTAATAAGCAACTATAACTCTATATATGTACAGAGCTGTTGAAAAAAAGCAGAGGGAATTATCAAGGACTCACTCCATCCAGCTCACTCTCTACTCAGTTGCAAAAAATGTTCATATACCAGTAACTTGAGACACAGTAGAGCAGACAGTATCATCACCCATAGTTCAAAGTTTTTAATAGTTTTTTCCCTGCCACAGTGAGACAGATGGGCAAAAATAACCTACTGAACAGGTGCAATAATAACCCTACACTACCTAACTTCACTTGTCATGTGACTAGAGAAGGTGTAGATATCATCACTCTGTACAGTGTAGATATAATTTACTTTATTCTTATTTTATCATTTAGAGTTGAGTGTTTTGACTATGGCGCAGATAGCTCTGCACAAGAATTATAATTGGCCTGGATTGTTGGTCTTATGCACAAATGGCAAATAAAGTACTTCGTATCTTTTTGTAGATATAATAGTTTGGATCTTTACAGAGCATCAGGTCTTGGTCACAAACAGCATCAACAAGCAGTCAACAGGAAAAGCATTAGGCTATGTAAATGACAAAAAAAACTAAGATTTTACTGTTCAATAATTCAAATTATTACTTTTTTGCTGCTTAGATGCTTTATAAATAAGGTGTCATGTTCCAAAGACTGCACAAACTAGAGGATTTAAAATATGTTCAAACTAAACCTGAAAGAAATTAAACGGCTACTTTGATCAGACCGCTTTTGTATAATTTTAAATAACAATATCAATTCTTTTTGATGGACTTTCAGCTCTTATATCTCACTTGTTAAGTGATTCTTCCACAGTGGACTTTAGTTGGAGTACATCTCAGATAGGATTAAGTCAAATGATCTACTCATTCCCAACATTTTGCCATGCTGCCTTTGTGACCAGTGTCATCAGCAATAAACATCATGTGAACGGAAGCTTCACCATGTTAGGCAGATAAGATTGTGCCTTTTGAGTCTTTTTCCCATTTAGTCTGTGATAGTTACAGCTGTTGCCTCTCTGTGTGAAGGTCTTGAATTGCCTCCCAGTCTGGGGCCTTTCTAGGTGGAGTTTGCATGTTCTTCTTCTGCATACATGGGCTTTCTCCTGGAACTCTAGTGTCCTACACATTGACTAAAAACATGTATATTAGGTTAAGTGGCCACTCTAAATTGGTCCTAGGTGTAGGTGAGAGTATGAATGGTTTGTCTCATCTTTTTCATGCTTGATTTTGTGAAACTGCATATCATGAAGAGAATACTTGCTACCGTGTTTCACAGTTCAGATTAAATTTACAGATAAATAATACCCAGTAGCTCCATGCAGAGCTCTGCATCCACTCGTCCATCTTCTGTCAGGGCACCCAGAACCAAGCCATCAGCTCCTTCGTTCTTTATCAGCTCTATGTCTTTCCTCATCACCTCCACCTCCTGATCCAAATAAAGGAAGTCCCCTCCACGAGGCCGTATCATCACATAGACTGGGATTTTGCTGTACTGCTTTACAACGTGCAGAAGACCTGCAGTAAAAGAAATGGGGGTCAGAAGATTATCCGTCTAAATGGGCCAAAGAGCTTCCGCAGTCAGTCTGCACAGAGGTGAACTGTGTTGATCACCTAGACTGGGGGTGAGCCCTCCCTCCAGAAGACTTGAACAAAGTTCAAGCCGACTTGCACCTGTCAGGACAGAAAACACTAAAACGTTAAATATTATAATTCTATGAGCTCAGTACAATTGCTGTCATGTGTAAAATACCACTTAAATAGTGCCAGATAAGTGCAACTTTGGCTTGATCATACTTTCAATAGGTGTCTGTGCATCAAGTCTTCAACAAGTCATTTAAATTGGGCCAAAACAAAAATGCAGAGAAGCTTGCTCTACACTTTTACTGACCTCCTCTCTCAGCATTCACAGCAGACTCCACGGAGTCCACACACACCTCCATTAAAAAGCTCTGTGCCATTCTGAACGCCTGAGCAGAGAAAGAAATACAAAGATTTTCAATATCAACTTCTTAGCCAACATCTCTTCGTAATCTTTCAGTTAACATTTTTTAACTTCTACCGGCACAACTACCTGCCAGTTCGTTGTTTTTTTGTTGTGTTGTTGTTGTTTTTTTAAGTGTTTTGAAGGAACTCACGACATGTGAGAACCACTAGCTCCTACTTACAGCCAGTCACCACTAGAATGAATCGAGCCCGTTTCCGGCTGGATTGTTCAATCATAATATCGTGCTCCGGAAGAGGGGCGGTAAAATGATTATATATAAAGTAGAATGTGACCGCCTATGCGGGGTACGCTAACATTCTAAACGGGCATCCATGTTCCTGCTAGTTACGAAACAATTGACCAAAACAATAAATAAAATACATTTAATAAATAATTATAAGTTTTATTGACAACGTTTTTTATTTAGACAAAATTAAAATCTCAACTCCGCATTTATTTTTTTATATGACGTCAAAAGGTCAAAGTTGAACCGTTCTAACGCCGGGTAACAACAGAGGCTATCTTCAATTTCCACATGAATTGCAGTTAGATGTAAGCTCTAGTAGACATTGAGACAGAAAGATGTTGTTAACATCGTTACGTACAACCATTTTATGCGGCTGCAGATGTGCTGGCAAGAGGTTTCAACACAGCAGCGTGAGTAGAGCTAACTTTAGCTACTAGCTACCAGGCTAGCATGTTATGAAAACTCAACAAGAGGCACATGTAAAAAAACATTAGCCAAAATAAATATTTGTTTCACTTTTGTAGCTTGCAGCCTTTATTTAGGGTCGTGTAGTTAAAGAACATTAGTTATGTGACCATGAAAATAGTTTATCTGCATCTTTCTAATAGCTAAAGACATAACTGACCTCTAGCCTTCTTTTCGTTTACTACAAGTACAACTACAACTTGAAATTGTATTAGTTTAGTTATAGAAGTGGCATAACTATGATCTATTTGATCCTAATTTAAATGAATATTACATTAGTATTACACATTTATTCTGAAAGCTGAAGGTATAACCTGCGAATTTGCCTACAGTTTTGTCCAAAACTGCTGACTTTTTACTGAAATTAAAGGCTTTTTTGTATCTTTTAGATATGATAAATAGCCAAATCATGGTGGATTTTGTCTAAATGTGTACATTTCCTGTTTACGTCATCAAACATTTGAAGATGGGGTGTGAGAGATTAGTGCAGCTTAATTTTTTTAATGTAATTTGAAGAGTTCATTTGACCTTTTATTTAAAATTTTGGTTGACGGGTACAGATATAATAACACAATAAGGAGCACATGGCCTTTATATGTCTTATTGTTTTACTTATTCACGCTAAATTACCACACACACTCAGACATGTTCTCCTCCTTTTGCCCTTCTTTGTCCTTGGGATGGTTAAGTAATTAAATGTGCAAGTGCTGCTTATGAATTCGTACAACAAGCACGTTTATTCACTTGAGCTTATGTGATATCACCTGTACTGTGTTGTTGTGGTTTTTTAATGTTTGACACTTTTAACACATTAAATAGAAATTGCAAAAAACTGTTGATTTTGAGCAAGTTTCTAGAAATCATTATCCAAACCATGCTGTTGAGATTCACACAAAAGAAAAGTAAACCTTTGTATGCACTAACTGCTAAAAATACTGATAAATAACAACAATGCACATTTATGACAAGTTAGTACATAAGCAAACAATGTAAATATACATTTAAAAAAAGGTCTGCTGTGGTTTATTCATCATCTGAATGTTTGAAAAAGGAATGCATGACATTGCATGATTATTAGAAGAGCAGAGAATCTGTTAATGTTGGCTGAGATCACAGTAGTGTGTAGAAAGTATAAACACATTTCTTAAAGAAAACATTCAGTGGAGTTACCCTTTAAATAAAATATCCCTTAGGTATAAATGAATTGTTGGTTTTGTTAAGGGTGATATGATTACAAAAGCACGTCTCTGTTTACACAAATTCTTCACGATTATTTAAAATACGAGCCTAAGTTTCAGGCGTTAAAAATGTCCTGAACTTTTTGAGTCATGTCAAAACATTTTGTTTGGACGTTCTGACATGCATGTTTTTAAGAAGTCAAAAAGGAAAGTGTTCAACAGAAAGGTGAAAAAAACAACACCTTTGGAGTAGATCTGAGTGAGTGACTGGCACTTACTGTGTTCATGATGTACCAGGAAGGAGCAAGTGTTTCAAAGTTTTTTCTTGATTTCTGTACAAAAATATTTCCTCCAAATATTGAAACTCTGCTCCTGGAAGCACATATCTGTTTACAATGTCACTGCATGCTGTTACAACTCTGTCGTGAAGGTAAAATACGTCTTCAAATAATAATATACGGTCTTTTTGAAGCTATTCGCTTATCATTCTTTCAAGTTCTCTCTTTATTCATTGCTTTATAACATCAGCAAAGTCCACAGCTACGACAATGGCTTGTGAGGAGAAACTGCAGCACCTTCACTGCGGAGACAGCAGCTCCTTCCAAATCAGCAGTGACTGTCCCTAACGAAGCCACAAATCGCATAGTGGGACGCTGGTTGCTTGGCTGCAGTGGTCTGGTGGTTGGGGCCATTGTTTTGGGTGGTGTCACAAGGTAAAAGAAACTTAATAGTGGTTTGTCTGTGCATATTATTTTTTTTTCTGTATTGAGGTGATGCTGATATATAAATATTGTGCATTTGTTATAAAGGTTAACAGAGTCTGGGCTCTCCATGGTGGATTGGCATCTAGTGAAAGAGATGAAGCCACCTCAGACAGAAGAAGAGTGGCAGGCCGAGTTTTCCAAGTACCAGCAATTTCCAGAGTTTAAAATGTATGCATCTTTTTGTTTACTTCAAACGAAAAAAACATTTTATAGTTTGGAAATTAAAATGACATATTTTGAACTAAAGTTTGTAATTATGTTTTGAAATGAAAACGTGTTATTTCTTCTTTACTGATCACTCTACTGAACATACAGTGACAGCTTTGATATTTAGATGTGAATTAATAACTTTCTTTTACATAGTGCAGGTATTTGGTTGAACTTATTACCTTATTTCATACTTTTTTCCCCCAGACTGAACCATCAAATGACTCTGCCGGAGTTTAAGTTTATCTTCTACATGGAGTGGGGTCATCGCATGTGGGGCAGACTAGTTGGACTGGCGTACATCCTCCCCACCATTTACTTTTGGAGAAAAGGATATTTCAATCGTTCCATGAAGGGAAAAGTGCTTGGACTTTGTGGTTTTGTCTTCTTCCAAGTAAGTCCATGTATTTATTATTTCAAGAGCCAGCTGTATGTTTTGTTTATGTCTTTATTAAGTTATAAATTATTTTCAGTAGTTGGTAATTTGATGTCATTTAACTCTGCGTGTCTCCTCAGGGCCTTCTGGGATGGTACATGGTAAAAAGTGGGCTGGAAGAGAAGCCCGAGTCCCCTGACGTTCCTCGGGTTAGCCAGTATCGGCTAACTGCTCATCTTGGTTCTGCCTTGTTGCTCTACGTAGCCAGTCTCTGGACAGGGCTTACCATGCTGCTACCAGCACACAAGGTACAGAGGAAATCTTGTTCCTTACTTTTGAAATTTTAAGCATGTACATCGACAAACAAACACATTTTTATTAGATGTAAAAAAAAAAAAAAAAATTCCACATGATTTTCCTAAAACGTTACAGCTGGCAGAAACCAAACGTCTTATGCAGCTAAGGAGGTTTGCCAAAGGTACTGGTGGACTCGTCTTCCTAACCGCTCTTTCAGGTAATTTAAAACTTCTTAAATAAATGCAATATGATGAAGAAGCCCCTAAAATGTCTTCAGAGTTTGAACTGCTTTTAAGCACCTTTTTAAATATGCAAACAAATTTGTTTTTAAGTTAATAATTTTGAAAGTAAGATCTTGATTTTTGTAAGATCACAGTTCCACCGTTTTAACCTATCTCTAGCTCACTGCTAGTAGCAGCTTGGCATGTGAACGTCCTAAAGCCTGCAGGATTTGTCCAATGGGACACCCTAGACCAGGGCTAGTCAACTGAATTGCTCAGGGGGGCACAGTTACTGAAAACCAAGAGCTCAGGGGCCGGACATCCAGCAGTTATTGTCATTAAGTAAGTTTGTTTTATGGTTTAAAATCTAGTTTTAGTTAAAAATGAACGCATTGGTGGACCAAACTGAGCTCACCCGTGGGCCTGATTTGGCTCCTGGGCCACCAGTTGAATAGCCCTGTTCTAGAAGGTTTGCATTGTTTCCCTTCCTTTGACCCTACAAGTACCTGTTGGTGCTTGCAAGGCCAGCACTGTGAATAAGATTTGGTTCTTAGTGTTTATGTCTGGTTAAATAAAGGTAAAAATTTGTAAAATAGATGACTGTTGCAAGAAAGCTTTGTGCCTCTTCTGTAATTCATTATAGCAGTGCTAATAAAAACTAGAAACACAAATATTGTCAGTTTTGTGCGATGAGTTGAAGGATTTTTTTTTTTTATTATTGTAGAAGTTGAGACAATATGCCTTAAACAATGTAATGTTCAAATCTTAACAGAACCAGTCATTTACAAAGCAGACCTTGGTGCGTTTTCTTAGTTTAAATTACATGAATATTGTAACATCTAAATTGAGAACAGAAATCATAAACTGTGGTACTTGTGGAGCAAGTGAATTATAATACAGCAAACTTTTAAAGGGATGTTCTAGAGTAAACTGATAATTTTGACCTAGGCATAAAAATAATAGGTGTTAAGTAAAACTTGCTTAGTTTGCAAAAAAACTAAGAATTGGAATTGTAACATTAAAAAGTTAATATAACGCTTTGGTTTTAACACGTTTTTTGGTACAAATTTAGAAATCTGTATGTTTGAGTTTTATCTACTTTAATATTTATTGCGTTATCTTAAAGTTCATAATGTTATTCTGTGATGACACCGACAACTGTTTGTAACAATTAATATAATGTATTTTACCCAGGTGCCTTTGTTGCTGGTTTGGATGCTGGTTTGGTGTACAACTCCTTCCCTAAAATGGCAGACAGATGGATTCCTGATGATCTGCTTGCTTTCTCTCCCACAATTAAAAACTTCTTTGAAAATCCCACCACTGTGCAGTTTGACCACAGAATTTTGGTACGGCGTGATCGCAGAGCAGATGGCATTTTAGTATTTTAATTTAATTGAAATATCGTCAATATTTTTTTATTTTTAACCTTGCCCAGTAAATTGGTGCTCAAATAGTTTGACGTAAATATTTGTTGTTCTATATTTTTTTAGGGTATCACTTCTTTGGCAGCAATTACAGGCCTCTATTTGTTCTCACGGAGGATGATGCTACCTAAAAGGGCAAAGGTTGCCGTCAGCCTCCTTGCAGCAATGGCCTATACTCAGGTAAGCTTTCAGATAGAAACATGCAGTCACATGGGTACAATAAAGTTTAGTGTAACTAAAGTCCATCTTTTCTGTTGTTTAGGTTGTTCTTGGGATCTGCACACTGTTACTGTATGTCCCCACGCCACTGGCAGCAACTCACCAGTCTGGTTCGGTGGCTCTTCTGTCACTCGCCATTTGGGTTCTTGCAGAGCTGCGTAAAATGCCCAAGTAAAACGCCTCCTGCGTTACGAACACACACTTTTTTTTTTTTACCACACTGTAAGCCTGTCTGCACTGTCAAATAAGACAAAAATAAAGACATTTTCTTCATGGATGGATTTATACTTGTACTATAAATTATAGTATATTTGTATTTATTATTTAATTTTCAGTTCTAAACATAGATGACTTACTGAATTAATTTTGAAAACGTCATCAGAAAGTGTCAAGTTGAGTTTAGAAGTTTTTGCTTTTCCAGCTTGAAAATGTTTTCAGTCTGGTAAATTTTTGCATACCATTTTTTTCTATTCTTGTTTTTTTCTACATTGTTTACAAAATGTTCTCTAGTTGAAACGTGGTAGTTTCAGTTTAGAAAATCCTCTTTTGCCTTTGTGTCTGGACAAACACATTCTTTTAGGAAAAACAAACTTTTTTTTTTTATCATGTCCTGATGCATGCTCAATAATCCAGGTAGAAAAATCTAAAAAAGTTAAATCTGGTCCTCTGGACATTCAAAAAGCAAACAAAGTTGTTGAAAAAGTTGTTTTGCTTTTTGAATGTCCAGAGGACCAGATTGAACTTTTTAAAATTTTTTATCATGGTATTATTAAACATACTTAATGTTAATAATGTTAATAATTTAAAATCCATATCTTGTTAAAACTTTGATTGCAATTTAAGATGGATTTGGAAAGTTGTCTTACCCTTCCATAATTATGAATTAAACTCCAATCTTTGAACTTGAATGGAATTTGTGATGTTTTGTTCTTACTTTTGTAATTTACTTATGGTTATAGTTGCCTCTACTGAATGTTTTCGGGAGTGTTTGTATCTCAACTGAAGCCCAATTGTGACAAACCAAATACTTTTGACTTAACGTATTGCCTTACAGATGATAGTGTACAGTACCAGTAAACCATTTGTACACACCCAAATTATTTATTTTCAGTAATGAGGTGTGTCCAATTTGTTTTTACAGTTGCTGTGTCAGTACGACAGCTGTTCATAGACCTGTTGAGATGCAGAGTCAGGCTGAGCTTTAAAGAATAATACAATAATCTAATATATCTGAACGGTACAGTTGATTAGATGACCCGCTTGGTCTGACCACTTAAGACCAGATGCTCTTGGTTAAGAAAACAACAAAGAAACAACTCACTATTACAATGCCCGTTACAATTATTTGATGGAGAAGGGAGAACAATCTACCAAAAGTTTTCTTGGAGGATTGAATGATCAGAAAAACCCTTTCATGACTAATATAAAGACCTACTGAAAATTCATCTCTTGAATGACTATGGGTATGAGTAATAAACTATTTTAAGATAAAATGAATAAATTTGCGCTAATTCCTAACAGAGCAAGCTAATATGGGGATAGTTCAGATTGAGACACGACTGTAGAAATATAAAACCTTTTCCGAACCATTTTGAATTACGTACAATTTGGGTCTTAATGGTAAAAATAAGAAAAAAAAAAACTAGAAACATTCCTTTAAATGTGACAAAAAAATTAGCATTCTGCTTCCAATTTTTTTCCAGAGGAGACAATAATGCACAGTCTTTCAAATTTCAGCCCATTTTGCATAGTAGATGTGATTTTATTGTCTCTGTACAAAATATACACATTTTAAATATGTAATGCAACCAGAGGGTACCTAACTAGACAGTCAGTACAACATTTTAGTACGTTTTCATTGTTCCAGACACAGCACATGCGGGTTTAGACAGGTTTCACTTGTGGTAAAGAAATGGAACTAAAAAAAAAAAAAAGCACGAGACGTGATTTTTCTAGTTTTTCTAAGAAAATAAGAAATTGGTTTGAAAGACATTTTCACAAACAAAACGATAAAAACAATGAAAAATCTCAGTGCACCCCTACTCTGTGCTTCGAGGGGAATGAAAACGAGGTGAAGGATGCTATGGTAGTGAACTTTATTGCTATTCCTTGTTAGTCTGCTTTAAATTTAATAATGGTCTGAGTGCCTCTGGTTCAACATTTAAGAGTTTGGAGAAATTGTGGCAGTATGAGACGAAAGTGACTGCATATTTCTGTAAAATAAATAACATTCTGAGCTAAACATGCAGATTTACAACCTTGAATTGCATTTCTAACAGTGTACGCAAACTTCATACCGATAGTTTTCACCCCGCTGATAATCCTCTTTTTCCCTCACCTATAGGTGCGCTGTATGTCTTTATTTTTGTATGTTCCTCTTTTATTATCTTCTCTTTGGTGTTATAGAAAGAGGAATAATTGGAAGTGGGTAACGTGGGAAGCTATGAGAAAGAAAACCTTCCGGTGTTCCACATGACACATTTGATATGCTTCATGGAAATTTAGTTAGCCTAATTTAATGAATAGAGGGTTTTGAGATTCTATTTTTGAAGTGGTAGAACCTGCTACAACCGCGTGACATCTCAGGT
Organism: Nematolebias whitei; assembly: GCF_014905685.2. NCBI lineage: Eukaryota > Metazoa > Chordata > Actinopteri > Cyprinodontiformes > Rivulidae > Nematolebias > Nematolebias whitei. The sequence goes on along the minus strand of NC_056498.1, from coordinate 56,514,147 downwards.
TACAATAAGTTCACATATACAGTCTGAAATCTAAAACATTTCCCTTTGATGTGGGCTGATAGACCAGTACAACTGTGGTATTCCAGTTTCATGATGAATGGTAAAGAGCTTGTAAACTAAAGTGCAATTCCCACATTGCGCTGGCTATTATCACACCACAGGGAAGGCTATTACAACAGTCATCAGACAACTACTGTTAGGACTGTAATAGTTTGGAAGGTCAGAAACGTTTCTACCAGAACCCTATGAATGGAGGAATGACCCTCTAGGGTCTTACCTGTAACATAGAAAGCATGTTTTTTTGGTACACATGCACACACATACACAAAGGGTGAGGCACCTGTGAATGACTACAGCCGACAGACAAGCAGACTTTGGAGTATCTCTTTAAATACATAATTAGATATTAGTGACATCATCATGCGATACTGAAATCAGTTCCTCATGAAAAACAAAAGCTTTAGGCCTCATTCTGTGATACAGGATCGCTTGGATCTTCCATTTGTTGGTTGCTCCCCTCAGAAAGTGTCTTTATTCCCTCTTCTGTCCCCTAGATGGCTGTAGACTCATTTCTACCTTTACGGCTGGATCCATCGAGGTGTTCCGACGTGCACAGAGGCAGGGCGATCAAAAATTCAGATTTCAAACATAATACGCAAAAGGAGAAAAAGTGGTTTTAGAGGTTTATGGGCTTTTTCTTTCCTCTGATTTTGGCCTCTACAGGCTGTGAAAGTTCATTCAGTATCAGTAATATCAGTAAGAAATAACAGTTAAAGTAAAATTGGTGGTGGTGGTGGGGGTGCATTAGGCATGTCAGTTGCTGTGAGCCCACTGTTAGCCATCATTGTCTTTGTCAGGGATAAAACTTGGAGTCAGGATTCTCCATTGTTGCTTGAAGGAATGCCACTGAGGGTCCAGGAGAAGGGAGGGGGGGCCTCTCTGCATCACCAAGGTTCACAGCTCTACAGTGACACAAGCCCAAGCTTGTATATAACTCGACCGCACACACATTCGTACACTCAAACTTCCTCTTGTCTCTTCAGTCCTGTTCATCATTCACAAACACACTCCCCTCCCTGGCGCCAGTGTCCTCACTGGTCCAGATCCTTAGATAACGTTGTCAAACAGCTGCATAGATTGCATGATGTTCTCGTCCTGGACAGAGACAGTTGAAGAAGATGAGATTATTTCCGCTTAGTTTAACTTAAATGGTTCAAAATGAGGACAGTGAGACTGAAAGTTATGTTTTTATTATTTATAATAATTTGAAGATCGATTGCACTCAGAGACAGATGTTAGCTTAGCATAAAGAGAGGGAACAGCTAGACGGGGGGAATTTAAAGTTTAGAAATCTGAGCAATACAAATGTATGTACCAGTGCAAAAATGTGAGTATTTTGTGATTAGAGACATGTTTTTCCTCTGACATACAATTTGTATGCTATGCTAAGATAATAATCGATTGATTCTTTATGCATGTGGCAAAAATAATCCAATCTAGCAAATTCCACAACGTATTGAAAGAGTTTAAACTCGTCTATATTCTCCCCTACCTTTTTACACGAATCAATAAACTCATCTATGGTGACCACCCCATCTTTATTCTGGTCCATTTTCTGAAAGAAAAACAGCAGAAAGATTTATTTACTATTATATTTTTACCAATATTAAAAATGATGGAACAGGTTGGTAACAATGGGTGAGTTTGACCTGGAAAAAAGTTTCTACATGTTCTCTTGGCGCATCGTCCTGCATGGTGGGGTATGTGTATTTCCCCATCATGTCATAGATGGACCTCATTATGTCAAGCATCTCCTGTAAAGTACACGGCAAACAGGAAGTGGAGAAAAGTATTTGTTTATTACTTTGGCAAATGTATTCCATTGTATAACCATTAGACATCCTGGAGCCAGTTGTAAATATCCAAACAATGTCAAATTAAAGGCTTGTTAATCCTTGAAGGAATGCTTATCACCCACCTCCTTACAGCTTTAGACCAAGTTGAGAAATGACAAAGCTGTTTTGGTCAACCTTTATAATTTAAATGTATATAAATATATATAATATACATATATAGTACATATAAAAATGCAATGTATAAACATTTGCACCCAATTAAATGCAAAATTGCAAGATGTCATGCTCAGAGTATGTGTTGCTAATGAATCTCAGTTACTACCACATCAAACTCTCAGTATCCATGCAGTGGATCAATATAACCATTCTAGTGTTGACTAGGACTTGGACATCTTTTGTCTTCACTCTATCTGCTCCCTTTGGGGCCTATCCTGAGGAAACATGGTCTTTCATTTCACTGTTATGCTGATGACTGTCAGATTTATCTGCCCTTAAAACCCAACAGTTCTTGCTCCATTCACACTCTGTTAAAATGTCTTGATGACATCAAGTCATGGATGGCATCAAATTTCACAAGTTTTAATGATCTGAAGTCTTTCTGTTTATCCCTAGCTCTACTGCTGTCTCTGATCCTGTGAATCTGAACTCTCTTCAACCATATCTTAAGCAGTCTGCTACAAATCTCAGTTTGGTTTTAGACTCTGACTTTAGGTTTAATAAACAGATCAACTCTGTTCTATAAAAAAAAGCTTCTTCCAGTTAAGGCAAATAGCTAAACTTAAGTCTGTGTTGACCAGATCCGCCCTTGACAAAAATAGTCCATGCGTTCGGTACAACCAGGCTAGACTATTGTAATGCACTTTATGTTGAGGTCAGTCAGAGCTCCCTTTCATGTCTCCAGCTCGTCTAAAATGCTGCAGCTCGGCCATTAACAGGAACTCGTAGGTTTGAGCAACATTTCACCAGTTTTGTCCTCCCTTCACTGGCTCCCTGTACAGAATTGATTTTAAAATTCTCCTGTTGACCTTTAAGTGCATTAATGGCCTTCAATGACCCTCATACCTCTCTGACTTACTTCAACCATACGTTCCTTCTCGGGTGCTGAGATCATCTGACCAGCTGCTTTTGGTTGTACCAAAAACCAGGTTGAAGCTCAGAGGAGATCAGGCTTTTTCAGTCGTGGGCACTAAATTCTAGAACAATCTGTCCCCCCCATCATTAGACAGGCCACTTCACTCCCTGCTTTTAAATTTCTCCTAAAACCACCCCTATTTTCACTGATGTTTAACGCAGCGTGTTTTGATTTCATTGTTTCTCGTTTTTGTGTTTTTATTTTTAATGCTTTTAATTACTTATTAGTATTTTTCCTTAATTACTGCCTTGATCTTGTTGTTAAGCACTTTGGTAACAGCTGCTGTTTTAAATGTGCTTTATAAAGAAATTTTACTTTGACTAATGTTAATTAGCTTTGGTGGCCATCTTGAAAAGGATGGACTCCAAAAGTTAACATCTGTCCAGTGGTTCACAAGACATTTCACTATCAGACAATCTGGATTGACCCCAGCAGTCAATACTAAAGTTTCAGTATTTTGACAACAGTTGCTAATATTCAAAGTAAAATCAACATATGATTTAAAGATGTGTTTACAGATCAGGTAAAGGATAATGTGATGCAAAACCACCACTTTAGGGCTTGACATGCTGAGTGCAGATCTGTTGAGGATGCCAGTGTTTTACCTCTTTGGTGATGCAGCCATCTTTGTTTAGGTCATAGAGGTTAAACGCCCAGTTTAGTCGGTCATTAACTGTCCCTCTCAGGATGATGGACAAACCAAAAACAAAATCCTGAAATAAAAAGCAGCATAATTTTATTAATGCTTTTGTCCTGAGACAGGAAATGAAGTCAAATGTTTCTTCTGTGAGCAGGTATTTAGGTATATAATAAATCTTTCTGCGGATGAAGATGGAAGCGTCATGAAAGATGATATTTGCTTTTATCTCTTTTAAAGAAGTAAAATTAGAGCTCACCTCAAAACTAACAGAGCCATTCTTGTTTGTGTCGAAGGCTTCAAACAGGAAGTGTGCATACATACCCGAATCTGCAACAGTAAAGACTTTCAGTTACCCACCAGCCCCTGAAACACGAAGTCTTAGAACCGTTAGGATTAGCTGTGATCTAAATATAGACTAGATTTAAAAATAATTTCAAATACAACTGGAGGCAAGTGGTTAACATTTTATCAAACTAAATATCATACAATGAAAAATTGCTTCTCTGCAGAGCACATTCCAAGATTTATCAGAGTGGAAAAGAATGAGTTAATTACAGTGTGTTCATTTTATTATGATGATAAAATGCCATACTTCTACAGTCAGGATAGTATTTGACCCTTTTGTTCACATTTATTCATTAAAGATACAAATAAAATATAATATGAATATAGATTTTGTTAAACGTACCTCCCTGAGGGAAGAACTGGGAGTAGATTTGCTTAAAGTTCTCCTCGTTCACCACTCCACTTGGACACTCCTGGAGCAAAAACAGGGAACTGAGACAGCTTTCCGATTCCCATTTAGCAGAGAGCAGGGAAAGGATGGTGCAGACTTACATTTTTGAAGCCCCTGTAGAGAACTTGCAGCTCCTTCTTGGTGAACTTCGTCTGCTCCTGCAGCTTGTCCATGCTTTCAGGGCGATGGCACACCGTGGATAACTCAAAGTCATCTTCTATACTGTCTGTGATGGACAGGAATGTGTTAGTCACTGTTGCTTTGCCACCCCTGATGGAGATGCTAAAGTTATTTAACCAAAGATTTTGGATAATAAAATCCAGCATGTCTGGAACACAATGTTAAATTCATGAAATTTTCAGAGCTTTCTATATTTCTGTAGGAATATGACCCAAAACACTGATTTTTTCAAAGGTACGAAAATAACCATATACTTTACTTATTGAGGAAATCATCCACCCTTGAGGGGGCGGTAAAATGAATTTCTAGGATTAGCAGCTGAAGTTGAAATTGTTGACATTGAGAGTGCAGTCAGGGATCCAGGGAATGCCTGCCCTTTAAGAATGTATTTTGAAGCCCATTGGGTTTTCTAATTCAATGGTTCCCAACCCAGGTCCTTGAGGAACACCATCCTGCATGTTTTAGTTGTTTCCCTTCTCAAACACACCTGATTCAGTGATTTAATTACTTCCTTGTGTTCTGTAGAAGCCTGTAAATCACGCATTTATTAAAATCAGGTGTGTCAGAGCAGAGAAACAACTAAAACATGCAGAATGGTGTTCCTCGAGGACCAGGGTTGGGAACCCCTGCTCTAAATAGTTTCAGAATAATTCAGAAGTAAAGTTGTTGACAATTATTGGCTTGAAGATACTGGAGTTTGGACTTTAACCAACTGTGTTTAAATAGATAATGCTCAAGTCACAATTTATTGATTGTGAAGAACACTTTGAAATCAGAGGATGTTTAAGTTTCTGAGGTTACCACAGGTCTCAAAGATTTTTTTTTTTTAACCTTCAGTCACAATGACAATGTCAATGAGTCCACTACCAGCAGAACCCACAACAATGAGGTGCAAATTGTAGCTGTATATGTAAACTAAGTAACAAATTCTAATATTTGTCAAAATTATGTTCTCTTTAGGACTTGTCTTAATGTGGTAAAATTTGGGTCAAATCAATGCAAAAATACAAAACATTTTGCAGAGTTGATACATTTTCAAGAAGTCCTTAACACAGAATAAAACAATATGTATCATATCACGTTTTTTGTTAGTTTCTGTTAGTTTTCTGTTGTACAGCTTCCACTAAAGCCACAAAACGAACTACTTCTTATCTCTGACCTCCAAAGATCTAAATAATCCTAAAAGATTCTGGAAAACCATCAACTCTCTCTCTGGCAGTTCTCATTCATCTGATCTGCCATCACAAATTCTTGTTAACTGTGTTCCTGTGTCAAATAAGCACGAGATCCTGAACTGTTTCAACAAACATTTTGTTGCTTGAGTTCCTTGTTTGCCACAGCTACTAATGTAAAACCAGCTACTTCTCCCTTAACCCAAAAATCTACAAATCACATCTCTCCTAAAAGTCAGTCCTCAGTAAACCACACCTTTTCATTTTCATTGTTTTCAGTTAGCGAAGTTAATAAATTGTAAAAGGTCTAGATTGTAAAAAATCTGCAGGCCCTGATGAACTCCCACCTTATTTCTTAAGGTTGGCTGCACACCTCATTGCAGAACCAGTGTCTCACGTCTTTAACCTGTCCGTCCATAAGCCAAAGCATTGTTCCAGACGCTTGGAAAACAGCCTTTGTTCTACCTTTACTGCTTCGTTGAAAGTTTTTAATGATGTTGTTGAAGCACTGGATGCTAAGGATTATTGTGCTGCACTTTATTTAGACCTGTCTAAAGCTCTTAACACTGTGGATCATGGCATCTTGTGTCATAAGCTCTCAGAAAATGGTTTCTCAGATTACACCATTAGTTGGTTCACTAACTATCTCTCAGATCGGAGACAATGTGTTCAACATAATGGCACATCTTCCAGTTATCCAACCGTTAACAATGGTGTACCACAAGGCTCAGTCTTAGGACCCAACCTTTTCACAAGCTATATAGGTAATGTAGGTCCGATCATCCCTGATTCAGCCTTACATTTCTACGCTGACGATTCAGTTGTTTACTGTCGAGTTAAAACAGTTGCTAAGGTTTTCCAGCTTTTGCAATCTGCTTTTGACATCATCCATTCAGATTTGTTCCATCTCAAACTGGTACTAAACGCCGACAAAACCAAAGGGATGTTGTTTTCAAACAGGAAGTTGATCCCAGCAGGCCTTACTTCTATTTTATTTTTAAATGGTGTTCCTATTGAGTTTGTCAATTCCTACAAATATTTGGGTATTTTGGTCGATTTACATCTTTCTTTTAAGCCCCACATCAAAAACTTGGTAAAGAAACTGAAAGTACAACTGGGTTTCTTTTTCAGAAATACAGTGTAGATTCTGTTTAACTCTGAATGCTAGGAAACACTTTGTAATTGCAACTTTCCTTCCCTCCATTGATTATGGTGACATTATTTACATGAACGCAACTATTGTTAGTAGGAGTGTTCATGTAAATAATCCACCTATGCTGGATAGAGAGCATCCAGCACCTTACAGATGCTGGATGCTGTCTATCATGGTGCGCTAATTAAGATTCATAACTGGCTATAATTACTGTACCCACCACTGCACCCTGTCTTCACTGGTTAACTGGTCATCATTAACTTCACATAGATGCTCTCACTGGTACAGTTTCATCTTTAAATCACTTCTTGGTCTGTTGCCTTCGAACATCTCCTCTTACATTTTACTATGTTAGTGCAGCTACAGCGTGCGCTCCCAGGACATAATTACATGCAGTGTTCCTGCAGTGCGGACTGAACTAGGCAAAAGGTCCGCTACTCCGCTCCTGTTTCCTGGAACACCTTGCAAAAAGATCTGAATATCGACCTTGACCTCTAAGTGGCTTCAAACATCTGTTAAGTTCATGGCAAAAACCAACGCAGACATTTTCCTTTTTTTAGTATTTTACATCACTTTACAATCTAGCTGTTTTTATTTCGTTTTTTATGTCATCTTCCATTTATTTTTTCAATTTATATACTTTCTTTTATGATTGTCTACTGTTGTCAGTGTTATCTACTGCTGTCATCATTGTTTGTTAGAAACAGGTCTCTCTTGTAAATGAGTCCTCGAGGCTCAATGAGACTAACCTGTATAAATAAAGGTTGAATCAATGAAAAGTTATTTAGAGTATATTTTTATTCCCACTGTGCTGTTTTTAGATATTTGTGTTTAAATTCTGTTTTCTTGTGTTTTATGCATCACCTGTTCAGTCTTCTCAGTGTTTTTTCCTTCATGTATTAATCTCCTGCTCCTCCTTCTCTCACCTGATCCCCGTTGTCTCTCCTCAGGTGCTTGTCATTATCTGTCATTAAATTCTGTATCGAGTTCTGTGGTGAGTTGTACCCCGTGTGCAGACAGATATGGGGGACTCGAGGGTAAAATACAGAAAGACGTATTTATTTACAAAAAAACACAAAAACAAAAGCTCACGTGACAGCAAAACTTACATAAACTCGGAACAGAACAAGATGGGCCGTGCGAAGCATAATGCACGAGCGGGGAAGAAACACTCGTATTGAACTTAAAGAAAAACTAATGAAAAACACCTGAGGAGAGACAATGAGGAGCAGGTAAGAGAAGGAGGAGCAGGAGCTTAATTACATGAAGGAAAAAACACAGAGGACTGATCAGATGATGAGTAAAACACAAAAACTACGGTGGCCCTGAGGTTTAAACCAACACCTCAGGGCCACTGTAAAAAACAGAACTTAACCACAAAGATCTCAAAACATAACACAGAGGGAATAAAAATAAACTCTAAATGACTAGCAGAAAACGCAGACTACGACAAAATGCCTGACTTTTAAGAAGGTTGACAATTTCAAGTATTGATTAAAAAAAATTATCAAACAATCTCCATGGATGGGTAAAATCTTTAACTCAGTCACACAAAAGAAACCGTAGAACATGAGAGATTACTGTAGATTTATCATCTTGGAAACATTTTGAAAGTTAAAACAACAGTGACTGGCAGATGACAGTCGTCCCATTTTGTGAATCAAACCTGCAGCTCCTGTCATTACTCTTTACCTCTCATTTGCTCTAAGTACACCGACACAAACGCTCACGATCCACTGTGCAGCACCACACTCTACAAACCACAAAAAGAGAGTTTGTCCAGTCCAGGTTTATAGATTTTTTTTTCCCAAGTCAGCACTAAATAACACAATCTGCACAAATGTCCGTGCATCTTCTTAACCCACTGAAAAATGCCAGGTAGAAGAAAGCAAAGGTGTATGGAGAGTGAAGAGCACTTGCTTTGACTGATTGAGGGGGCAGTCGTGGGCTTGCAGCACAGCAGCAGTTTGAGGAATCGCTGCTTTATGGTTTTTTTGCTTTGGCTGGTGGAGGGATTACCTGCAATCACCAACCACAGCATAAGAGTTAGAAGCACACACACACAGACACACACAGGCAAGCTCATTTCTTCACACACCTAAATAAAAAATAAATAAATAAATAAACAACATGCAACAAAAAGATACAAAAATGGTATAGGTGCTCTTTAAGCAATTTGGTTTGGCTCGGCAAAAGGAAACCATGAAGTTTTAGATATTTACAAAAATTACGAGTTGGATTTGATTATGTGGAAAAATTGACTCGTTTTTTCCACACTTTGTCACAACCAAACACTTCAAAGTATTTTGCTGTGATAAACCAGCATAAAGCATAATTGTAAAGGGGATACAATGTTTACAAAAATACAAATAAAAATCTGGTGTGTAGTAATGTGCTTTTATATTCAGCCATTTTTACTCTGATAGACCCTATAAGAGCTATAAGAAGTTATGTTTCCAGTCACTATCATGCAGTGGATTGGATACAGCAAAAATGTGGAAAAAGAACGTCAGATCAGAACAATATTGAACTTTATGGTTAAAATGCAAAACACTGTGTGGAGTGGAAAACTACTGAACACCATTCTGAATGCACTGCACAACGAAACACGGTGGCAGCACCATCGATGGGATGCTTTTCTTCAGCAGGAACATGGAACTGGTTAGAGTTGATGAGAACAGCTAAATAAAGGGCCATCTTGGAAGAAAACACATTGGAGATGGCAGAAGACTAAAGACTGTAGGGGAGGTTCACCTTCCATCAGGACAATAACCCTAAATATACAGCCAGAGCAACAATGCAAGGGTTTAAATAAAATATTATTCACATGGAACAACGGCTCAGTGAAAGTCCAGACCTACACCAAGTCTGTGACAAGTCTTGAAAATGGCTGCTCACAGACACACTCTGGCCAATCTGACTAAACTTGAGCTATTTTCCAAAGATCAAGCAAAACATTCAGCGTCTAGAAGTGTAAAGCTGGTAGAAACATACGTTCATATTGATAAAAGACCACCTGTCAGAAGAACAGCCTTCAGCAGAGCTCGTTACATCCAAGGAACCAGTATTGCTCAAAGCAATAAAACTTTGGAACATTTGCTAGAATGATGAGAAAACATCTATCAATAGTTTGTACATGAATCCAGGTACAAAGCGCCTGGTAGTTCCCATAGCAACCATTCCTTCATCCGTTAAGATCAAGTGGTTTAAGACAAAAGGCTATTTTAGGGTGAAAACCAAAAGAATGGTAGCATCTCTGACAGCTCAGCTTCTATGATGTGTCATCCCATTGTCTCCCTGCACCACAAACCCTCAGGGACCGAGCCCTGCTTGATCTGTGGCCTGTGCATTATTTGCAAACAGAGCAGGTGGAAAACAATGTTCTGAGTAAAAGAGAGTCACCCATCCATCTGTCCGACCCAGGCGCAACCCTTGTCTCCTGCAGGGCTTTTGTTTAGGTAACTAATTTATCTTTTCTTTTCCTACAGAGACAAAAGAATGAAGCACATCCCTGAAATCAATATCAGATACCTTAAAATTTAACCCAAGTGTCTGTAACATGTTGGCGATTATGCAACTAAAATAAATTGTTGTCTATATATGCCACTTTGTAACCTAAATCTGCATTACTAGACAGACTTGTTTTATCAGCCTCATAACTTATTTATGCTGTTTTATTATGCATAATGACAATACATCACATTTTATTTAAGTTTATTCATTTAAACTTGCTTGAAATATCGACACAATAGCAATCCTGTTAAGAAGTTACTGAGTCAATAAAGCTCATAAAGATTAGAACAGAACAAAAACAATGAGAAATCACATTCAAATGTAGTAAAGCTTTTAATTATTCAGTTGCTGTTCTACTGAGTGTTTTGCAAACAGTAAAAAGAGACAAATGGAAGAAAAACAAAATTATTATTTTTGTAATTTTAACAGTTTTGAGGTGCACTGAGCTGGAAATCCTTTTAAAGTTGAATCAAATGAAAACTGTCAGCGATCAGGACCAAAGATACAATTTCCTTTGTCACTGTCTCAGAGCCCACTCTCCATCTCCTCGGTTCTGTCACTGTATTTTTCTCTCCCTATCTGTCCGTCCTATGAACAGATTGTCAATTATTTTGGTACATTCTGAGAAAAAGCTGAGCTACTGATATTCCTGGAAGTATTATGATACATTTCCTCTGTAGTCTTTGTAGTTATTATCAATTTATTTATTTGATTGGTTGTGATAATGTGAGCAGAAAAGCCCAAATGATTTTTTTTTTCTGTGTGATCTTTTGCTGTTGTGAAGCATTATAACGCTCTTTGTCATTCAGCATGCACTGTAGTGGTGATTCTGCAGAGTTCCTGCTGAGGATTTTTTTTATGGTCCATCACGACTCATGAAATGCAAATAAGAGGCTTTTTTTTTTTTTTTAGCTTGAATGTACTTTTTTAAGCAATAAGTAAAATTTGCAAAAACTTAGCATTTTAAAAAGTGTCTAAAATCCAAAGATATTGAATTTCTCAAGTTGGCTATGTGTTGTTTTTTGCGTTTGTCTAAAACTATTCTACCTTAGTTTACAGCTCGCCGTCAAAGGTGGAGTGATATTTGCTTGTGTCTGTGTATTCGTTTTAATGTGTTAGCAAAACATCTCTTGAATCGCTGAATGGAAACTGTCAGAAGGTAATGACCCAATTCAAGATGGTTGCTACAGAAAACTGACCTTAGAAAACACACAAACAGCTATAACTCAGCTAAGTTTAAAAACACTGAGCTCAAAGTCGGGTGTGGTGTTTGTCACAGTCGAAGGAAGGTTCTGATCCAGAATACAGACTAAATGAACCAAAAAAAAATAACCAACAACTTTATTTAAAAATAAAACAAAAAGCTGATGGGTAGCAAAGCTTAGACAACTTGAAAAAGGGATCACAAGGGCATGAGGAACACAGGAAGACAACCCAGACTGTAGCATAATGCTAACAATACAATGCCAAGATGGAGGTGGAAAGAGACAGAATGTAAAGGGTTAAGGATGAATGGGAGATTGGCTGCAGCTGAGACTAACAGAACGTGGAACAGGTAAAGTGGGCGTTTAGAGCCACACAACTAAATGAGGGCCTGGGAAAGACAGCACAAAGGAACACACAAAAACTAATGCAACAGAGATAAACCGATCATAAAAACATGATTAATGGAATTACTCTTAATATAAACTAAAGAAACTACCAATAAGTAACCAAAAAGCATTGATCATAACAGGCACAGCTGGAGCTCCACATTGTGCAACATCTTTGCATAAAACCTTTGCAATAAATGCTGGAGTTAATCCTCTTTGTTAGCAAAATATCTCATTAACCAATGGACTGGTTGCATTGAAACTCTCAGAAAGTAATTATTGGTCGTGCATCTACAACAGCTAAACTTTTGGACTTAAAACAATTCAAGATGGCCGCCACAGCTAATTGAAACGAGTGTACGCCAAAAAAAAAAAATTGGCCATACCAGAATACTACAAATAATGAGCTAAAAAGCGAGTAGTAGCAACTGAATCATCATGTGCACTCACGGATCAGGCAAGATCACAAGGAATACTGCATGAGCATATTGTTCTTTTCAGAATGATCTTAGTCCAGATCCTTGGCATGAAAGCTGGTGGGTGACATGCATTCCTTTAAGGAATGCTATGGAATTATCTAATTAGCTTAGTTTTTAGCCGCAAAACTAGAAAACAATTAAAAAAAAAATGCTCAAAGTAAGTATAGCACAGACTATTTGACTGGCAAGTGTTTACAGTATTTTAATGTAGACTCACAATCTGCTAAGCATGCCCCCATGGTGCACATTTCACTGCCAACTTGCTCCAAATGGACATTTACTCAGGATCTGGATCACTTTTGCACAAACATTGAAGATGCCACTGAATCGTCACTGAGCATCACTGAATTTTTAGGTAGCATCATTGAGAGAAGTATCACCATGGTAACACTCCCTCCACCCCACTTCCCCTCACAGAAACCGGAGGAAAAACTTGTTGCAAAAATGGAAGTTCTCGTCTTGAGGTTTCCATCAACATTAAAAATAAAAACATGCCCGAAGCTTTCCCGGTGCATGTAAAGTAGGATACGTGTGCCAGGCTGGAGAGAAGAACGAGTTGCAGTGTTCCAGTGGAGCAAAGCTGCTTTTTAAATACACCGCCCTGCCTGACGAAAGCTTTTTGACTGGTTTTGGAAAAGCTCTTTACGTTGAATAAACTGATTCAAAAGAACTGAAGTGTTTTAAATTAATTAACTTGATTATTTCCAGATTTATTCATTTTTTTGTGTGTGTGTGTGAAGATTTGCACTTTTAGGGAATGATGATGACTTTTTAGATTTTCAAATTAAAATTCTGAACTTTAGACTGACATTCCATACGAAACCAAACACTCAAGCAAATGTGGGGAGGTGGAATGACAGATTGCTTAGTGATGAAAATGGACTAAAACAGACCCCCCCCCCACACACACACACACACACTTCTCTATGCCCACTTTCTGTCAGGATGTGATATAAATTTCCTGACAAACTCAGCGCCTCTTTCCTTTGCTGTCTGAACACTTCTCTTACCTGCCACAGAGATGTCGATGAGCCCCAGGAAGTGCATCAGTTTGAGGGAGCTGCAGACCACCAGGAGGATGCCCACGGTCTGCAGCCCCTCCACCTCCCACTTGTCTTGGAAGAACAGATGCATCCTTTCCTCTCTCCTTTCCCTCTGCTTGTGTGCACACACTTGCCTCGGGCGACACTGTTCGCACCCCCTCCACGTCAAGTTTTAAAGTAGAAAGTCACCGTCTCCTCAGTCCCCCTCTATGTGCCAGTGCTCGGCCATCCCAGCTACGTGCAGATCCCCGCCTTTTAACGCCGAAGGTGGATTGTTATTCCTCTTGTTTCTTCTTCCAGAGTGGCAAGAAATATCGACTGGCTTGTTTGCTCCTCCACCCCTGGCTCAACCGAACCTGTCAAAGCTTGTTTAAGTTCCAGCTGAAGTTCGGACAGTCCGCCTTGCGGGTCCTGGCAGGTTGGTAGCAGCTCTTTTGACTCTCTCTGGTTCTTTGGGCTTCTTACTCTCAAACTCTCTCCACTCTCTGCCTCGCCTCCATCACTCTGCTACTCGCTGTATCCCTCCCAAGCTTAATTGGGTCAGTGACGGGACTGACTAAAGGGAGGATAGAGGGAAGGGATGAGAAATTTAAGAGGTGGGAAAGATGATGGAGTACTACTTGCGGTTTAGGAGGCGAAACAAGTTTGAGGCAGGAGACATGGGGGACACACAAATGAAAGTCGAGAGCAAAGAAAATGGGAGATGGGACAGGAAGAAACGCTGGAAAAGATGAATTTGTGAAATCTTGGACATAACAGCAAGCAAGAGAAGAACACAAGTCATATAAAAAAATCCAAAACAGGATGGAGAAGGAAGAGGAGAAGAAAACGACAGGCGAAGAGAAGCGCAAAGGAAAACTGACGACAGACGGCTGAAAGATTTGACCCAGTAGATTCAGTGGACAAACGCACAGATGTGACAACCTATAATGAGTGTGGCGTGCACACATGTGCACACAAAGACACAGTCTGGAGAGGAAATCTGGGTACAACGTGTGTTGCATATAAAAATCCTGGGCTGGGCTGAACATTGACGCCGGGGAAGAATATCATGTTGTAACATCTGGAACATGGAGGCGATCAAATGCTTGGAAGAATTGGAAATAAAAATCAAAAACCGAATTAGAAATGATGAAACAGCAATCTTCTTCAAGTTGGAACATTCGTTTGTGTTTTAAGTGCTTTAATCCTTCAATTTTTCAGCAACTTAGACACTGCAACATAATTTAATCTTATGAGCCTCTGAAAACTGAAATGAAATGAAATTATTTGAAGGAATGCGTTTACTACAGGGACTTGCGTGCAAAAGTTTTAAACAAATGCCTTGTGTGATCTGTTAGCATTTCAAGAGTGTGATAAGGACGACCCTCAGCTACAACCACGTCACATTTTATCTTGATATCTTTAAAGTTGACTGAATTATAGCTATTTTTGTCTTAAGGTTCATGTTGAGGCCATCGTGTATAGGGCTGACTGCAAAAGGCAATCTGTTGTAGACGTACGTCTGCAGAAATGTCATTAAATTTTGTTCAGTGATTTGTGACATATTTTACAGACAGAGAGAGTTGGCCCCAACAGTTAATACCAAAACTTTAAACAAATATGATTTTACGATATGTGAAGGCTCAGAGTATAAATTAGGGGTGTTTTTCAGCTTTATTACATTATTCATTCAACCTTTATTTATACAGGTTAATCTAAAAGAAATAACTAAAATATAATATCTATAAAATTAAAAAATCGAGACAACTAAAAGATAAACAACTTTTTGTATAGATGCTGAAAACAATTCCAACAACCTGCAATCAAACGTAAAGACAGAACAAGCAACACCATCGCAGCGAAATGCTGTTCAGAGACACATGCTCAGGTTTACGTCATCATCCACTGTCATGTGCTGCATTTTGAACAGGATTACTTAAAGATATAATTTAGGTACAACGACACAATGAGGCAGGAAAGTCTTCAACAGCCTGATTTCAGAAAGTCAAATAAAGAATGAAAGTGTCTGAGATCAAGACTGACCACTTCAGTCTGTCACCGTTAAAGCATCATGAAACCATGTGGCACAAATGTTGGATAGAAAAAATAACTTTCCTTCCTTCCTTTCCTTTCCTTCCTCCTTCCCTTCCTCCTTCCATTCCCTCCCTTCATTCCTTTCCTCCCTCCCTCCTCCCTTCCTTTCTTCCTCCCTTCCTTCGTTCGTTCGTTCCTTCCTTCCTTCCTTTGTTCTTTCCTTCATTCCTTCCTTCCTCCCTTTGTTCGTTCGGTCGTTCCTCCCTCCCTCCCTTTGTTTCTCCCTCTCTCCTTCCCTCGCTCCCTCCCTT
>NC_056498.1:56490361-56498314 GCF_014905685.2 Nematolebias whitei | reverse complement strand
CCTCTCTCCTTCCCTCGCTCCCTCCCTTTGTTTCTCCCTCTCTCCTTTCCTCCTTCCCTTTGTTTCTCCCTCTCTCCTTCCCTCGCTCCCTCCCTTTGTTTCGCCCTCTCTCCTTCCCTCTCTCCCTTTCTTCCCTCCCTTCTTCCTTCCCTCCGTTCCTCCTTTCTCCCTCCCTCCCTCCCTCTTTGCTTTTTCCTTTCCGGTTCTTCAGTCTTTGTTCTGATACAACAGTTCTATGATCCCAGGCAATGATCCTTGGTCTTCCTGCTGCAGTTACAGTAAAGAAACTGGTCCAAATGAAATGATTGAACCTTTTTTGTTACTTCTAATAACAAACAGTTCAGCTTCAACATTAGTGTGATTGCAGCCCATTACACCCTGATTTTGAATCTTGGGTTACTAAATAAAACATTGTGGGCTAAATTTGGCAGAGGTGAGGTATTTTTAGACGTCTAGCTTACATGCAACTTTTCCTTCAAAGAGAAATCAGTCATGCAGAAGTACAGAGATAACAGTATTGTCGTAATCTGCTCTGAAATGTTCAAATTTGACAACTTCATGGGTATTAAAGTTGGGTAAATAGCAGATCTACCAAGCTCTTCATATGACAGCTGTCACTTCTGAGCAATCTGCTGCCAGCTGAGTGAAAGTTTTGCTCTATTTACTTGGAAATGGAGAGTCTGTGTGATATATTTAGCTGGCTGGTGGTACGGACAGAAACAGCTTCCAGACAAAGTTCCTTTTTGGGGGGTGGGTAGTATTTCTCATCAACCTCTCCCCTAATCCTCAATTCTCACCCAT
This sequence comes from Nematolebias whitei, assembly GCF_014905685.2. NCBI lineage: Eukaryota > Metazoa > Chordata > Actinopteri > Cyprinodontiformes > Rivulidae > Nematolebias > Nematolebias whitei. The sequence goes on along the minus strand of NC_056498.1, from coordinate 56,497,513 downwards.
GAACAACCTCATCAATTTTGTAAGAGTGAAGCTTCTTCAGAATGAGCTTATTTTAAACAGAAATGTTTAGATGGTGCAAAGAAATCCCAAGAGACGCCCCATTCCAAAGATAATGTTGGACATTCACTTGCATGAATTTTAATCAATGGTAGATGTTGATTCATGTGCACATACACAAATGCATGTTGCAATAAAACGTTAGGTTAATCATTCCTAGTTGATTAGTCTCCGAGCGGCATAGTTTGCCTGAAGCCAGACACATTTTGTAATTGAAATGCTTCTATATTTAGACTTCTACCTGGGCAATTATTTCTCTCAAAACTGATTAAAAACTCTAGGAAAAAGAATGACTATGCATGTGTGTGTGCGCGTGCATGCACGCATGCTACAGAGGACACACGGAGGGGGTCATTGACAAATGGTGCTTAAAATTCACTTGTGTGTTTTCAATTAAAAGCATGAAATAGAAGCTATTTGCATGGACCATTAGTGTTTGAAGATATTTTAAGACTGATGTGGGAAAATAAATAAATAAATAAATAAATAATACCGATTACAGAAATTGTAGCACCATGAAAAGATGACATGATTAAAGAGCTTTTCACTTTTGAGGAATTAGGAATCAATAAGATAATTCTGCATACATGAACAGAGTCTAAACTGAAAAAACTGTGATGTCCATATTTTTAATTAAATGTTTTATTCATCAGTCATGAGAGGTAAAATTGTAATTTCACCAAAATTAAACCAGACATGTTGGAAACTACTATATAGTCAGAACCAAGTTAACTCATCAAATATTAAAAAAAAACAAAAAAAAACTCATCAAATATAATATATTTGCTTTTTAAGGCATTAAAATCAAATTTTGTGGGCATTTGTTAAAAATGTTTTTAATATTTTTTGATCTCGAAGTTTGTCAAGCAAGAATATTCAAGGATTTTTTTTTTATTGTCATACCAGCTCACATTTTCATATTTATGGTACGAAATTCAGACTCAGGACCCAGATCAAGAAGCCTAACAAACAAATAAATAAATACAAAAGAGTACATTCATGGGTGGCGCAACTGGTAGAGCTGCTGCCTCTCAGCGAGCAGGTCCTTGGTTCAAACCCCGGTCCAGGGGCCTTCTGGGTGGAGTTTGCATGTTCTCTCCGTGCATGCGTGGGTTTTCTCCGGGTGCTACGGTTTCCTCCCACAGTCCAAAAACATGCATGTTAGGCTGATTGGTAACTCTAAATTGTCCCTAGGTGTGAGTGAGAGAGTGAATGGTTGTTTGTCTCGTTTGTCTCTATGTGGCCCTGTGATGGACTTGCGACCTGTCCAGGGTGTACCCCGCCCCTCGCACAGTGATTGCTGGACATGGGCACCAGCGACCCCCGTGACCCAAAATGGAATAAGCGGCTAAAGATAATAAGTAAGATGAAGCTGAATTAGGTGCAGCTCGAGTTCATCAGTCTGACAGCTGCAGGGAAGAAACTCTTTCTGAGTCTGGTGATCTTGCTCTGAATGCTCCTCAGCCGCCTGCTTGAGGGAAGGGGCTAGAACAGACTGTGTGCAGGATTAGTGGAGTCCTTCATGATGCGGAGCGCTATCTTTCTGCATCGTGATGTGTAGAGATCCGAGGTGGTGGGAAGGCTGGTCCCCACAGTTTTCTGCGCAGCCTTAACCACCCTCTGCAGAGCCATCCTCTCAGCAGCAGTGCAGCTGCCGTGCCACACGGGGATGCAGGTGCACAGAATGTTCTCCACCACACAGCGATAGAAGCTCCTCAGGACAGAGCTCCCAAGTCCAGCTCTCTGCAGCTTCCTGAGGAAGTAGAGACGCTGGTGGGCCTTCTTGACCAGACAGGAAGTGTTGGATCTCCCGGTGAGGTCACTGGATATATGCACCCCCAGGTACCTGTAGCAGGAGACCACCCACCCCCACAGCTGCTCTTCCGATGTGTAGGGGATGAAGTAATGAATGAAAGTAATAATGAATGTTCACTGAACCTTTGGATATTAAAATGGACATTTTTAAATATACTTTTTGATATACTACACCAGTGTAACAATGATTAATTAACTAAGATGAAGCAGTATCCTGATGCATGCTCAATAATCCAGGTAGAAAAATCAAAAAAAGTTAAATCGGGTCCTCTGGAAATAAAAAAAAAAAAAAAAGCAAAACAACAAAAAAAATGAAGATGAAGCAGATATGTGTAGGGCAGTGGTTAGAGCTGTCGTGTTGCAGAGGTCGCTGAGAAGGTCACCTAATCACCTTGCAGGCTGGGGCCTTTCTGGGTACAGTTTTTGTACATTTGTATGCTCTTCCAATGGTTGCCTCCTTTGTCCACATGTGGCTGTGTGATGGACTTCCAACCAGTTCAGGGTGCATACTTTTCACACAGTGGCTGCTGGAGATAGATACCAGCTCCTTGTGATGCAGAAAGAAAAGGCAGTAAAAAAAAAAAAAAACAATGGATGAAAAGACTTTATGACTTGAAGACACAAGGCAGATAATCTGATTAACTTTTCCACCTGCAGGGGGCAGTACAATGTAAGGATTTGCCTGGATTTGCATGTGCCACTTTTTTCCAAAGTGCAGTGAACTCCACCTGGGCTGTCTGCTTCTCTTCATTTACATTCAGCAGCAGAGGCCAGACTAACTGTGGGAGGGTGATGAAACATCCTCATTTCTAACACTTCCCCATGCACAATTACAAAACAGAAAGCTATAATGACACCCTCCTGCTCTGACATTGTGATCAAGTGTTGCAGTCTAGCTTCTCTTGGACTTTTTAACTGCTTTCATGCTTTTTCCATTTAATCATGATTTATTTTTTTCTGAGTGATATAAAGTACTCAATCTAAATTGGATTTGCATCGCATGCAACAGTCCTCTAAACATATTTCCATCAAAGCATAAACACTCCTCGCTGCTGTTTCCTGGCAGGAGCCAAATAAAAAAAACATCCTGAACAGATCGATACAACAGAAAGAGAGAAATGAAAAAAAAAGAAGAAGTTTTGAGCAGCTAACATCACAACAACTATATTAGACAGCAAGTTTATATGCTCACAGCCAAACAACAGATTTCTGTGTTGGAACAAATGATTGGTAATTTATTGAGTAAAACTCATCCAGCCTGCAGGAGCCTTCAGGAACATTGTCTCTGGGATGCATAACCCTAAGAATAAGAACCAAACTTGTAGCAGAATGATGGAAACCTGTAGCTTTCTTCTGGAAATGCAACAGTGTTAATTTCCACTGTCTATTCAACAACAACCAACTTTCATTCAACATGTTAAAGGCAAATTTAGGTCAAACTAAAAATACTGTTGGGGCTAAATGAACTCAACTGAGCGGACAAAACCGGACAAAGAGTAAAGCAGGAAATGACAAGAGTTGACCAGAGAACAACTGAAAACATGGAGCGTAGTAAAACTAAAAGAAAGAAAGTTTGAGTCAGCTAAAGTACAGATTCTTCAAAATAAAACAGAAAGTATGACTGACAAGAAAAAAAAACAACAACATACATGCTGCACACTATTTACAGTAATTATTATTATTACTAATAGCTACTGATAAAGACAAAAATAGTTGTTTTTCCCTTAACTCCCAAAAAGCCTTATTTAAGGTATATAGTTGTGTTTTGCCTCACAGAATTGCTTAAATATTGACATTATAATACAAATTTTCCCATTTGATGCACAGTAGAAGGAAGGATGGCAACTAAAACTTACACTGTTTGTGTCTGTCTGACTGATATTTAACTTTAGGCTACTTATAATAAAAATAAAAGGTTTTGGAAAATTTTTCTTGCAACCTAAACCAAGGCATGGAAAACGAACCCATTCAGTGGCCAGCTATAGGAAAACAAGTCTATTACAGCCAAAACTGAAGTTAGTTTGCTTTTCCAAAAATCACAATGTTAATGCCAATTTTGCTGATGGCCAAGATTGACATAATTTAAGGCAATCACTAAAATTAGTTCAGAAAAAAAAACAAAAAAAACAGTGAGCTGTATAATTGTTTTATTACACTATGAATATTTATGTTATATATTACACAATTTAAATTGTATTTCTCCAAGTCAATCAGCCACCAAATACTCGAGAAAATTTAAAATGAGCCCACTTAGGAATAATATAACCTCATATTTTCTTGAAAATATTGCACATTTGTGCTACTTCTATTAGTTAAGTGGAAAACAAGAAAAATGTAATAGATAAGACTCCTCTCTAAGTTAATGAAAATCATATTTTAATAAACGACTCAGCAATTTTTCAAGGGGACGGTTGAGGAGGAAGAGAGCCAAGCAAAGGAGAAAAAAGAAGAAGGATGAGGGGGAATAGAGAGAGAGCAGCGTATTAAATATCCTCCGTCTGATCCGTCTCGTGTCCCAAGCTCTCATCTTCTCACTGGCTAGCCATCAGTGGAGCAGAGACAGAAAAAGGCTCAGACAAGGACAACGAGGACAGTCTCCTCCACAAGAACTGTAGTTTTCTTAGTCATTATAAAGTTGGATGAAATCAGTGTTTCCTCAAAGATGCTGCACACCTGCCTTTGTTTCTGACATTAAAAACATAATTTTTAGAAAATGGCAACCTTGTCATCTTTCTTTCCTGTTCAGATTCCATAGTGATGACTCTAGGATCATTAGTTTGTGAAGCACAGCGGCTTCATTAAGTACAAACACACAACACACACGTGCGCCCCATTAGCTTGGCTATCCAGACCGTTCCATTGACGGCAGATGGTAAGCATGTGCTCAAACACAAACAGGTCTGCTGACCACCAGTTTACCTCCACTCCCATCAATGTCATACTCACATTCTCAACTGACCAATATTAAATCTATTTTTCATACATTTTTGTTATTTAGTATGTTAATCTTACCAAACCCTTCACATATTCATCTTAAGCATTTCACTTTGGTTGTTGTTAATACTAAGAAGAAGAATCCCTTTACGATGAAGGATGAAACGTCTCAGCTTAAAAAAGAAACCGTCCAGATGACCTGACTGAACATTGTTGGGTTTTATATCGGGATTACTGAGCATGAACTTTGGTGTTTTGAACCACTTTGTCTGTCTCAGAGGACTTGATGGGGGAGAGGGCAGACCCCAGAGGCCATCTTTGCACCAGCAAACTGTTTTTTTCCCCACTAGCTTTCACAGTTTTCTTAGTGTCTGGTTGCTTGTATGCTGTTTGTGGACATCAGTTTGTTTAGTGGCTCCTCAGATTGAAGAAGTCCTTTGGATGAAGGACGAAATGTCTCAGATTCAAAAAGAAACGGTCCAGATGACCTGACTGAACATTGTTAAATCCCCTTAGTGTTACTGAGAAAGCAGATTCCACCCCCCACAGTTATTATACTATGCTGTAATGTATGTACCAAAGTTCATGCTCATTAATCCAGGTAATAATCCCACAAGGTTCAGTCAGGTCATCTGAACATTTTTTTTTTTTTTTGCTGAGGCGTTTCATCCTTCATCCGAAGGACTTCTTGAGTCTGAGGAGCCACCAACAAACTGAGTCCTACCACAAACAGCACACTCCCATATTGAAAAACAAAAACAAGAACAAAAAGCAAACAAACAAACAAACAAAAAAATTTGTTTGCTGGTGGTAAGATGTTTTTTTCTACTATGGACGTGTGCTGTTTGTGGTGGGACTCAGTTTGTTGGTGGCTCCTCAGACTGAAGAAGTCCTTTGGATGAAGGACAAAACGTCTCAGCAATAAAATAAACAGTCCGGATGAATTAACTGAACATTGTTGGAGTAATGTATGTACTGTAGCTATTTTTTTTAATTTAGAAAATTTAAAAGAAAATTAAAATCATTCTATAGGGAATGGTTTTAGCTTTCGTAATTTCTTCATCCATTTTTTTTCCTCAACTTTATTTTCCTCTGAATTCAAATTATTGTGATGCAATCATGGTCACACAGATGTTCATCCTGCTCTTCAGCCATCATCTCTGTTTAAAAGGTTTCTTAGTGTCTGATGGTTGCCTCTGGTTGAAAAGTAAAGATAGCATCCTGGAAGCAATTTTTGACAAAACTAAATTTTGTTCTTCCATTTCATTGTATTTTATCAGTGAAAACTATTTTCAGACCATAGGTTAGCGTTAGAGAGCAAGTCTGCTTTTTATTAACACTTGCCTTCTTTATAAGCAACTAATGACACAGGGAACAGGGAAACATACACCACTGCAAAAAATAGTGTATAAAAATCTGCAAGTTGGTTTAAAGTATGGCTCATGTCCAAAAGCTAAATCAGAAATGAACTGAGATGAGATATTGGAGAATTAAAGTCCTTGTAGTGATGAAGCAGCGTTTGAACATGTTCCTGGTGTTCACGCTCTCATCAAGAACAGTGACAGGACAAAAATAAATGAAAAAACAAGGATAAAAGAAAACTGTTGCAGTGCATAGGGCAAGAAGCTGCCTTTAGATGTAAGTAATTAGAATCATCATAAAAATAATCACAGCCCATCCTGTTAACGTTTGACATTGATTAGTCACTCATATCTGCTTGAAAAGTACTAAAAGTAAATCTGAGGATCAGGTGTAGTAATCATCACCCTTGTCACAAACACAAAGATGGACACTAATGTTTTTGTTCAGGTTTGTCTCTATGTGTGGGTCTGTCCGTCAGCAAAATATCTCAACTACTGGACCCATTTTAATATTTAATCCAGGAAATAATATGTGGAGGCATATCGACATTTGATTAACTTTTTGAGTTAGCATGATTCGATTCATTCATAGATTCATTCATTAAACACACTCAGGTTTTACGATCTTGTTTTATGTATTGTCCTATAGTGTAATTTATTTAAACTGTATTTCAAATACAGTAAAATGGCCCTTAGCGAGGCCCTGTGATGGACTTGCGACCCGTCCAGGGTGTACCCCGCCTCTCGCAGAGTGATTGCTGGACATGGGCACCGGCGACCCCTGTGACCCAAAATGGAACAAGCGGGTAAAGATAATGGATGGACGGATGGGCCCTTTGCGAGTCGGATCCAACATCTCCTCTAGGAACACCAGGATTGGACCTAAATCCTTTATAGAGATCTCACTGTATAGTGGGGGCTGTCAGGAAAACTTTGGGGAACTTCACAATATTGTATTAAAGAACTTCACAATATTGTATTAAAG
>NC_056498.1:56489243-56490351 GCF_014905685.2 Nematolebias whitei | reverse complement strand
TTCACAATGTAATATTAAAGAACTTAACAATATTGTATTAAATAACTCCACAATGTCATATTAAAGAATTTAACAATATTGTATTAAAGAACTTAAAAATATTGTATTAAATAACTTCACAATATTGTATTAAAAAACTTAAGTCAAGTCGTCAGATTTATTTATAGAGCACATTTAAAACAGAAACTGTTACCAAAGTGCTTAACAAAAATATCACAACATCAAATAAAAGTAACAAGATATATTTACAGCACATGGAATAAAAATATAAAACCTAAAACATAATTAGAAACAATGAAATACTTAATCGGGCAGCACGGTGGCGCAACTAGAGCTGCTGCCTCTCAGCGAGCAGGTCCTTGGTTCAAACCCCGATCCAGGGGCTTTTTTGCAGAACAGAGTTGATCTGTTTATTAAACAAATTCAGAGTCTAACACTACCCTGAGATTGGTAACTGACTGCTTTAGATATGGCTGAAGCGAGTGCAGGTTTACAGGATCAGTGACAGCGGTAGAGCTTGGGTTAAACACAATGACCTCAGTCTTCTGATCATTAAAACTCAAGACGTTCGCAGCCATCCAAGTCTTGATGTCATCAAGATATTTTAGCAAAGGGTGGATGGAGCAGGAACTGTAGGGTTTTAAAGGCAGATAAATCTGAGAATCATCGGTGTAACAATGAAACAAAATACCATGTTTCCTCAGGATAGACCCCAAGGGGAGCAGATACAATGAGAACAGAAGGGGTCCAAGAATGGAGCCTTGCGGGACCCCACCGGAAAGAGGGACAGAAGCAGATAAATGATTGCCAAAGTTAACACAAAAACTCCTGTCACTCCGATATGAACGGAACCATTCTAGCGCCACCCCTGTAATCCCAACCCAGTGTTCTAGCCATGTCATAAGGATGCTGTGATCATCAGTGTCAAATGCAGCGGTAAGGTCGAGGAGTACCAGGATCACAGACTGACCTGAGTCATTCGCTAGCAGAATGTCATTACATACATTACATTCTCATCAAAATTTATTTATGCATACATAGACTTTTTTTTTTTCCCCTTTCACAAACACCTCCTTTCTCCGTGTGACACTAGGGGTCTGGGATGGGG
>NC_056498.1:56458863-56489143 GCF_014905685.2 Nematolebias whitei | reverse complement strand
GCATTGTTGGAGTCTGGGCTGTGGGTGGGCTTTGGGCCTTGGGGGCGGTCAGTGATGGGGCCGGTGCTTCGGTTCCTCCTGGGCTGTTCCGATTCTTTTAATCTAGGTTCCTGGTTGCGATGGCCGGCACTTTGACCGGGGTGGCTGCCGGCTTTCGGCGGGGGGTCGGCTATGGTAGTGTACGTGTGGTCATTGGTGGTGTAGGGCGGCGGTTGGGGGCATGGCTTCGCCTCATCAGGGCACTGGCTGGTCTTCCTGTGTGGCATTTGCGGTGGGGGTGCTGTGTGTGTGGGGGGGTGCATAGGTGGCGTGCTGGGGCGTCTCCGGGCCTATGGTGCGGGGCTCTTGATGTGAGGGCCGGCCCTCCTCAGCTGCGGCTCCCTGCTGCTCTGCCCCTTGGGCTGGGGCAGGCCTGTGGTCGCTGTCAGGTAGATGGTGCATGCGGTCGGCCCGACAGAGATTCTGTCGGGCTACCGACAGAGATTCTGTCGGGCTATCTGTGTGTGCCTGTTGGTTGCTCAGGCTGGGTTTTTGGTGGTCCCCCCTCTCTTGGATCAATTTTGGGCCCCACGTTTGGTGTGGGGCCCACTCGCCCCGGTCGTGCCCCCCTTTGGCGGGGGACCCCCTTGCCGCCGGTGCATTGATGCCTCTCGGTGTCTGGGCTGGGTGGTGGGGTGCACATCGGTCCGCCCTGGTTGCTGCCTGGCGGGGCCTGGGTGCCCTGGCTCTGTCGGGGCTCTGCCGGGGGGTGGCATGGCCTCGGGGCTTGGGGCTCGGTGTCCATGGCCGGATCTACTTGGGGGGGGGGGGGGGGCATGGGTCGCCGGCTGGACCTGTGGGCTCGTCGCTGCAGCTTCCTGGAGGCTCTGCATTGTGGTGGCTGGGGTCACCCGGTTCTTTCCTCTGCTCCTCTCTGGGGGGGGGGGGGGGGGGGTGTCTCCCTGTTGGGAGACTCCTGGGGCTCCGGGCCTGTGGGCCGCTGTGTGTCTGTGGCTCCGGTCCTCCCTATGTTGCCATTGTGTCCTGGGGGGGCGGGTCTGTGGGCCGCCACGTCCACTATTGGGCATTCTTTTGGAGAAATCTGGTGGTGGCGGGCGTGCTTGCGCGGGTGTTTGGATTCAGGTGCTTTGACAGATGCACGCTAGGTTGGGTAGTGGTGGAAGCTAGATGATTCCTTGTGCGATGTCGAATGTTTCATGGTGATATTGTGGGTGGCATTGTGCTGTGCATGTTGTTTTGTCGTGGTGGTCTCTCGTTTTATCTATTTCTCTTTTATTATTTATTTATTCTTCTTTCTTCTCTTTCTTTAATAAAAAAAATATAAAAAAATTGAGCGATGATGATAAGTTCATTGAAACACTTCACAATGTTTCTACACTTAAACTGAGCTCAAAAAAACAAAACAAAAAAAACAAAAAAAAAACAACAAAAAAAACATACCCTTACTAAAGCTGTCTCTGTGCTATGCAGTTGTTTAAATCCTGACTGAAAAATCAAAAAAATTCCATTTACATTCAAAAACTTGAAAACAATTTTATATTAAAGAACTTCACAATATTGTATTAAAGAACTTTACAATATCGTATTAAAGAACTTCACAATATTGTATTAAAGAACTTCACCATATTCAGTGACGTGCAGTCAGGGGAGGCAGGTGAGTCAGTGCCTCACCCGTCATTATGACAAGTAAAATACTAACAATGATAAGAGAAAATATATTTGACCACTTTACTGTTCTATAAAACTGTTTTATAAAACTGTTTTCTGATTTATTTCAAAATTTCAATGGTCAAAGTTGTGGAATTTACGCATTGCCTGTTCGAACACATGGAAGAAATGGGAGATGAGGCAGTGTAGTGCTTTGCTTCACCTCTGGGGGTGCTGTGTCATATACAATAAATGAAGTAGTTGGTTGGCGCATGCACATTGCTGTTTCTCTTTATATCGCCAATATACATGTTTGATTACACGTGTTGCACATGCTGATGTTCTACAGTCTGTCTAACATATTTAATGAACATGTGTGACATATTTCTTCTTTCTAATAGGTCATAAATGCACGGTGAAAATATACAGGGGTGAGGCAGAAAATACCGTGCTACACCGATAGGGGGCAGTGCTGACCAATGCAGACAATGAAACAGGTGCACATTGCTGTGTGTTCTTCTGTTAGCAGAGTGGCGGAGGTGTAGCAAATCTATAATGGTACCATTTGTTTAGACAAAATGGAAGATTATATCTCAAAATTAAAGGATTTTTCTAAACTCGATTTTCAGTCGAAACACAAGGTGTAAGAGAGGAAAGACCAGCTCCAGAGCTGAAAGATCTGCTTCAAACAAGTGGGATAAAGGTAACCCACTCTTTTTTTTGTTAAATTAAGGCAAACCACGACAAGTTTTACAACAGAGTCACGGAGATATTCATGGAGAAGGATAGGTGCATGGACTTCATCTTAAAATAAAGGTATACATGTTTTTAAAATGTATTTAAACTAAAGAGGATCCACCCCTGCAAAAAAGTAGTTTAACCTTACATTAAATATTTGGTTTTTTTTGCCATCATTGTTGAACAGTATGGAGTTGATTAAAGCTTAATTAGATGCCTTTTTAAAAGAAAAAATCGTTAAATTGAAGCTTCTATTTTGGGTTCATGTATGTGAGCCTCCGATTCCAGACGAGTCAGTGCCTCACCCGTCACAAACCTCACCGCACGCCACTGACAATATTGTGTTAAGGACATCTCACTGAATAGTTGGGGACTATCAAAAAAGAAGTTTGAGGAATTTTGCAATATTGTGTTTAAATACATCTACAGTCAGGTACTGTCAAAGAGAAGATAGGGGAACTCCAGTAAAGGTACCAAGATGTGGGGTGCTTAGTTGGTTAACATAGCAGAGGGAGAACATTGCCCAGTGTGGAAGCAGGGACATAGACCTCCCTTGATTAATGCATCTTGTTCTTTTGGTGTTTATCTCCACATTTAGAGCCAGAGGTTGTTATCAAGGATAAGATGACCACCAGAACTATGAGTTGCTATCTCATTCATACGTGGATGGCGCTGACCACTCCTCGAAGAGGAAAAAAAGAAAAAGGATCCTGAGATGTATGAATGTGTTGTTTTATTATCTGTCTGGGAATAGTGTCAAACTGATGTGTTATTTAGATTTAGACAGAACATGCAGATTAAAATGGATGTTTTTATTATTAACATTCTTCCCCTCTGCCCTGAGAACAAGAAACCCCAAATAAGCCAAAGCCATCTCACAAGACACACTTATCTCTGCCCATGAACCATATGTTTGAGTAGACGGAGAGTGTAAGAAGGCTGAAGCTGCCTTCAAGGTCACTCACTGAACTCTGTGAACTCGGCTGAGCTGAGAGGAGTAAAGAACGAGCAGATAACGTGACTTGTGGCTTTTTTCTGTGACTGGTTTTCATGCGTATACATATGTATGTTTATGTAAATTGTCCTGAAATCTAACCTTGGATGAATAAATAATGGTTAAAAAAAATCTTCTACTGCCGTGACAGTGGTTCTTTTGAGGAAACAAAGTTAGAGAACGAGAGAATTTCTCCAACAAAAAACTCCATTTTACATTTTTACTTCGATTGTGCTAAAGGCCCATGTGGGAACTTGCGTTGCAAATTAACCTGAGCAACAAAAATATTAAGGTGAATAGTATTTGTTAATACTTGTGTTTCTGTATAAATAAACAATAAATGAAATAAAATGAAATATGGCTGCCCCACCTGACCTTAAAAACACAAAAGTGCCTATAACAGTCAATTTTGCAGATACTGACCTATAATTTGGCATGGTCATATCCAAGAGTCATTCAAGGATTCAAGGTTCTTTATTTGTCATATAAAGAACCTTGAATCCTTGACATTCACAACACTAATTTTGAATTTTGACATATATCACAGCAGGTTGAGCGAAGATTAATTTTTAAGATTTGATCAAAAATGGATATAACAAGCAGATCTTCTAAAAATAATGAAAGGTGAATGGTGATATGTATTCCTACAAGGAACGGTAGGCCATAGCTGAAATAAACTACATTCACTAGGCTGTACAAGGTTCAAGGTGGAGCAAAGTGCTGCGTTCTAGGAAATTATTTTCTCAGCCGCTCAGTTCAGTTCAACAAATCTCGTTCAATATCCATCTCATAAACGCAAAGAGCACACTCCTGTCGTTAGCCATTAGCCTTAAATCCATCAGTAAACTACCTCGTAAACTTCCAGGCCAAAGTGCTTCTGATACGTGCTCAATAAGGCATGTCCAGTTTTTTTCATTTTTTTCTCCCCAATATGGCATTTAATGTGTTTATTTATTGCAGGGTCAGCAGCACTACTCATTAAATAAATGAGCCCAGAGGGTCTTTTGTTCGCCCTCACTTTGCTGTCTGACTAACAAGAAGATGAGTCAGCGCAAAAAAAAAAAAAAAAAAAAAGTCAAATTTATATTTTTTTTTTTTTTTTTTGTCTCTTTTACTCGTGTGAACACATCGAAACAAACTGACCAGTCGTACTGAACACGCAGGGCATTAGTTGCCTTCCACATAAACATAAACATACTTTGGAAGTCGATCATGTTGGTACATCAAGTGGATATTACTCGCTCATTTAAAGAATGGCTCTGAACCCTTTCGGCAGCTAGTCCTACACTCATCCTGCCATCTGGACTGAGATCCTCCATTAAAAAAATTCATTAGCTTAAGTACTCACAGAAGAGTTGGCACACACCCACCTACTCTCATTAAGGCTGCTATTCCCATAAAGTATAGCCAAATTATCCTGAAGAACGATGCTCACTAAAAATGAAAATATACTTTAAATCGAGCCTTTAATGTTTGTGCCTGTGAGTGTTTTGTTTGTGTCGGCGTGCACGTGTTCATAGAGTGCAATGGTCTCAATGATGGGTTTCCAAGAAGAACTTTTAGATGACTGAGCTACTGGCCCACCTTGACTGCTGGGTGCAGTCCAGCAGATGCATCAGAGATGAAAAGTGTCTCTTGTAGCATAGAGTCCAAAATGATCCACTCTAGAATTAAAAAAAAAAAATCTCTGTATTTATCAAAGTAAGCTTGTCTCTCGTACAGTGGCTCACTTCTTTTGAGGTAGAAGGCGTCCGCGTTAATAATTATCAACAAAGATAATTCAAGATCTTGTAGGAGTACCTTTGGTGCCTGGAGTTAACAGAAAACTGGAAAATTGAAGATTTGATCCAGAAATAACCTAACATGTCCCTTTTTGTCTCTGTTCATTCAGTAAGTTTAGTGTGAGCAGTGCTTAGTTCAGACTTAGGTTAAACTAATAAAACAGACAATTAAAGACCTTGATGCACAGTGACAACTGCTGCAGGTGTGCCAGAGAAGAGCAAGACACTTTCCTGTCAGCTCTATAATAAAACTTACCTGCATCATTCAGAAAATGGTTCAAATTCCTGGCCTTATTATGTATTCTTAGTTTAGCACATTTCTTAGTTCATATCTTAGATCTTATTACAGTTTTTCTTTACAATTTATACTTTTGTTGGATGTAACTGGGACCCTGTGTACACAATTTTGTTCAGTTTTGTACCACATGTGGTTCGAATGACAAATAAAGAAACTTTGACTTTATTTAACTGATTATCTTAAGTAAAATATGCTATGAAGCTGTGAATGGATTTTTGTTAAACTCTTAGAAAGTAATCAGAGGTTGTAAAATTACATGTCAATGATTTTTGGAAATAAATTCAAGATGGCCGCCTCAGTCACACAAACTTACCAACATAAAAAAAAAAACAGCTAATTTTTAATAATGTTGGACTCATATTTGGTGTGTCAGTAGTTGAGAGTCATCCCCAACACATACTTTGAAGACTAACTTGCATGAGATCTATTTTTAAAACTTTGCAAATAATGTTAACTCTGCCTGTTTGATATATATTTAAAAAAAACATGCACCGCCAGATAGATATTAACAAAAGTTTGAGAAAATACTCAGTAAATGTAGAATCTACAACTGATTAACCTTTGGAATAAACTCAATTCAAGATAGGCACTGCAGTTACTGACCTTACCCATCTCCTAAATGACTTAGTTTTACAGAAGTTAAGATAAAACTTGATGTGGTAGTACAGAGTCATTCTGTACACTTCAAGTGTAAATGGATTGTAAATGGTAAATGGGCTGTACTTATATAGTGCCTTTCTATTTAATCAAGATACTCAAAGCTCTTTACACAACAATCAGTGCCCTCATGTACACATTCATACACTCTGCTAGATATCTACAAAGCTAATAGAACAAATTATTCTAAAGAGACTAATCAGAGCTTTATCACATTCATACAATGATGGGACACACATCAGAGGCAATGAGGGGTTCAGTGTCTTGCCCAGGGACACTTCGACATATGACTGCTGGTGGATTCGAACCGCCAACTCTTGCATTGGAGGACGACTGCTCAGCCACTCAGCCACAGCCGCCCTGTGAAGATCTGATATCATGATCATGACATTGCACAGTTTTATTTAAAGGGTTGGACTAAAATGGCTATACCTTTGCCCCTTCTCATCATAAGATGATCTTATTTTGAAACGCCGGCATGAAGGGTGAGTGACGGACGACGTGCATTCCTTGAAGGAATGCTAGTCTTTCAATGTAATTGAGCCTTTCGTCAGTCAAATGCATTAAATCTGAGCTGCCCTTCTTATTCAGTTTTCTATAATTAATCATGCTACCACAAACCGTTGTGAACTTGCAGCTCTGCCTCTAACATTAAGCTGTACGATATTTATGGAATGATTTATAAGCGAAAACAAGTTGGTCAACACTCATCGCACCAATCAAACCACAAAGCTTTCTGACCTGTGATCTGCAGAACAGCTATATTTCTCCTCTACATACATCAGGTTATAAGCTAATGTGAGTACTAAAAGTAACGCTGACACTCCCTCACTGCAACTAGCGCCTCTACAGAGCACTCAGACCCACTCTGTCCATAGTGTTATCGATTGAAAGGTAAAAGCACACACCCCTGGGGCAGAGATATGCCACACACACACAGCTAAAGTTACTCTTTATTTGTGTATGCGCGTTTGAGAAGAAGCGTGTGTTTCATGGCCCTCAGGTTACAAGAAGCCCTCAGACAGGACTGTTGTCCATTGAGCAGTGGAAGAACAGGGTACTGTTCTTCTTCAACGCTTCCATTAACACTTAAGTCTTACTTTTTACTCTACAGTATTTGTACAATACGACACTAGAATATAAAAAAAATGCTATTACCTTCCCCGCCAACTGGATCAAACATCCCAAACTGCTCCAGGACTTTGATGAAGAGACCCATGACCACCAGCACAGCAATTATCTCCAGCCCATCCAGACTCAGCATCTTGGGGGATGTCTGTATGTCATCGCCTGCTGTGATACCAAGCCGAGCTGGGCTGGTCTGAGACAGGCCAGCAACACAACCGCACCCAGTCTGAACACTCCGTCCAAGTTACAGCAAAGTTCTCTTCCACTTTCTTATCAGTCCACCCTCAAAGATTCAGATTTGTCCCAGGCGATGAAGTTCTGTAAACTATGAGGTGACTCAAAAGTTTAAAAGTTTCTCTTCCGTCTCCAAAAACTTCTTATTCCCCACAGGAGGCCATCGCTGCTGAAGCCACAAGCAGCCAACAAGAACATCCAAAATCCCCAAACACCTTGGCTACAGGTTGAACTTTTCTTCTCCTCCTCTCTTCTCTGGTTTATCTTTCATTCAGACCCTCGACGAAGTGAAGGAATCTGGGGATGTGCTGCTCCTGTTAGTCCTTTGGCAGTGTTTGTCAGGAAGTGTAGTTGTGAGGGGGGAAGAGGGAGTGAGTGAGAGAGAGCTGGCAGATAAAAAAAAAAATAAAAGAGGGGGAGAGAATGAGCAGGAGATGGCACAGAAAATGAGAGGGAGAGAAAAAACTTGCAGCGCGAGAGAGAGTGGGCAAGAGGCTCACAAGCACAGACACAAATACTCATTCAGAGATTGGTTGGGGGGGGGCATGACTGACATGTGTCTTCTGTCTGCTGTGAATTTACTTCAATCTGTTGAATCTAGGTTCCTTAGTTACTGACAGTCAGTATACTGACATAAATTTAAGATGCATCTAAAGTTGTCATGATAAAAGGAAGTCTGGCATGGTGAGGATAGGTCGTGAACGAGACAGTCATCTGAAAAGCACCAGGCTCATCTGAAGCTGTGGTTTCTGTCTGTATGATATGCTGAGAACATTTAGAGAGCTTCTGACTGCTGACTGAATATGAAGTGTCTTAGATTGAGAAACATTTAAGATACAACAAAAATTTTAATATGAAGATATAGTCTTTCTGACTTTTTAAAATTTTTGTACATACATACATACATATAGTAGTCCCTCGCTACTTCACGATTCGTTTATCGTGGATTCGCTATTTTCTTTTTTATTTTCATTCAACCTTTATTTAAACAGACAAGTCACATTGAGCCTCGAAGATTCATTTACAAGTGAGACCTGTTTGGACAGACAATTAAAAGTGGTGAAAAATGACACATAGGGTTTGGAGATAAAATAAATTCCTAACACGCTTTTAACCTCTGATTGAAGGTCAACAGCGTGATAATGAAAAAAAATCTTGCACACTAGCATATAATGACGCCGACATTATGCAGGGCAGGGGGGGTGGGGGACACAAGGGTGATGAGCAGTCAGAGACAACACACAGAGGGACTGCAGAGTTCAGATAAAATCACTCAGTTCAAAAAGTTCTCTCTGGAGAGATCTGTGCACACTGTGTCGGGTGTGCCGAGGACGACCAAAGACAAATCCAAAGAGTCCTGAAATGATGACAGAGTGTTTATTCAGCTGGGCCCCTCTGAAAAGTCCATGGAAATTCCTCAGTAGGAGAGGAGGGACGGGGTAGAGCATCAGGTTAACAAAACTTCCAGGAGGGTTGAAGTAAGATGGCCTGTCAAGGCCAGTCAGGAGCCGAATTCAGATAAACACGATGGTTTTGGAGACAGGCAGAACTTTAATGACATTTAACTTGAGTCTGTGTTGGTCAACTCTGTTCCGAAACATCCCAATTAAATGATCATACCAATGGAATGTGCCTGAGAATAATCCCCGAGAACTGATCCATTCTGCCAAAAGTCTGGGTGCTCGAGGCACGAACCAAGCCATCGTACAAGGCAGGCAGCCTGACCAGGTCCAGATTTGCTGCCGACGACTTCCTTGTTTGTTAATAGACCAAGAACCAGCCGAATCCAAAAAGCAGGAACCAGTTGTCATAAATCCAATTATATATGCGTCCTTAAAATCCACAGATGACAGCAGAGATAGACACATCATCAAGTCTCCCAAGTCGATGAGATACCCAGCTGCGTGTGTGCCAACAGGGCAAATCGGCTCACCTAAAGCCTGTCTGCTCTTCAAAGAAATGTTATCAATTGTGTTGAGGAACCAACTGACCAAATCCAAGTCCATAGTTATGATTCAGAAGATTTGTAGAAAAGAGGCTCTAAAGCAGTTTCACAGACAGGACAGAACAAAAGCAAATCCGAGAGGGAGAGGAGGAGACGTCCACCCTTGAGAAGAGCAAGTGCTGAATGATATATTATATCACGGTTTTTCAAAGTAAGATTGGACACGGCACAATTGGCTGATTGATGGATGAGCCATGGGTTGGTTATTTAAAACAAATTATTTTAAATGATTTTGCACCATATGTGAAGCCCACAAGTGCAAGAGAAAGCTCCCTCCTGCAGCTGATCAGCTGATCTCCTTCTCGACTATTGTCTGGCAACATAAAATTCAAAGTATGTCGCATCGTAAAAATCATCATAATCACAAAATATAAAAGCGTTAAAAGTTATTTTTTAATTATTTCAGAACTTCTATGTTCAGTTGTTGCAGTGTACAGTAATTGATCAAGAAGTACATTTCTGCTCCGTGCTGCAGAGCTGAACCTGTGAGACATCCCTCTGATGTCCTGCTGCACTTCTCTTCTCCACAGTTTAAATTTAAATACTGTAACAGTTTAAATAAACAATCCATGCTGCATGGATTGTTTATTTAAACTGTTACAGTATTTAAATTTAAACAGTTTATTTAAGTAGGGAGACTGAGACTAACAGGTGATGAGTGAGTGTGATTACAGCCTGCCATATGTCATGACAAAGTTTACTGAACTTGAACTGAATTTGAAATTGGATTACTGTATCCCTACTTTGCAGTTTTTCACTTATCGAGGGTGGACGTGGTGCCTAACACTCGCAATAAATGAAGGACTACTGTATATAGTATATATAGTATATAGTATAATATACCTTATTTTGCTTTAGCATTACATTATCTCCAACAAAGTTCAGTCAGCTCATCTGGACGGTTTCTTTTTTTTGTTGAGACATTTCGTCCTTCATCCAAAGGACTTCATCAGTCCGAGGAGCCACAACAAACTGAGTTCCAAAATTAGCACAGTCAAATAGTGGACCAACCAGTTTGCTGGTGATAAGATGGTTTCTGGGGTCCTCCCTCTCCCCCGTCGACTCCTCTGAGGCAGCCATAGCCAAAGTGGTTCAAACCATCAAAGTTCATGTTCAATAATCCAGGTAGAAAATCCAAAAAAGTTAATTTGGTTTATTTTTTGGTTGAGACATTTGGTCCTTCATCCAAAGGACTTCATCAGTCCATTACATTGGTCTATTTTCCTTTATTCAGATTGTTTCATATTCTGTTTTACCATTGAAGTACTAAAAGTCTAATAAACTCCTGAATATAATTAAATTCCTAAGCTCTTAAGGTTAAGCAGTTGTACATCAAAGTGTACATACTCGTCATTAAAATTTGTTTAATGTTTCAAGAGAACATTAACCCAATATTCAAATAAATGCACACACGGACACGACCCTTTCATTTGTGATATTATGAAAGCCTGCTTGATAGAAACTTTTCTTAAGTAATTATTGTTTGTTTTTACGCTGACAATAAATTATTTTACTAGTTAACAGTTATGCGAGTTCACTGCAGAGAGGGTAAAGTGTTTAATCAGCTCTAGTGAAAAGAAGTCAACAGTTAGAAAAAATGCAACTGATCATATGCAGCATTTTGAAAAGCTGGATTTTAATTAATTTTCATAAATTAAATTATTATGTAAACAAATTTGACCAACTAGCCACAATCCGCACAATGACATGAGTGTTAGTATTGTTCCCTCACAGCATGAATCTTGTTTTAGCTGGGCCTTTCTGTGCACTGCACCTGTGCACGTGAGGATTTTCGCCAGTTACTTCTGGTTTCCTCTCACAGTACAACACATGCAAGTTGCTTTAATTGGTTCTAAATGGACTGGTGTATATGTGCATGTGAGGTTCTCTGTTTCATGTTTCTCTGTCAGAACATCTGTTAATTTTACCGAACTCGTGATTGCACAAGTCTGCACGACTGACCTAAAATTATGAGTTTAAGGGTCATTATGAGCTATTAAACCGTTAACTGTGTTCAAATGTTGCACGTTTGAACAAAGGAAATGATGTTATTAACTTATAATACACATGCAAGGAAAAAACAGGGTTTAAGTTATAATTATTGCTCCTTTTTTCGGAGCAGGACTGAAAAGTGGAGGGAGGGCAAGATGTGCAATGGAGATGAAAAGCGTCAGAAACAGATAAACAAATGAAGATGAACTCAAAGTTTTTTTTTTCCAGTTCAAAAGCAACAAAAATGGAGCTGAAAGTCAGAGACATGAACAATTTGTAATATTTACCCAGTCTCACCATAATTCATACGGACCGGGGGTGAGACCCACACAGCAGGTGGGCGTGGACTAAAGTTTTCAGTGCTGCACTGCGCGTAACGGGATAAACCCACTAGTGATAGCCTTAAAGGGCGAAGCCTATACTAAATAGAACAGGTCTCTCTTGTAAATGAGTCCTTGAGGCTCAGTGGGATCTACCTGTCTAAATAAAGGTTGAATGAATGGAAATAATTAATTCCGTATCTTGCAGGGTTTTCTCATTCAGCCCAGGCTGGGGGTCAGGTCTAACGCATCGCATATCATCTTAACCAAAGACGTAAATATGTCAGTGATTTTAACGGAAATATGAGTTGCGTAAATTAGCAACATGAGATAGAGCACATACTTTTCTAAGTAAATTAAGACAGTTCTTTTTCATAAACAACGGCGATCCGTACGACCCGGAAATATTCTTTTTAGCGCATGCGCAACTGAACTGACACTACGGATCGTGCTTCCGTAACAGATGGGGGAATGACAGACCCGTTCATTGATATTGCATCTTATAATCTGGTGCACGCTATAGTCCAAAAAATATGGTATTAGGCAATTTTATACCCCCACCCCCCCACAAAAAAACATGTTTTACAAAGTACTGATGAATGCAATTGTAACTAGCTTAAACAACAATTGTTCAAATAGAATCTAAAAAAGTTAAGTGTGGTCCTCTGGACATTCAAAAAACAAAACAAAGCAAACAGACTTAACTTTTTTGGAGTGTCCAAAGGACCAGACTTAACTTTTTTAGATTTTTCTACCTGGATTATTGAGCAAGCATCAGGATGTTCAAATAGAAGTTGTTTGAAATTCTCTCTGAAAAAAGAAATGACGCAACAGTTCTTTGAAAACCTAAAAGTGCTTCGGTTGGACTTAATCCATACATCTGTGTTAAAATGGGCCAAACATTGCAAACCTATATAACATTACTTATAATGCCCTTTATTTCTTTTTTTCCCCTTTCTTCTTTTACCTCAGTAATGACAGAAAAATTAGTCCCACAATATTTTTTTTTCATAATGACACTAAATAATTTGTATATTTCTTGTATCAAACATCCTCCCTCCTGTGTGTCAGTCAGAATGTGACATTGCATCAAGAACCAGCACCGGCTGTTCCCATTGCCCACCATCTGATGTTTTGGCTCTGCCCACACGACTCCCTGTGAGGGTATCACATCACCCTATGCAGCAAAAATAACAGAAAAAGAAAAGATGTGCTCCCCCTGTGTCCGATGTGTTTCCATTTCTGTCCCCGTCCAGGAGAAGCGGACAGAAGAGGACAGCAGGTGGTTTGACAAATGTGCTGCGTCTGCATTCAGCTCTGCCAATGATGCTTCTTGACACTCCTGTTGCTCATTTAATGATGCAGGCCTCATTACAGATCCATACATTCATGTTAATATTTACTCACACATAAAACACACAATTCAAAGTGACAGTAAAACTACTTTTATGCAACGTTATTATTCTCATTCATAGCGAGAAGGTAACAAAACTCAATGTTTTTCTCTTCAGTCGATGGCGGTAATTCAATACAGTTTGTCTCAAAGCAAAGCTCTAGTAAACATATACAGAGAGAAACTGAACCGCAGAGACAGAAAGAGGAGAAAGAGAAATCTGAGCCCAACCTGTTGGCTGAAAATGATTTCTCTGCACATCTTCCTGTTGAAGATTTGTTTTTGGACTGCGAAGATGCGATGGTGGAAAAGAAAGAAAAGCAAGGGCAGGTTGTTGCATTAGATTTGAAGAACATGAACAAAAAGAAGGACAACCCGATGTGTGACTAAGGTCAGATTATTTTATGTACAGAAGGAAACAGCCTCTATTCTTTATCACCCTCCAGCCTCCGGCCCCTTCTGGAGGCTTTTTCACTTCATTCTTGGCTGTCACCAGAGAAAATTGGACCTGCAGATGTGTCCTCTACTTCTCTACATTTGTCCCACCCCTTTGTCCTCTATCAAATCTACAACAAGAATATATATTTTAACAAGTCTGACAAGAGCAAATCTTTATCATCATAAAGAGCAGAGCGACTGCACATTTGGAGGAGTGACATTAACATCGCAGCATTCTGCACAGCTCGTTTATATTTTTCCACGTAATGTCAGCACAGCGCTCATATTACTTTGTTTCCTTTAATAGGCATATTAACTTTAAATTACCAATCTGCTTTTGCATTTTACAACCAGAACGGCAATGGAGCAATACTTGTCCTAAATCATCAGTAATGTTATTTGAGTTGTATTAGTATTGCCTTTGTTTTTTTTTTAAAGTGGCTCTGAAACATGAAAATATGCAAAAAGTGTTTAGAAGGTAAATAAACTATGTTTTTTGTATTTCAGTGTGCAGACACGTGGAGCAGATCACTACTGTTGTTACAAGATGAATCAGAGGAGATCTGAATTTAAAAAAATCCACACCACAAAGGATCAACATTAAATAACAGATTTGTCTTGCTCCCTATCTTTCCATGTACATCCCTTGAATCTACACAGTGTGCTAATTGGAGAACATGAGTATTGATCTCTGCTTCAGTAAAGCTTGACAGACAATGCCTAAGAAACATGGAGTTTACTTAAATATGCAGAAAACCTCAAAGCCTGTAGATAAAAAGCTTCTGGCAGCAAAAAAAAAATGACCCTAACTAGTTGTTACAATAAAGATAATCCTCATTCTTCTGACAGCACAAGCAGTAAAATCAAGATGTGTTATACGTTTTTGTTGTTTTCGTTGTACTGATGACTGAACCACACAGATAATCAATAACATTTATGCAGAAGACACAAATTTAAGGTGGATTGAGACATCTAGTGGACACACTGGGCAAAGATTAAACAATGTAAGATAAAATGAAACACAAAACATGCGATTTATGGAATTTATATTCAATAATGCATACTATATTCAATATAATCACATAAATGCATGCAACTCTATCTTTTTTCAGTCATAGTAACAAACAGATATTTCATAAAGCTCTCACATAACTTGCTATAATCTAATATTCTGTGGCAATTACAGATTATGCAGCTTCGCTGCCCATTTTGTTTGCTTATAGTTTGCATGAAAGATACGCCCTTAATTATTCTTATTGTTGTTTCTGCTTAGTCTTGTGTAAGTTCAGAAACATACTGCAGTGATATCCTGATGCATGCTCAATAATCCAGTGATCTTTCAGAAATCATTCATAAAATTATTATAAAATACTGCTCATACAGTGATGCAAGCTCACTATTTCATAAAATCTGAACTTTTATTCTTTCAGGTAAATAATTTTTTTTTGCTTGTTGCTGAACTTACCTGTCTTTTAATCAAAGCCTAAACAAACTTTCTGCCCACAAATGTTCTTTGCGTTTACTTGCAGGCAACTTAGTGACCAATGTTAGAAATTCAAAATGAAAAATGATGAAGAACTCCAGTACACAGTCACAAATAAATGTTGGCTCACCAGCTGACAAGAAATAAGCTTATATTGCCTTTTTTTGTCTAATGCACTGCAACTGATCATTAATGATTTATTAAGTGTTTTCAACTTAGCTATTAAAAACATTATTAACTATTTATACGAGTATCCTGTTGTGAAATGGTGCTAAAACACAAGTCATCAAAATATGAGCTGAAGGATGGAAAACATTCTTTTCAGTGAAACTTTTGAGAACAAAAATGCTAAAATATTGTACTGATGTTCATAAAATGCATGATTTATATCTAGTAGACCAATACAAGCACCTCGTATGGTACTCACCAACAGTAATGGGGGGGCTCTACATGAATTATGAAAATGCCACTCACCTTTCTTCTTCAACAACCAGACAGACAGTGGGAACAGTGATATGATAATCAGTGCATGAAAGCCTCCACTGCCCTCCTCGGTGCTGCTGAGGTGAAACAGTGACTGGAAAGTGCTCATACTCAAACAAGATGGGCAACGACTGGCTTTGTCATAAACTTCCTGTTTTTTGCTCCACTCTTTATGCACACGCATACATGAACAAACACATGCGGCCACGCAGCGACTGCTTTGATAAGCTGGGCTCTGTTTATCCGTCGTGATACTTTGGACAAAGTACACAAAAATGCCACGTACCACCAGGCCTAAATAAGCTCTAATGTCATTCATCATGTCTTGCATGTGCAGTAACAGCGTGTAGCCCGTCAATGCATTAGCTATGGCCCGTGACAGTAAACAGTACAACAGGATGCATCTGGAACAAACTCAGCATGCAAACACCGAGTGCAGCTACAGGAACTGGAAACAGCTGTCGGTAAAATAAAAAAATAAAATATAAAATCAGTCCTGTATGCAGGGTTTGAAATGAGCACTGCATTATTAATGCCTTGAATCAAATGCAGAATGAGTGAACTTTGAATTTCACACTGGCAGTGCGCAGGTGCTGCTTGGAAATAAAACCTACTGGGAGAGAAGAAAGAGAATGAGAAAGGAGGTTGTGGAGGTGGGGGAGCAGCAGACCCACCAACAAAGTGCGAGCGAGAAAAGAGAACTACAAAACAATACAGAAGTAGAATAAAAAGAGAGGAACATGGCTGAGAAGAGGAATCACATCACAGAAATGTAGATGAAAAGTCTCACACCAGGTCACTGAGTGTGAAATTCAACACGTGCAACTTTAATCAAGCTCCAGTAGAGGTCAGTGTAGGTTCAATTTACTTATCTTCATCTGCCCTCCCCAAAGTTACCTCCCCCAGGGTCATTGACATAGAGATGCACATTCAAGCCTTCAAGCTCACGAGTCTTTCAAATGTGATTTGCATATTAACCAACCTGATGAAAAGCACGCAGCACTTTTGCAATATCCATAACGCTCTCTCATCAGTACCGAGCAGAGAACGCAGCCTTTCAAGCATCTGGGTGCACAAGTCTTCAGCCAGATACAGCAATAACTAAAACTCTATCAGCTTAGTTACAGGAAAAATAAGGGGGGAAGGAGCTTAACGAGAAACAAAAAAGAACTTTGAACACATTTAGGTGCAAAAATAGGCTTCTAATAACAGTCTGAGTAATATCTACCTGCCACTTCATTTATTGAGGAGACGTCATCAGCTCAATTCCACAATTAGTAGTTTTACTATAAGAACTATTTCCATAATATAAACGTGGTGGTGTCTAAAGGAATGGCTCAGTGGACACGAGGACAGTTTTAAGCACGTGGATGTGAAGCGGCACTGATTAATCAAGCCCAAAATGATCCAACCTGCGCAAAGGACAAATGAGCACATGCTAAACCCTGCAAAGACACAAAAGATTACACAGGTAGCACCGCATTTTAAAACAATACACACACATGATTGAGTCTTTACTCGTACTAAAATCCTCACATTAATTAAGTCCGCATGTGAAACCAGTAGCAGATATAAAACAGGTAAGAATGAAGCATAAAGGGAAAGGAATGAGGAGAGGATGCTGGGATTGTCTCAGACAGCTAGACTCGGTCAAATGCTCCATTGTGTTAAACCTGTCAACTGTCACCAAACAGAGCGAAAACAGACGGATAGGAAGGAGGCGAGAGACGAAGGCCGTCGTCATGGACACAACATGCAGCAGTTCTGCAGGTTTGGGTGCTAGAGTTACCCCATTATAACACAACCCCGTGTATTGATGACAAGGATGCTCCCATTCTATATTTAAATATATATGTGACTTTCATGTTATTGATGGGACATAAATGAAATGTGAAACGCACACTGCAAAGGGTGCGCCATCAGACTCCGCTAGGTTTCAGCGCTCCTATCTACCTGATATTACTCTGAGGATGTGACAAACCTCTTTGTGGCTAAGCAGGCTGTGGTGCTCATTAATATTCTGCAGACACACAAGCAAACACAAGTGAGATAGTCTCATAAAGAGCTGCGATGCATTGGTTAACTACTCAAAGTATTTTACTCATTTAAAGTGATATTAGAAGTCCAGCAAGCTGTTGAAAATAATACTGTTTATGAGCTGGCTGAGTTAGTCTGTGATGACTGAAATATGAACAACAATCAGTCATTGTTTTCTTACCGTCTACCTTTTGTTGGCATTATTTGTTTTTGGTGCACTTGTAAGACAAATTGTAGGGATGGACCGATCCACTTTTTCCCCTTTCGATACAGATATTTGAGGTTTAGTATCGTCGACACTGGTCTGATACAGAAAAACAATGCTGAATTAACTTAAAACATTTGTTTTTTTTAAACGGAGACATAAATGCACTGAATTACAAATTGATTTAAAACTGCACCAGCACAACACACTTAAACACTACAATAGCTTCACAAGCTTGGCGAAACATGTAAAAACAACACAACTTTAATTAGTTCAGTCAGTGCAGTTGTGAGTAACATCCAGTGTCAAATAAATAATAATAAAGATACTGAACAAAAACAATAGGTTGATAACTTTGGCCAAACATGAAAAAAAAAAACCTTAGCAAATCTTTTAAATGGTTCATGAATTATAATGTAAAATAAATAATAAAGGAGCCAAAATAAGAGGAAAAAACAATAGCTTCACTAGCAGATATTTAAAACAAACAGCAATCAGCTCCTTATGGATCAGTCACATTGTCATCGATACCCGATCAAGAATTTTTGTCAATACCGGTACAGATACAGACATTGATATCAGATCTGTGCATCTCTGCGATACCCAATCAACAATTCCCCCTCCCCAATACCGGTACTGATACCAACATTGATATCAGATCTGTCACATAGTCACCGATACCCGATCAAGAATTTTCCGATACCAATTTCGGTACCGATACTAATATTCGATCTGTGAATCTCTACTTTACACATAAGCTTGTTAATAATGGTTTCATTTATTTATTTAGCTATCTACTTACTTCTCTGCTTCATCTTAAAACAAAACAGTATTTACTATATTTGTCTTTTTCTGGCAGCTTGTATTTCAAATGAGCTCTTCTAAGCACAACTTGGGAAAATTAAATTATACAAATATGGCTTAAAAAAATGACCTGAATAACTCAGTGATCTAAAATTAAAACAAATATACGTTCTGTTCTGACCATTATTTTGTTCATTTTTGATTTTTCTTACTGTCAAATATTCTAAAAAGAGACAAATCTGCAGATTAAGCCATAATAAAACCACCAGGCTGCACTATTTGCTGTTTCATAACACATTAGAATATTAGTAATTCTTATTTTTAACGATTATTTTGATATATAATTGTTGCACTCTTACATACCTTTAAGTATGATATATGCTTTACTGTATAAGAAGTACTTTTTTTTATTTTAGGTGTAACAGAATTAAAAGGATAAGCTGAAAAATCTAAACACTTTTCCCATCATGGCAACCCTTGTCATTAAAAGCTGCAGGAAAAAAAAAAAAGGCTTATTTTCCAATTTTACAGATTTATTTAACCTGATAGTTGCAGTCATGTAGTTTTCAGCACTGTCTCTCCACAGGTGAGAGAGAAATCCACTTCTTCTCTGATGCTTTGTTAGATTTGAACACCTTTTCAGGGAATGATGTGGACACAGTCTGCAGCACTCTGCATAGAAAACTGTTAAAGCATCACCGCTCTCTGCAAAGGCTTGTTGAAACTAAACCCCCAGAACACAGTGAGTGAGCAAATGTATCTTTGTGATTCTTTTTTTTTTGTAAACCTACTGCTGACAGGATACAGATGCACATTCACACCTGATGAAATTGCTTTTACGTGTTGTGTGCTCCTCTCTTTCACAAAAGCAGGCAGGAACACGGGTCATGACGTGTTACGCAGAGTGGAGTGGGCCTCACAGCTATAAATAACCCTGAGAGGAATCAGATTTGGAGGACCGGAGGTGGGAACTGATGAGATCACACATACCCATACGCGTGCGCTTGTATGTGTGCGTCTCAGTGAACAACATGTAGATGCACAAAAGGCTCGGATCCAAGGAAATGGAGGTGGAATCAAAGTGACATCATGCAGACCAGCAGACAGACAAGCAGACAAAACAGTGGGAAAGTGAGCAGGAGCAGGCTGAGTGAAGAGGCTGAGGCGCCTGCGTTGAGGAGGAAGTGGGGAGGAGCTCGTTGTGACAGTCAGGTGGAAGATGGCAACAAGCAGGATGTTTGAAAAATATATGAGAGCAAAATGAAGCAAAGCTGCAATGACACGTTTTTATAATGTGCATAGCATCGTGAAAATGTGAAGCCTTCAATGTACTTTTAATATTTATGACAGCCTAAAATAATAAACTCAAATTCGAATGATCATTCAGGGATTTTATAGCTTGTTTTACTCATGAACGAGATTTAAACATGTCTGTCTTTGACTACGGACAGGAAGATTTGTTCGCAGTGAGCAAACAAGTTCAAGTTCAAGTCAACTTTATTGTCGTTTCCATCACATGCGGTACACGAGATGGAACGAAATTATGTAGGTCCCAGTTACACCCAAAAATAGCACAATAAAAAGTATAAAAAAGAAGCAGTAAATAAGGATCTAAAATATACACTAAGATATATGCTAAACAACACCAAATGGTACGCTAAAAGATCTAAGCTATACGCTAAACACTAATAATGTAAAGCAATACGGCGACGCCGAACATGAGTCTTTGTGAGCAGATGGGCATGATTGAATACAGCAGCATGAGCTAATCAGCAGCACGAGATCAGCAGCAGCACTGTTAAGTCACACATCACCAATTAAAGTTGCATTACAGTGATTTTTCTTTTTTAATTTATTTTATTATTATTATTATTATTTTTACAATGATTATCCTGGTTAGGGGTTTATGAGTCTAACAGCTTCAGGGTAGAAGCTGTTCCTCAGTCTAGTGGTTCCACATTTAATGCTCTGCAACCTTCTCACAAACAGGTACATGGCTTCAAACCATTGTTGCATTTTGAAGTTTTTATGCCCTTTTGTTCTGATTTGATTAATTTTCTTTTGTATTTTCTAAAGGAGACATAAAGCCCCAAAGTCGGGGATTAGATTTGAAAAATACTAATTTATCTCAAACATTTTGTTAGAGTTATAGGATTTTAGTTAACTGTTAATCATCGTATGCTGAAAAAGTACAAAGTTAAAGCTGCTTTTGTCAAAGTTTGGAAATGACATTTTGTGCAATCTCATTGTGAGATCTCCCAAGATGTGTTATCACTCAGAATATGTGTGGAGGAACACTATCTGCTACTACCACATCAAATTTGGCTCAATATCGGTAAACTTGTCCAGGTTATAGCCATTTTTGTGGTTCAAAAACCAGTCAGGGAGTATTTTCTAAACGTTCTTTTAAAATCTGTCCAGTGTTTCACAAGATATTTTGCTAACAGACAGACGAATTTAGCATCAATCGTTTATAGTAACATTTTAGGAAGATATTTTGTGCGATAAGTATTTGTTGGTAATGAATTGGACCTAATTATTTATGAAACTGGCTGAGGT
The DNA here is from genome assembly GCF_014905685.2 of Nematolebias whitei. Lineage (NCBI taxonomy): Eukaryota > Metazoa > Chordata > Actinopteri > Cyprinodontiformes > Rivulidae > Nematolebias > Nematolebias whitei. The sequence continues at coordinate 56,467,947 of NC_056498.1, read as the reverse complement.
TCAAATATTTTTTTCTGTTTGCTGAAGTTACTTAGCTGTAGCAGCCATCTTGAATTGAAGTTATTTGTAAAAATAAAAAAGAATATAATATTCATATTTAAAAAAGTGAATTAAAAGACACATTTACGCTTCAAATATCAGTCTCCTTCAAGAACACTGATCCGAGATTGTCTGCATTAGCTGTAGAAAATAATTTAAATCAAAACCTTATGGAAAGTTATCTTGACATCCTACTTCCTTTTACCTGCTGTCAACACTGAACTCTGCAACGTTCCTCTTACTTTACAGCATAAAACTCACAGCCATCTGAAGGCGCACACACACTTGAATGTTTGAGCTGCACACCGCCGACTGACAGACATCAAGCTGATGCAGAAAGAGAAAAATGACAGACAAGTGCTGCTTGAGGAAATGACAACGAAGCGAGACTTTTACAGTATTAGAGAGAAAATGACATCAGCCTTTGTCCCACTGACTCAGTGGTGATGTCTTTCTGCAAGGCAAGGCATATTTACCGCTCCACTTGGTTATTTAGTGAATGGCCGAATGGGCTGTAACTTTATTTTCTACCCAATTTCATAACAAAATTCAAAAAAGCCTTGTCCTTCAAACAAGTAGCGTATTTTTCGGACTATAAGGTGCACTTAAAATTCTCAATTTTTCTCAAAAATCAACAGTGAGCCTTATAATCTCACTTGCCCTCCAACAAGACGGATACTTTTCCTTGTAACCTTGTATTATTATTATGGATCTGGTCAGCTGGTCTCTCAATGCAATTTTTTTTTACCTAGGATATCGACAAATTGTCAGCAGCAGTTCTGGCCTTGGTAAAGCTGCCAACCTCATGTGAAGGGTTAATTCATGTGTCGAGCTCTCAGACTCATATGCTTTGCGAGCTCCCTGGAACTCTCCGGCATGATAGATTCAATCCTGGAGAAAAGCTAAGAAAGCACGGATCGGTGGAATGTCCACAAATCTGGCTGTTTGGATTTGCCATCGAGAGTTCCAGCAGAACTGAAGGCAGACAGAAACCAGTCTACCTGCCCAAACAGTTGTTGTTTATCTGAATCTGGCCTCCCCACCTGGCCAAGGCCAACTTATCTCAAATTGCTCCTGGTGGATATGTAAATAAAGAAGCTCAGCTCTGTCCAGTCTTCTGTGAACGCTTATCAGAGCTGTACCGGCTGAGAGACACTGTAACATCTTATCAGGACTATGGAAACTATCTGGGAGTGCTCATGGATAAATCTCACCATCTTGTCATCCATGCATATGTATTGTGTCAATCTATGTTGTTGTGATAGATTTTGTTGATATCTTAAACCGTGCCCTGTCAAGGACATGATGTGAGATTTTTTTTATACCTCTCTATCCTTATGTCTTCCCTTTTTCTATCTAAGCAATAAGGGCAGCACTTCTTAGAAGCTGCAGCCCCTGTCCATCTTTAAGATGGCTGCATGGAACGTAATTTTGCTGTTCTTAACTGTGCAATGACAATAAAGCTTATTCTGATTCTGATAATCCGGTGCACCTTATGTATTAATTCTGGTTGGGCTTACTGACCTCGAACTGAGTTCATGTGGTACATCTGAACAATGTTGAGAGTTATTTTGAATGAGTTGAATAAAGTTTGACTTATCTGACTGTTTTGTTTTGCTTAATGCACCTTATAATCCGGTGCCTTATAGTCTGAAAAATGCAGTATATTTTAGTAGCATTTATTTATTTATCATCTACTATAATTCTAGTGAATTTTACTTTTGAAAATTAGTTCTGTTTAATGCGTTCTTCATTCCCCCTGGTTTGGCTTCCTGATTCCTTTTCTCACTTCATGGCTTACTTCTCTCTCTTGTTGCCTCAGCCGTAACATTTTACACTCTTCTTTTATCTTTTCACTTTTACTCTTCGCTGTCTCTCTGTGAAGTAGTCCAGAGGTCGCTTGCACAGTTTCTCAAGGTTGTCCATGTTTGAGGTCCGCCCTCCTCGTGTCGGAGTGGCCAAGCAGAATGGACAGCTCAGTCCCAGTGGGGGCCCAGCAGACTTTAAGTGCCTCTGATCACCGGCCCCCCAGGAGGATTGAAGTGATGTGCACCCTTTGCTTGTTCCCTTCCACTGCGGTTCATTACAGAGTGTGACTGGCAGGATCAGGGGAGCAGATGGAAAAAAGCTAAAATTAATCCATGTTTTTATTTATTAATGCAATCAACTTAATTGTGATTATTTTCATTGAATAAATTGAATTTCAATATGTAACATGAGAAGTTGAAGAAATTTTCTTTGCCGTTACAACATTAGAAAGTCACTGTTTCATCTGTAAAAACAGGTTCTCTCTCTTATTATTATTAATATTATATATATAAACAGTGGACATTTTTTAAGCATGGCTTGAATCAGGTCAGAAAAGTCAGACAGTAAAAGAGAAATATATGAATTTGCTTGTTTTATGATTGTGTTCTTTTTTTTCCTTTGCAGAACTAAAGAGCGGAAAAGAGAAAAGGGTGAGCTGAGGACAAACAAGTGACGAAGAGTTCTGGTACTTTGTCAGAGTTCAGACTCAACTGTTTTACACCAGCAGAGTAAAACCCTCAGATATATGATGAATAAAGTTTATCATCGGTGTCAAGATGCTGGTTTGTTCTGCTAAAATCAATAGGAATGCTAAAAAAGAAATGAAGATTTTCATTAAACTTATTTTATTTGATGCTTTAAAATCCAGCCTACCTCACATAACACGATTTGTATTAATTTCACTCCAACACAAATCAGAACTGATGATGTCATCAAAAGCCACCATTAAATGCAGTGCTCGTATTTTCAGGCAAATATATTTCACAGATGTGTGTCTTAAAGAATGTTTGATGGTACTGTCTACATTTTATTTTCAATTTGTGTTGTATAGAGAGGCAAGTGAGGGATAAATTAAACAAACCAAATATGTTCTTGTCATTGTTGGACCCGGGATTTATTTACAGGATTTTTTTCACCACAGTTTTTTTTTTTTCAAGATTGAATTTGTCCTTTTGTTTGCAGCCACAAAGATGGTTAATGTTGTTAGAGAGCCAGCTAAAATACTTTGCTCTTTGTTTTTTCTTTACTGCCATATGATGGCCCTACCGTGTAAATGAAAATCAATTGAAAAAAACAGAATTACATTTGAACAAACAACAAAAAAACAAAATTTTGAAAAAACTGATTTACATTTTGAAAAAACTGAATTACATTAAGCCAAAGTGGAAGTTTTTTCAAATGTAACTCCGTTTTTTCCTGATGTGATTCCATTTTTTCAAATGTGATTCCGTTTTTTTCAAATGTGATTCAGACCACTTCCGTTTTGGCTTTATGTAATTTAGTTTTTTTCAAATGTAATTGCGTTTCCCCCCCAAATGTGATTCCGACCACTTCCGTTTTGGCCACTTCCGCTTTGGCAACTTCCGCTTTGGCTACTTCCGCTTTGGCTACTTCCGCTTTGGCTACTTCCGCTTTGACTTAATGTAATCATAAATAAAGGATGAATGAAAAAATTCTGTTTTTGCAAATGTTTTTCATTTACACCTTAGGGCCACCATAATATGTACCACCGTACTGACGGGACAAGAGGTCAAAATGAGATACTTAGCACCCCGAGGACCACTTTTGAGCTGTTGGGTGTTATTATAAAGTGAATATCCTTCAACACATTTCAAGACGCATGCAGACTCTACTTTTAGAGGAAAATCTGATCTTTTAATGTGTGCAGCAAGATGCTGAGGATTTTCAGTCAGTCTTGAGTTTAGTGTATGCAGTCTGTTGAACGCTGGTGTACTGTGGGAGTAATAATCAAACAACAATCAATCATGAGAATCCATCACCTTCGTGATTCAGAGAAGACCCATCTCTCAACAGACTCATTCAGTTCTGCTGTCATAAAGAACACTTTAGAAAATCATTCCTATACTTTACAATCCCACTGGGCCTCCGCTTCTCCCTTTTAGAAGATAAATGAGCACACCTTTGTACTATGTATTTGAACTACTTTACTTTGACTTCTTATATTTCTGAATTTTTGTTGTGGTGCTGCCATTGATGTAGCCTTAAAGATATTCCTCCTTTTACATTCCTCCATTTATCTAATCTAAATGCAGCTGCAGTATTTTTTTTTTCCTAAACAAACTCCTCTGAATGCTGAAAATACAAGGTACTTTTAACCCAACATGCAGAACACACGTTTTGTTTTGCAAGTAAGATCAAGACAGCAAATGGTGTTGCTCTTAACAATCATATTCCTTTGCACATATGCAATGAAGTGTTTTTCATGGGATAAATAAGTATCATGACACTTTTAAGGTGCTTTATCTAGAAAGTTGTGTAAGGCTGCAAAGCAACACGCAATCAGACATTAGGAGGGAACTGCAAGAAATAAGCACGTGAGGCTTCAGTTCTGTTATCCAGGAAGTAACAGATAATCCTGTGCTGTTAAATACCTTTGGTTAGCTTAGATTCATTCACTGACAACTATAGTTAGCAGCAAATTTATCCACCTGCCAGGGAAGATGTCAACGAAGTGTGGACGAAACACTTCCCTTGAGTTAGTTAGGCCTGTAATGATGGAGGGCCTGGCTGGAAAGAGTTGATTAGAAAATTAATTATTTATCAAAATACGACTAAAATTTTTTCCTGAAAACTGAAAAATTGGGAGGGAAAGTCATTAAGGTTTAAATTAAATGTTCTGAACTTTAATTTGGGGTGAGAAATCTTTATGTTGGATTTATATGTGTAAAAGGACATGTCTGTTCTGTAATGCATACGAGGAGAGGCACAAGAATCTTTTTTATTAATCCTGTGGAAAGATGAGTGAAGTGACAAAACATTGTGGCCGTTTCAGGAATAACAGACTGGGTGTCTCAGTTCAGGCTTTATCTTCTGCTCATGGCTGCCTGACCTGCTACTTTGTTGAGAAATGAGCTACAATGGTAGCTTGTGGTGTTTTTAGCCTCGTCCTCCTCCTTTGCACATTAAAGCGGCTCATTATTGTTGTTATTTTAATAACACTAGTAAACATGCTGAAACAGTTCCATAACTGTGTGAATGCCCAGTCAGTGTTCACACTACTGTATTCTTTTTTGTACTTTCTTTCATGCGATTTTTGAACTTTACTACTTTTGTATACTTAGTGCTAGCTTAACTGCCATATACACAGTATATACACATGTATAATAATAATGTTCAGCTTAATCAAGAATAGTGTGCTATGAATTTTTTTTAGTAACTTTCATACTTTTTAAATTATGCTATTTAGATTAAAATAGATTTATTTATAGAAACACAATGAGATTTCTTCAGCGCCAACAAACGCATTGTCTTTTTGAAAAATGGCGTAATGAAACTTGCCTTGTTTTCGTCTTCCTACTTGTTTTAGCGTAGAGCTACTGTTTTGTTACTTTTAGATTTTAATCACTGATCTATTTTTTGCTATTACAGTTTTACTACTTTTATAGTTTTTTAGCTTTGTTTTTCTGCTTTTATTTTTATTTTTTAGCCATCATTCTGCTACTATAGTTACTGCTCCTATTCTTTGTTGCTTGTAGCTACCGGTCTGCTAATTTTAAATTATAGCTGTTATTTAGCTAGTTTTAGCTTTAAGCTTTTTTTCTTAACCTTGAGCTACCTTTTGGATATTTGTAGCATTCAGCTTCAGTTCTCCCACGTTTAGCTTTTAGCTACATTTAGGCACATTTGAACTTTTTGCTATGATCTTGGTAATGTTAGCTTTTAGCTGCTGTTTTTACTGCTGGAGAGATAGCCCCCCCCCCATGATCCAGAAAAGAAAAAGCGAGTAATGAAAATAGAGGAATGAATGTATGGCCACTGTATTTTAACCATTTTATTTTCCAGCAATGGTTATTAGATATTGTTTTGCTATTTTTTGTTATGTTTTATCTATATAGTATAATATTTTCTAAGTAGATGTTAAATATTTCACTTTATCTGAAGTTTTTGTCTTTTTAAATCCCAATTATGATGACTAAATTTTCACAAAACATTATTTCTTCATGCTACACTAATGCTTTTGATTCTCATCAACTTGGCTTTTCAAGGGTCTCAAAAATTAAAGTCACTAAAAACTTTAAAGTCTGGTCATTGGTCTTTAATGCACTTCTTTATAACAAGGTCCATAGTGTTCACATTCAACTGGTGAGCTTGATGTAAACAACATTTTTAATAGATTGTTATTAATTTCTGTCGTTTGGCTTCAGCGTATTCCAAAAATTTAATTGTGTGAGAAAAATATCATTTCAAACAAAACAATAAGTTTGATGATATGACATTTTCTACGATTAATTAACTTGAAGAGTAAAATGACACTGTTCTGCAGCATGTTGGACCGAGACAAATAGTCCAACTCTGAATAAAAAAGACCAATATATATATATATTTTTTCATTATAATACATTAAAAAAATGTTAAATAAAATTAATCCAATGTAAAAAAAATTTATTTAAGGTGAGTTTTCTTATTGTTAAATCAAATCAAATGTGTCTCAAGACCAAGAAGAAAGAAAGTGAACTGTGATCACACGCTTCACTTTCATGGCTCTCTTTGAAAATTTAATCACGCAGCGCATTAAGTCTTTACTGCTTGCTGTGACAGAGCCCCGCTGAGAGGTTTTAAAGATGTACAGAAAAACACATCCAGTGTTTATCCTCACATTTGAGATATTTCTACTTAAAAACAGTCAGATTTTAATAAAATAACCATTAGAGACCAGTAGAGTGTGCCTAAAAGACATTACACCGAGTCTGTGGTCCCACTTCTTTAATGACTCTGGTATCTGAGGAAAGTCAGACTTTAAAATATCCTTCTTAAAGCTTTGCGTGAGGTTATGTCATCAGTGTGGCATGGAGCCAAACTGTGAACTGCACATGCTCTCAAATGACAGAATCCGAGTTTTATTTTCCTTTTCAATAAAATCAACTTGGTACTAGAAGATCAATAACATGGAATGCACACCATTTAGTTTATTCTATTCTTGTCAGTGTGTTTGAATTTATTTTCCTCTCCTCCACACTTTTACACCTGTTCACCCACAACACACACACACACACATTCCAGCTGCTGCTGATAGGGGTTTATTTTTAGCACAAGTGAGGAGCGTGTATACACATGATGGATGATGTTTCACGCATCTCTCGTGTGGGGAATAAGAGAGGTAGAGATGGATGAAGATGAAGGGTGAGAAGGTTGAAGGCAGTTCAAGGAGCTGGCTTATGAGAGATGACACATGCTGAGAGCAATTTCACGACACTGTAGCAGAAGTGTGGAGCAACAAAGGAAGCAGGGTTGTTGTGAGGGAGCTAGTGGGGTCACAGCTACCACCTGAAATCCCTGCTGGCGAAGCAAACTGACCTGCAAGCAGCTGAAGATCAACAGGCGCTTCACGCCAGATGATGGTGGGTCTCTTCAAAGGGATGAGGGATGACAGACAGAATCTAACGCACCGCTTCCTCCAATTACGACACTGCTTACACCAGACAAAAGCTGAAATTCATCACATATCACAGCTAGTTTCCACTCTTCACCTCTGCACTTTCTGTAAGAAGGCTGGAGAGCCAAGCAAGGAAGTCAAACCAGTAAGCAGCTCTAAATCATCTGGTAGCAATACATAGTACAGCCTATAGAGTAGGTATTACTTAATGAAAACTTCTCTGGTATGTACTATGTAGACACTACATACTGTGTGTGCATGGTAAGTAACCAGTTGTACCACATGTCCTGTAAAGTAACAAGTCAATAGATAATAAACCAGTACCCACAGGTTCCAGGTGTATCAAGTATGTACTCTAAAATTCCACAGTAATAAGTCACATTAAAACGCACTCTATTTCCCATAGGTAGCAGGGACGCACAAGTGTGCACTACTAAGAATAAATGGTAAATGGTAAATGGACTGTACTTATATAGCGCCTATCTATATTATTTCAAGATACTCAAAGCGCTTTACACTACAATCTGTGTCCTCATTTACCCATTCATACAGCACTCTACGAGATCTCTACAAAGCTAATTGAACAAATCATTCTAAAGAGACTAATCAGAGCTTTATCACATTCATACACTGATGGGACACACATCAGAGGCTATGAGGGGTTCAGTGTCTTGCCCAGGGACACTTAAACATGTGACTGCTTGTGGATTCGAACCCCCAACTCTCGCTTTGGAGGACGACTGCTCTAACCACTCAGCCACAGCCGCCCATACACAAGGTAAGTTCAAGATAACTACCAGATACATACCAGGTACCAGGTCAGAACCAGGAGGTACTCGTTATGTACCAGGCACATACAAGGTAAGTACCTGATAATCACCCAGTACATGCCAGGTAATTCGTTAAGTTGGTATCACTTAAGTACCAACTGCATACTAGGTAAATATCAGAGTCAGAGTCAGAGTTTCTTTATTGTCATTCGCACCTCATGTGGTACATGTGGTGGAGCGAAATTATGTACACAGGGTCCCAGTTACATCCAACAATAAAATGTATAAGAAAAACAGTAATAACATCCAAGATATGAACCAAGAAAAACATCAACTAAATATACACTAAGCACTCATAAAACATAAAACATTGAACATCAGCACAAACATGAACATGAGTCTGTGAGCAGATGTGCACGCATGAACACATCAACATTGAAACAGATCAGCAGCAGCATGAAACAGATCAGCAGCAACATGATATGGTTTTTCACAGTGATTATTCTAGTTAGAGATTCATGAGTCTAACAGCCTCAGGGTAGAAGCTGTTCCTCAGTCTAGTGGTTCTACACTTAATGCTCCTTAACCTCCTTCCTGAGGGGAGTGGGGCAAAAAGTGTGTGTGCTGGGTGAGTGGGGTCCTTCATGATGCAGGTGGCCCTCTTCCTGCATCTGGAGGTGTAGATGTCTGTGATGGTGGGGAGGCTGATTCCGACAGATTTCTGTGCAGCCTTCACCACTCTCTGCAAAGCTTTTCTTTCTGCAGCTGTGCAGCCTCCATGCCACACGTTGATGCTGGAGCACAGGATGCTCTCCACTGCACACCTGTAGAAGGAGGTGAGGACTGAGCTTC
>NC_056498.1:56408987-56448863 GCF_014905685.2 Nematolebias whitei | reverse complement strand
AAACATGCATGGTTAGGTTAAGTGACAAGATTAAATTATTACTAGATGTGAGTGAGAGTGTGAATGGTGAATGTGTGTCTATGTGCGCCCATGTGATGGACTGGCAACCTGAACACACCTTTTGTCCAATGACTGCTGGAGAAAGGCACCAGCTTGATGTGACCCTGCATGGAACAGCAGGTAAAGAAAATGAATGGAGAAAAAGCTTCTTCCTTTTCTGGGTTGCGGGGGTCACTGGTGCCCATGTCCAGCTATCACTATACGGGAGTCAGGGTACACCCTGGACATGTCTCCAGTCCATCACAGGGACACATCGAGACAACCGCAAGACAAACAACCATTCACTCTCTCACTCACACCTAGGGACAATTTAGAGTTACCAATCAGCCTAACATGCATGTTTCTGGTCTGTGGGAGGAAACTGGAGTACCTGGAGAAAACCCACACATGCATGGAGAGAACATGCAAACGCCACTCAGAAAGGTCCCAGGCCAGGATTTGAACCAGTGACCTTCTCACTGAGAGGCAACAGCTCTATCAACTGAGCCACCGTGCTGCCAAGTTAATAATAATAACAACAACAACAACAACAACAACAACAACAACAACAACAACAATAATAATAATAATAATAAAAATAATAATAATAAGTTGATTAATGTAAAACCCTAAAGGACATGGGAGTATTTTAAGGATTCAAAAGCCATGAATATTAGAAGATAAGTTGTTGTTGAATTGAAAGTGTGTTCAAGTAAAAGTAAGTACCGGTACACTTGTTTCTGCTGGTCTCTTCTTCAGAGGTCACCACAGTGAGCAAACGCGCATGAAAGATTTAGCAATTCGTTTTACGCCGGATGCCCTTCCTGACACAACCTGGCCTCGAACCCGTAACCTCAGGATGACTGCGGCACGGATCACCAACCGGAAGAGCGTTAATTGAGCTCAGTTTGGAAAAACACAGTTCAGCTCTGACAGGACCGAGGAGCTAACTGAATAAAGCAAAGACCAAAGTGTAATGCTGCCAACTTAAAAATGTCATAAAGCCTTTTTTAACCCTTTACATGACCGTCCACAGACACAGATGCCTTCAGGTTCACAAAAAAACTCAGACAGACAGTTGCGAGAGGCTGATGACAACCGATTACAACCACACATTCACGGAATGGTCCGATTATCATATTTTTGGTCTTTTTTGGGATTATTGATCGTACATCATACAGAGGGCAAATTTGTACAAATACGATAATTCTTTTTTTTTTTTTCATTTACCCTTTATTTATCCAGGTAGTCTCATTGAGCCGCGAGAACTCATTTTCAAGAGAGACCTGTTTAGGGAGCAGATGGTTATTATCGTACACCTGGCAAAACTGCACCGTATAATGTGACCGTGGCAACAGGCTGCTGTGTTTAGAGTTGGAGGTAACCAGGAAAACCTGGAGTGGAACTTTAGTGGCTTGAGTATTCTCCTATTAATTAAGTGGAATGGATTCGTTCACGAAGAAAGAGACACTGCGCCGCCTGAACTAATGTTTAGTAAAAGTGGGGGGGTTCAAATTAACGTTTTTTTATGTGGGGGGGACTTGTCCCCTTCACATATAATGGTTGCGATGCCTATGCTCTCCATCTTCCATTAAACTGTTCCTCTGACAGAAATGTGATATTTCGGTCAAAGTGGCCTCAGGCAGCAGAGAAGGTGCTACAGCCAACAGCTGCTGTTGCTTTTTACAAACATCCAGAGAAGTCAGTGTAAGCAAACATTTAATGCAAACCTGACAGTGGTGTACATTTACAAATAATGGAATTCACAAGAACCGCTATGAAACTTTGTTAAAGTTGTTTTAAGACGCAGTGATCCACTTTGGTCTTAGTCAGACTAGCCGTTGACGACTCAGTTCTGTTGGACGTAAACTCTTTCTCTAAACTGAGAACTCTACGTACAACAGGTAAGAATACACTGTAAGTTATTATTACAAAAGCCTGTCTACGTTTGTCTCAGCAATATATTATTCTAGAGACAGCACAGGAAGTTGAAGCCATAACGAGTGCCCTCTAGTAAGCCCCGCCCCCTCCACATAAATAAACGGGACATTTCCCTGACTAAAAACTAAAACACTTGAGATTATTTTTTTCCTCTGTTGTTTTTTCTTGATTTTATAGTTCTTACCCGTTGACTGTGATTGAGTGAGCTTGACTAGTTCACAGAGTCATTTAGTTTGTCTTCTTTTATTTTGAAGGTTTGTCTGTTAGCAAAATATCTCACGAACCACTGGATTTTAATTAAACTCTTAAAGTATTCATTGGATGAACATTTACAGCTGATTAACTTTTAAAATCAACCAGATTCAAGCTGGCCACAACATAAAATCAATAGTCTTTAATAGAGATATTGAGCTGAAGTTTGGGGTGGTAGTTGTGCAGACAAAGTCCTCTTTATTTAAAACTGGTAAGGCAGCAAGCAAAATGCTACTTTTACAGCTTGCAGATAAGCAAAGAACTCTTGGTAAATTTGTGTGTAACTCAAAAATAACAATAGGGCAAAGGTTTATAAAATAGCCTATGCATGAACTGCTGACATTTTAGACACTGGTGTTGTTTTAGGGGGCAAATATCCACTTTGGTCTTGGCTGCATTCAGCCATAAGTTTGACAGTCTATCAGATCTTAAGTGAAGTTAGTCTAAAATGTAGCTACAACATGTAGGATCTTAGACATTGATATACAAATGTTCTTGTTTATTTCTTTGTTTTCACGTTTAGACACATGAACTGCTTTTATTAAGCCAATGAAAAACACTCAAATAAGTACAAACAGGTTTATTTGAATTAGTAGTTAGTCACTCTTGATGGCGTGATGAAAATAATATTTAAATTCCTGGGAAAAACAAGAGTTTTGTCAGAGCAGGAAAAGTTTGATTTCAAAAAGAGTGTCTTGATATCATCATCTTTGTTAACATATCTACACATTAGTGTCAATATGTGATAAACTCTCCTCAAATACCCAACTGCTGCTTTCAGAGCACAAACATGACATTCTGCAAAAGTCAAAGTCTGAAGTGATAACCAGGAGGAAGGCCGAGGTGGAGATGAGTCTCGCACTTGTCAAATTAGTATTCCCACTGCTCTATTGACAAGGTCATCTAACCACATATTTACCTCTGTCCTAAAGATTAGCAGCTGGGATTTAATGCAACCATCCTACCCTTTAGTGTTTTTAAGACACAGAGGGCTTCAGTTAATTGTCATGTACAAAGAATAAAAAGCAGAATGCGTACAAAGTTTAGCAAGAGGCTGTCAATAGAGACTGCTTCCTGGCAAAGGATGATATATGTAGCCAAACTAATCTCAGTAGGACAAACAGCATGTGGGCGTTAAAGACATAAAGTCCTCTAAGAAGCTCATACAGTCTAATCCGGTTTCTTCTTAAACTCTTTTATTCACATCACTCAGGTTAGCCATATCAAGTTGTTTAGGTTGTCGTTAACGGCACAGAGAGCGGAGAGAACCGCAAAGGATAGGAGGATGAGTGAGGTAAAGGTAAAGAAGGTTGAAAGGCTTAACATTTTTCCCCCCACTAAGACTTTCTCGACAGAGGTGGACAGCCACATAGTTCCAGAGAGAAGACAGGATGAGAGAGGAGGTGCAGAGCTGGGAACGAGAGAGAGAGAATCAAAAGGCAAATCGAAAGAGAGGAAGAGTGAGTCTATTGATGTTCAACAGCTTTCTGACTCTCTCCCTGCATACAGACGGTTGATTCAGATATGATGCATAGGAGATGAACCAAGAAACAACCTTACAGTAGCTCACACGAACTGGTTCAGTACAGTGTAGCCAATATAGCCAACGTTACGCTGTTTGATTTCAAAGCTTTTGGACAGTGTCACTGCCTGAAGATGATTGAAATAAACCACCACGCAGAAGAACACTCACACTCTTTGAAACTATTCACACGCTTTCGATTTATTCAAGTACATGGAGAACATTCCAGATAAGGAAGAAAACTGAGCACCTGGCACAAGATATTTACGATCCAAACACCTCAGACAACTTTTTTTTTGTATAATATCCACCACTGCCACTTGACTTTTGCAGTTGCATACAGAAGCAGACCCACCTGCAGATCTGTGCGAGTGGAAGTTTTGTGTGCCTACCTTGCGTGAGTGTTCCCATGAGGAAGCGGTAGAAATAGCGAGCCACCTTAGTGAGCTGCCTCTTGCACCTTTTCCTGCACTGGCTCATCTTGGTGCAGATGAGGAGGTGATGGTGTTAGTCGACTAGTCTGTCCAGGGAAGCGAGCTCTCAGGGAGGAGAGGAACGAAGCACAGATATAGTGTGTGTGTGTATGTGTGTGTGAAAGTCTGATTGCAGCTGCCTCTCTCCTCCTCCTCCTCCTCCTCTATCACCCCTTCTCCTTCCTCTCACCGTTGTCTTCTCCCCCTTCTCCTTCTATAGAAGGTTCTCTCCACCTGTAGGGCGCTCGTTGTCAATCAGCCAGCAGCACGCCGTCTCCTCCCTCTCACGTTCTGAGAAGCCATCTCCTCGCCTCTTATTGGCTGGCAACGGAGTGTGGCAGAAAATTACAGACGTAAGAGAGACAGTGTGTGTATGTGTGTTCGCGAGAGGCGAATACTACGAGGAGGCCGGCTTGAGTGGCAGGTGGTGGTTATTCTCAAGCTGCATACTCCACACATCTTGTAGATGCTGTTCTTTTCTATTTTCCCTCCACCCATGGCTCATAAAGATGACAGCCTGTTAGGGTCTGTATGTTTCAGCCAGCAGGAGGTTGAGTAAAGTGATTGGGGGGGGGGCGTTAATTTATATCACGCACCATCCTTCTCTGCAAGGCTCCTTGTTCACTATTGCTATTCATAACACAGAGAGGAAAATTCATCTGAAAGAGGGAGCGAATGATACACGATGAGACAGGTATTGAAGTGACGACTGGGCAAAATTGGATATACATAATTATTATAATTGACTCCTTTTCCCAGCACTGTGATTTTTAAAACATAAAATAGATAAAAGCTTGAGTATGTTTAAGAAATACCCTCCTTTAGCAGCAATGAACAGGTGATGTGGCAGCAGAGAGAAAGAGGAAGAGCTTTTAAATCCTATGGGATTCAGGAAAAAAAAGGGCATTTATGTAAAAGCTCTTCGTTTTATCATCACACCTTTCATCTCTGAACGCTCTCAGCGTCACTAAACAGGGAAACACACTTACCTTGTTTTCCCTGCTGTCACGTTGCCATTGTTTTCTCCTCTACAACTCCCCTCTAAAATGCTGCCACTCCACCTTTATCCTCTGTCTTTCTCCCTGATGTCGAATTAGAAGTGATTACTGTTACCACAGCAACCCCAGACCCAATGGATTTTATACATTTTTTTGGTAATCAGAGTTGCAGGCATACACATACACACTCAAAAAGACAAATGTATGTATACACACCAGGCTCCTCTTCAGGTCATAGAGAAAATAATTTGAATGTCAGGCACATGTTTCCTCTAATTGCTCTTTTACTCTTTGAGCTGCATCTGTAGTGTCGTCGTCGTTTAGGAGTCACAGAGAGAGGTCAAGCTTTAGGAAGCAAGAGTACCAAACCAAGCAACTTAACCAGAGGGTTTCAAAGCCAAGGAAGAGCTTGAAATAAAGGTAGCGTAAGAACATCTTTCATTGATCATGTTTGGAGAACTTATAAAGGAATTTTACCCATTATGAAGAGTTTCACAATCGAGGCTAAATCCATGAATCAAAGTCACACGTTCTGTCTTCCATGTCATGATCCCTCCAGCCATTTGACACTGCTGTTCAGCTCTCATTACGTTATTATTAGAGGTGCCAATAGGACGTTATAAGAAGGACAGGGTGTAAAGGTTTTGTGAAGTGCAACAGCTCAGGGACAGAGCTTAAAAACACAAACATACTGTAAAGGGGAGGTTGTGCAACAACCTTGACAGAAAAAAACAAGTGCTTCATCTGAAAATAAGCAGCTGACAAAATTGGTATTTTATTCATCTTAAAATAATTTGGTGTTCTCTGCTTTTAGTTCAGTTCAATTCAATTCAATTCAGTTTATTTATATAGCACCAAGCCACAAGAGAAGTCGTTTCAAGGCACATACCAAAATATTCATACATAATAAAAGCCATTTAGTAAAGCAGCAGAAGAGTGAGGAACTGTGGTCAGTTGGTCTTCCAGTAGTCTAAACCTACAGCAGCATAACTAAGGGATCACTCAGGAAACCCATTCCGACCCAGACTATAGAGTTTAGGAAAGACTTAAGCCTAGTCTTAAAAGTATACAGGTCCTTCTCAAAAAATTAGCATATTGTGATAAAGGTCATTATTTTCCATAATGTAATGATAAAAATGAAACTTTCATACATTTCAGATTCATTGCACACCAACTGAAATATTTCAGGTCTTTAATTGTTTTAATACTGATGATTATGGCATACAGCTCATGAAAACCCAAAATGCCTGTCCCAAAAAATTAGCATATTTCATTCCACCAATGAAAGACAAGTGTTTTTAATACAAAAAACACCAACCTTCAAATAATCATGTTCAGTTATGCACTCAATACTTGGTCGGGAATCCTCTTGCATGAATGACTGCTTGAATGCGGCGTGGCATGGAGGCAATCAGCCTGTGGCACTGCTGAGGTGTTATGGAGGTACAGGATGCTTCGATAGCGGCCTTAAGCTCATTCAGAGTGTTGGGTCTTGCGTCTCTCAACTTTCTCTTCACAATATCCCACAGGTTCTCTATGGGGTTCAGGTCAGGAGAGTTGGCAGGCCAATTGAGCACAGTAATACCATGGTCAGTAAACCATTTACCAGTGGTTTTGGCACTGTGAGCAGGTGCCAGGTCGTGCTGAAAAATGAAATCTTCATCTCCATAAAGCTTTTCAGCAGATGGAAGCATGAAGTGCTCCAAAATCTCCTGATAGCTAGCTGCATTGACCCTGCGCTTGATAAAACACAGTGGACCAACACCAGCAGCTGACATGGCACCCCAGTGACTGTGGAAACTTGACACTGGACCTCAAGCAATGTGAATTCTGTGTCTCCTCTCTTCCTCCAGACTCTGGGACCTTGAATTCCAAAGGAAATGCAAAATTTACTGTAATCAGAGATCATAACTTTGGACCACTCAGCAGCAGTCCCAGGTGAGATGCTTCTGACGCAGTCTCTTGTTCAAAAGTGGCTTGACCTGGGGAATGCGGCACCTGTAGCCCATTTCCTGCACACGCCTGTGCACGGTGGCTCTGGATGTTTCTACTCCAGACTCAGTCCACTGCTTCCGCAGGTCCCCCAAGGTCTGGAATTGGCCCTTCTCCACAATCCTCCTCAGGGTCCGGTCACCTCTTCTCGTTGTGCAGCGTTTTCTGCCACACTTTTCCCTTCCCACAGACTTCCCACTGAGGTGCCTTGATACAGCACTCTGGGAACAGCCTATTCGTTCAGCAATTTCTTTCTGTGTCTTACCCTCTTGCTTGAGGGTGTCAATGATGGCCTTCTGGACAGCAGTCAGGTCGGCAGTCTTACCCATGATTGCGGTTTTGAGTAATGAACAAGGCTGGGAGTTTTTAAAAGCCTCAGGAATCTTTTGCAGGTGTTTAGAGTTACGTCGTTGATTCAGATGGTTAGGTTAATAGCTTGTTTAGAGAACCTTTTCATGATATGCTAATTTTTTGGGACAGGCATTTTGGGTTTTCATGAGCTGTATGCCATAATCATCAGTATTAAAACAATTAAAGACCTGAAATATTTCAGTTGGTGTGCAATGAATCTGAAATATATGAAAGTTTCATTTTTATCATTACATTATGGAAAATAATGACCTTTATCACAATATGCTAATTTTTTGAGAAGGACCTGTACAAGGTGTCAGCCTCACGGACAGAAACTGGAAGTTGTTTCCACAATAGAGAAGCCTGATAACTGAGAGCTTTGCCTCCCATTATCCATCCATCCATCCATCCATCCATCCATCCATCCATCCATCCATCCGTCCATCCATCCGTCCATCCATCCGTCCATCCATCCGTCCATCCATCTGTCCATCCATCCATCCGTCCGTCCGTCCGTCTGTCCGTCCATCCATCCATTTTCTTCTGTTTATCCGGGTTCGAGTCGCGGGGGTAGCAGCTTAAGTAAGGAGGCCCAGACTTCCCTCTCCCCAGTCACTTGGGCCAGCTCCTTCGGGGGAATCCCAAGGCGTTCCCAAGACAGCCGAGAAACATAGACTCTCCAGCGTGTCCTGGGTCTTCCTCTGGGTCTCCTCCCGGTGAGACGTGCCCAGAACACCTCACCAGGGAGGCGTCCAGGAGACATCCTAACCATAGATGAGGGTAGGAACGTAGTTTGACCAGTAAATTGAGAGCTTCACCTTTTGACTCAGCTCTCTCTTCACCACAACAGACCGGTACAGCGCCCGCTTCACTGCCGACGCTGCACCTATCCGCCTATCGATCTCACGCTCCATTTTTCCCTAATTCGTGAACAAGACCCCGAGATACTTGAACTTCTCCACCTGGGGCAGGACCTCCTCCCCGACTGGGAGAGGGCACTCTACCCTTTTCCGGCTGCAGCCTGACAGCAAGCTGCTCTGTTAGGAACATATGGAGCAATAAGATCTGTAATATAAGATGGAGCTAGGTTGTTGAGAGCTTTGTAGGTTAGAAGTAAGATTTTGAATTCTATTCTGAATTTGACAGGGAGCCAATGGAGAGAAGCTAAAACTGGAGAAATATGATCTCTCCTACCAACTCTCATTAAAACTCTGGCAGCAGCATTTTGGACCTACTGAAGACTTTTTAAATACGTTTTTGGACACCCAGATAATACACAATTGGAATAGTCCAGAAAGGACATGATGATTTTGGAAGACCAAAAGATTTTGTTAATATAAATGAATCCACTCCACCTAATTTTTAAATGTTCATGTTCCTAGAACAACAGGTTGAGGTGGAGGTATAGCTTATATTTTTCAGTCAGGAATATTGATTAGTACTAAACCAATTATTAGTTATGCTACTTTTGAGTCGCTGTCTCTAAGTCTTTCCCATCCAAAATGGAAATCAGAAAATCCACTCTCACTAGTTGCTATATATCGTCCACCAGGCTCCAATGCTCATTTTTTTGTTTAAATTCTCAAATTTCTTAACTGACTTAATGCTAAATACTGATAAAGTCATAATAATGGGTGATTTAAAATTTTCATGTAGATGTTGAAAGTGATAGCACAAGCATAGTCTTTAATAATTTAATAGAATCAATTAGTTTTACCCAAAAAGTCCACACATCCCCTCATTCATCATCACATTTTTGATCTGGTTCTGAATTATAGCATAGGAATTAAGGACTTCATAATACATCTTCAAAATCCCTGTTGTGTCTGACCATTTTTGAATGATCTTTGAGTTTACATTAAATGACTACACAGTCATTTAATGTAATGGTCATGGTAACTTTCATCTTAGCAGGTATTTATCAGAAAATGCTGTAACCAAATTGAAAGATTCTCTTACATAATTTTCCTCTGTCTTGCAGAGTAATACAGTAATGCAGAGATGGTGAAGGCTGCACAGAAGTCTGTTGGAGTCAGCCTCCCCACCATCACAGACATTTACACCTCTAGATGCAGGAAGAGGGCCACTTGCATCATGAAGGACCCCACTCACCCAGCACACACACTTTTTGCCCCTCTCCCATCAGGAAGGAGAATAAGGAGCATTAAGTGTAGAACCACTAGACTGAGGAACAGCTTCTACCCTGCGGCTGTTAGACTCATGAGTATCTAATCAGGATAATCACTGTGAAAAATCACATGTTGCTGCTGATTTATTTCATGTTGCTGTGTTCATGAGTGCTCATCTGCTCACACAGACTCATGTTCGTGCTGCTGTTCGATGTACTGTTTTTATGCTATTACTGCTTAGTGTATATTTAGCTGATGTTTTTCTTAGTTCATATCTTAGATCTTATTACTGTTTATCTTTTACATTTTATTGTTGGATGTAACTGGGACCCTGTGTACATAATCTCGTTCTACCACATGTACCACATGAGATGCGAATGACAAATAAATCTCTCTGACTTTTTTTTATACCTTTATTTCACCAGGAAGAAATCTAGTGAGATCATCAAACTCTTTTACAAGGATGTCCTGACTCTGACTCTAATACATCAGAGAGCAGTGACTTAGATCAACTGGTGATAAATTTACAACTTCTTTGCGAACTTCACTTAATAAAACTGCTCAGCTGAAAAAGAAAGTAATCAATCAGAGGAGACTAGCTCCTTAGATCAATTCTGAGTTACATACTTTATAACAGGCATCTAGAAAGCTGGAAAGAAAATGGCGCTCCACTAACATTGAAGAATTTTACTTATCTTGGAGAGAGTCTGCTAACATATTAAAAAATTCTCCATAAAGCTAGAATTTATATTATTCACCTTTAATAGATGATAATAAAAATAACCCCAGGTTTCTTTTCAATACCATAGTCTAATGACAAATCCTATCTCTGTTGAAACATGTATCCCTAAAACTATAAGCAGTGATGAGCTCATAAGATTCTTTATTAATGGGAAATTTGGGGGGGGGGGGGTTTCAAGCCAACCTTCCTACTATCGCCTCTGGTTCTGTATCAGTTGAGACAACTTTCAAAATGTCACTAAAACCTGATTTATCTTTAGACTGTTTTTGTCCTGTTGAGCTCTCTGAATTGTCAAAAATAATAGCTTGATCCAAACTATCCACATGTTTGCTAGATCCCATCCCAACCAGGCTATTTAAAGAGATTTTTCCCTTAATTACCGTAATAACCACATCTTGGATCTGCTGAATATGTCTTTAATGAATGGTTACATACCACAGAGCTTTAAGATTTCTGTAATTAAACTTTTACTTAAGAAACATAACCTTGACTCAGGAATCCTAGCCATTTATAGACCTATATCTAATCTAACTTATCTCAAAATTCTAGAGAAAATAGTTGCAGGTCAATTGTTTGATAATCTACAATGAAATAATCTGTTTGAAGAGTTTCAGTCAGGGTTTAGAGCTCACCATAGCACTGAAACTGTACTGGTGAAAGTTACTAATGATATTCTCATGACCTCTGACTATGGACTTGTGTCTACACTGGTCCTGTTAGAACTCAGTGCCGCATTTGATACAGTTGATCACAATATTCTACTACAAAAACTTGAATATGACATTGGGATTACTGGAACTACATTATTTTTTTCGTTTAAACAAAAACGGATATGGAACAAACATATTTTTACTGCAGTCAATAATATCATTGTTGAACACATCAACTAACTTAAAATACTTCTAAATTATATTTCACAGTAAATTTTGGCATAAAATAAAATTAACCAAAACATGTCATGTATAAAATAATCCAGGTGTAAAAGTTAAAATCAACCACAGGTAAGATATAAACAATTTATCTCCAGAGAACCCTATTTCATATGATCTGAACAATTCTTTTCAGTGACTGATGGCTGTTTTATTATTTAATGGGGATGTTTCTGTAAGGAGGCTTTATTTAATAATCACACTTTTTACTCCTGTGATTGCTTGTAGGTCCAATGAGAGGTCTGTTAAAAATGCTTTAAAGAAAAATATTAGTCACCCATATCCAACGTATGTGAGCTTTTGAACGGAAAAATCTTTTCTCCATCAGCACAAACACTTTCATTTGCTACTTGTTTAACCCATGTACCCTTTTTCTTCCTTTTGGACAAATTTTTATGTTTTTTCTTATATGCAGCATATGTTTGGGAAGTTTTGTCAGAAGCAAAAAGGGCTGCAAAACCTGCAGTAGACAACAACAACAACAACAACAATAACTAAATAGGCATATTACACTTTTTTGTTCTATAGTTGAACCAAACAACTGTGAGGCCTTTTTGTCTTCTTAAAAGCACATTTATATTGATGTGAGTACTTTGAAAGCTATCAAGAGAGAAATGTGCAGAAGTGGAGTTCTTAGTGATGCTCAAATAAATTTTTCATGCGGTGCTAAAGGCAGCTAATCTGATAAAAGCTGGAACAGTTTAAGAGTAAAAAGTAAAGAGTAGATAAAAAAAAAAAAAACAGAAAGAAAACAAGAGTCTCCCCCAACAGACCTGAAAAAATGTTTGCATATTTGACTTCAAGTCAGATTTTCTTTGCTTTCAAGACACATTTCGTAAATATGCTTTAAAAGAACATGAGTGAAAACAGTCAATGTGCAACAAATGTTGAAGGCTTTCATGTGCACATATTTACATATAAACTTAAAAAGACAGTAATCCCTCTGTTATAATCTTGCTTTCAAACTCCGAGTTTTAAAAAGGATCTTTTTAGGTTTGAAAACGTAAATGTTTCAAAAAGGATTTACTGACACCGTTATCTATAGTCTTGAGTTTACTGCATCCCTGCATATATTATTCATTGTGTTCTCAAAAGAGTTTTATTTTTCAAGTATTTTAATCAGTGGCTGTGTATTAGTATTTGATAAGTTATGGCTTTCAAGTTTTTTCTCATTTCCTTCAAGGTTGAATCTAAATTCACGCAGAACGCTCGTCATGCACTAGATTTTTTTTTTAAACAAACAGCAACTTTAAATCTAATAGGAACATTTGGTTTATGTAAAATTGGAAACCAAATATCCAACAAAGCTTGCATATGCATTATTTAAGATTCTAACAACATATTTAGACTTTAATTTCACAGTTAAACCCCATTTCTACATAGTGGTAAAGAGTTTTCAGTGAAACTTGCTGCAGCACACATTATATTTGTTGTGTGGGAAACCTTTCCTCTCCCTGCAGCTCTTGTCTTCATCATCTCAAGTATGTACGTCTGATTCTGACAACGTCTTATGAAATATTAAGTGTTCCACCCTGCATTGCTCAAATCCAACATCAAAAATTACAACCCAAAGTTGAACTAACTTCACAAAAATAACAAGATTGGCAACTAATGAGGAGATCTATAACCAGTTTTATTTCTGTAAGTTTCTAGCACTAAGGCAGAAAACTATTTTAATTGACGTGAAATAAAGTAACCTCCTAAATATTTAAGGGTAATTTAAAGCAGATGATGGGAAACAGGATTTTATGCATTGTGAGGTTTCCTCTATGACTAGACAGGCAGGCTATGATCAATTCCTACATTCTGCTCACAGAAAATCATGCAGTTGTGCACACTGCTCATCTCCCAGAGCTTATAAATAATTGAGAAAATGTGATTTTATCAAGAAAGATTGCAAACTGTAACTCTCTCCCAAAAATTCATCCAAAAAACCTGAAGAAGTGAAACAATAGGCTGAATAATAACTGTTGTGTGTAAGTGATGGGGGATGTAAAGGTCATGGATGTACTAATGTCAAACGGTATCGAACCATGTGTGTGTTAAGAGTTATTTTGTCTTTGCAAAGTGGAGCCTGCAGAAGCATGGAGCCATTCACCTGATAAACTCAAGGCCCTAAGCTGGAAAGCAGAGTCTTGACCTCACCTTTGTGCCATTATGAAAAGACACTTCTTATACTGGCTGTGAGCAGACCTTGTAATCTGGGCGTGATACAACATCCTGTAACCTGGCTTGTCAACGACTGCTTCATCTTGCAAGATTAAAAACCTGGGCAAAATAAGATCTTCTCCTATGTGTGGCTTATTTATTGAATGAGCCGATGATAGGATAATTAAATTTACCAACAGTAAGAACACTCCACCTCCTGCCACACGAGCACACACCTCTGCTCACTCTGATTTGGGATCAGGGTGCATCATCTGGGAGTGAAAAGTAAAAGTTTTAGAACTTTATCTTCAGTGGGTGAAAAAGAGGAAACAAATGTACGTGTCTGGCTTGTTTAAGTGAGGCTGGCGTGCTGTGCAGAACACTCAGGCAATTCCAAGTGCCCTGCGTGAAGCAGTAAACAGAAAATGACGTTAATAAATGAAGCAATAAATCAAAAATAAAATAACAGGATGGAATGAAGGGGGAAATGAAATAAAGATATTTTGGAATGTAATGCAAGGGAGGTGATGGAGGTAGTTAAATATACTTTGTGACAATTTGTTGCAAACAAGCAAATGCAGTATTTATACCCACTGTTACTTATTGCAACACATTCAGTGAAGATTCACTGGAGGCTGCGGTAGCTTGGTGGTCAAGTCAGTGTCATGGTCTTCTTATCCTGAGGTTGCTAGTTTGAGCCCAGGTTGCCTCAGGAAGGGCATCCGGCATAAAACAACTGCCAAATCTTTCATGCGAGTTTGTTCGCTGTGGCAACCCCTAGAAGGGAGCAGTCCAAAGAATCTTACTATTAAGTGGAGATTCAAAACCTTTAAATAAGTGTTGTTTATTTCCACGTTTGCAAGAAAACATCTTTTCTGGTTTGACTGTTCTCTTACTCTGTTTTTAAAGACATTACCTGTTGATGCCAGAGGGTGGAGGCTGTGTGTATAAAACCCCCACAGGAGTCCCTTTGCTACATCAACGGATTCATAAAAATAAGAGCATATAAAAGTTATTTTCTATTTTATGTTATTTCTAAGTTCTAAGATTCTAAACGCTTAAAAAAAAATGTTATTGTCAATTACGTTTGACTCAAAAGGCTTAAATTGTCATTTGACATTGATTTGTGCTGAGAATCAAACAAAGAAAATATTCATAATACAAAAAAAAGCATAAAAGGTCTAGGCCTGTCGCGATAAACAATAAATCAATTAATCGCATGATAAATGAAAATTATCGACCTTGTTTTCATTTATCGACTTTATCGTTTCTTCGTGTCTCTTTCTGCTGAACACTGGACGACAAAAGGCTCAACTCCGGTGCTCTTCACTGACCTCACCCTCTCTCTTTAAAATCCATTTTAACCGTTCAAAATTGTGTTTTTGGATCGTTAAAAGCATCTAAGCCAAGAAGCTAAGTTACGAGCTAAGCTAACAGGCCAACCTTGGGATAAAAACCTCCGTCTTAAAGCTTTAAAATTCACAGCTAAAACTCGTGCCTTCGTGTAAAAAGTTGTTTTTCTCTGCAAAAACAAGCTGAGAACTTGTTTACTGATTTTTTTATAAAAAGCTTTGTGTAACAAATGCTCTGTTAAAGAGCTCAAAACATACAGAGCGTCCGCCATTTTGAAAGCCGAAAAACAAGAATGAGAGACAGCCCATGTCACGTTAAGAGGCCTCCCTCTCATTTTTCTCAAAGAGACACGCTGCTCCAGTGTTGCCAGGTGAGAAATGTAGGATTATCGTACTAGAGACATAAAATTATCGTATTTTGAGGGAAATTATTGTACACCCGTCATAACCAGAATAACAAATCTATTGATGCAATATAGTAGTGATGGGTCCGCTTCCAGACCGGCTCTGCTTCTTCTTTTCTTTTTACGCATACACGTCACTCGTAGGTAACCTTTAGAAAAGCACGATTGGCTGGAATTTACAGCAAATCGTGCATCTGTTTGCGGACACAGATGCCTTCAGGGTTCACAAAAAAATTCCGACAGACAGTTGCGACAGGCTGATGAAAACTGATTACAACCACACATTCACGGAATGGTCAAATTATCGTATATTTGGCCTTTTTTGGGATTATTGATCATGCATCGTACAGAGGGCAAAATTGTCATACAAATACAATAATTATCGTACACCTGGCAACACTGCGCTGCTCGCTCCCTCACTATCCATCTTTCGGTTCAAACAGTCTTATACTGCCATCCAGTGGTCAAAAAAAGGTACTACACAGAAATTAACCTACACTTCTTAAATTTGACAATAATTACTAATGTGAAATTTCAAACAATTTTATCATTTATCACAATAATTTCTGAGACAATTAATCGCCCAGCAAAATTTGTTATCGTGACAGGCCTAGTTATGACAAGATTATAATTTTCATATTATAGTGGCGCCTGTGCCACTAAAAGGGGCGTGAAATGTTTATTGAGACTGAAAGATGACTTATGTTGGCAACTATTTAAATAAAGTACAAATACTGTAATACATGTATATCAGTAACATTGTCTTTTCAAAGTAACTAACTTTCCAGGTGTCAACATACAATAAATACATCACTACTAACTTACTAAAAAATCAGTAAACTAACGTGAATTTAATGCCTTCCATCAGTGCACTTTTGTATCGTATACTTTGTATGCCTTGAATTTACAAATAATTGTATGAATTCAGAAATTTTTTAAGTTGACTTTTCTCTAAAATAAACAGTAAAAAAATAGTTTGACTTTAATTCATTTTGTTTTTCTAAATGTCAGGTTTTTTTCAGAGCACTGCCACAAAGCCCTGCATTTTCCAACATCTAATGCTCAATTCTTATACCGCAATGACTTTTTCCATGCAAAAAGATCAGGAAACAAATAAAATGTTATTCCTTTGCTAACCTAGCTACTATTAGCGCCGCATACACAGACGACTGTTACCAGAAAGTGGTTAAACTCTTCAGGTAGCTCAAAGTTTAGCATTTAATTGCCACTAAATGGGTTAAATAAATAAATGCCTATCAACTGGGTCTTTTAGAAATACAGTTTTGCAGTGTAGCAAGCTGTGTGCACACACTTGCAACCTGTTTTTTTTCCATTTGTTTGTGTTCAGTGAAGTTTAAAAATCCTCACGCTCAGAATCAAAACTTCTAAACATTTATAAGTTTCCGTCAAATGCAGTTTAATCTGAAGATAAAGCTTATTTTTATGAAGTGAGGAATGATTCATGGTCATACAAACTGAAAATAGACAAGATGGAGCCTTTCATGGCAAGATCCTCAGACACCTATCCAGAATAAAATTTTGGGAGTGTTCTGAAACTTCAGGTTTGACACTGTGGGCGAGGTGGAACATGTCAGAGCCTCTGCAGATACCTGACAGGATGTTGAGAGGTTGTCTGCAACTTTGAGGCCCCATGTGGATGACTTCTCTAGTTTTTGTCCAGAAGTCTGAGTCACCACCAGCAAGATGTCCAGGGTGTGAAACAAGCCGAGTGAAGTCCATGTTATGACAAATTAAGTACTATTACCAAGAAACGCATCACAGAGGACAGAACACTTCACACTGCAGGCATCGTAGCACAGATTTTAATGTAACTGCAGCTTTTGACTGTCATTTTTATGTTGATTAAAACTTGAAATGTCTCAAAATGTTGAGTGATTTGAACAAAAGATGATTAGAATTGAACAGACAGTTTATAAAGAGACAAAAGTTTTGCAGTACGCAGACTTCCTGCTCAGTTCTGTTGATGAAAGTCCAGATCTGCAAGCTGTCTGAGTGATCATTTCCAACACTGGGACAAAGACCCTGAAGAACACCCAAGTGACTGTGTGAAATATTGTTTTTCCAAAAAAGCAGTGGAATAAATCGACTTAATCCATCCGTCCTCTACAGATAGGAACATAAACCGACGGGTAAACAGAGACTTCACCTTGCAGCTCAGCTCGTCATCCACAAAAAGCAGAGAAGACATCTTAAGATCACCAAACCAGACTTCACTGCTTCTTTATTTATTTTTTTTATGTCTTTTTTATTTCTTGATCCAAATCGGATCTCCAAAGAGTGCCTCGGCTCTTTTAGACTTCCACGTGAACAGAAGGACGCATAGCGTTCTTAGACATGTGACACTGAAGTCAAGTTCCGAGCCAAAACACACACACACACACACACACACACACAAACACACACACACACACACACACACACACACACACACACACACACACACACACACACACACACACACACACACACAGGTTTGTTTTGCTATCTTTGTGGGGCCTTTGCATTGACTTCCATTCATTTTTCATTCATTTCTATAGCCTAACCATGACCTTTATCCATAACCTAACCATTGTCAGTACATACCTAACCCTAAACCTAACACATCCTCAATTCACACCTTAGTCCTAAACCTAGCCCGTAACCCACCAACGGGACTTCTTCTTATGGGGCCCGGGCTTTGGGCCCCATAAGGAGCAGTTGGTCCTCACAATGTAGTATAAGTTGGAAAAATTGGCCTCACAAAGTAGCATAAACAAGGACACACACACACACACACACACACACAGGTTTGTTTTGCTATCTTTATGGGGCCTTTGCATTGACTTCCATTCATTTTTCATTCATTTATATAGCCTAACCATGACCTTTATCCATAACCTAACCATTACCAGTACATACCTAACCCTAAACCTAACACATCCTCAATTCACACCTTAGTCCTAAACCTAGCCCCTAACCCACCAACGGGACTTCTTCTTATGGGGCCCGGGCTTTGGGCCCCACAAGGAGCAGTTGGTCCTCACAATGCAGTATAAGTTGGAAAAATGGGCCTCACAAAGCAGCATAAACAAGGACACACACACACACACACACACTAGTTTTATCACTACAGATGAGGCAGGCAAAGGCACCAGCTGGTGAAACCCACTCGACTATTCACTGTGAACACGTGACAGAAAGAGAGGAGAGTGAAGCAAGGAGTCAGAAAGCAGCACAGGTGGAAACACTCATCTTAGAGGATGTGTGATAATAAAGCAAAACAAAAGTTTGAACAGATTTGAATTGTGCAGAGAAAAGTCCATTTTGACTTTTCTAACCCTCTCTTTGCACAAATAATCCTTAGATTTGTTCAGATTTGACCTCTGTGTCAAAAACTCCTGGATGCTTTTGCAATTACAGAACTCTCATGCACCTAAAAAAAAATGAAAATAATTGGTAAACTGTCTTATAAATTAAATTAATTCGATCACACATTAGTATCTAGTTGTTGCCTGAATTAAACCCTATGTCTGTCAGTTGTCATACAAATTTAAGGAAGGTAATTATTGTCCATTAAAATGCATCCAAAAAATAAATTCCTCTGCATCTCATCTTTGTTGAGGACTGTGCAGCTGCAAACAAATAATAGCTAATAAAGTAAGCAATAATAATAAAAAAAATCAGCACATATAAACCTGCTAGTTTCTTTGAAAAACGCTAAAGTCAGAAAGTCAGTCAGAAACAAATCACTTTAATTGTATATTGTCCTAGAATTTCAGAAAAAGCTTAAGAAAAGAAATGACAACTTATTAACTGATATGCAAGCACAATAAGCTCAGGTAAGTTTATTAATGAGGTATTTTAGCAGGTATATTTCCTCTTCAGTGGTGCAAAATCAAAAAGTTTAAACTCATGGCACTGCTGCCATCTACAGGATGAAACCTGCAGAGACAACATCAGGATTCAACATCAGCCCTGAAGCCAAACAGATGGACAGAGAGAAGTCACAAACTTTTGAAATTACCCAACAAAAGTGCACGCATTAGGCTTCAACTTTAATGGATATAGAAAACTTGGGAATGGTGACAGAAACGCTGGAACGGACTGGCGATGCTTGGCTCCTCCAGCTGGGATAAAAACATCACAGAAGAACTCTTCAGTTTAATACTAATGAATATTCATTAAAAGCTGTTTGAATTTGTTTGTGTGTTTAGTTTTAGCACTTATGTGCTTGTAAGTCTGACAGGACTGCAGGCGCAAACGACAAAATGGTTTTTATCCGGTGTTAAATCTATAAAGAAATTAAATTCTCAGGTGACTAAATGAGAATCATCATTTTCTGTAAGTCAAAGATTTCAAACGTTTAGGGTAATTAAACTAGAGAAAAGATCAATGTTTGGAACTCAACAAAACAACCAAAGGGGTAAAAAAAAAAAACTTAACTACAGGTAGTGTAACAAGCTTAGGTTAAAGGTTACAAGTTAAAGTGAATATTCCTGAATATTCCTAAAGGAGAGTTTTGATGCAGGATTTGAAAATGGAGATGGTGGGAGAGCTTTTGATGTTCAGGGGAGAGAGCTCCAGAAGAGCGACTAAATGCTCTTGAGCCTTTAGTGGTCAGACTGGAGGTTGGGTGCATGAGGAGAACATGGCAGGTGTGTTTGTGGATGTGGAGGAGTTCTGTGAGAATCTGAGGGGTGACATTGTTGAGGGCTTTGGAGGTGAGAAGCAGGATTTTGTAAGAGCTGCATTGTTTCTTATGGGGAGCCAATGATGATGCTGCAGGACTGGAGTTATGACCAGTGGAGGTGGTTCTGGAGATGATGTGAGCAGCGAGTTGTGGACCAGTTGGAGTTTTTAGATGGATGTTGCACATAAACTAAAAAGAAGGGAGTTGCAGTGTTCTAGGCAGGTTATGACCAAACAGTCACAGTCCTAGTTCTCTTGTAGGAACTTTGGTTTTTTTATAACCCCTAAAACTGTTTTTTTTTCTTTCGGCACCTCCCTTCGTCAGTGGTCGCCACAGCAAGTCGCACGAAGACTTGGCAATTATTTTTTTTAGGCCAGATGCCCTTCCTGATGCAACCACAGCCCACCGAGCTGCCACAGTCCTCTGTGTGAAGCAGAGAGCTGCTATCTAGGACACCCGGGGGAGCAGATGGTGGGGGTTAGGGGCCTTGCTCGAGGGCCCAGAGTGGGGCAAATGAGGGTGGAGGCAGGTGTGGGTTTAACTTTCCCACCCACATTTTTGATGTTGTCCGTACAGGGCAGAGCCCTGGTACAGGGGAGTTGAACCAGCGATCTTCCAATCACAGGCCCACCTTCTCTAACTGATGCGCCACCACTTCCCTTATCACCACTAAAACAAAAAGTTTGTTTTTCTTCCTAAAATGTTTTTAATTTAGCCCTTTGTGTGTGTGTGTGTATATATATATATATATATATATATATATATATAAAACAAATATTTCCACCAAAATATTTTCTAAAATAAAATAAAAATGTTCAAAAAGGGCAAAAAGAAACAAAGGCATATCCAGTCCTGTCTAAGTCTACATGCAAATTGATTCAATATATACATAAATACTCATAAATGCATATACTATAACTGTATACACGCAGCCATGCATGCTTACATAAATATACCTACAGATACAAATTTACTTTCATATCACCTGCATATCTAAGCTTAATATACAAACACACAGATTGACAAATTAACAGCTGGAATAACATCATTTTGTCTCATTCATTTTTTATATATATTAATTGTGTAATCCTTATATATTTTTTTTTACTTTGCTTAATTTCTTCATCCAAGCCATTCCACAAAATCACTCCACGAACTGATGTGCACATAAGAGTGCTGCGATTATTTATTATAGAACTCAGAAGTTTTGCAAAAAATATGCTTTCTTTCAGCTGAAGTAACTGGAATGGTGTTAATGTGAAACTAAATTAACAACGACAAAGTAGCAGCCTGAAACATTTTCTATTTATTCATTAAACTCTTTGTTTGGACTTTGTAAGATATGATGATGTCACATTCAGCATGCATCAGGGACATGATGTCACATTCAGCATGCATCAGGGACATGATGTCACATTGTTTATTCTATTTGTTTTTCCTAAGAAGAAGAAATCAGTGGAATAATAAGAGAATAAGAATAAAGAATAAAGTAGGTTAAAAAGATGTCACAAAGGAAATGACTGAGAAAGAAGAAAAGGATACAGATAATGAATGGATGAAAAAGGTGCATCTCTGCAAAAGCCAGATGAAATAATTCTAATTAAATGCTCAAATGTGTCCAAAACATGCTCATGTTGCTTAGAAATATTCTCTGCTGATTTAGTTTTAAAGGTGCAACATAGAAAAATGCTTATAAGTGATTCAGGGTTTCTTTTCTAAACATTTACACTTTAAATATTAGAGGACCAAAAAGAAAATACAAAAGCTATTTGGAATTCCTGTGTACTAACAACATTTGGCCAGTAGAGGGCAGAAAAGGGCCAAAAACTGTCACTTTGTGTTTACAGAAGGCAAAAACAATTAAATGTCTTTTTGTTTTTTAACATATACATTTCATTAAACTTAAAATTAAATTTTATTAAACACATTATATACTCAGAATATTATATAAATTCATAATATTATATAAACATTTATGTAAATTGATTTCAGTTGTGGTAAATTGTCCAAACAAGAGTATGAATAAACCTACATTAATTCTTTAATGATCATTTAATGATTTCATATTTTTATTGTTGGTTCAAAGCTGCTGTACAATAATGAGTTATTTTCACCTTTATAAATCACACAAACAAATTAATTCAACCATTAGAAAACATGGTCAGAAGAAAAATACAGCAACAATTTTAATTTGCATTTTAAAAAGCATCGAACAAGCAAATTTTAATTGCTGTGTTTTTTTTAGGATATATGCTATTTGTAATAATCAGTTGCAGATGTGCATCCAAATATTATTGTCAGAAAGTTCAATTAATATCCATTCAGTGAGTTTTGCTAACAGATAGACAAGGTTTACCCAAAAAGTTTTTAGCAATGTTTTAAAAACCTCTAGAACCTGGGAAATAAGTTGAGGATGACTCTCAGCTACTACCAGACCAGTTCTAGCTTAATATCTATAAAATTAACTCATTTAGAATAATTCTTTTTAGATTGTTAAACTGTGGCAACCGGATTAAATTGGACTTATTCCAAAAGTTAATCACTTAGATGTACATGATCGCTTTGTGAGAGTTTGACTAAAACGTGTCCGTTTCGCTAACACAAGAGAAAAACCGACAGCCAAAAACATTATTGGCCTTACATTCTCGAGGAGGGCAATACATGTTAGAAAGTGAGCAGGTGTTAAAAAGACAAAGAAAAAATGGAGCATACAGATGTTGAT
The DNA here is from genome assembly GCF_014905685.2 of Nematolebias whitei. Lineage (NCBI taxonomy): Eukaryota > Metazoa > Chordata > Actinopteri > Cyprinodontiformes > Rivulidae > Nematolebias > Nematolebias whitei. Next base: position 56,426,179 of record NC_056498.1, on the reverse strand, counting down.
TTTAGGGCTAGGATGTTTACAAATAACCCATAAAAGAGATCCAGCTGTTTTCTCACAGGTTTAAATGCCAACAAGTCATTAAACGAGAGGAGCATAAAGTCCCACACGGCTAATCTGCACCTGCTTAAAGGCGTTCATCATCCTTTCAGTAGTGCGAGCATCTCCCGCTGCCTTTGTTTCATCTTGTTCCCCTCATGTTTTTCATGTCATCCTCTTATACAGACACCGTGTATTTCCTCTGAAGCCCGTGTCTGCCTCTGTTTCGCTGTCACACCCAGCCTCTTGGCTGCTTGACTGCTGTGTCCCCCCCCCCCCCCCTTCTCCTGCTCTTCCACTATGCTCGTCTGAAGGCAGGCAGCAGGTGTTTTGTGACTCGAAGATCAGAGAGCCTCAGAGAGATGGAGCCCTTCTGAGTTGTGTAGGTGGAGGAAGAGAGAAAGTCTGCACTTTCATTTTCCAGAGACCGTCTTTCTCTGTGCAACAGAGAGCGCCTACCCTGTGACCACAAACGCAACACTCCTAATGTTGCACGTTTCTCCTCCATACCAGATGTTCAGGCATGTTTCGTACAGGCTGCTTTTATATTAGGAAGAATGTGAGCTGCTTGCTGCTGAGCTGAAGTGTCACTAGGGAGAGATGCAGCGTGGGTGCACATGCATGCAAAGACTAATGTGACAAATGAGGAGAGGACCGAGGGAGGGTGAGATAAAGCAGGAGGAACTGTTTTTCCATCAGGTCCATTTTGTGCAGAAATATGCAGATACAGCAGTGTGACTTTGCACAAATTACATTTAATATTTCTAAGACATTTTCCACAACTTCTCACTGTCTGACCTAAATCTAAGTTGTGTTTAACGGTCTAAACCAATGATTCCCAACCCTGGTCCTTGAGGAACACTATCCTGCATATATTAGTCGTTTTCTTGCTTTAACACACCTGATTCACTGATTTAATTACTTCAACAAGTTCTGCACAAAGTTCGCGACTTCTTTGTTTGTTTGGCACAAAGTTATGGAAATGGATGAATCTTATGTTGAGTAGGAACAAAGTTATAGTCAAACATTGTAAGACGTTACGCACAATCTCGTGCTTTTGTGAGATCTTCCAAAATATGATAGTGCTCATAGTATGTGTTGTGAATGAGCCTCAGATACTACCAGGTAAAATTTTAGCTCGATTCGTAGAGAATAGACTCGGTTTTAGCCATTTTGTGTTGGCTAAGTTTGATTAGTGGTGATGACCATCTTAAATTGGGTTGACTCTTAAATGTATTCAGTTATAACCATCAATGTATGAATGTGATAAAGCACTGATTAATCCTCGTATAGATATAGTAGTGTTGTATGAATGGGTAAATGAGGGCACAGATTGTGTTGTAAAGTGCTTTGAGTGTCTTGACAAGATAGAAATGTGCTAGATAATTACAATCCATTTCCCATTTATAGATGTAAATCTAATAGTTGCTTTCTAAGAGAGTCAGTAACCTTTATTTAACCAGGCAAATCCTTTTGAGATTCATTCATTCATTCATTCATTCATTCATTCATTCATTCATTCATTCATTATTTTTTTTACTCACTTCTTCCTTTTTCGGGACACTGGGGTCACTGGTATCCATATCCAGCAGTCACTGTGCAAGACTCGCAAGTCCATCACAGGGACACATAGAGACAAACAAGACAAACAACCATTCACTCTCTCACTCACACCTAGGGACAATTTAGAGTTACCAATCAGCCTAACATGCATGTTTTTGGTCTGTGGGAGGAAACTGGAGCACCAGGAGGAAACCCATTTCTTGCTGTGAGGCAAACCATTGTGCTGCCCAAATAAATCCCATACATTGGCTCAAGAGATATTTTGCTAACAGATAGTGTTGATGGTTAAGGGTGTGGTTCTGCCTCAAATGGAGGAGTTCAAGTATCTTGGGGTTTTGTTCACGAGTGAGGGAAGAATGGAGCGTGAGATTGGCAGACGGATTGGTGCAGCGTCTGCAGTATTGCGGACTCTGTACCGGTCTGTTGTGGTGAAGAGCGAGCTGAGCTGTAAGGCAAAGCTCTCTGTTTACTGGTCAGTCTACGTTCCTACTATGGTCGTGAGCTCTGGGTAGTGACCGAAAGAATGAGATTACAGATACAGGCAGTTGAAATGAGTTTCCTCTGCAGGGTAGCTGGACTCTCCCTTAGAGATAGGGTGAGAAGTTCAGTTATCTGGGAGAGGCTCAGAGTAGAACTGTTGCTCCTCCACATCGAGAAGAGTCAGTTGAGGTGGTTCGGGCTACTGGTAAGGATGCCCCCTGGGCGCCTCCCTAAGGAGGTACTTTGGGCATGTACGACTAGGAGGAGACCCCGGGGAAGACCCATGACACTTTGGAGAGACTATGTCTCTCAGTTGGCCTGGGAACACCTTGGAATCCTGCCAGAAGAGCTGGAAGAGGAGGCTGTGGAAAGAGATGTCTGGGTCTCCCTGCTCAAGCTGCTGCCCCCGTGTCCCGACTTTGGTACAAGCAGAAGATAATGGATGGACAATGTGCAATTTGAATTGTAAAAGGACTGTACTTGTATAGAACCTCTCTATCTAATCAAGATACTCAAAGCGCCTTACAACACAATCTATGTCCTCATTTACCTCCACACTCATTCATACAGCACTCTACTGCATCTCTACAAAGACTAACTAACACTTTTAGATCACATTCAAACACCGATGGGACACACATCAGAGACAATGACGAGTTCAGTGTCTTGCGCAGGGACACTTCAGCATGTGACTGCTAGTGGAATTGAACCCACAACCCTCCCATTCGAGGACGACAATTTGTGAAGTGCTTTAAATGCTCGGCCACTACCACACTAAATTTAATATTTGTATAGATTGTTGTGTTTGCTAAGGTCAACTGGCTGTGGCAGCCATCTTGAATGGGATTGGCTTCACAAGTTAATCATTTGTAGATATATGGCTCTATTAGTTTTATTAAAATCTGTACAGTGGTTCATGATGCTTTTTCTGATGTTACAGAAAACTTTGACAGACGAGTAGAATCAGTAAAATCCTAAAACACGTCATCAGTCTATCTGACAGCAAAGCAGATATTTAAGACTCCATTAAGTGGATTCAAATACACGCCTGTGTCTTCAATTTAATCTCCGTTATGCTTTTACTCATGTATTAAATCTGCATTCTTCACTGCCAACCACTGGCCCCCTCATGACTTCTTGGGGGTCATTAATGTGGAGGTTCAGTCTGGTGTGTCTGATGAGGACAGCTGCTGGAATAAACGACCCATCTGCACCTGAATGATGTAATCAGTCCTAATCAAACGGGGACAGATCAGTCTCAGTGCTGTCAACAACCAGAAGACAAGAGGTCACCTTCAGTAAAAACCAGACAGGACTGGGCATCCACAACAAAACACTTTCCTGAAAGACTCAAACTGTTTAAGACTGCACATCTTTGTATAGTTATTTTAGCTATGCAAGTGTCACGATGGTCATTTGTCCTTTAATAAGCTTGATTAGACTGTATAGGAGTTGTTTGCAGGGCGATGTTTGTGCATTAGACCCTGGTGGGAATCATTTATCAGAAAATATTGAAGCTTTATGAGCATAACAGCATGAATCTAAGCAGGGTGGTCAAGGTGGCTGCCTCAAAACATCAATTTATCCTGCCAAAGCTAGCTTGCACACGAGCCATGCCTACATCTTCCCACTCACAGACAAAAACGAAAACAACTAAAAATAAGGATAAAAGTCTACTTTGACTCTTGGATTTTTCTTGTTGCTTGACAGCTCCTCCACATGTTCTCATGATACACACTGAGCCTAATTTGATCCTCGCTACAAGAGCACTAATAGCAGCTTTGATCATAACAAGTGCAGCACTTATAGCACACTACTATAATCACTATCTCCTCTAATGTAATCCCTCGCTTCTCTTGATGCCATCTTTCTCAAGCAGCTCTCGGTGGTTGTCTGCTCTGCAGCGATGCAGCTGAACTTTACACCTCACTCCACTCAATTTTCAGAACTCACTGTCATGCTCTTGCGAGGCTCCTTAAGTGGTTCCAGTCCTGACCCTTTCTGCTACGAGTGCACGTGTGCAGAGTGTAGCAGACATGGTCGTGGTGACCTAAACAGAGGCTGTGGGAAACAAGGTAGTGGAAAAGATTTTTCTCAGACTCTATTTCTATTCCTTTTTTATGTCTTGTGAAGAGCTAGCCAGAACTGACCCAATGTACTTTCACTACACAGAGGGAAATAAGACTTCAGCATTTACTGAAACACATATACACTCACAAACACTGTGTTTGTTGCTTATAGTAAACTGTGTGTTCATGAACAGTCAATAGACCAAATTGACTGGATTTACACAAACACCCAAAGGCTGATGGGTAATAGGTGGGATTGGTGCAAGAGATTGCAACTCGATCAGATTATCATTGTCCTTCTGCTCCTCTGTTTAAGAATTTACAGATTCTTACCATTTATAACATGAACATTTTTCAAATTTGTATTTTTGTTTATAAGATTTATGTAAGTCAAGAGGATATACCAAAGCATTTCACCCATTACTTTTAATCAAATATGCAGTTTCATTCTTACTCAACTCGCCAGAGTCCAGTGCTTCATCGTCCTAAATATCAGACCATTAGAGGTCAGTTTTCTCTCTGTCACGGGGGGGGCTTTTTCCTCACTGGCTCTGTAATGAGGTGCACGCATTCTCTTCCCTCTCCCTGTTCTCCTCCTGCTTTTTGCTCTCTGTCTTGTATCGGAGCAGCTCCTATATTTTCACATCTTCCGAAATGAAAGAAAACGACTGTTTTGGCTTTGACAAACTTGACTTTCGACGCAAATGACAAAATCTTTTCAACAAAGCGACACGGTCCTGGAGAACCCTAATCTGCTCGGACAACACGCATGCAGCTAGATATATCTTTGGGAAGTGGAATATGATGTGTCTACCTCTGCTGTCGATTGAGGACACGGAAATATAATTGGATTTATGATAACAGGTTTCCTGTTTTTGGAGTAGTCTGGTTCCTGGTTTATCAACATACAAAGAAGATGGCCACAGCTAATTTGAACCTCATCAGGCTGCTGCCTATGTGAAGGTTTGGTTCGTGCTTTGATGACTCAAAATCAGCTGATTTATGAGCTAAACCGTAAGATAGAAGTGATTTGAATCGCAGTCCACCTGCGGCTTTGGAACTTGTCAGCATGAAAACGACCTTGAAGCGGCTTGTAAGCACAGACCAGTAGAATGCACCATAATCTGGCCATTTCGAAACTTGGAAGTACCATTCAAATTTCCATTAACATTTTGTAGATGTGTTTATAATTTTTCTGTATTACTGTATTCCTAAATTTATGATCAATTGATTGTATTCTTGGATAGTATTATTTGTATATTTTTTATTATTTATATGTATTTGTTGGAGGCTTTATATAAGTCCACTGGGCTTCTGTCTCTTCCTGCACTGTTATTTTTGTTCTTAATACATTTGATCTGTATTTTAATTGTGCAAAAATAAACTAAACTAAACTAAAGAGAGAGAGAGAGGAGAAGCAGGTTGGAAGAATTGGATCAGGTCCACTTGGTGTCACATTTTTCTTTGTTCACATTGTCTTTGGGATGTTTTTCTCTTCTTTTCTTCAGACTAGCAGTGAGTTACTTTCTTGTCAACAGGTAAACTTTTAGATGAGGTTTAGGCAAATAGACCCAAACATGACAGTAGCCACAGCATCACTACTACTAAAGATGTTTTTTTTTTCCTTTATCTGAGTCAAAAGTGAAGCCCTTAAATTTGATATTTAAGTGTTAAACTAGATTATATTTAATGCAAAATTTTAATCAACCCAGTTACCTATGAATATTCTACTTGGATTTACTAAATATGTTCTAGCTAAGTGTTAAATAGTTCTCATTTGACCCATTTATAACAAATTTATTGCACATTTTCAGTTCTGGGAATGCCTTGGGGTCCTCTCAGAAGAGGTGGCTGTGGAAAGAGATGTTTGGGCCTCCCTGCTAAAGCTGCTGCCCCCATGACCTGACTTCAGAATAAGCAGAAGATAATGGATGGATGGATGGATGGATGGATGGATGGATGGATGGATGGATGGATGGATGGATGGATGGATGGATGTTCAGTTCTGTGCTCCACATTATTTTAACAGCACATGCCAGTCTTTTAGCAAACAAACAGGGCAACCATTCATGTTCTAAAACAATTTTCATATTCAGGAGGAACACGGTCATTCTAAACTAGATAGAATTAAAGGTTTTATATAAAAAAATTAAAGAGAAATGAGAAAGAAACAGGAGAATTCCTTGTCCATTTTCTGATATGGTAATGTGGGGGTTAATTAGGTTTGCAGATTTAAAAGGAACTATGCTGTCAAAATCATCTTGTCCTTTTTTTCAATTTTGTGTCCTAAAACTTAATATGCACTCATAATTTAATTATTTTGACATGAAATTAAAAGTAAATTCATTTGTTGTTAATGATCTGCACCTGATCATCAGAACAAAAGAGCATCTGAAAAAGCGGAACATTTGTCAGTTTTCTGGTCTGGAACATTATTATTACTTGTTATAGAAGGAAATGTTGTTGTGTAGAAGTCTGCAAAAGGTCATAAAGTCGTTTTTAACAAGTTGGAGCTTACTATTTGATATTGGATGAAAATGAAATGTATTTTTATCAAGTAATCTATTAAATGTCATCTTTTCATGCTATATTGCTGTTGCAGATCTGAGTTAGCACCTTATACATTCTCTCTAAGTTTTCTTCTGAAACTTAACCCATGTGCTTCTCCACCTGCTGTTCTTTTATTCTTCATGGGTGACAGAGAAAAGGAAGCGGCATGAGGTGAGACATGCAGGGCAGAGGTGGAGGGAAAGAAACTCTTCAAGGCTTCACAAGTTTGCTTTATCCATTATATATAGTGAGGCTGATTTTAAATGCAGCACTGCTGGTCCCTGTTCCCACTCCACTAAAGTCTCCTGGTCTCACTGTGCAGCACTCTTGTGCAGGAAAGAAAAGGTTTTTCTCTGTGACTCTAAAAATGGCTGGACCTTAGCCCTGTAGGTTTAAAAGAAGGCTTTCTCACTCTTATCTTCATTTATCCATACCTTGCTCATCAAACCATCCCAGCAAACCCATGTTGGCTAAAGCTACAATCTCTAACTTGGCCTTTTCTCTCCCTTTCTTTTAGATCATCAAAACAAAGTTGGAAGTGCAAACAAGGACAAAACAAGGGGGATGAAATTCATATATAGACATACACATACAGATATTCAAGGCCCTCAACAAAATCTCTGTATGTAAATATTTGCATGTATTTGTCTAATTAACACCCGATTGGTTGTTCATGTAAGTGCTGTGTTCTTCTGTATACTTTGTTTGTTTGTTTGTTTGTTGCATACTTGCCATTTGCTGAAACGACGATTTAAAAAAAGAAAAAGAGTGTCACTGCAGGATCTGTTCCGGGACTGGAAGCACGATCCATACTGTGTGCCCGTATTCTGGGCGCAGGAGAGTTGTGCCCAGAATAGTCCTATATCATGTAATGAAGAGGGTATAACTGCGCATGTACGACTTTTAACTAGAGTCTATGAGAAAAGATTCTTGTGCCCCCAGGGCAATCAGTGACTATAAATTTTCTATGTTACACCACAAAATAATAATAATAATAATAATAATAATAATAATAATAATAATAATAATTATTATTATTATTATTTTTATTATTATTAATATATATATATATATATTAAAAAAAATGTTTTATTTCTTCAAGGTAATATGGTGAGTGGTTTGAGTGGTGGGGCGGCACCCTAGCACACTCTATTGGCCAGCCCCCACTGGAAGAAGTGGAGATATGAAATAAAACTGTTTACCCAAAAAGCTGACATTTACAAGCAGTTTAACCAGTCTGTTCAAAAGTTTCACCTTCTTGTGTTTTGTTGCTCAAATTTTGAACACATAAAATGACCTTATCAACATTATTGGTAAAAAAAAAAATTGTCCTTTTGCATCACCTCCAAAAAATTAGGGCTGCAAAGTGGTAAGAAAATGTCTTGCCCTCTCATGCACGCACAAACATGCGCACAGGAACACATCCTCAGAGGAAGCCAGAATTTTATACCATGGTTGATTTACCCAGCCTTCAAATTTGCATACAGAGGACAGCTAGTTTTCCTTATGAGTTGGCACATCGCCTTGGGACAAACAAAATATTCTGACACTCTAACAAACAAGACTGGATTAGAAGAGCTGTCACCACAGGAGCAGAACCTATTTCTGTAGTGCTGAGGTGATATGTGTACTGTAGACGACAGTCAAGGGTGGATCACAGAAGAGTTTACGATTATTGCTGAGTCTAAACTGCGTGCAAACTATTTTATTCATAATGAAAATAGTGGAGCTCATTGGTGATGAAGATTTGAAAAGGCTTCAAATGATTTCTACTGAAACAGATGTTTTAACAAAGCACAGTTAAAATACACAGCTGCTCAATGAGTCTATACAACTGTGAAAAAAATGAAAAAACCTGAATGTATTTGTTGCACATATAGTACTACAGTAAGCAATGTTTGGTTGCATGCATGTCTTTGCTGAGCTAACATTTTGAAAAATGTCAGCCTAATTAGAGTTGCAAAATAATTAACTATCTTTTTCTCCATTTAAAAAAAAAGAATGTGCAGTAAAATGACAACTAGCACAAAAAAAAGTCCTGCTTGGACAGCCATTGTTTGTTTTTTGAATATCTGTGGGCTGCATGTACCAGATGCCTAGACATATTGGCTCATGCTCCCAGGGCTGTAGTAATTAGGCTATAGCTGATGGGTTCACAGATTGCTTTGGAGTAAGCATGATTGTGTTCTGCTGAGCTGTCAAAGAATCAATGAAAAAAATAAGGAGCTGTGGAGTAAAGTCGTACGTAAAGTTTATATGTTGTGTTTCCCTGTGTGAGGCTGCCCGATCCACATCTGCAGGAACATCATTGTGACTGTTTTTAGAAAGCAAATAATGATCTTTATTCAATTCAATTCAGTTCAAATCAGTTCAGTTCAGTTTATTTATATAGCACCAAGTCACAACAGAAGTCATCTCAGGGCACTGAACAGAAACATTTATATATATATAAAAAATTAAGTTATCACTATTTATCTGAGGAGCGGACTGCTTTGAGATTCACTTCATCGCAGAGCTCTCATCTCTCTCATTTATCCATCTATCCATCCATTATCTTTTACCCGCTTCTTCCTTTTCGGGTCATGGGGGTTACTGGTGCCCATATCCAAACATCACTGTGCGAGAGGCAGGGTACACCCTGGACAGGTCTCCAGTCCAACACAGGGACACAGAGACAAACGAGACAAACAACCATTCATTCTCTCACTCACAACTAGGGACAATCTAGTGTTACCAATCAGACTAACATGCATGTTTTTGGTCTGTGGGAGGAAACTGGAGTACCCGGAGAAGACCCACACATGCACGGAGAGAACATGCAAACTCCACCCAGAAAGGCCCCTGGACTGGGGTTTGAAACGGGGACCTGCTAACTGACAGGCAACAGTTCTACCATCTGCGCCACCGTGCGACCCACTTATCTGTCATGTATCCCTCCATTGTTGGAGAGATAATGCTGTATTTAAAAATTACAATTTTCTTCCACCAATCATTGATCTAAAATGTTTTTATACCTCTGCTGATCAAATCGGGTCTCTCTTGGAAAGTTAAAAAAGTGTTAATGACATTTTTATGTGTGGGTTATATATATATATATATATATATATAACCTTTATTTAGACTGGTTAATCCCAATGAGCCTTTGAATATTATTATTTACAATTTACAATATTTAAAATTTGTGTCATAAACTGAAGAAAAAAAATTACATCCCATGAATTGAAAAACCTAAAAATAAAAATACAATAGTAGTCTACCTCTTGCAAAAAAATACAATAAAATAAAAATTCATTAAATTTATTACATTTTTCCTCTTGAGGAATATCATGACATGATGAACGTGTTAAAATGTTCCAAAAATTAAACAAAAAATCTGAGCAAAGGATGTTTTACACGTTGATTTAACTCACTTTTGTTAGTTTTCTGCTTATCTACTACGATGTTGACTCAGTTACACTACGCTAAATATGTCAAATACGTTGCACTTTTTTTATTTTTATTAATAAAGATATTGAAAGTATCTGGTCATCCTAACAGAATCAATCTTCTGTGAGTACAGCATCTCACTCAGACACATGCTGATGTTGCGCTGAGACAGAAATCTAGCTGACATGTGTGTGATCTGAATGCAGTGCAGCATCCATCCTGCTGAAGACAAAAGAAAGATGCTTTTTATTTTTATTTTTCAGTAACAGGAAAAAACTGACACTGACCAACCAATTCTAGCCATTTGTTTTTGTCTTGGTGTTTATGAGGAATGGTTAGACAAGGAACCAAATGCAGGACGCACACAGGAGGTATAAACAAACAAAAGGCTTTAATTAAACTCACAAAGAAAGTAAAAGTGCAGTCAGACCACTGCAGAGAGTCGAGAACCATTAAATTCAAACATGAATCTTGGCCATAATAAAGCCAAGAGAAACAGGAGCAAAACACACAGTTAATTCAGGCTGGGGGAACACAACCTGGATGAATAAGCAAAGCAAACCAACTAACAGCAGCAAAGGAAAAGACCATAAATTTGGCTAAACAGTCTTTCTGCTTAGGAGGATTCAGTGAAATTGCTCAGCTTTGTTTTTATCTTCTTTAGCAGAGAACTTTAGCATTCTTAATGAAAGACTGCAGATTTTATGTTAATTCAACATCCAAATTGCAGCTTGTGTGCTTTTACAAATCAGGGTTCAGAGTACCGTATTTTTCACCGTATAAGTTGTACCTTTTTGCAAGCCTGCGACTTATACACTGTACAACTAGTACTTTGTATATGTTTTTCCCCTCATATTTATAACCCAATTTTTGGCTGAGATCTGACGATTTCATTCATTCGGACATTAAAAATATTAAACATTACTATTTGCCGCTGCTAGAGGGCCCTCGAGTAATATGGCAAGCCAAGTGTCACATTAATAGGTAAAAGTGGCTATTAATGAGACACTTGGCTTGCCATACCAATCCACCTTCATCTTGCTCTGGACATCCTGGAGAAAACATCAAATCAGCTGCATTTCGCTGCACCGCCCAGGTGAAATGCAGCTGATTTGACCATTAAAGTGCATTTATGAAGGAAAAGTTCAACTGAGACACACCTTTGCTATAATGTCGAGCAAACAAATAATTGTTTTTTTAAGTGTTAATCTTGTTAAATTCTTGCACGCTCATGTGGCTGCTATTTTGGCAGCCAATGGATTTTTGGCACAACACCGACCCACGTTTCTGGGTGGTCAGCGGTGACGCATAACAAACGTGGCGACTTACACGGCGAAGCAATTTTTTTTAATTTTCACTTTATCAGCCATTTTTGGATTGATGCGACTTATACTGCGGTGCGACACGTACGACGGAAAGTACGGTAAATACGTTTGTGGTTAGAAATTTGAGAATGTGAAGTCATTCGTGACATTATGAATATGGTTTGTTCTTTGTTTTGAAATTTTTTTGGTACCAAGCTAACAGTACAAATGTGGCAATAATTCATGCTTTGTGTATTTAAAGCACTGCATCTAATGACGCGTCTCTGAGAACAAATAAATTAATGAGCGCTTCTGGATAAATGTTTTTTTTTTTTTAAGAATCACAACGTGCGTGGTTTTGAATTTTGCTGCATTTTGAAAACCTCTAGAACCCTTTATGTTCTAAATTAAGCCAGATTGAAAAAAATAAAATAAAATCAATAGAAAGTATTTTTTCAGACCTTTCTACCTGGATTTTTTGACTAATGTTAAGTGCACACTTGCTAGTGAGAAAGAATATATATATATAAAACTTAGCCAAGAACGGAGAAGCAGACAGTTTTACTGACTGTAAAATGGGCTCTTTTATTCAATGACTCTTTCTCCAAAGAACATATAGGCTCTTCCAGGTATAGACACATGTATCTCCAGCAGGTCTTACTTTCATTAGAGTGTGGGTGATAAATGTTACGTCTAATGAAAGTAACACTGTGGTGCAAGTGTTGAGCGGAGACCTCACAAAAGCTCTCTGTGACTTGCATGTAGGTGTGCGACTTTCTATTCGAGTGTCACAAAAATATTATTTAAAACACAGCGAGGAAGGAGCAGATGTGTGACATTTCAGCACAAAGGCCATTCTGCCACCTACTGCTGCCGTGTGTGGGCCAGAGTCTTGTTACTTCGGAGATTAGCTCCCCATTGAGCAGCTTCCACTACACTGAAGGTACAGCAAAGCTCTGTGCCAGGTCACACAGGAAAAGGTTGAGGGAAAGAGATCAGAGCTTATTGCACAAATCTGTGCATGCACGTGTACTGGAGTTAACGCAAACTATAGGTAACATCCTGAATTAGTCAATTTTATTAGTCACACTCCAAATAACTTATTTTGCTATCCAAAAGAATGTTTCAGGCGTGTGAACAGCACAAACTGATGCACAAATAAACTGATCTGGCAGAGGGAAGACTTTCATAGAACAAGAGGGATGACAAATTTAAAAGTGTACGTGATCATTGTGTTACATGAACAACAGAAAAGTACAAAATAAAGAGCAATGCCATGAGACAAACAGCAGAATGAGAAAATTCTGACTCATATTGCAGCAAAAACATACCACGCTTCAAAACGAGGGACTTGTAACACATAAGTAATGCACTAATTTAAATAGTAATGTGCATGACATTAGGACATGTAAATAATGATTGTTTTAAAATGGTAAAATCCCATTTTGTTTTATTCATCCACTGAAAATAGGCATTAACCTTTAACTAGTTGCTCACTTCGTTTGCATCAAAACTAATTTTTGCACCACTAACTTGATCACATTGTTTCCACAAGCTTAAAATTCAGTTTAAATACATTTTGGTAAGAGGTATAATAAAAGATTAGGTAAAGGTTTGAATGTACTAACTTACAGAAAGAATTGTCACGTTATCAAAATTCACAAAAAAGCTTCACTTTAAATTCTGAGTGATGATCTTGGTTATTGTCTGAGTTATCAAAAAGTCAAAGAGTGGACAAGTTTTGTTGTGTGAATGTTTATGAAGCATTCACACCATCCTGATCCATTTTTCTTCGATACGTATTTTTGTCATTGTTCTCATTCCACAGTTTTTGTGCTGTTTCAACAAGTCATATAAAAATGTTCAGCTCATTCAGAAGAAGGGTGCTATGACTATTGATATTGGTGCAACTTTAGCTTTTTGAAATATTTAGCCTTTTCTGCCACTTTTTTTCATCATAGAAAATGAATTGAGCTCATTTTACATCCTTCAGATCTTTATATCTGTTTACAACCTTTTACTGCTCCTTTCACATTTTGTTCTGGCTCAGCTTCTTTCATCTTCCTTGTGCGGACATTTTTTCAGCTACTTTTAGCTACTTTCAGCTGTTTTTCAGTTGTGTTGTGCTCCTTTCAGATTCTTTCTGCTAACTACAACAACTACAAAAGCTAATTTCAGCTTGTTATGCTCCTTTTGGATTATTTCTGTAAGTGTATGCATTTTCTGCTATTTCAGCTACTATTTTGCTGTTTTATGCAAATTTTAGCTTTTTCAGCTAATTCCACTTTTTTTGAACTTAAAAAAAAAAGCCTAATTAAGGAAAAATGTGTTCTCTACTTCCTTCTGGTAGTTTAAGCTTCTTTCTGCTTTTTTTTTTTTTTAGCTACTTTTCAGTTTTGTTCTTTTTGCTCTTTTCAGCTTTTTCCAGATAATTTCCACATTTTTGTGCTAATTTCTTCTTCTTTCAGCTTAATATGGAAAAATTGTGCTCTCTCCACTTCCTTCTGCTAATTTAAGCTTTCTACCTTTTCAGCTAACTTTTTAGCCTTTCTCAGCTAATTTCAACTGTTCTCAGATAAATTTAAGTTTTTGTGGTAATTTCTGCCTAATTAACTTATTTTTACCAATTTCAGCTTGTTGTCCTCTTTTCAGCTTATTTCTGTTAACTTTTCTGCTATTTCAGCTACTTATTTTCCTACTTAACAGCTGTATTTACCTATTTACCTGTTTTGGGCTAAATGTAGCTTTTTTTTTGGCTAATTCCACATGTTTTAGCTCATTTCAGCTTCCACTTCCTTCTGGTAGCTTAAGCTTCTTTCTGCCTTTTCAGCTACTTTTCAGCTGTTTTAGAAAATTTCAGCTTTTTAGCTAATTTCATAATTTGTTGTCTCTTTTCTGCTTATTTAAACATAATTCAGCATATGTTATTTCTGCTTTCTTCTGCTAATGAAGGCTTGTTCTTTCTTTTCAGCTAATTTCAACAGTTTTTCATCCAGTTCTTCAGCAATAAGCATTCACACTGCATTTTCAAAGGAAATGCAGTTTCTCTTGTTACTAATTGTAAGCCTCAGAGAAGCCTTTTTATTGTTAAATTTGTATTAATTGACAAAACTGCCACTATATGTTTTCTATTTTAATATCCTGTAGTTCAGCTCAGACAGAGATCAACCTTGGATAGTCCTGATGGGAGATGGATCAGCCCAGCAGGAGTTTGATAAAGTTAATTTTCCTCGGCGCTGCAGATGCATCATATTTTACAGTCCTGAATCTGGCACAGCTGTTTGGTTCTGTGGATTTTCTGTTCAACTGAGTTAACCGTTCAGACACACGTGAAGCATGCGAGGAACTGAATCATTCACTTCAACTCTAAAAAGTGTCCAGGCTGCCAAAATCAAACCCCAGACGACTTCCTGTAAAGTTAGGTGCATATGCTCCTGCTTGTTTTGGCTCTCGGTGTGTTCCTGCTGTTCATGCTGCTCCCACACTCATCAAACAAGGTTAATTGATGGGGTGACCTTCATTTTGGCAAACACCTCAGAGATATTACAAACCTGACAACACCCTGAGCTTGAACAGCTTAAATACACACAACATGTGTGTTTGTTTAGGGAACAAACACCTTCTTAATCTCAGAGTTTGTAATGTGGGGCCAGGAAATAGTCCAAGATATGAAATTAGATTGTGTGACATGTCATCCTCTCATAGCAATAAATATTGGCTTTTAAAGAACTCTGCTTATGTTTGTTGTTTGGATAGGCCACTGAATATCAGAGAATTTATTGAAGAAAACATTAGCAAGCGTCTATTTCTGTGCATAACCAGGTTTGCTGATATGGGAAAAATTAAAATAATCTCACACAGTGCAAGTTGTTTTGAATCAAATAAAATTACAAGATAAGCCAACTACCACTGCAGAAAAAGAAAAGATGAATCTTTTTGTCTTTATCAAACTGAAGTCCCACTGGATAACAACCAGTGCCTTTAGTTATTAAAGTAATGAAAGTGATGTGAGGAGCAGCATAAACAAAAGCATTTCTGTCAGCTGCATCATCTTCACTGCTTGTTAAGACCAAAGTTTTATTAGAAAAGATCTGAGCGCAGCAGCGAAAGTGATGAGAAACTCTCAGAGCTTTATGTGGGTGTAATTAGACAAGCTTGGGCAAGCACATCTGAAAAGAATCTTGAAAGACAGTCCAATTATTAACTTGTTAGTCAAAAGTTACTCCTTTCAAGGCAAAAAGCCCCAACCCACTGAAGGCAGACAATTAAAGGTGGATTAAATTATCTGTGGTCAGAGGGGGGCAGCAGGGCCGTGAAAAGAACTTGCAGAAGACAAATGTAGTTTAAAAGTGATCAGTTGGTTATTTGTAATACATTTTAGCATTTAGCCACTTTCGTTATGCAAGTTCTAATATATACTAAATTAATAATTTGTTACTTTAAATGTATAGTCATCAAGTTAGGGAATATGTGATGAAGTCAACCTGTCAATCACTTGCCTATAAAAACATGTTTAAAATTCATAATCAAGGTTAAAAAAAAAAAAGAAGTTGGACAATTTTCAAGTACAAGTAAAAATAGGAAAAAAATAAGATTTATCAAGGATCAAGAGCAAACTGACAAACAACATTTTAAAAGACATGAAAAATCATAATTTACAGGAAATACAACCAGCATTTCTTGAACAAATACATAATGATACTGACTTGGCAAAGTTTTAGCTAAAAATCTTGTTTTTTCTATTAATGCTTAAAGTATGTGATGAGGGTAACTCTCAGCTACTACTATGCCACATTGTAGCTCAATATCTTTAAAAATCACCTGGATTATAATATTTTTGCATTAACAAAAATTGATTGGCTGCAGCACCCGTCTTGAGTTAAGTCGACTCTGTATGTCCAGTCCTGAGAGTTTCACTGAAATCTGCCCTGTGGTTCATGAGATAATTTACCGACAGTCCTACAGAGTTGACTCTAACAGTGAAAGACAACGGTTTAAATCAGAGATCTTATGCAGTTAGCATCAGAGTATATGCTAGCAGTGACTTTCAGCTAAAGTTTAGTTCAGTACCTAAAAAACGGACTGATTTATATCCATTTTTGTGCTCGCCAAGTTCAGTTACCTGTTACAGCCATCTTGACTCAGGTTGCCTCCTAAAGCCAGTCAGCTGTAAACATCCAACCAGTGATTGGATTGATTCTAATGAAATTCTAAAAGCAGTGATTTAAAATATATTTTGCTAATAGACCAACAAATGAATATTTGCACCTTTCATGGTAATGGACAATAACAATGGAAGTATTGTGTAAAGTACCAAAGTCCATGCTCAATAATCCAGGTATAAAATCCAACAATGTTCAGTCAGGTCATCTGGATGGTTTCTTTTCTTTTTGTTTTTGTGCTGAGACATTTCACCCTCCATCCAGAATGCTTCATCAGTCGGAGGAAACGCCAAACAAAACTGCACCTACACCAACAGCTTACTCCAAAGTGGAAAAACAGTTATCTTGGTGCCAAGATGGCCTCTGGGTCACACCCTCTCCTTCGGTGCCCACCCTCTCCCTCATCATTGTTGGATATTGTGTACAGTCTCTGTGATTCAAACAAATAAACTATGCATATTTAAAAACACAAAGTTTGTTTTCTCAGTCATCCAGGTATATAACAACAAAAAAGGTTGAATCATGTCATCTGGACTTCGTTTTTTTGTTAAAAAAAAACGTTTCGCCCCTCATCCAAGAGGCTTCGTCAGTCTGAGGCCTAG